>NW_026991723.1:59364816-59989816 GCF_029215605.1 Mirounga angustirostris | reverse complement strand
ATGAGTCATTTATAATGTCTGATGCTTTTAAGTCCTTTTTTCTAGGCCTATAATTTCAGATTACCCTACAACAAAAGCTTGGTATTGTCCCTCCCAAAAACAATTTAACAAAAATTTACTCAGGAGGTACTTTGTGAACATTTCCCATTTGCTAGGCATTATGCTATCAGGAATAAACAAACGGAAAGCATGATTCCCATCCGTTTTCAGTGGAGGAGACAGGCACATGGACAGTGGCCAGATATTGTGCTAAGTGCCTTGACTTGAGGGTCGCAGACACTAGTCTTAGAGAAGGCAGAAGCAGCAGTTAAGCAAGCACAGGGGGGTTAGTGGAGACTTTAAAATTTTATTTATTTTTTTAGTGGAGACTTTTTACAATGGCATTTTTATTTTAGAATAGTTTTAAGATGTACAGAAAAGTTGCAAAGATAATACAGAGGGTTCCCATGTATCCTTCGCCCCAGCTTTTCATCATGTAAACATCTTCTGTTACTATGAAACATTTCTTACAACTGAGGAGCCAACATTGTGCATGACTTTTAACTAAACTAGTAGAAACTTTTTTTAAAAAAAAAGATTTTATTTATTTATTTGACAGAGAGAGACACAGTGAGAGAGGGAACAGAAGCAGGGGGAGTGGGAGAGGGAGAAGCAGGCTTCCCGCCGAGCAGGGAGGCCGATGCAGGGCTCGATCCCAGGACCCTGGGATCATGACCTGAGCTGAAGGCAGACGCTTAACAACTGAGCCACCCAGGTGCCCCTAGTAGAGACTTTTTGAAGGAGGTGACATCTAAGGTGATTTCTGAATGACGCTAGTAGTTAGCCAGATGAAGAGGTGGGAAAGATCATTTTCATCAGAAAGAAAAGTATGTGCAAAGACCCAGAAGTAAGAGTTTGGTGAGTTCAGGGAACAGCCAGTTGCAATATGTGGAGGTGGAGGTTGGAAATTGGCGGGGGAAAGAGAAGGCTAGAGGAAGAGTGAAGAAGAGGCACCAGGTATCGGAAGAGGAGTGGAAAGTGTTGAGGTTAGTGAAGAAGATGGGAACAAGATCAATCAAAGGCCTTCTACACAGGGCCAAAGCATTTGTACTTTTTCCTGAGTGCCATGAGGAATAATTAAGGTATTTTATCGAGGAGACTAACAGAATAAACATTATATTTGAAAAGGTTAGTTAGACTGCAGGGCAGAAAACACAGTTGCAGGGAGAAGACAGAAGAAAGGAGACCAGTTGGTCAGTGGCCCGAGCAAAAGGAGTGGTTGGAAGGGATAAAAAGAATATAATGAATTTTAGGGATAATAAGGAGACAGAATTGATAGAACTTGATGGTTAATTAGATATAGAGCCAAGGGGATAAGGAAGACTCAAGACTGACTCCGAGATTTCTGGCTTTGGCAACTGGAGGGACTGAATGGTGGTATCAGTCATTAGGCAACAGAGCACAGGAGTTAAAGTTGATTAGGAGGAGAAGATGACTGGTTGCACTCTCAACAGTGATGTATGAAGTACCCATGGGACATCCAAGGAAATGGTGAAGTCAATAGGTTGGTTGGATATACGGGTCTGTGTTTCTGGAGAGCATTATGAGTTAGAGACATGTGGTGAATCATTAGCTTAAGGATGGCAATTGAAGCCAGACTAGACTGCCCATGAGAATAGATGAGAAGAGGGTCCAGGAAAGAACCTTAAAGAAAGTGGCCGGGGCGCCTGGGTGGCTCAGTCGTTAAGCATCTGCCTTCAGCTCAGGTCATGATCCCAGGGTCCTGGGATCGAGCCTCACGTCATTGGGCTCCCTGCTCAGCAGGAAACCTGCTTCTCCCTCTCCACCCTGCTTGTGCTCTCTCTCACTATCTCTGTTGCTATCTCTGTCTCTCTCAAATAAGTAAATAAAAATCTTTTTAAAAAAAGAAATAAAGAAAGGGGCCGTTTAGGAGTTGACCTTAGGAAGAACTGTGGAAGGAGGATGTGGAACATCTAGAGGAAAACCAGAAGAAGGTGGTATCCGTGAAGCTAGGCGGGGAGAGCTTTCCTGAAAGGGTCATGTGGCCCAATAGTGTCAAATTCTGCAGGCGGGTAGAGGCCCACAAGGGTCCCCTGGATTTGGCAATAAGGACTTCCCTTAAAGGAAGCAGTTTCAGAGAATCAGTGGGGCCAGAAGCCCAATCCATCCTCGGGCTGCAAAACGAGTAGGAGGTAAGGACAAGAGAACTAGGAGTATGGGTCATAATTTTACAAAGATTTACTGTGAATCAGAGACCGGAGAGAACTGAAATGAAGCTGACAAATGATAGTAGGTACTGTGGCAGTAAAAAATTACTTGTCCCATTTAGAGTGCTGCCGAAGCCATAATTTTTGTCTAGAACTTACGATTAGTAGTGGCTACCATTTAAAGAATGCCCACCATGGATGAGGCACTTTAAGGACATTATTTTATTTAGCTTTTTAAAGCAACACTTTGAAGTAGATATTAGATATCTCTGTCACAGATGAAGAAACAAAAGGGCCGAAGGGTTCTGGCACAAAGTCTCAAAACAATTTCATGGAGAAGAGCTGGAAGTTAACCTTTGCTCCAAAGTCCATATTTTTCCTACTGTAACCCCAATACCTCTCCTGAGCACTCTGTACAGCTGGCCTTCATTTTATAATGCAAATGCCAGGAGCTAAAATGGATGGCCCAGGAATTCCATCCACTGCTGTGAGGGCCCTGAGGGAAGAGACAGATGACCCAGACACACACTCCTTGTCCAAGGATAATCTCTGAGTAAGGAATAAAGAGTCTCTGGTTTTGAATCCCGTAAGTCCTTGCCAGGGATTCAATATGTCCCCTTGGTTGGGGAAAGGGGCAGGGAAGCAGTTCGTGGGGAGGGTGTGAGGCCAGATAGCTCAGAGTAAATCAGTCTGTCATGGCTAACTAGAAAAGTTAAGGTTGTCGATAAGGGAAAACTGGAAAATTCTAAGAGAATTCTGCAAAAATTATTTTTAGCCTGGAGAAAACAAGCATGAAGGAAGACCCAGGCTGCCTTGACAGAACCATAAGGAAGAATGATCAGACTTGCTGTGGACACTCTGGAAGACATGACTAAAACCAGGAGGACTATGGTAGAGAGAGGCAGATTTTGGCTCTAAGGAAAAGAGCTGCCTATCCGCAGGTGGATGGAACCACCCAGTAAAGTGTGAGCTCCCTGCCACTGCTGATGCTCAAGTAGAAGCAGGGATGTTGGAGGTAGGGCCACGCATCAGAGAAGGACTTTGAGAGACCCTCTGGAGAAGATGGGTAGGGTAAGTTTTCACATAATAAGGTCTGGCCTTTATTCTCCTAAACTGAAGTCTAAACATTATGTGATGGGAAGATTGGCATGTTCCTTCATTCACAATTTGTACACTGCATAGCAATTCCACTTTAATATGCAAGAACAAAATGTAATCCTACCTTTAGCAAGCTCTGTGCTTCTTTCTAAGATGAGAAAATACACTTGTGGGTATCCACTCATTGGCTTTGATCAGGCAGGTCTGTCATCCAGACAATGTCAGGGACAGGGTGTGGAGAATGGATACTGATAGGCTTACCTTGGTTTCCTGTGGAGGCTGGATACAAAGAGCTCACTTCTTGCTTTCTCAAAGGGCTCCTGACATGGGGTGAGAACTCACCTATCAGTGTAGGACTGGACCTGTAATCATTGAATCAATAAAAAATTATTTCTTTCCCTTTCTTTCACTTTATAAATATTAATAGAGCACCTATTATTAAGAAACAAGCACTTTTTATTGAAAGTCAAGAAACTACCCAGGGGCGCCTGGGTGGCTCAGTCGTTAAGCCTCTGCCTTCGGCTCAGGTCATGGTCCCAGGATCCTGGGATTGAGCCCCGCATCGGGTTCCCTGCTCAGCGGGAAGCCTGCTTCTCCCTCTCCCACTCCCTCCTGCTTGTGTTCCCTCTCTCACTGTCAATCTCTCTGTCAAATAAATAAATAAAATCTTTAAAAAAAAAAAAGAAACTATACCCAGCTGTATGAACACATTTCCATAGCATATATATGTGTTTTGTGTAATAGGGGTGGAAGGGAGTAGTGACAAAATCAGCTCTCTAATCTCCACAGGGAGGTGTCTGGTAATTATTATGTGTTCTAAATAATGTCAATGCAGGGGCGCCTGGGTGGCTCAGTCGTTAAGCGTATGCCTTCAGCTCAGGTCATGATCCTGGGGTCCTGGGATCGAGCCCCGCATCGGGCTCCCTGCTCAGCAGGAAGCCTGCTTCTCCTTCTCCCACTCCCCCCTGCTTGTGTTCCCTCTCTCTCTGTGTCTGTCTCTGTGAAATAAATAAATAAAATCTTAAAAAAAAATTTTTTTTTATGTGTGCACAAAGGTAGTGTTACAATCATATTCCCTCGAATTTATTTATAGAAAAAATAATGAAAGCACATTAAATGCCCAAAGTTAGAAGATTAGTTAAATAAATTTTGGTACATCCATATAGTGGAATACCATACAGCCACCATTAATGATGCTTAGAAGACTATTTAAAGATATAGGAAGATAGTCAATGTAACTTAAATGAAAAATGCAAGTTAAAATAGCATATACTATATGCCCATTTTTGTAAAAAATACATATATACATGGTGTGTAGATATATATATATATATACACACACACACGCCCAAAGAAAGAGAGAGAGAGAGAGCGCTACATGAGTATACTATAGAAGAAGAAGGGTTGATAGAATGATCACCAATATGTCCATAGTGGTTGTGGGATTATGGGGGACTGTTCTTTTCTTCTTTTTCCCTTAGTTATGTATTTTCTAAGGGTGCCTGCGTGGCGCAGTCAGTTGGACGTCTGACTCTTGATTTCAGCTCAGGTCATGATCTCAGGGTCGTGAGATTGAGTCCCACCTTGGGGTCCGCAGTGAGCGGGGAGTCTGCTTGAGATTCTTTCTCCCTCTCCCTCTACCCCTCCCACTTGTGCTCTCTCTCTCAAATAAATAATAAAAATAAATCTTTAAAAAAAGTATTTATTTTCGGGGCACCTAGGTGGCTTAGTTAGTTAAGCGTTTGCCTTCGGCTCAGGTCATGATCCCAGGGTCCTGGGATCAAGCCCCGCATCAGGCTCCCTGCTCAACAGGAAGCCTGCTTCTCCCTCTCCCACTCCCCCTGCTTGTGTTTCCTCTCTCGCTGTCTCTCTCTCTCTGTCAAATAAATAAATGAAATCTTTAAAAAATAAATAAATGATTTATTTTCTAAATTATATACAAATAAACATGTACTTTTGTGACAAAAGTTATTAAAAGTATAATATGGTTATATTATGATATTATAATTTGTATTATGTTATATGTGTGGTTTCATGTAATTATATTGCTATAAATAAAGCAAGTAAATTTTAAAGTTCTTTAATTTTGCCTATGATATGTAAAAATTATTTAACATTTTAAAATCATTATCTAATGATTTTTATTTAGGCAAACAAAGACAAGTTGTACAAAAACAGGGAAAAATAAATCACTACATAAAAATATTATGTAGGATTTGGGGCAAATTTCTTTGGAGGACAATTTCCTTTCATTGTGATATGAAAAGCTACCAATTCTTTAATTCTAAAGGTTAGCAGATATGAAGTTCATCCGTTCATCCACTCAGGGGGTACTTTCTGAGTTTTTACAGTGTATAAATACCTATCCCATTGTTTGGAGGATTAAAGTGTGTGTTTCCTTTTTTTTTTTTTTTTAATGTGGGAAGTGTTGAGGATGACAGTGAGAGAGGGAACACAAGCAGGGGGAGTGGGAGAGGGAGAAGCAGGCTTCCCGTGGAGCAGGGAGCCCGATGCGGGGCTCAATCCCAGGAAAAGTGTGTGTTTCTTGTACTTGAGGTGCTTCCAGTCTACTATGAAAGATCAAACACTCATGAATCATCCAGACAACAAAGCCCTAAAAATTAGAACAGGGAATACGGTATTATAGAAAGCAAATGCCAGTGAAGTGAAGGTTATCAAAATTCTACTCACCTTTTAAAGTCCAAAAGGACTTACTCTTGCTGGGCAGTAATTTCTAGAAGTAAGCTATCCCATCTGCTTGGTGAGGACTCTGGTTAACATCTATCACAGAGCAGTCCTTCCCTTATCCCTAACCTTTGTTTCATTCATGGTGGGTCCTGAAGGGACTTCAAAACGAAGCTGATTTTGGGAACACCAGACCATGTTCATCTCCTGAAGAAATGAGGAAGAAGACACGTGGAGTTGTCTAATAACACCGCCCAGATTAATTACTGCTGATGGGGGTGGAAACATGGAAAGAAGGACTGCCATCAGCCTCTTGATGAGTAGCAGCCACCCTCTATCCTGTCCCTCCCAAGCTGAGGTTAAACAACACCCCATTCTTCCAATCCTACCTCTGAGGGGAGGATCATCAATGAGAATAATCACAAAGTATTGAAATCTGCAAGATCATGGTGGGAAAGTGCTGGACTGGGAGCCCAGAGACCTACCTTAGTCCCAACTAGCTATACCTCTAGATTCCCTCTGTTCTTCATCTGTCAAGTGAAGGGGTTGAACTGTTCAATACCCAAAGCCTAAGCTCCCAATACATTAAAAACCACAAGGTTCCTGTGATTATATGTCAGAATTATTCCCCAATCATGAATCATCTGTCAATCTCTGACCCTGTAAATACAAATTCCTCCTCAATGATGGGATTAAAATACTTAATTCTCTTATGGGTAAATTGTGCTCACTGAACGTTTGTGTGCAATACTGTCCGGGAAATCGAGGCAAAGGAAATAGCTCCTAAATCCCTCCTGGGATCAAAATGGAAAACAAGACAGGCTATGACATCAGCTACCATTTCCTCTATGATCAGACTACAAATATCAATATTAAATTATGTGTGCATACTTTTCATTTTTGTCTTTCATGGCACAACCATAGGGAATCCTTTGCGTTTAGCCTTTTAGCAAAGTGATGAAGGAAGAACAGGAAAGATGAACACATATTTTCAACATTTTTGAGCTGCAAGTCATTTTAAAGATTAGACCCAACCCCTTCATCATTCCAATGAGGAAAAAAATAGAGTCCACGCTGCGGCACAGCTCACACCAGTGCTAATTTCCGGAAGTGTGTGAACTCCCTTTGCCGCGCCTAAACGGAGGGTCACTGGGCAATACCACCACCTACAGGCCATAAAAGGAGGGGCACCCAAAAAGGACAAAGGAGCCTAAGCTCTTTTAATGAGTTTCCTCCATTACAGGTGGAGGAGCCAGGCAAGGGGAGGATAGAGTTGACCAGGATGAACATTTTTGAAACAGAGACAGTTCACCCTCCCAGATTGTATCCAGAACCAGTTCCTCACTACCTTCCTGTCTCTCTACAGGTAGGCTGGCAAGCACTACACCTTTCTAAGATAACTCTTATGAGAATCATGTTGCCCTTTAACAGGTCAGTTATCTGCCACCACATCACCTGTCCAGTCAACAGGTGCTGCTTTATACAGCACTCGATGAATAAAATTCAAATGCTAAAAATTGGATCTTTTTACCAAGATACATGATTTTTTCCCTAATCTCTCCCCTCTTTGGTTCCCTGTGAATCCAGGCAAGTTACTCAAAAGCATCTCAGTAAAGAAAATGTGGTAGTTCTATATGAGAACTGTTTATCTAAACTTAGTCAGCCTCAGGGATCTTAGTTACTGAAATCACATAAGAACTCATTCCTTGCCAGCTCATTTTGCCTCACTATTCAGATGGATGAGATGTGCCTTATTGTTACATTCTTCCTACTGCTGGCTACATACTGTTTGTTTTGATGTCTGACCACATTTGATCATATTTTGACATCCATACACTCCAGACCAGAATGCTCTAGATGACACGATTAGAATTCAAAATGCTTAGACTGTTAGAATTGAACAGGACTCTCAGGAGCATTTAATCATATCTTCTCCCTTTACAACTAAAGAAATGGAGTTGCATGAAACAGAGATGTGTCCCTGGTCACATGGCTCGATGGTGGCAGTGCTAAATCTGGAGGCCATGTCTCCAGGCTTCCCGTCCAGGTTCTTTCCACAGCCCCTGCTGCTTTCCAGCATCAGTGCAAGCTTTCTAAACACTCTCAAAGTGTTGGATGGAGGATGCTCCTTGGGAGCAGCCCCTTTCATTCCAGAGCTGCCTCTACAATTCCACTGCATGAATTGTAGATAGAAGAGGTTACCAAAGCCTGAATACGCAGATGAGTTCTCTTTCTTGCCCCAATGTCCTACATTCTGTCAATCAAGAAGGTGGGCAGCAATGCTTTAGTTATCAGTTATTGCAGTAAATTACTGCTCTAACTTATCCAAAATCCACTGTTGCTAAGCAATGTGCAGTCAAGAAGGCACATTCTGGGTTTTGCTTCATATTTTTTAGAGGGGGGGGTAGAGGAGAAGGGAGAGAGAGAGAATCCCAAACAGGCTCCATGCCCAGCGCGGAGCTCAAGGCGGAGCTCCATCTAACAACCTTGAAATCATGATCTGAGCCAAAATCAACAGTTGGACATTTAACTGACTGAGCCACCCAGACACCCAGGCACATTCTGGTTTTGAATTATGTGAGCAATTCAGTCATCTGGTTTGTGTCTAAAAATTAAATATGGCTAGTTGGCACGCAAAATTTGGGGCTGCACTGTTTTGATGATTTTGTGACAGGAAATCTGGTTGCACTAAACCTCTACCTCCTGCCTCCAGTGATGCCCACCCAGGCAGGCACTAATAGTTAAAGACTAACAGAGGAGTAGTGGGGTGCAGGGAAAAGAGAGTGCAACTTGGCATTATAATCTGCATTAGAACCCTGCCTCTGCCCATCACTAGCAGAATGACTGTAAGCAGTGCACTTGGTTTCTCAGCCCCCCTCCTCACCTGTAAAATGTTGAAAGGAGCTGAACTTGTTTTTATATGCTGTATTACTGGGCCAATCTGTATGGATCAGTTAATGCCAGAAATAAGAATACAGTAATAATATGGGGCGCCTGGGTGGCTCAGTTGGTTGGGCGACTGCCTTCCGCTCAGGTCATGATCCCAGGGTCCTGGGATCAAGTCCCGCATCGGGCTCCCTGCAGAGCAGGGAGCCTGCTTCTCCCTCTCCCACTCCCCCTGCTTGTGTTCCCTCTCTCGCTGTGTCTCTCTCTGTCAAATAAATAAATAAAATCTTAAAAAAAAAAAATACAGTAATAATACGGAGTTAAAAACTTTTGGCTGGGTCCCACAAATCTAAATACAAAACCCTACTGCAGAGGTGCCTGCCTGGCTCAGTACAGCATGTGACTCTTGATCTCAGGGTCCTGAGTTCAAGCCCCAGGTAGGGTATAGAGCTTATTTAAATATGTGTATATAATATACAAATATATTTTATATATAATAAAAATATATTTTTATATATAATAAAAATGATATTTTTTGTATGTATGTATCATGTATATAACATGATATATAATAAAAATATATTTTTATATATAATAAAATATATTTGTATATTTAAAATAAAATGGGGATGACAATAACATTTTAGTAAACTGCATTTACTAGTTGTGTAAACACAAGCAAGTTTCATCATCTTCATCTTTTTGTTTTACCTTATGAAAATATTCAAACACGCTCAAAATAGAAAGACTAGAATAATTAAAATGATATATTAATCACCAGTTTAAGCAATTTTCAACATTTTGCTAATACCGTTTCATCTCCCTTCCTCAACACTTTTTCCCCCTAAGATACTTTAAAGTATATTTGGGCAAGTTGTTTTAAAGCTCTCTGTGCTTCAGTTTTCTCACCTAGGAAATGAAGGTTTTAATATCTAATTCATGGCGTAGAACTGTAGCTGTTGTTATTTATGGTGGTATCTACGTGCATTGTCCCCTCTGAGGCATAAAAGCATTTTGCAGCGCAGCACGCGCGGCTCAAGACAGAGCTTCCTCAACAGCCGGGGGGAACCGGAGTCCTGCGTGGCTGAGACTACGACGCCCTCTTCAGGCAGCCCCCTGCAGAAGCCCTCGGGCCGGATGAAGATTGTCCCTCGCAGCCCCCGTCGCCGCGCGCGAGAACGAGGGGCGGGAACAGGAAATGGGATGGGGCCGAGTTCCGGGCGCCGGGCGGCCTCTGAAGAGAGCAGAGCGTGGCAGCTGGAAGCCGGGGAGGTAAAGCCATGTTCCGGATCGAGGGCCTTGCGCCGAAGCTGGACCCGGAGGAGATGAAACGGAAGATGCGCGAGGATGTGATCTCGTCCATACGGAACTTCCTCATCTACGTGGCCCTGCTGCGAGTCAGTGAGTGTCCTTCCAGGCTGCGGCCATGAGACCCGCGGGGAGCTCGCGGACACCGCCCACCCAACTCTGGTTCTCTGGGGGCCTGCGAGCTGAGCTAGCTGAGTGGTCGCGGGAGGGTGGGACATGTGGGTCGAGATCAGCGGGCGCAGGCGCGGCTTAGGGTCTGCGGGTCGGGGTCAGAAGTACACGCGGTGGCCTGGAGTGCGAGGGTGATCATCCCGCCTCGCCCTGCCTTTAAGAGCGTTTTAATTGAAAGAGCCTCGAGGGTTTATTCCCCCTCCCCTCCGCTCCCCTTCCGAGCAGCTCCCTTGTTTTGCCGACAGAAACTTAGAGAGTAGAAAAATGGCTGGCTCAAGGTCACTCAGCGATTCAGTGCATGATCTTGATCTAGAATCCAGAGCTCTTAATATCAAGTTTCCTTCCTTCGGTGCTGATCTCTAAAATACAAAAAGGTTTGCTGCTTTTGCTTATTTGTAAAGAATTGGTGGGGTTTTTTTTGAAGGAAGGAGAAGAAAAGAGTAAGAGTCTATAGGATTAATAATAACACCTGAAGGTTTATTTGAATTTACGTTTGGCAGAAGCTTATTTGCGTTAGCTGTCTTGACAGTAGCGCTTTGAGGGAGGCCGGGCTTAACATTCTGTATATCCCTTTTGCAAATGAGAACTCACCTTTCAAAGGGGGTCTTAACACAAAATATCAGAGTTAAAGACACACTGAATGTTAGAGATGGGTGCAGCTTTGTAGATCACTTCTCTAGTTTTACTGATGTGAATCTCAGAAGTGATTTGTCCCCACCCTCCAATTCTCAGTTCAGTACTCTTTTCATTGCACCTTGCTGTGTATTGCTGACAGGTCTGGGTGGAGAGGCAGGAATGATTAAAATAAATGAAGGCCAAGGATAACCAAGGTTATCCTGTAGAAGGCTCAGATTGGGCCTAGGCCAGAGCTCACTGAAGCCTGGTACCCCATCGCTGACTATGGTATTACCCTGCTTTCCCAGGAGAGGGAGCCCCACTGAACAGAAACACAAATCCTGCTCCTTCAACAGCTTTTTGCAACTCCCAACTTATTTTATCCTCTTACCTTTTTTGTTGACTTAGCTGCCACTAAAATATTTGCTTCTTTTCAGTGACCTTTGTATCTGATGTGAATTGGTTTCCTTAAAAAAACACAGAATACTTTCCACATTACCACTTTTAAAATGGAGATATAATTCACATAGTATACAGTTCACCCATTTAAAGTATATGGTTCAACCTAAGTGTCTATTGATAAATGGACAAAGAAGATGCGTGTATATACAATGGAATATTACTTAGACGTAAAAATCTTGGCCATTTGCAACAACATGGATGGACCTATAGGCTATTAGGCTAAGTGAAATAAGTCAGAGAGAGATGAATACCATATGATTCCACTTATATGTGGAATCTTTAAAAACAAAACAGAAACGGACTGATAAATACAGACAACAGACTGTTGATTGCCAGTGGGGAGTAGAGTAGGGGTAGATGAAATAGGGGAAGGGGCTTAGGGTGCCTGGGTGGCTCAGTCGGTTAAGCGACTGCCTTCAGCTCAGGTCATGATCCCAGGGTCCTGGGATCGAGCCCCGCATCGGGCTCCCTGCTCGGCGGGAAGCCTGCTTCTCCCTCTCCCACTCCCCCTGCTTGTGTTCTCTCTCTCTCTCTGTCAAATAAATAAATAAAATCTTCAATTAAAAAAAAAAAGAAATAGGGGAAGGGGCTTAAAAGGTACAGACTTCCAGTTACAAAAGAAGTAAGTCATAAGGGTGCAATGTACAGCATAGAGAATATAGACAATACTGTAGTAACTTTATATGGTAGCTAGACTTACTGTGGGGATCATTTTATGATATATAAAAATACTGAATCACTATGACCATACACCTGAAACTAGTGGGATACTGTATGTCAATTATACTTTATTTAAGAAAAACTTGGGGCGCCTGGGTGTCTCAGTCATTAAGCGTCTGTCTTTGGCTCAGGTCATGATCCCAGGGTCCTGGGATCGAGCCCCACATCGGGCTCCCTGCTCAGCGGGAAGCCTGCTTCTCCCTCTCCTACTCCCCCTGCTTGTGTTCCCTCTCTCGCTGTGTCTCTCTCTGTCAAATAAATAAATAAAATCTGTAAAAAATAAAGTTAAAAAAAACTTTAAAAAATGAAGGTTATGTAATTTAGTGGTTCTTAACATAGAGTTATGCATTTTAGAACATTTTCTTTACCTCTAAAGTAGACACCATGCCCATTAGCTGTCATTCCCCATTTTACCCCTTCATGTTCCCTTGGCAACCACTAATCTACTTTTTCTTTATGGATTTGCCTATTCTGGACATTTCATATAAATGGAATTATAGAATATATGACCTTTTGTGTCTAGCTTATTTCACTTTCCATAGTGTTTTCAAGGTTCATATTATAGCATGTGTTAGTATTTCCTTTTTATTTTTTTTTTTAAGATTTTATTTATTTATTTGACAGAGAGAGACAGTGAGAGCAGGAACACAAGCAGGGGGAGTGGGAGAGGGAGAAGCAGGCTTCCCACGGAGCAGGGAGCCCGATATGGGGCTCGATGCCAGGATCCTGGGATCATGACCTGAGCCGAAGGCAGACGCTTAACCGACTGAGCCACCCAGGCGCCCCTTTCCTTCCTTTTTATTGCCAGGTAACATTCCATTGTGTGGATATGCCACATTTTGTTTATCCATTCATTCGATGGATGTTACTTACCTTTTTTAATCTGATAAGAATTAGAAATATCTGGACATACTGCCAACTTCGTCAGCTTTCAACAGATCTCAGTATCTTCAGCTTAATGTTGACAATATGTTCTATTACTTTAGTATGGGTATTGAGAAAGAAGATCCTTCTGGCAGCTTTTTTGCTCACAGCCCCTTTTATTTTCTAATTTTTTAAATTGTGGTAAAATACAACAATTTATCTTAACTATTTTTAAGTGTACAGTTTAGCAGTATTAAATACACTCATAATGTTGTACAACCATCACCACCATCCATCTCCAGAACTCTTTATCTTGTAAAACTGAAACTTTCTCTATGATTTTGACATCTCTTAAGGCTCTCATTTAGGGGCGCCTGGGTGGCTCAGTCGGTTAGGCGTCTGCCTTCGGCTCAGGTCATGATCCCGGGGTCTTGGGATTGAGCCCCGCATCGGGCTCCCTGCTCCGCGGGAAGCCTGCTTCTCCCTCTCCCACTCCCCCTGCTTGTGTTCCCTCTCTCGCTGTGTCTCTCTCTTTCAAATAAATAAATAAAATCTTTAAGAAAAAAAAAAAGGCTCTCATTTAATTGGAACCATACAGTATTTGTCTTTTTGTAACTGGCTTATTTCAGTTTGCATAGGGTCCTAAGGTTCATCCATGTCATAGCATATGTCAGAATCTCCTTCCCTTTTAAGGCCGAATAATATTCCATCGTATACCACATTTTGCTTATCCATTCATCCATCTTTGGATCTGGATTGCTTCTACATTTTAGCTACTGTGAATAATGCTGCTATAACATGGATATGCAGGTATCTCTATTTTGTATATTTTGAGGACCCACCATACTGTGATCCATAGCAGGTGTACCATTTTACATTCCCACCAACAGTACACAAGGGTTCCAATTTTTCCACATCCTTCCCAACAGTTTGATAGTAGCTATCCTAATGAGTGTTAGGTGGTATCTCATTATAGTTTCAATTTGCGTTGTCCTAGTGATTAGTAATGTTAAACGTCTTTTCATGTGCTTATTTTGACCACAGCACTTTTACACAGGACAGTAGTAACACTTCGTTTGATCCCTGTGACAATATTTTTGTTTTCTAGCTATTTCTATTCGTACCCTCCTACCAGGCCCTCATAAGAACTGAAATAGGACTACATTATATGTGATTTGGATTACATAAGTGATATATAGCTAATCAGTGGGAGAACCAAAATCTGCGTCTAGCTCTTCTGCTTCCCCAGTGCAGTGTTGTTTTCTCCCACCCTCTGCCTTTTTTCAAATGTTTTATTTTTTTATTATTTATTTGAGAGACAGTGTGGGAGGTGGGCAGAAGGAGAGGGAGAGAGAGAATCCCAAGCAGACTCTGTGCTGAGCAGGGAGCATGATGCAGGGCTTGATCTTATGACCCTGAGATCATGACCTGAGCTCAAGAGTTGGATGCTCTACCAACTGAGCCACCCAGGTGCCCCTCAAATATGTTTTAAAGGGTGAAAAATGCCAATTTGTTTCTCCTAGCATTTTGTTCCTTTGACAATTAAAACACCCAAGGTAAAAAGATGGTCTTTTGAAGGAGGATTGAATTTACTCTTTTTTTTTTTTTTTGGATTGAATTTACTCTTTATGGTCCTAAGAGAACTACCTGGAGAAAAGATTTTATATGGTATAAGAATGAACCTTAGAATAGTCAGAGCTTCATGACACTGGAAAGACAGTCTCTTTTGCTAGGTTATACAGGCAGGGGCTTGGCCATTATTTGGAGTCATTTAAAAAATGTAGTGAACTAAATCTGTAAGATTTTTTCCCCCAGTCTTATAAATTCCATAATGTAATTTGTGGGCTAATAGATCTGAAATTCTGGGTTTGTTTATTTTTCTTTCAGCACCTTTTATCCTAAAGAAATTGGACAGCATATGAAGATGGGCATCACATGTGAATGCATGATATGAGGAACCCAGTTACAATTTCTACTCCTATCTGCAAATGAACAGGCCCAGAAAGATGTAAGAGACTCTTTGATTGAATGGACATAAAAATTCTACTTGTTAAGAACAAGTTTGGCTCTGGTAACTGACCTTAATAGCTAAAATTTAAAACTACTTGGGAAGTAAAGACATCTTGGGTGATAATACACCCATATGCCTGTGATGTTCAGCCTCTGTGAATGTTGATATAATTGTAAGTAATGTCAAACTCCATTTTCTGGCAGGTATTAATTATAAGGGAATTATGTCTACAATAGCACTGTCTTGTTAGTCATTTCTGTTTACCTTTCACTTCGGTCCGGAGTATATATGTTGAAGAGTTCCTTGTGATTAGTTAGTTTTATAGAAGCCAGCACACAGCCACGACGACACTTAAGCACAGGACATTCAGTCTGTATTTTTAAAGTAGCAACTAAGAAAAAAATCAGGATTTTATTTCTCTTAACCTACTTTTTGCTGCAGACCTCTGTAATATTGTAATTATTACAAACTACATTAAATTGAGTTCCTCTTGTTTTGCACTGAAGGATTTGCTGATGCTGATAAAGTGACAGCATTTTATTAAGTAGTCTTTGTGAAAGGCAACATTACTGTTTGATGCTGGGAATCTATAAATGCTATTTGTTTTCTTTTCCTAGGCTTCGTTTTCTGTAAACTTACCACGAAATCAACTAGACTCTTTGCCATATATCTAAATTGATCACAATGTTCAGTTTCACTAGGCATGCTCTTTCATCTTCCAAATAAGTCTTTCCTGGAGCTTTCGGACCTGTCCCAGTCTGGACTGTGGTCTGCTGTGCCTGATACAGGGCTGTATTCTGGGATCTCCCTTCACTGCAATCCTGGGAATTCCTTTTCCTCTTCTCTCATGTTGGAGATCTTTTTTTTTTCCCCCCTGTATCTTGTTTTCTTTATCTCATGACCAGTATGCATTTGAGTCTCTGTATTGAGTACAGTCCCTCTGCCCATAACTGCCTAGCATCCCACAATCCAGAGAACCCTCTATTTTACCCTTTTTAGAAAATAAACTTATAATTTGGGGAAGGAGCTGGGCAATAGAGGCTGCTTAGCTACGTAGGGTTGCAGAGAGCATTCTGAATACTTAAACCTTCAACCAGTCCTTATTTTAGTGTCTTACCCCTTCACTCCTACTTCCAAAGGTAGAGGAAAGCACCAGCTCCTGAACCTTTTAGGGATTCTCTGATGTAAGTTGGGTTGTTTGTTTTGCTTTTCTACTGCTGACTCAGGATTCAATTTTCTCCGGGGCTACCATGCTATTTACTACTTGTCCATCGGCTTTCCAACTTCTAGCTTTTTGCTGCTATTGTCTCCTCTCTTCCCATTCTTTTAGATTTATGCCTTAAAATGAAAATCTTTGCTGTCGTTCAGTGGAATTTCAGGAGGCAGTGGAAGTAGCTGCATGTGCTCCATGTACCATCTTTACCCAAAGAGCATGTATTTTTACCCTGTGATGCTGTGTTTCATGTTGGTAATGTATATGCATTCCTGACCTACGGAGGTGTGGTATACAGCACCACGGTCACGATTACTGGCTCTGAAGACAAGCAGACTTGATTTTGTGTCCTGATTCCAACACGTAGAAGGTGGATGACTTTTAGCAACTGAACCTCTATATCTCATTTTTTCACCTGTAAAATTAGCGTAGTGGGAGCATCTGTCTGCTTCAAAGTGTGTAAGGATAAAGTAAGAGAATGCAAGTGGAGCCACGAGCACAGTGTCTGACATTTGGTAAATGCTATTTATTGTTAATGGTTGGTGTTTGGTATAAGGTGATTAGAAGTGATTTGTACTAGCAGCCCCTGCATTAGTAGGTTTCATTCTTATTTTCAGATATTGTGAGATAGCATGTTTATATTCTAATTGTATACAAACTTCAACATTAGCAAACATTTAAATTCACTGTCTAATAACTGTTAATTTTACAGATGAGTTTGAGACTCTGGAAGATCCGGTAGCTAATAAATAGTAGCTGTCCAAGGTTTAGGGGCTTTTAACGTTTATTTATTGTATCCTATCCTTAAGTGCTTTCCTTGGGATGTATGGTTGTCACCCTGGATTCCAGCATATGTTCAGGCTAGAATAAGGGAAAATGTGATGGTGCAGTTTTTATTGCTGACTTTTTAAATTTCAGGCCATAAACTCCGGTGGGGGGGGGTGTCTAATGCTTGTAATAAACAGTTTGGACACAGTACATCAGAAAACATTTGGCCACGTGTATATATTTGGTTTGAATGTGTAATGTGAAATAGTAAAGAACCATAGCAGACTTGAGTTTTATAAACTTAAAATGGAGGGGCGCCTGGGTGGCTCAGTCGTTAAGCGTCTGCCTTCGGCTCAGGTCGTGATCCCAGGGTCCTGGGATCGAGCCCCGCATTGGGCTCCCTGCTCAGCAGGAAGCCTGCTTCTCCCTCTCCCTCTCCCACCCCCCCGCTTGTGTTCCCTCTCTGTGTCTCTCTTTGTCAAATAAATAAATAAAATCTTTAAAAAAAAAACTTAAAATGGATCATAGAAAGAAATGTGGATAATTGAGAAAATGTTGATCCACAAACAGGTTTTGTAGAGGGATACGATCTTAGAATTTTGCTCCTCAATTAGGGTAGTGTTCTTCCTGCTACTGCTGAGTTTCGTTTTTAAATTGCTTAATCATTGCTCTTTGAAGTTCTTCTGAGGAGTAAGTTAGCATTTCAGTTACAGTGTGTTCAGTAGTTTACAGGTGGGTAAACTTGGGCCTAGATTTGGAAGGAAAAACGAGTGTAGGAATGTGAACTTTTAGGGACGCTTGGGTGGCTCAGTCAGTTGGGTGTCTGCCTTCAGCTCAGGTCATGATCCCAGGGTCCTGGGATCGAGCCCTGCATCAGGCTCCTTGGTTGGCAGGGAGCCTGCTTCTCCCTCTACCTGCTCTGCCTGCCGCTCCCTCTGCTTGTGCTCTCTCTCCCTGACAAATAAATAAATAAAATCTTAAAAAAAAAAAAAAAAAGGAAAGTGAACTTTCCCCCCCTCCTTTGCTTGACTAAGCATATCTCTTTACCTATAAGATCAGGCATCAGAGAGTGTTGGAGATAAGACAGAAAGGAAATCAGCTAGACCTTTTAACCTTTTGTTAAAGGTCAAATGGTAAATATTTTAGACATTGTGAGCTCTGTGCTCTGTCAGCTCTTCTTGCAGTGTGAAGGCAGCCATAGACAGTATGTAAACCAGTGCAGCTTTGCGCTGTTAGCAGCCAAACTCACAGCTGCTGGGGGAATGAGGACCTTGGTCCTAAAGTTGAGATCTGGGTCGTTCACTGCAACATCCACCATAGTCCTCTTGAATCCTCACCCCTCCCCATTTACCAAGCCATTTGTCTGCCATCTTTCATAGTTAAATGCCTCAATAAAATCGTTTATTTTCATTTCCTTTCTCTGGTGATCTCTTGAACCCACTCCAGTTAGGTTCACATCCCCAGTGATCCTCTGAAACTGCTCTTGTCAAGGTTAACACTGACCTGTCCCACCCCATCTGCAGCACTCAACACACTTTCATTATTGTAACCACCTTGCAGACCTTCCAGAACACTAGTTTCCTAATTTTCCTTCTCTCCACCCTTTCTATTCCACTTATCCTCTCTTCTTGAGATTCTTTTATAGGTCTTCTTTATTTGTAACCTGAAACTTGCAGTCCACTAGACTTCAGTCCTCAGACCTTTTTTTTTTAGTTACTGCATCTCCTGCTTAAAATTCTCCAGTGGCTTCCTGTCTTGCTCAGAGTAAAAGCCACAGTCCTTCTGGTTGCCCACAAGGTTCTATACAGTCTGGTCCTCATTACATCTGATCTCGTCTTTTATGACTCTTCCCTCCTTCACTGCATTCCAGCTACACTGGCCTCCTTGCTTCCTCAAACAAACTAGACATGCTGCCTCAGGGCCTTTGCACTGTCTGTTTCCTCTGGAATGCTCTTCCCTTAGATTTTCAAGTGTCTCACTCCCTCTCCTTCAGGTCTCTGCTTAATGGCAGTTTTTTTTCAGTGAGAACTTTCCCAGCTCCTTTATAAATTATAGGATGTTTCAACTTGTGAAAATCCACCAAGTTGTATACTTAAGATATGTGACTTTTTTCCATAGTTACATTATATTTCAAAAACTTTTTAGGGGTGCCTGGGTGGCTCAGTCGTTAAGCGTCTGCCTTTGGCTCAGGTCATGATCCCAGGGTCCTGGGATCAAGCCCTGCATCAGGCTCCCTGCTCGGCGGGAAGCCTGCTTCTCCCTCTCCCACTCCCCCTGCTTGTGTTCCCTCTTTCGCTGTGTCTCTCTCTGTCAAATAAATAAATAAAATCTTTAAAAAAAAAAAAACTTTTTAAAAATTATAACCTCTCCAGCACTCCATAACCCCCCCTTTTTTTAATGGCACTTAATATATTTTTCCTTTTTTATTTGTTAATTATCCGTCTCCTTTTAGCATATGCTTGGTGGGGATAGGGATTTCATCTATTATGTTCACTGTAGTATCTTAGTACCTAGAAGACTGCCTGGTACCTCATAGGCACTCAGTGTTCATTAAATAATAGAATTAGAGTGGAGAAGTTTTTAACTATTATGGGAAGTGTAATAGCAAGCTAACGAGAAAAAGCTAAGCTTGTCAGATGAGATTAGTACCCCAGTTAAGATATGGGATTATTGGGGCGCCTGGGTGGCTCAGTCAGTTAAGCAGCTGCCTTCGGCTCAGGTCATGATCCCAGGGTCCTGGGATCGAGCCCCACGTTGGGCTCCCTGCTCAGTGGAGAGCCTACTTCTCCCTCTCCGTCTGCCTGCCTCTGCCTACTTGTGCTCTCTTTCTCTGTCAAATAAATAAATAAAATCTTTAAAAAAAGGGGGGGAGATTAGGAATTTGGGCTTTTTCTCTAGCATTGCTCTGTTGTCCAAAGGCAAGCTCAGAGAAGGTGGAGAGGTGGGTTCATCCAGGGCTGGGGCTTGCCACATGGCTGAGGTAAAATGACAGGGTCAGGGAGGGCTTGAAATAATGCATGAGGCATCTAAGCTGGATCAGGAGGAAAAGGCAGGAAAGAGCTGATGGACAGAAGAAAATAGAGGGGTCAGTGCTGCTGAGGTCAACTGCAAGAGTGGGGGCAGCAGAGCAGTAGCCCTGAAGACCTCTGTATGCCCCAAATATTTTGCCTCCACTTCCCATGTAGATAAAGGTCCTGTTCTGCAAAATATAGTCCATTCATTTTGTTTGTTTTCTGAAGAGAAGTTACCACCAATGTGTGGCCTTTCGGGCTGTTAGCACAAGAGATGTTCTATTAGAGTTTGTTGGTTTCACAGCTAAGTATGTATGGCGTGGTCTGACAAGGACCACATCTGACCTACTACCACAACTTACTCTCCTCCAATTTATATGTTCATTTAGGAGGAAAGAAAATCGCTAAGTGCAGATATGTTCATGATACCAGGAGACTGAAGACTAATTTTTGTGGGACATTGCAGAAACATCATGGAGACTACTGCTGCATGTGATACACCAATGGGAGTTTATAAGATGCTTTTCTTCCCAAAATTCAAATTGTATTGCCTCTGATTATTTGAGCTGATGGGAGAGAAGCAATACATAGATAATTTAAAATAATAAAAATGTTGCAAAAAAACAGTTTTAAGAAATGTGGTAGATAAGAATTAGAACAATGAAATGTAGGAAATGATCAAATGAATTGCTCATCTTAATATTAGTAAAATTCAGCTTTAATATAACTTCAGTGTACTTCTGAGTAAAATTTAATAGGCTTACTATTGCATCTTTACATCAACTAAAATTTTATACTCTGTTTTCATAATAACCATTGTTTTCATTGGTCTCAAGCAAATGACAAAGAATCTTTACTGAATGTGAAGGTAAAAGTACAAATAAGATCTTAAGCCTACAAAATCCAAAAAAATTATTAATAAAATATTGCCACTAGCTTAGTGAAACAATGATTGCTATTAAAGTGTTGAGGGGAAAGGCATTGAGTTTAACATCTTATTTTTCCTCTTTAAGCTAACCTTCACTTCTGTTAGCAAGCACTCTACTAAAGTTTGTGCTAGATAACACAGATCAAAATATCATTTATTTCCTTCTTCCTGATTCATGTCTAAAAAGATGGTAAAGCAGCTTTTTTTTTTTAAAGATTGATTTATTTATTTGACAGAGACACAGCGAGAGAGGGAACACAAGCAGGGGGAGCGGGAGAGAGAGAAGCAGGCTTCCTGCAGAGCAGGGAACCTGATGCGGGGCTCAATCCCAGGATGCTGGGATCATGACCTGAGCTGAAGGCAGACGCTTAACGACTGAGCCACCCAGGCGCCCCGATAGCATATTTTTAATACTTGTGTGTTGGGACTCTAAGATAAATGTGTCTTCATGTTTATGAGGAACCGGTGTTCTGTTCACATACAATTTTAAGAGGAAATGGGTGCTGGATATCAGATACCTAGGAATCAAAGAATGCATACTATTAACGTTTGGAAGGATTTTCATACACAGGTACCTCTTGGTGGGGGGCTCCCTGCCACAGGAGAGGTTCAAGTATAATAGGGGAAAGAACACTGGTAATGAGTATGTTCTGTAAGGCAGTGCCAGGCATCATGTACAGAGGTGCTTTCCAAAACAAGCTCCATACCAAATCACATGGGAAGCTTTTAAACAAAAAATCTACTGAATTAGAATTGTTGTGGATGGAGCCCAGGAATCTATTTTTTAAAAGCATTCAGGTGATTTCATTGGTCCAAGATCTGCTTTGGGTAACCAGTAAATGAGTTTACCTTAAGGTCCCTTCCAGTTCTGAAATTCTGTACTGATTTAGGAATAAGAGTCAAAACTGAAAACGAAAGCAATTTTAGGTTGCATTTGTAAAATGACAACTTAAGATCTCCAAATCTGACAGAAACTTCAAGAGTTGCCAACTTGGGGCACCTGGGTGGCTCAGTCATTAAGCGTCTGCCTTCGGCTCAGGTCATGATCCCAGGGTTCTGGGATTGAGCCCCGCATTGGGCTCCCTGCTCTGCGGGAAGCCTCCTTCTCCACCGCCTCCTCCCTCTCCCACTCCCCCTGCTTGTGTTCCCTCTCTCGCTATGTCTCTGTCAAATAAATAAAATCTTAAAAAAAAAAAGAGTTGCCAACTTGCCAGAGTTGAGTTTGGTAGAGTACTGGAAGTGACTGGAAAGCCTGCTACGAGAGAAATGATTGAAAGAATTAGGGGTATTTAGCCTTGAGAAGACTTAATTAACAGTGGGAGTCTGAGCGCTGTTCTTAAAAACTAAAAGTGTATTGTCAAAGAATTGTCCAGGCAGACAGATTAGGATAAAGGTTTGGAAGCTAAGAAAGATTCTCTTGAACTCACTCACAGCTACTGTGACCAAGGTGGGCTGGGTCACAGACTGGACTCTCTATTGGAAACGAATAAGAATCTGAACATGGGTACTCTATAGCAGGAATTGCCACTGTGGGGAAACAAGGTTTCTATCTTCTATCATTGTCTTTTTCTCTCTTCCTGAAAGACTACTTGAATACAAGTGCTATCTCACACTTTTTTCTGTCCCACATAGAATCTTTACAAAGAAGGGGCTGAATAAATGACTGCTGAATTGGAGGTGGAAAAATTCTTGACTTTCTGGACAATACCTGTTGTATAGGCCTCAGAAAAGTAATTCCCATTCTGTTTGGTGGAGGTGTGCACAGTCACAGATATTCAGTGACTACAGAGGAGCAGGCACTGGTAGCTGAGTGATACAGAAGGGAATTCAGGCATGGTACATATCCTTAAGAGGCTTAAAATCTAGCAGGGGAGGCATTGCCTAATTTCATCAATAATTACATATTATATAAACTGCTGTGGGGTTAAGTGCAGGAAGCTGTGAGAACTTGAAATAGGGGAGCCCTGACCTGTTGGGCTGGGGAGGAAGCAGGGAGGGCTCCCTGAGGAAGTGATACATCAAGTAAAATTGGATGAATAGCAATTGGCCAGGTAAAAGAATGGGGAGACTTCAAAAAAGTGTTAAAGCATATCTGTTTAAGGAAGAAAGAAGGCCAGCGTGACCCAAGTGTGTTGCACACAGAAGAGCAAGAGAACCTTCAGTCCTTTTCAGAAACTCCTCTTTATTTTATTCTCACTTTAGTCTTAAGAAAGAGATCACATCCTGACATCTGCTGGCTAATGTATATACTGCAGTTGCAAATTACACAAGAACAACCATCATTAACCTATTGAAGTCTACAGTAAGAAATTAAAATAAAGCACCAGGTCTTTTCCCTGCCCTGCATTATGGACATCACACAGGAGACGGAACAGTTGTGACTTACAGGCTACCTGTGTGAACTCAGTGTTACCGATACACATAGGTGGTGCCACTTGCCTACTTTTGTACAAGTTCACAAACACATAGGAATCATGTATATAAAAGTTGAATAGGGCGCCTGGGTGGCTCAGTTGGTTAAGCAACTGCCTTCGGCTCAGGTCATGATCCTGGAGTCCCGGGATCGAGTCCCGCATCGGGCTCCCTGCTCAGCGAGGAGCCTGCTTCTCCCTCTGACCCTCCCCCCTCTCATGTGCTCTCTCTCATTCTCGCTCTCTCAAATAAATAAATAAATCTTTAAAAAAAAAAAAGTTGAATAGACTTGTTACTGAGATGTAAAACATTACAAAATCACTTTGTCTTTTAAACACAGTATCTGATGAAATGTTTTATGAAACATTCTCAAACTTCACAAATAAAACACAGCTGGCTTTAATGCAGTAAGCATTCTAAGGCTAAAGATGTGCTTTAAGCATGTCTGATAGTTTTCATCTTTTCCTCAGCCACATTAGTAATAGTATCTTCATTTTCCACTTACGTCTATAAAGGACAAAAATGCAAAAAAATAATATTACATAAGCAGCTGTACTGACAATGAGACCAAACTTGCACTGGCAGCTGCCTTGCCATGCAGTCATTTGAAATGTTCATTAATCAGCTGACATTAGAAGGATGAACTTGGTGAACAAAGGGTGATTTAGAGACATCAATATGTAACATAAAAAAATGGGTTGTTGAAGAGTAAAGATTCATGTGTTAGGGAGGAGCAGCAGCATCAGTAGTTAAAAGTCCTAGGTTATAGCTTCAGTTCTGCTCTTAATTATGTGACTATATGAGTCAGATTTTTTTTTACTTGAAACACCCAAATCCAGTTTGGGTAGATTTACAGAGAAAAATAACTCACTGAAAGGATTATAGATCATTTAGTATCCCAGGAGGCCTGGAGAATCAGGCTCAGAGACTAGGCATCTGGAACATCACCCTTTGTTACTTGGTCACTCCATACAACCTGGTGCAGTGAAGATACCATCTCTGCTGAGGATTAGATGCCACCACTTAACAAAGCCACAGGCTCAGAACCCTGCACTCTCAGGACAGCCAGTGTTGCTCTAAGAACTTCATCTTGCTGTGTTTGCCATGGTAACCACAGAGAATTATGCCAGGTCTGCGCTTTGCTATCTCTGGCTCCCAATTCATAGTCCAGAGAATACTTAATTTGTAGTGTCAGGGTCATGTGGAAAAGCAGAGAAAATATCTGGGTCTCAGCTTTTATAGTGAAAGGCATGCTCTGATTCCCACCCAACAAGCTCGAAGATGGGGAATTCCCAAATGTAGGAAGGGAGTTCAGGTAACTGGGCCAAAAACGAGGGCATGTGTATTATGTCAACTCTGGACGAATCACAGCCTTCTCTGTAAAGTAAGGTAAGTAAAGTTCACATGGCTGAGGAGATGGTGTGTTTACTTAATCGTTTTACAATAAATACCAACTATGCCAGGCTGCAAAGGTGAGCAAGTCCTCTCTAGTCTAATGGAGGAGAGAAGTCAGTAGACCAGCAAGTGGTAGGACAGAGGCATACACGAAAGAGGTGCAAGCAGAAAGGAGAGGCCAACTGCAGTTTACAAATGATGTTCTTTTATTTAAGTCAATTTAAGATCACATTTTTCATGGTACAAGTGAGACTTGCGCCATCAATGGGAAAGAGACAGCATGCTCTTGTAGAGAGCTGCTGTTGGACTCTTTTGAAGGACTTAACTGTTCTATAGAAACAAAACAATGTTGGCTGGCACAAATCCAGAAAGTCGGGCTTTTGATTGCTTACTGACATATATCTAGACTGCTGGTTTCATACAATGGGACACTTTTCAAAGGATTAAACATGCCATAGCTTTGCCAGTCATCAGTAAGATAAATCATCCAGCTCATTGTAGTGTGAACCCCCCCTATTCTGATCTGACCTAAGTCAGAGTGGTCTTTCTACTATATCTGGCTACTGTGTGTACAGCTTTGTGTCTTTGCTCAAAAGAAATTGTTGGCTTTAGGCTTAGGGTGTTTTTTTGTTTTGTTTCAATTTATAAAGGAAAGCAGCTGCGTGGTAACTTGGACCTCATCCAGAATCTGTAATACCAAATTCATCATGTAATAACAGATACAATAACAATTACAGAATACGTTCTATAGAACCAAGACAGAGGTCAATGGGACCACAAGAGTCAGCCATTACAGACCTCGATCCAGTGTAAAAATTTTGTTTTCACAGCATTCTCAAGTTAGTGTTCTATAGCTGACATTCTCTTCTAAAATCCAAGGGTCTATGGGGCGCCTGGGTGGCTCAGTCCATTAAGCAGTTGACTCTTGGTATCAGCTCAGGTCTTGATCTCAGGGTCATCAGTTCAAGCCCTGCTTCAAAAATTAATCAATTAAAATCCAACTGCCTTTTTGATCACTTCATTTGGGTGACCCAGGTATCTTAAAATTTAACAAGTCCAAAATTGATGATCTCCCACCTCCAAATATGTTCCCTTTACAATAGTTAACCATTTCAATAAATAGCACCTCCATGGGCTCCATCAGTGAACTAAGCTAGACTAGGAATCCCCCTAATGACTCATATCAAACCAGTTTGCCTCTACCTCAAAAAAAGTATCTCAAATCCAATTCTCTTTGTCTTCACTACCAATACCCCAGTCCAAGTCTTAACCAATCTCCCTGCTTCCACTCTTTTTTTTTTTTTTTTTAAGATTTTATTTATTTGACAGAGGGAGACACAGCAAGAGAGGGAACACAAGGAGGGGGAGTCGGAGAGGGAGAAGCAGGCTTCCCGCTGTGCGGGGAGCCTGATGCGGGGCTCGATCCCAGGACCCTGGGACCGGGACCTGAGCCGAAGGCAGACACTTAAGAACTGAGACACCCAGGCGCCCCCCACTCTTACTTTTTTGTCTATTATCCACACAGTAGCTGGCATAGTTTTTACAAAAGGTATCAAACCACCCTCCACCACTTCAATGACTTCCTTTTACATAAAATTTAAAAATCCTTATCATTGCCTACTAAGTGCTGCATGATCTGGCACCTACCTACCTCTCTAACCTCACTTACACTGTTCTCTCTTAACACAATAAGCTTCAGACAAACTGGACATCTTCAATTTACCCAAAGAGCAATCTTCTCTCCTCTGCCCTGCCTTGCCTCACCCATCCCACCCAAAAGCCTTCACTCAGGCTTTCCCTGCCTCTCTTCTATCTGGCTCACTCCTTACCTTCCTCTGAGAAATCTTTCCTGACCACCCTCACCTTGCCCCATAATTTAAAATCGGGGTTCCTTCCTATGATTTTAAATACATACTTATTTAAATGATATGTGATTAATGACTACTCTACCCACTCAAGAATTAACTTTAGGACAGGAACCACAGAAGTTTTGTTCATTCCTGTGCCTATAACACCGGCAGCAACAGCTAACACCTATGCAACATTTACTGTGTGCCAGGCGTTGTGTTAAACACTATACGTATAATAATTTAATATATACACCCAATATATCGCCTGGCCCATAGCCAGTGGTCAGTTTGCTGAGGGTGTTCCCACCTGCACACCCACAAGTTGGTCACCACCTCCTGGAGCATCCCATTACCCTGACAGATAACTCCGGTGATTGGAAGAATCTTCCTGGTATTGACCCCAGCATACCTCCCTGCAATTTCCGCCCACTGATTCTATTTCTGCCCTTCTGGGGCCACGCACGAGAAGCCGTAATCGTCCTTCCACCGGCTCGACTTGGCAGCATCCGAAGCGTCTCCCTGGCGTCGCCCTCTCGCTCCCCTCCCAGCAGAGACTCCGGGCTCCTTTTCCTCTGCGGTGGTCTGGGAGCGTCACCCCGGCCGCCGGCCCGGCTCCCGGCATCCCCCGCCTCGCGCGTCACGTGACGGCGCCCGCCCGCAGGAGCCCGCAACTGTCCGCCCCCGGGCGGGGCTCGCCGCGCCTCCGCCCGCCCCCTGGCCGCGCTGCAGTCCTCGCGCCTCCGCTCGGCTCGGCTCCGCTCGGCTGCGCCTCGGCTCCGGCTCCCGCGGCCCGCGCTGCTGTGGGCGACGTCCCGGAAAGCCCCCGGAGAGGTAAGAGGCGGCCGGCTCGCGGAGGCTGAGGGCGAAGTTATTCCGCTCGCGTCCCCGGGATGCCCGGGGCCCCGAGGAGGGGGCGGCCCGGGCGCCTGGAGGCTGCCTCTCGGGGACCTGGGGCGCTTCCCGAGGTGACCCGCAGAGCAGGCGCCTCTCGGTCCTGGCGGAGGCTGAGCACCTGGCCCTGGCGGGACCGGGACGGGGTGCCCTCAGGCCGCCCGCGGCCCGGCGCCCCCGCACTCTGCTGGCACCTGGAGGCTCTGCCGCGCGGGAGGAGAGCTGTGCCTCGTTTTCCCAGCCGGTAACACGACCCGGCGGCGAAAGTGGATCTCCGCGGTTGCCTTCAGCCTTGAGGTTTTCCGAGTGTGTAATTGAAGTCGAAGAGGAAGAAGCAGATTCCTGGGGTGAGAAGAGCCCCCACCCAGGGGCGTCAGGGGCTGGGCACCTACTATCAAGTGTCCTCTGTCTTCTGTGCAAAGCGCAAGTCTCTCAGTCCGTTTCTCCCTCTTTAAAGTAAAGGTGGTAACACCTGCCCTGCCTCGCTCTTAGGACTACCGTGGAGAACAGGTGGGAAAGCCATTTGAAGAGCCGGAACTCTGGAGTCAGACCTGGGTTCAAGTCCTAGTTCTGCCACTTACCAGCTGTGTGATCTTGAGCCAGACAAAACCCTCATCAGTTCAAAGAAGATAATAATAGTACTTAGCTCATGAGGTTGCTGTGCGGGCTTACCTGTGCAAAGGGCTTAACACAGTTTCCGGCACCGAAGTGTTCAATTATTAATATAAATACTGTTCAGTTAATTTAGTAAACTAAAGAGTGCTTCACATGAGGGGTGTTTAGAATAATCACACTTCAGTTTGTATATATTTAGTCCTAAAAGAGTACTGTTTTGGTTCCCTAAGAGGCCAAGTGGGATCCTTTCCCCTTTTCTCTTTCTGGGCCCCCTTTGCCTTCTCATTTACAACTGGCATGTGAACCTGTTGTTCCTACCAAATGAGTCAGGCAGGATGGAACATTCATGTACTGGAGCAGATGGGTATCAGATTCCCTTTGAGGGGAAAGAAAAGTGCCAGGCATGTGCTGCCACCAAAAAAAGCACAGTACAGTGATTGACTGTTAGAGTAGGAAGATGCCTGGGAAACTGTCTAATCCAGCTGTCTCCTTTTGCACATGGAGAAACTGGACCCAGAACGAGGACAGGACTTTCATTCTCAGTACCCGACAGAATGTTGGCACTGGGTGGTAGAAAGAACACATACTGTTAACCAGACCCTGTGTTTTCCCTGAGTTTTAAGTTAATTCATTTACTCAACAAGGATTTGTGGAGACCTACTGTGTGCCTGTACACCTACTAGGAGCTAGGGGAGAAATCTATCTCCCTCTGCCGGTTCTCAGTACATTTTATAATGACAATAAGTTCTGTCTCCCAGCAAGCTTTCCTCTTAGCAGCTGGCCCCAAGGGACAGAAGCACACAGGTCTGAATTATTTCATGGTAAGTCACAGTGGTCCCTGAGCCCTCGTTGAAGCCTCTAGAAACTGAAGAAAATGCTGCTTTGTCAGGGCTTTTAGGAAAGGATTTCCTTCTGGTCTGGAGCACTTGGAGTTCTTTGTCTTTCTGGTTTCAGGCTTCTTATTGTTTTTAGATTTCTGAAAAGAGCCACCCTCGCCACAGTGCCTTCATTTTGGTTTCCATGGTTATCAGATGAATTGTTTTTATGATAGCACGAGTAGCTGTTAAGTAATACATGGTCAAGCAGTCCCCAGTTCACTGTGGGTTTCTGTTCCTGGTGGTGGTCCTCTGGTTTTGTTTTTTTTTTTTCAGTGCAGTGCATTCATACTATTCCTTCCTCCCTTTTTCCTCCTTCATTCTTTCCTTTAACAAACATGTATTGGTGCCAGGGCCAAGAGGAGTGGGAATAAGTAGAAACAGAGATAAAAATAAAGATAGACCCTGGTTTGGGGAACTCGGAATCTTTGGGGGGATAGTCTGAGGGTATTACCACATGCAAGGGCAGATCTGGGCCTCTGATAAAGGTGTAGATTAGGAGCCAGGGAGAGCTCTCAGAGGTGGGAGGGAGGGTCCTGGGCAACCAAGAAGACATCACATAGTAGGGGTGCCTGGGTGGCTCAGTCAGTTAATGTCTGATTCTTGATTTCCCCTCAGGTCTTGATCTCACGATCATAAGTTCAAACCCCACATTGGGCTCTGTGCTGGGCATGGAGAATACTTTTAAAAAAGAGAGAGAGAAGATATCACATATTAAGATGCTCTTCAAGGAAGATGTAAAAGAAACAAGTTCCTTTTACATGTCTCAGTCACATAATAGTAATAGATGGTACAAGAAACTTGTTTCAGTTTGCCTTAATGAATGAACCTTCTCTTAAGTCACCTATCATGGGCTTTGTTTGAAATGCCTGCTAATTTCTCTTATTACCCTCATTCTGTTAGTTTAGTGATGTATTACTTTCCTACTCATACATATAGTATTGTGTGTATAAAGGTAGATAATAGAGACATTTGATTAAGATTTTGTCTATTTCAGATATTTAACCTGTGTGTCTCATTTCACCAGTTGGGTTCTAATGCAGTCAAAAATTTCTTTACTTTTCCAAGTAATCTCCCAAGTCCTTTAATGCCCTCATTGGTGAGAATTCTGATGTCTCCCACTTCCAAGCTCCCTGGGGGCTTAAACAATCCAAAGAAGTCAGTCTTATTTCCACTCTCCAGAGGAAAAAGAACTCCAGAGTCTGAGCAGTCCACCCACATTGTTATTTCTGACACAGCTATATGGTATCACTATTGAAGAGCTGTCCTGCATGCTCCAAGGATGTGTGGTCACTGCTGCTCAACGCCCTTATTGGACCAGGTTCCTGCCAGCTTGATCCCATGCTTGGATTCCAAGGTTAGAGCTTTTTTAGTTTGTGCTCACATGCTTTGCCATTTTCCCCTAAAGCATTGCACTCTGGGCAGTGTGTTGAGCGTGTCACCAGGCTGGTTTCCCCCAGTCCTCTAGTGAATTCTCTTTGGGGGTATACAGGGCCCTTTTGTGCTAGCAGCCTTGGTCAGGGTCACCACAGACCACTCAGGAGATTACCCTATTTTCAAATCTTTTGTCAGGGTTTGGAGGCTCAGTGCATTCCTAACCTTAACCGAAGGTATTTTGGCAAATTGGTTCTACTTCCTCTCAAGGATTCTGCCTACCAAGAATTCTCAAATGGCATATAGCTACCCTACGACTTTGGGTGCCTACTCGACTTTTCATGTAGAAGAGGGGTCCTCTGGTCACTCTTGGCAAAGCACATATCTGTTCCCAGGAGACTGTTTCTCCACCTGTAATCCCAAGAAAAGTAGGCATTGTTGCAAATTTAAATGGCGTGTACTCTGTTAAGGATTTAGGGGCAAAGTTTTAATTTAAAAATGCAGTTCCCTCAACTTTTCTAAGAATCAGACAGTAATCGGTATGTTTATTTCGATGTCTTTATTTACTTGACTTTATTAGAGCGTGCAAAAGCTCGAGAACGCGCCCCCTCACAAGTGAGGAGAGGGGCAGAGGGAGAAGTAGACTGAGCAGGGAAGCCCGACACAGGGCTGATCCTAGGACCCCAGAATCATGACCTGAGCTGAAGGCAGACACTAAACCAACTGGGCCACCCAGGCGCCCCTCATTGTCTTTATTTTAAACTTTAAAAATATGAGATAGAAAAATGCATGCAAGGAAACCCCACAAATGTATGCATAGTTTAACAATTTTGAGGGAATTATGGAACCACCACCCATGTCAAGAAGTGGAACATTGCCAATACTCAGTAGCACCCCTTCCAAATCATAACCTCCTTCCCAGAAGCCACTACCTTGACGTATGTGATAATCATTTGTTTCTCTTTGTTTCATCACCTATATTTCCATTCCTAAATAGTATAATTTTACTAGTTTTTTAACTTCATACATAGAATCATACTGTGTGCGTTCTGTTTTGGCTTCTTTTGCTTCGTTTGTGTGCTGCATCCATGAGGTTACCACGCTTATTTTCATTGCTAACAGTGTTTCATGATATATGTCACAATATATTTATTCGTCCTCTAGTTTACGGATACTTGTGTTGCTTATAGCTTCTGACTACCAAGAACAGTGCAGCGGAGAACATCGTTAGACATTTTCTGTTGTGTTTGTGAAGCTTCTGTAGGTAATGTGTCAGAGTGGAATTGCTTTGCTAGATAATGCCAGTTTTGTTTGTTTGTTTTGTTTTTTCCAAAGATTTTATTTATTTATTTATTTTTGACAGAGAGCACAAGTAGGCAGAGTGGCAGGCAGATGGAGAGGGAGAAGCAGGCTCTCCACTGAGCAGGGAGCCGGAAGTGGGTCTCGATCCCAAGACCCCAGGATCATGACCTGAGCCGAAGGCAGCCACTTAACAGACTGAGCCACCCAGGCACCCCAATAATGCCAGTTTTCTAAGTGATTGTACCCATTTACTTTCCTACCAGCAGTATGTCAGAGTTCCAGTTGCTTTACACCCTTGCAAATACTCAGTATTGTCCGTTTAAAATTTTTAAACTCTTCTCATGGGTCTATAATAATTTGTGGTTTTACTTTTCCTTGGTTACTACTAATGTTGAGCACTTTTTAATTAATTAATTGGATAGCCTCTTTCTGAATTGCCTATTCAAGTTTTTTGCTTGTTTTTCAGTTTTTCTTATTGATTTGTTGGAGTTCTTTTTTTTTTTTTTTTTTTAAGATTTTATTTATTTATTTGAGAGAGAGAGAATGAGAGACAGAGAGCACGAGAGGGAGGAGGGTCAGAGGGAGAAGCAGACTCCCCGCCGAGCAGGGAGCCCGATGCGGGACTCGATCCTGGGACTCCAGGATCATGATCTGAGCCGAAGGCAGTCGCTTAACCAACTGAGCCACCCAGGCGCCCTGGAGTTCTTTATATATTTTGGTTAGTAGTCCCTGGTTGGTTATATGTTTTAAGAATATCTTCTCCTACTCTGTGACTCTCTTTTCACCCTCCTAAATAGTGATATCTTAGAACCTATTCTGTAGATGCAGGGCCTGAAGTGGGGATTCTTGTTCAAGTGGTGTATTGGGAAACATGGTCAGGAAAAGGAGAATGAGGGAAGCAGGATGGGGGAGGAGGGGAAGACTGCTATAACCAGGTGAGGTGGCAGTTTTCCAGAGAAGGGACATTTGTGTGTTGTTATCAGCTGACACTCCTATCAGGAGGATGGGTGTACTGGCTAGTAGAGACCCTGGTTAGTTTACTAATAGTATTCTCTACACTCCATTGAGATACATTATTTTCTTTCTTTCTTTCTTTCTTTTTTTTTTTTTAAGATTTTATTTATTTATTTGACAGAGAGAGACACAGCGAGAGAGGGAACACAAGCAGGGGGAGTGGGAGAGGGAGAAGCAGGCTTCCCGCCGAGCAGGGAGTCCGATGCGGGGCTCAATCCCAGGACCCTGGGATCATGACCTGAGCTGAAGGCAGATGCCTAAAGACTGAGCCATCCAGGCGCCCCAAGATACCTTCTTTTCTTTTGTTAAGTTCACTTCACCCAGATACAGCTCCAGGATTCTGGTTGGTTACAATTTCTGGGAACATTTACAAGAGGAAGGTTAGTGGAGCATGCTATAATCCCTGCTTCCACAGTCAGTGCAAAAATATAAGTAATGCCCGTTACCTTCCTCATCTACCATGCATTCTAGTTTCCTCTCCTTTGTCCCTTGAATGCTTGGAGAATTCAGTGACGGAGCCATCTGGTTCTGGAAGTTTGTTGTCTTTTGTTGTGTTATTTTTGACCACAGATTCAGTGTTTTTAATCTAACATAATTTAAAATTTTTCTTCTTAGTTTTATTAAGTGATATTTTTCCAGGAATTGGTCCCCTTAAAGGTTTCAAATTTATTTATATAAAATTGTTTATATTTCCTTGTTATTTTAATGTCTGCAACATCCGTAGAGATGTGCCCCCTTTCGTCCCAGTTTCATTTTTACGTTTTCTCCCCTTTACTCTTCCTTAGCTTCAGTAGAGTTTCCTTTCAAAGAACCAACTTTTGTCTTCATTGATATTCTCCATAGTAAGTTGGTTTGCTGTTTCATTAAGTTCTGCTCTTATTTTTTTCATTCTACTTTCCTTGGAAATATTTTGGGGTGTTTTTTTCCCCAAACTTCTTGAGATTGATGCTTAGTTCATTCATTTGTACCCTTTTTTTTAAGATTTTAATTTATTTACTTGAGAGAGAGTGAGCGAGAGGGAAAGCATGAGCCGGGGGAATGGCAGAGGCAGATGGAGAAGCAGCCCACCCCACCCCCCACTGAGCAGGAAGCCCATTGTGGGGCTCCATCCCAATACCACGGGATCATGACCTGAGCTGAAGGCAGACGCTTAACTTCCTTTTGATTCTTTTCATTTAAGGCCACACATTTTCCTCTAAATATTGCTTAGTAGATACTCACAAGTTTTGATATGTGGTATTTTAGTCATTTACTACTAAATATTTTTTAATTTCCATTGTGATTTCCCCTTTGACTCATAGGTATCTTAGAAGTGTGTTTCTTGGGGCGCCTGGGTGGCTCAGTCGTTAAGCGTCTGCCTTCGGCTCAGGTCATGATCCCAGGGTCCTGGGATCGAGCCCAGCATCAGGCTTCTTGCTCAGCAGAGAGCCTGCTTTTTCCCTCTCCCTCGGCCTGCCTGCCTGCCTGCCGCTCCCCCTGCTTGTGCTCTCTCTCTCTGTGTCAAATAAATAAAATCTTAAAAAAAAAAAAAAGTGTTCTTAATTTTCAAACATATGAGTATTTTCTGGTTATCTTTTATTAATTGATTATGGTCCATGAGCTTGTTCTGTATAATTTTAATCCTTTGAAATTTGTTGAAATTTTTTTTAGAGTTCTGTTTATGGTCTGTTTTTATAAATATTACATGCGTGCTTGAAAGTAATGTGGCTTCTGCAGTTACTGGATTCAGTGTTGTGTATTCCATTAGGTCAGTTTTATTAATTCAAATCTTCTTTATCCCTTCTGGTTTATTTTTACCTATTCTAGCTATTAAAACGAGAAATGTGTTAAAATATCCAACTGTGATTATGAATTTGCTTATTTCACCTTTTAGGTTTTTGCATCTTTGAGCTGTATTATCAAGTGTGTACAAATATAAACTTATTATATCTTCCTGGTGAATTAACCTTTTATCATTATAAGGTTGCCCTTTTTATCTCTAGCTAAAGGAATGGTGGGTTTTTTGGTTGGTTGGTTGGCTTGGGGGTTGGGGGGAGACCTTAAACTCTCTTTTATCTGATACCAGTGTAGCTACACCATCTGTTTTTGGTTAGTCTATGCAAGGTATATCTTCTCCCATCCTTTTAGTTTCATTCTTTCTGTGCTGTGTGTTTTAGATATGTCTTTTATAAGTAGCATGTGGGTTTTGTTTTTTTATCACCTGTTTTTGTCTCTTAATTTGAAAATTTAGTCCATATTTATTTAATATGACCACTGATGTCCTGAGGGTTAAGTCTGTCTTAGTATTTTATGCTTTTAATGTATTTGTCCTGCTAGTACTCCATTTTGTTTGAGCTCTTCCCTCCTTTTGGTATATTTTTAGTCATTTGCTCTTTTTCCTTCTAGTTTGGACATTATACAGTTGCTCTTTTTAATGGTTACCCTTGAAATTTTAATTTAACCAAAGTTGATAAATTTGGGGAGGTGATAAATATCCCTACTCTTCTTTTGGACAGTACAGGGACCTTAGACCACTTGATCTCTTATTTATCCCATCCTGCTTAGTGGTAGACTAGTTGTAACACAGTGTGTCAGCTTTGATTAGAGTCGTTTAAGGACCCACAGACAGAACAAATGTGATGAGGGAGGAAAAAGATGAGAGAGCAAAGAATTTGAGAAGATGATATGATTTTGTCAGGACTCTTGGTTGCAGATGATCAACTTACTAGACTCTCTGAACTTTAAAAAGAAAATCTGTTCACTACTGCATAGCTGGATCCAGGAGTTCAAAAAATCTTTTTAGGACTATCCCCCTCTCCATCTCTCTCAGTCATTCAGCCTTGCGTGTCTTAATTCGGCTTCATTCCTGAAGTGAACTTTTCCAAGTTGTCCCCCTTGCTGGCAGGAGTGATGGGATCTTCTGATTCTACCTTGGGTCAAGTATGAGAGGGTTGAGGCACTATGAATGACAGCCCCACCTCTAAATGGACTAAATGGAGTGGGAGCAGCGTTCCTCTGAGGAACCAGAAGAGGGGAGGTATGCTGGGCAGACAAAAGTTATAGCTACCACAGTCCACCATGCCGAGTAGCGACTTGGAAGAGTAACACACAAAAAGAAGAGGGTGTGATTGGAATTAATTCAGTTAATCTGTACAAGAAAAAGGGAGAAGACATCACCTCTTCATGAGCCCATTGACAGGGAAGGAGGAATCTGGTCAAATGGTTCCTTCACCCACCAACCAATGCCAATGACAGTGTGGGTGGTCCACAGCAGCAGAGATGAGGAAGAGCGAGTGTGGGGCTCTCTAGTATGTGGAGATATATTCAACATGTCATCTGTGGTGCTTGCTATTCCCATGGCCCTTTCTAAGAGAAACTTCTTCATCCACAACTCCTGTTCATGTCAGGAGTTCATGTTCAGAACCATGTTCTCTACCATAAAAACTTGCTCTATTCCTACTCCCTAGTCAGAAATTCCTGGGCCAGAGCTGAATGTCAGACCCAAGAACAGCCAATTCATAGGCTTACCAAGGACCTGTGATATGACCTACTGGGAAAAAGATGTGTGTTCTTAGAAATTTGAACTGGGGATTATGGAAGAGCACTTAACTACAGAAATTGAAGCTAAAATGCCATGTAGAGAGAAGCCATGAGGTAGAGTCAGGCCTTTGAAGAGTCCTGGCTAGCTGGTATTATGGGGAAGCAGAAGCACTGAGATAGAGAAAAGTGTGTATAGACTCCAGGTGAAAGGAGAATGGTATCGACCCATGAGGAATGGCTGAGTCATGTGATGAGCCCCCACAGGCTAGCTGCTGAATTTGTTACTGCCAATGACTGCTCTGAAAAGAAATCTCACTGTCCTTGTCACTGGATGGTCAGCAGCTACAAAACTTGTTGGCTTGGTGACAGTAAAGAATACACCCACTGCTTGGCCCTGGGTCGGTGTCTGCATTGTTGGCCAGGGAGCAGGGCATTGGGTTCGGCAGTGAGCTCCACTCGCTCTATGCTCTCTTTGTTCCCTACCTCACAACAGAAAACCCTCAATTATTGCCTATAATTAATTTTTTTCTAAATATTGGAGGGTTGGTTCAAATGCATTACAATGAAAGAAAGGAATTTAGGGACAGGAAAAGGTCCTAGGAGAGAAGGAATTCATTGCCATTTATCGTGTGTTTACTATGTGTCAGGCACGATGTGAAGTGATTTCCATCCATTCTCTCATTTCAGCGTCACAACAACTCCCTAAGGTATTATTATCCCCACTTTTATAGATAAGCTGAGACACAGGATGATCTGACTCCACTGAATATGTAATTTTGGGTGTAAAGTAACAATCACTTGGTGTGGAATTGCCTCAAGCTGAGAGCGATTAAGGAGAAATGTGGGAGCCATGTGTGGTCGCGTGGGAGGCAGGAGGTAGTGAGAAAGGCTCTGATTAGGTGTTCCCGCCATAGACCATGCCTGGGAGGAGGCCCAGTACTCTCATGCTCTAATGCATAATAATTGCAGGATTAAATTCATCCTTATTTCATGATCTGTGAGTTTCTGTGTCTGTATGGGGAGGTTAGAAGGTCCTCCTCCATCATTTCACAAGTTTAGGAACCCTAGGAGCTCAGGAAGGGAACTAGGAGGCAAGCTGTTGCAGCAGAAAGAGCAGAGGCTCCAGACTCAGTCCAGGTTAGGAACCACAGCTGTCCCACTTACTAACTAAATAAAAAGCAGAGTAACTTTATTCCTGGAATTGGGGATAAGAAGACCACTGCCTCTCAAGTTGTTGTAATTGCTCATTGAGATGACATATAAAAGTCACCTGGCATTTAGTAAGCCCTCAGCTCACCGTTCCTTGCCCCCTCAAGGTCACCCAGTTGATTAGAATCAGGACTAAAACCCAGGTTTTGGGATTCCCAACCCAGTGCACTCTGTAGGTGGGCCACCATGAATGGGCTCGGCACTGAAGGAGGGAGAGAGGGCCCTCACTGCTCCCGACCACACTCTGCCAAACGTGCATCAGAACACAGCCTTCCGGTCTATGCCATCAAATTTCAAAGCTAAAATAAGAAACAGCTGGTTATTTTTCAGGCTGAAGAGAGCTGAGGCTTGAAGAAATGATGAAAAGCCCAGCTGAGATTTTTGTCATCTTCAAAGTTTTAAATTTTGTCTCATTTCCAGTAGTCTGTGTGTAGGTATGTATACAGACTCCCTAGAGCTGCTGCCAGACTGAGCTTCTTACTGTGTCCTCAGCCTGGCTGGAGGTTTCTTACCCTGCAGCTTTGCTGACACTCTTTTCTCTGCCTGCAGTCCCTTTTCTGGATTCTCTGGATCCCCCAGCCCTACCCGTATCTCAGAGTGCGGCTCAGAGGCCAGTTCTTCATGAAGCTTAGCTTAATGGTTAAAAACCTAGTCTTTGGGGTCAGACCTGGTTCACAGGGGGATTCTGCTGCTCGTTGGGGGAAGTCATTTGTCACATTAGTTTCTTCCAGATTTAGTTTCTTCATTTGTAAAATGAAGACTGTGATACTTTAGATCAGTGATCCCTGATCCCTGGTGATCTTGTTAAAATGCCAATTCTGATCCAGTAGGTATGGGGTGGTGCCCAAGAGTTGGCGTTTCTAACCAGCTCCTAGGTCCTAGGAACAGCATTCTGAGTTGCAAAGTTTTGGAGGGATTTTGAGAGAATAGAATGAAGTAATGCATGAAAAGTGCTCAATACGGTGTCTTTCAAATATTCATGCTGGGTAAGTGGTAGCTGTTCTGGTCTTGTTGCCTTTTGTTATTACTGGCTAATTTCCCTACCTTGAGGTCACATTTATATTCTTTAGACAAAGGCTTTCCCTCTTAAGGCACTGAGCGCACTTTTTCACTTATACTGGTTTTGTGGTTTGGGGTGGGTTTGGAGGGTAGAGATATCTTTGTCTCCCAGCAGACTTGAGGATAGGGTCTTTATCTTATTCCTGATTCCCTCACAGTGCTTTACCACACAGTCTCATATGTAGTAAGTGTGGACTACATACTCAGGTTTCATTTACTTCTTGTTTTATTCCACAGGGATCTGTGTCACAGTAGGAATTCAGTGACTAATGGTTTAAATAGTCTCAGCTGTTCTAATATGCCAGATAATGATGGTGGTGATTTTTCATTCATTTGGTAAATGTTTATTGAGCATCTACCATGGACAAGGCAGAGTTCTAGGCATAATACAAAGCAATGATAGGAAGTTTCTGCTTTACAGGACTTGCTCAGGGGAGGTAGACAATAGATAAAGAAAAGCATATTATGTTTAAAAAGATAAGCTCCTTGAGGGCAGAGAATGTGTATAATTCATCACAGTGAATTTCCTCATAGTGGGTGTTCAGACACTCTATCATCTGGTCACTCTACATCTGCATACCCTGTCTCACTTTTCACGTGGGTAGTCCCTCATGTCCCTCCCACCCGCCCCACAAATCCACTCACACAAACCTAAGTGAACTATATAGATGTCACTAGAGGTTTTAGTCCTGACCCCACCTTGCCTGCCCATCATGATGCTCAGCAAACTGGCCAGCAGACCCATTCTCTCAAAAGCAGTGGGAGTCTATTAGCAAAACAAGAGCAAAGCTTCACTTCCAGTGCCTCACATTGACCAGGGTGCTGCACAGTTCTCTAAGGGTATTCACTCCCAATTTCTCCTTTGCAGAGTCCTTTTCCAGTTCATGCCCTTTATTTGTTTATTTATTTATTTTCAGTTCATGCCCTTTAGATGTTAGCCTGGCAAGGACTTGGTCATCAGATTTCTCTCTCTTTCTCTCTAGTGATCTCATCCCATCCCATGACTTCAAATGTCATTCAGGTCTCTGTTCAAATGTCACTTCCTCAGAGGCCTTCCTTGATGACCCTATCTAAAATGGCACACACACATGCATACCCCTTAGCCTGCTTTATTTTCTCCTCGTAGCATTTGTTACTGTTTTTTAAATTTATTGTCTGTCTCTAAAGGTAGGACTTTGTCTTGTTCACTGCTTGTCAGTACTTAGAACAATGCCTAGTGCGATAGTAAGTGATATATGAATCTTTGTTGAATAAATGATTATTTTTCTTTGGAAATTCTCAAAATCCTCAGGAAGTGTATAACAGGACGGCCATCATGAGCCCGTTTATAGATGAGGAAATAGGTTCAGAGAGGTTAAAGGATTTGCTCAAGTCACAAGGCTGGGAAGCAGTAGAGCTTGCTTGTTGAGAGCCAAGTCTTATGGGGTGCGCCTCCCAAGGGGGTGGCCTATGCCCCACCCACTGAGGCTGGGGACACCCAGTGGCCCAGAGGGTTAGGAGAGTGCCACACAGAAGCCCTGAGTTCTCACTCTTGGGAACACACGAAGGGAACAGCTTGAGGCCTACGTCAGGACCTGCTCCCTCCCATCCCAAACAAGTTCCCACTGTTGTTTCTCCAGCTCTTTACAGGCTCACACTCCAGGTGCACAAGCCCTAGGGGACATTCGTTCCTTTTTTTTTTTTTTTTAAGATTTTATTTATTTATTTGACAGAGAGAGACAGCGAGAGAAGGAACACAAGCAGGGGGAGAGGGAGAGGGAGAAGCAGACTCCCCGCCGAGCAGGGAGCCCGATGTGGGGCTCCATCCCAGGACCCTGGGATCATGACCTGAGCCGAAGGCAGACGCTTAATGACTGAGCCACCCAGGCGCCCTGACATTCGTTACTTTTAATTCCATAGCTCAGAGGCCCCATTGGCAAAAAGGAAGGGCAAAACTTGAATACATTTTTTTTTTTTTAGTGTTACCTGGTTATAGAAATCCCTGTTGCTGCATGGATCCCCATGGATTAGTGTAAAGATAATAAAGCCAATGGAACAACAGGGAGTGTGACAGCTGAATAAAAGGAAATCCTCTTTAAGTTCAGAGGGGTCCTGAGGGTAGAATTGTCAGCCTCGTTCTAGATTCAGCCTGTGGGGTGTTGCTAGAGTCAGGGACTTGGCCAAATTTGGAGGAAGGCAAGTGCTTAAGGGTGGAAAATCCTCTGCTAGCATATCTTCCTTCCCTTGACAGGCCTGCCACAAGACCCTTAGCTTTCCACTGTGGGGTGGGCTTCTTGGAATCCTAAGAAAACTGAAGCTCCAGTAGTTTCTCTGCCAGGCACCTTTGCCCCCAAATCCTCTGGAAGCCCTCACATAATCCTGAGGGAAAGAAACTGTCATTTAATATTTGCTAAGTTGTGAGTTTCTGCTCTCACTGTTCTACCCGACCTACCTCTCATGGATGGATCTCCTTGAACTAGAGCTCTGATCAGGCCACTCCCCTCCTGAGGAACAGTAGATGGTAGACAGAGTACAAACTCCCAGGTTTGGCATCCAACATGCAACATGTATAAGAGAGCAGAACTCCAGTGGCTCCAGGGGAACAGAACTGAGATCAACAGAAGAAGTAACTAAGAGCTAGATTTTGGCTCAGTTTTGGGAAGTACACTAAAATTGGCTGCAGACAAACCATGGAATGGGCATCTCAGGGTGTCCGGGAGCTTCCTACTAGTGCCCTTTAGAGTTTCACATGCTCTCTCGGTCAGGAAGGACTGGGTTATACTGTAGTTAACAGTTCCTAAATTCTTAGTGCCTTAACCCAAAACAAAGGATTATGTTTTATGTATGATGTGCATCTGTTTCCGGTTAGCAGGGGCCTCTGCTTGTCCTCCCAGAGTAGCCATGGTCTCATATGTTGCCAGTTGCTATGCCAGAGAAAAACAAGCTCTGGATGATCTTGCATAGGCAGTTAGCTAGTCCAGAAGTAGCATACACCTCTTCTGCTCAGAACTCACTGATTAATACTAACCGTGTGGCCTACCCAACCACTGGAGGGGCCAGTGCAGTCCTATCAAGTACCCAGGAGGGGAACTGGGAATAGTTGGTAAAAAGCACTAATTCCCAACACAGTGTACATTGGATCTTTTCATGGTTGCAGAAATCCCCTGGGGTAGTATCAGGGTCTCCAATTTATATATGAGGAAACCAAAGCCCAGGGCGTTAAGTGACTTGCTCAAGGTCTCCTACAACATGCTCCAGGTCTTCTGACTTTGAGATGATACAGGGAGGGCCATATCACCGAGAGGGTTGAAAGTTAAGGAGATCCTTTTACTGAGGATGCTACATCAAAGTGGGGAATGGGGGCCCTTTTCATGCAGTCACCAGGGAGCTTGTTAAGCATGCAGATAATTGGTTCCACTCCAGAGAAGTGCTCATTCTGGAGCTCTGAAGTGGAGCTAGGAGCAGGCCCTGGGTGATTCTGAGGCAGAGGACCAAGAGCCATTTTTTAAGAACCACTGTTAGGGGAAGTCTCTCTAAGTCTGGTTTAAAAATGTCCTTTCCTCTTGAGGGGCGCCTGGGTGGCTCAGTCGGTTAAGTGGCTGCCCTCGGCTCAGGTCATGATCCCAGGGTCCTGGGATCGAGCCCCGTGTCGGGCTCCCTGCTCAGCAGAGAGCCTGCTTCTCCCACTCCCTCTGACTGCCACTCTGCCTACTTGTGTTCTCTATCTCTCTGTCAAATAAATTTTAAAAATTTAAAAATAAATAAATAAAAATGTTCTTTCCTCTTGAGCTCTGTAAGCTGCAATAGTGCTCAGTACTTTTTATCCCAGGTTGTCCATTTCCTATCAATTTTTTCTCATCCCAGTATCCCCCACGGTCCATAAGGGCTATATTTGCAGAACAAATTAACTGAGGAATAAAAGGGATTTTTATTCTTTAATTTTTTATTCACAGTGGAACTTTAAGAATTTCTACATGGAAATTTCTGTATGGATGCAGGAAACTTGAATGGAGAAGGAAGGTCCTTGAAACTGGGTTTATATAGTAAATTTTTTTTTTAAGATTTTATTTTTATTTGAGAGAGAGAGAACATGCATGTGTGAGAGAGAAAGAGCATGGGGAGGGGCAGAGGGAGAGGGAGAAGCAGACTCACCACTGAGCAGGGAGCCAGATGCAGGGCTCGATCCCAAGACCCTGAGATCATGACCTGAGCCGAAGGCAGACACTTAACCTACTGAACCACCCAGGCACCCTATTATATAGTAAATTTACATAAGTTTGTGAAAATGAATTAACTAAAAATTGGGGTGGTGGCATGATGGAAATTCACCTCTGCCTGTTCATTTACTTAAAAACACTATTATTAAGCATGTACTTTGTGCAGGTATTAAATGGTGTGTCTGGTTCTTGCCATATTCTCTGTAATTCAGTTGTGGTGGCCCAGTGTATTCCTTATTAATGGACTGCTATGGTAACTGGGAAATTCATCTGGGACAGAAATTTGCAGTGCTGGGTGCTGTGGGATGTCACATGGGGCATACAATAGGTTGACTGGGTTGAACACTGTTACATAGTGAACAAGGTTCAAGTCAGCAGTGAGGCAAGATGCAGTTATCAGGGTTGGTAGTTGTAATTTGGGTAGTTGTGATTTGGGTCTCTTATATCCTCTTGAAAATTGGAATAGTGACCATTAGCAATAGGTCCCAAAGAAGGCCCTACCAGGCAGACCTACAAAAGGCCATATGGAAGTCTCTCACCTGGAAGGCTGTACAGGTTAGGTCCCCTTAAGGTTAGCTGATTCACTCTCAAACAGCTTTCAGAGTTGTCCCTTATAGAAAGAAAGAACGTCATAGATGAGGCATGTCAGAAAGTACACAGATATGGGGCTCCCAGGAAGAACAGCATACAGTTATAGTCAGAGAAGCTAATAAATTGGAAAGTGGGAGGTAGAGACAAAGAGAACAAGGAGCCTAAGAAATAAGTCAAAGCTCTTAATAATCAAAAGATACTCCTTCCAGATAAAGCAGTTGGTCCTTCTTAAGAGCTTACCCTTTGGGAAGAAATGCTTTGGTGGTTGATAATTTGTATACTTTCATATAGGAACTTGTTTTGTTTTTGTTTTTCTTTAGCGGGGGGAGGGGCAGAGGGAGAGAATCTTAAGCAGGCTCCACGGCCAGCGAAGAGCCCCACACGGGGCTCGATCTCACAACCCCGAGATCATGACCTGAGCTGAAATCAAGAGTCAGATGCTTAACTGACTGAGCCACCTAGACACCTCTCATATAGGAACGTGTTAAAATGGGGATAATAATGTTCTGGTGGTTTTAAATTGAAGTGCAAAATAATAAGGAAAAAAGAAGTGAAGCAAAGACAGCTAGAAAAGTATTATAAATGAGTTCCTTTAATAGGGAGATGAAAACTTTAGAAAGATACATGTAAACCGAATGGGACACAGGATGATCAGCAGGGGCATCATTATGTGGGAGGAGGAGGCTGTACCTGAGCTAGTTAGAAGAAAGGGACTGTGTGAAGGGTTGCGACTAGCTAGAAGAAATGTGATCTAAAGGGACACCTGGGTGGCTCAGTCAGTTCAGCGTCTGCCTTCGGCTCAGTTCACGATCCCAGGGTCCTGGGATCGAGTCCCGCATGGGGCTCCCTGCTCTGCGGGAAGCCTGCTTCTCCCTCTGCCTCTGCCTCTCTCTCTCTCTGTCTCTCATGAATAAATAAATAAAATCTTAAAAAAAAAATGATCTATGAAGTCACTAAATTCAGAGAACCCTGTACAGGTCACCAAGACCTTATGGAGAAACAGCAAAATAACATTTCTTTTATTATCTTTTAAGTGAGGTGAGCCAAAAAACATAGTTGGAGGAGACTGAACTGCATCTCACCCACTCAGAGTGGCCCCGGCATCAGAGCTCCTTCCTCATGCAAATGACGTCGTAATGAGAAGAGCAACATTCAAACTAGGAAAAGAGTAATTAGAGGCAGAGCCTCAAAAGGTCTGGGAAGAAGTTTGAGAGGAATGTGGAGTACAAGATAGGAAACTGAGAGAGAAAGAAATTATGTGAGAGTTAAATATAGAAGAGTTCACTTAATCTTGCCAGAAGTCCTGCTGACCTGTTTCTTTCCCAATGACTCTGATCAAGTTAGTTGTGGGTAATAATAAATCATGGAGTTATCTCCTCTGGTTTACTTATTGGCATCATTTCCTGCCAAGAACCCAGAGCCTGGGAAAACCAGAGTCCCACTCTCATTGTATCTGGAAAGAGTGGACCTGGTATTAGAGTAACCTAGGTGTCCTCTCGCTTAGAATGATTTTCTTGTCTTTTCTGTTGCTCTGAATAGTTGGGAGTAGAGAAAGGGGGTCAGGACCAGATAATGAACTTTCCCAGATCAAAGTATCCAGTCCCTATCTCCAATAAACCCCACAATCTAATAGAGGACACAGAAATCCACTGAAAAGCCTTAGAAACAATGACCAAAACTAGTAGAAATAAACCTCTCTAATATACTGGTTGTGGTCTTGAAATATTACTTCCGTTAAAAGAAACCAGGACAAAAATAAGTTCAACTGATTTTTGACAAAAGTGCAAAAGCAATTCAATGGAGAAAGGATAGGCTTTTCTACAAATGGTGCTGGGACAACCATAGGCCCCCCCCAAAAATGAACTTCAAACTAAGCCTTACACCTTAATCAAAAATTAACTCAAAATGGGTCACAGACCTTGATGTAAAATGTAAAATTATAAAACTTTAAGAAAAAGCATAGGAGAAAATCTTCAGGATCCAGAGCGAGGTAAAGAGTTCTTAGACTTGACACCAGAAGCACAATTCATAAAAGGAAAAGAAGTGTCAGAAATGTAGTGCTCGTGTGGTGCTAGCATAAAGATTAACAAATAGATCCATGAAACAGAATAAATCACCCAGAAATAGACCCACAGCACTGTTATTTGATTTTTGACAAAGGCACCAAAGCAACCCAACTGGGGAAAGGAGATTCTTTTCAACAAATGGTTCTGGGATAACTGAATACTCACATAAAAAAATTAATTTCGGGGCGCCTGGGTGGCTCAGTCGTTAAGCGTCTGCCTTCAGCTCGGGTCATGATCCCAGGGTCCTGGGATCGAGCCCCACATCAGGCTCCCTACTCTGCAGGAAGCCTACTTCTCACTCTCCCACTCCCCCTGCTTGTGTTCCCTCTCTCGCTGTCTCTCTCTGTCAAATAAAATCTTTAAAAAAAAAAATTAATTTCAACCACTGCTTCTTACCATAACAAAAATTAATTCATGATGGATCATAGATCAAAATATAAAAGTTAAAACCACAAAGCTTTTAGAAGAAAATACAGGAGAATATCTTCACGACATGGGAATTAGCAAAGCCTTCTCAGTTAAAAGGGATCAGGCATTTGAAAAAGGTGAGTTAGACTTCATCAAAATTTAAAAGTTCTCATCAAAAGACACCATCAAGAAAATGAAAAGATAAGCTACAGAGTAGGAGAAAATATTCACAGAACATATATCTGGCAAAGGATATATTTTAAAAGTCCTATAATTGAATAATAAAAAGACAACCCAATAAAAAAAAAAAATAGAAGATGTGAACACACTCCTGAAAGGAGATATATGAATGGCAGTAAGCACGTGAAAAAGTGTTCAACATCATTAGTCATGAGGGAAGTGAAAATTAAAACCCAAGTGAGATGTCATTGCATACCCACCAGAATGACAGAATTAGAAAAACCAACAACAATAAATGGTAGTGAAGTTGTAGAGCAACAGTGTTTCTTAAACATTTTTGGTGAGAGCGTAAGATGGTACAACTTGTTTGGAAAAAAGACCCAGCAATTCCACTTGTACGTATTTACTCAAGATTTGTGTAAGAATTTTTTGTATAAGAATATTCACAGCAGCATTATTCATAATAGCCCCAAATTGGAAACAGTTCAGTCTTTTGTCTATAGGAGAATTGGTTTTTTAAAACTGTGATATATCAGTATATTATACAATGAAATAACTACTCAGCAGGGATGAACTATTGGTACATGCAAGAAAATGGACGAATCTCAAAAATGTTATACTAAGTAAAAGAAGCCTTAACACAAAAGAATACACACTGCATGTTTCCATTTATATGAAATTCTAGAATAGACAAAAGTAATCTATGGTGGAAAAGTCACAACAGTGGTTGCCCCTTGGAATTTGGGTAGGAATTGACAGAAAAGTCATGAGGGAATATTCTATTTTTGATACAGGTTGGAATTACACGTGTGAATGCTTTTGTCAGGATTCTGCAGATGCACACTGCAGCATATCCATACCATGGAATGCTCCTCAGCATTATAAAAGAAAGAATTAGTGATGCACACAACTTGAATGAATCTCCAAGGAATTATGCTGAGTGAAAAAAAAGCCAATCCCAAGAGATTATATACTATATGATTCCATTTATATGACATCTTTGAAGTGACACTGTTTTAGAAATGGAAGACAGATTAATGGTTGTCAGGGATTAAGAACAGGGAAGAAGCATCAGGATGGTAGGTGTGGATATAAAAGAGTAACATGAGGGATCTTGTGCTGTCAGAACTTTTCAGGTTTTTTTTTTTTTTTTTAAGATTTTATTTATTTGACAGAGACACAGCGAGAGAGGGAACACAAGTGGGAGGAGTGGGAGAGGGAGAAGCAGGCTCCCCGCTGAGCAGGGAGCCCAATGGGGGCTTGATCCCAGGACCCTGGGATCATGACCTGAGCTGAAGGCAGATGCTTAACGACTGAACCACCCAGGCGCCCCCTTTTCAATGTCTTGACTGTGGTAGTGGATACCCAAACCTACACAGGTGATAAAATTGTATAGAACGTAATACAGACACAAAAATGAGTCCAAGTAAAACTGGAGAAATTCAAATAGGGTGGTAGATTTTATCAATGTCACTCTGCTGGTTGTGATTATAGTTTTGCAAAATGTTACCACTGGGGGAAACTGACAAAGTATACAAGAGATTTCTCTGTATTATTTCTTATAACTGCATATGAACAATTACCTCAATAAAAATTCAATTAAAAATATTTCTTAGAGGGATGCCTGGGTGGCTCAGTCAGTTAAGCATCTGCCTTTGGCTCAGGTCATGATCCCAGGGTCCCGGGATCGAGTCCCACATTGGGCTCCTTGCTCAGTGGGGAGCCTGCTTTTTCCTCTGCCTGCCACTCTCCCTGCTTGTGTGCGTGCGCAGTTTTTCTCTCTCTCTGAAAAATAAATAAATGAAATCTTTAAAAATTTTTCTTTCTTAGACAAATGTCTAATACCATGTCTGGGCAGGAAATGTAAAAACTGAGCTAGGAACATTTTGACATACCACATGGCAAAGAAGCTATCAAAGATTACTGAGGTTGTGTCAAAATGACCGAGGAACCAAATTGAGGCCAAAGATGTCTCAGTTTGAGCTTCAGTATGAATAGCAGTTTCAAAGACTTGAAACCTGTAAAATAGGTTTAAATCCATGAATTCATCATAATAGTTTAAACACACACAGATTGGTTACCTTCAAAGAATAACAGAACCAATTCATTGTCTTGAAACCTGGGAAATGAAAGAGGCCTTTCCTAAGTGTGCAGTGAAGAGAAGCATCTCCTAATATAATTACTTCAACAAAGAAATCAACCAAATGATATAGTTAGAATTATCACCATTTTGTTACCTCCAGGGAATTAATGGATTTAGGCATTGAGCATTAGTGGAAACTTACAACAAAAAAGAGACAGCCAGACTTGTAGACATTTGCTGATAAAAACATACAATACCACTTGTAGCCTTGCTAAAGGGATTGCACCTGAGTCTGATCAAGCCTCTGGATCCAGCTGCCAATGTGAAGAAAATACAACAGGGCAACAAGTTGAACTCTCCCATGAGAAAGCATGTAGTCAGCAAAAGCCAGACAGAGAAACTGGTCAGATGGTTGAGATTCTTCAACAGGCAACTTGTAAAAAAAGAAAGGGGTGGAAGGGGACCTGTGGGTGGAATGAGAACCAAACACATATCAAGCTAAAAACCTGAGGACAAAAGTAAAACTCTAGAATCTAAGGATGCATACTTAAGTGATAAAACCACAAAGACCTAAAGAAGTGATTACTACAGAATCAGGAATATGTTCACCTTTGTGGGGAGGATTGGAATGGGGCACATGGGGAGGCTTCTAGAGTAGCTGGCAAAATTGTTTTCTGATTTCGGTAGTGGTTAGCAGGATGTTTGCCTTATAAAACAAATCACTACACATTTGCTCTTTAAAAAGGCTGTGATAGAACTATTCTCAGGTAGCTATGAGAGGCCAGAAGAGGCACTTGATGTCTGAGGAGAGGATGAAGAAAGGGCCTCTGAGCAAGGTGCTGTTGGGAGAGTGAGGGTAGTTGGGATGAACATCAGTGATGAAGCTAGAGAAATAGACCAGCTCATGAGCTGTCATCTGTACTAGGTTTTATCCTGGAAGCCATGGGGAGCCATTGAGGAATTCTAAGCTGACAAGTGGCATGCCCACATTTACATTTTAGAAAGCTTCCCTTGATGGCTGTATGTGAAGTGGATTGGATGGAGGAGGCAGGACTGGTTCCAGGGAGACCAGTTGAGAATCTACTGTGGTAATCCAAACTAAAGATGGTGAGGCCAGAAACAGCTCTGTGACAGAGAGAGGAGAGAGGAAAGGACTAATTTGAGAGTGCTTAAGGAGGTGGAAACACACGACTTGAGAAAATATCTGGGAGAGAGCGAGAGAGAAATCAAGGAGGTTTCCCTAGTTACTGACTGGGGTGGCAAGGTGGAAGATGTTGGTGCCATTAACTGGGACATGTAGAGCAGGCCTGGAGAGATGATAATCTATACTATTTTGTAAATTGAGATAAAGTTTACATACAATAAAATGCACAGAACAGAAGCATGCAATTCAGTGATTTTTTTCAGATGTGTGCACGCATGTGACTAACACAGCAGTGAAGATGTAAACGCTTCCTCCACTCCTGAAGTTTCCATGCAACCCCTTCAAGCGCTGTTCTGATTTTTATCACCAGAGATTATTTTGTCTGTTTTTGAACTTCACCTATATGGAATCATACAATATGTGGTCTTTTGTGACTAGTTTCTTTTGCCTAACATATTTCTGTGGCTCACCTGTCTATTGTATATATTAGCAGTTCATCCCCTTTTACTGCTGAACGGTATTGCATTGCATGAATACACAATTTGTTTATCTACTCTTCTGGTGATGGACATTTGGGTTGTTTCCAGTTTTTTGTTTTACTATTAAGAATAAGGCTTCTGTAAACATTCTCATATAAATCTTTGTGTAGATGTACATTTTCATTTATCTTGGGTAAATGTCTAGGAGTGGAATTCCTGGGTCATAGAATAGGTGTGTTTGTTTAATTACAGAAGAAACCACTAGACAGTTTTCTAAGGTGAGTGTAGTATTTTATGCTCCTACCAGCAACGTATGAGAGTTCTGGTAGCTTCACATCTCAATGCTTTGATGCTTTCATTGTTTTTCGTTTCACCATTGTAGTGAGTTTAACACACACACACATCTATCTCATTATGGTTTTAATACAAAACAAGTAATGAATACTAATGATGTGGAACCTCTCTTGAACTTATTGGCTGTTTTTCTTTTGTGAGGTGTCTGTTCAAACCTTTGCCTATTTTTTGTTGGATTTTTAAAATTTTGTTTGGATTTTATTATTTTTATTATGGATTTCTTGATATATTCTGGATATAAGCCCTTTGTCCTGTATGTGCATTGCAAATATTTACTCCCATTCTTTCACTTGTCTTGTAATTTTCTAAATGATGTCTTTTGATGAGCAGAAAATTTTAATTTTGAGAGACCAGTTATTTTCATCTTTTATGATTAGTGCCTTTTGTGTTCTCAGAAATCTTTGCCTATCCTGAGGTTGCATATTTTCTTAGATTTTCTCTTTTTTTTCTTTTTTTATTAAGATTTATTTATTTTAGAGAGAGAGAGCGTGTGTGTGTCTCCCTGGGGAGGGGAAGGGGCAGAGGGAAAGGGAGAATCTCAAGCAGACTCCCTGCTGAGCACAGAGCCCGACGTGGGACTTGATCCCACAACCCCCAGATCATGACCCAAGCCGAAACCAAGAGTTGGACACTTAACCAACTGAGCCACCCAGGCGTCCCTTATGTTTTCTCCTAGAAGCTTTATAGATTTGGTTTTTGTATTGAGGTCTAAAATCAATCTTAAATTTTTGTACATGGTATATGTCGGAAGTTCATTTTTTCATATGAATGCTAAGTTTTTCCAGCACCATTTGGTGAAAAGGTTTTTGTTTATTCATTGAATTGCATTGATATTTTGTCAAATTGGTATGTTTCTAGACTCTATTTTCCTTATACCCATACCACACTGTCTTGTGGCTGGCATATTGAGAGAATCTACATTATGTTGTCTTTTTTTTTTTTTTTTAAGTGATAAATAGTATTCTAACAGACAATTAAGTTACTGGCAGAACCCTTTGATTCTATCAGGCTTGCTTTTATTCTTATAATTTGAATCTGTTCCTGTGGCATATCCTTTCTGAGTCTCAACGTGAACACTTCCTATTCTGGGCTGGACTACCATTATCTCCCAGCTCTGCGTGATCTCTAGTATCACCATTTACCCCATAACAGGCGGTCTCTGCTAAGTCCAATGAAGGCATGCCCTGTGCATGTGCAGTCCAGCTTTGAGCCGAGAAAGTGCCCACCCACCCCACCCTGCCTCACAGATTCCAGCCACTTGAGCATCACAGAACTCAGATCTGCCTGCTCATCGAGACTACCACTCTGCTTGAGTGCCATCTCCCTACCCCACAATGAGAAGGTACCCCCGGATGAAAGCTAGAGCAGTCACATCCTCCCCTGCTATGTTTCCCTTCTCTCAAAGATTACCGTCCTGTGCAGTTCAATTCCTGAAAGCATATTTTCAGTCCACCTTTATAGTTTTCCATGGCAGGAGGGAGATTCTAGTTCCAGTTATTTTGTAATGGCTTGAAGTGCAAGTTGAGGTTCAGTTTTGGATATAATGCTGAGTTTTTAGTATCTGTGGAACATCCCAAGTAGAAATGCTCAACAGGCAATCGGGTATCTGTATGGAAGGCCTGAGAGAGACTATTGGAGATTCAGATTTTTACAGTTGAAGCCAAGGGAATGGATGTGATCACCTAGCTATACTTACCTTCTTAGAATAGAGAAGGAGTAGAAAAACAGTTTTCTCTTAAAAAGCCTGAAAAGGTATGGCTAAAGAAGGAGGTGAAGAACAGGAGACGTGGGTATCATGGAGACCACTGTGAATAAAGCAGTGTTCGTGTGGGGAAGTCACAGCTACCAGGAGCCCAACCTTTGTTCTGTGATGCTTGCCAGTCCAGAACCTAGCTTTTCTTCAGTGCTGTCAAGGACTTAGTAAAGTCTTACTAGGTGATTGTTATAGAAGAACCTATATACCCAGCTCCTAATACTAATCTATAGAGTTAAAGCAAGACCTGTTACGATGAAGCTCAGAATTCTTGTAGTCATAGTCACACATTTGTGCTTCTATAGCCTTCCTGGGCCTGTATAGCTGACAGGTATGATCATCATGCTCATAAAATGGAGAGGAAAACCAAGGCCTTGAAGAGGTTAACAACTTGATTACAGTCTGTTGTGAAGTCTGCCCTATTTCCAATTTTAGTTTCTAGTTGTCCAGAGACTTTACAGGTTTTCAGACTTGGAAGTTGCTCTGGGTCATCTAATGCAGTCCCCTTGTGTTTTAGGTGGGGAAATGGACACTCATAAATGAGAGGACTTTAACTAGGTATAAATAACAGAAATTCAGTGAAGCCAACTTGAGCAAAAAGAATTTATCACAAGAGTACAGAGCTAGCTGATGGAGTTCAAAAGGCAAAGATAAAGCTGAGTTTTGAGCATAGGCTGGAGCCATGACCTGGAGTGCTATAGAGAAACTGGGATGCCCCTGGTTTCTGCCCTTTTCTCTGTTTCTGTCTCCTGATTCATTCTTCTCTCAATGTAGACTAACTTCTTCTGCCCCACCCCACCCCCACCCCCTTGCAGAGAAAATGGTCACTAGCAACTTTTTCTGAGTTTATATCAGGAAAGAAGCCATTCATTCTCTTCCATTCAGGAAAGAATTCAACCAATTCTAGAATTGCAACTCCTATTCCCCTGGAGATCTCAGTGACCCAGTTGGAGCCATCCAGAGTCCAGCTGCCAAGGGTCTGGAGTAGTATCATTCTACAGGCATGGCTACCAGGGAGCCCTGCATCTCTGAGTATGTGGGGTAAATTTTGGCGGGGGGGGGCGGCGCAGAGAGCAAGGGGGCAGATGGCTGGGCAGCCAGTAGGGTAGGTGCTTAGTAGGACAGTAGGGTTGCATCAGTAACCAGTAGCAGAGCCAGGACCAAAACCCACAGCCTCTGATCCAGCATCAGTGTTTCCTGAGGCTGCCTTACATGGGAAAACAGTGGTAATTATTTGGTCTGGTAACAGGAAAGGCAGACAGATGGACACTCATTGCCTCAGTTCTTATTCCTCTTAGTGTGAAGAACTAGAGGTCCCTTCCCTGGGAGTCGAGGGAATCCAGAGCTCTAGGACTGTAACAGCCAAAGGGGGGTTCCATTAGTCCAAAATCTTAGTGACAAGTCATAGAAACCTAAGTCAAACCAGCTTAAGCAAAAAAGGGTATTTATTAGAAGGTCATTAGGTACCTCATGGAACTGAAGAAAGAACCGAAGATTCCAGGGCAGCTTTCAGGAATCTGGAATCAGTACCACCAGGACTCATACACATGTGATCACTTTTTTTCTTTATCTTTTTCACTTTTCATCTTTCATTTCCTCATTTCTGCTTGGCCCTGGTACCACAAGGTTTTCTCCACAAGTGGGGAACATGGCTGACAGCAGTTCGCAGGTCATATCCGCATAGTGTCTGACCAAGAGAAAAGAGTCTTCCCTGCTGACTCCAGGCAGAAAAATCCCAGAGAATTCCAGTTGAGGAGATGGAGTCCTATGATTGGCTGGGCCTTGTTCACTTTCACACCCTTGGGGTCAGGAGAAGGCAGGGAATATTTCAAGAAGGGGGAGCTGTAAGCAGGGTCAGCAAAAACCTCTTTTGTTTTGTGTCTGTCTCCTAGGTGACCATGGAGGCTGGCGGCCTCCCCTTGGAGCTGTGGCGCATGATCTTAGCCTACCTGCACCTGCCCGACCTGGGCCGCTGCAGCCTGGTTTGCAGGGCCTGGTATGAACTGATCCTCAGTCTCGACAGCACTCGCTGGCGACAGCTGTGTCTGGGATGCACCGAATGCCGCCACCCCAACTGGCCCAACCAGCCTGATGTGGAGCCTGAGTCTTGGCGGGAGGCCTTCAAGCAGCATTACCTTGCCTCCAAGACGTGGACCAAGAATGCCCTGGACTTGGAGTCCTCTGTCTGCTTTTCTCTATTTCGCCGGAGGAGGGAACGCCGTACCCTGAGTGTTGGGCCAGGTCATGAGTTTGACAGCCTGGGCAGCGCCTTGGCCATGGCAAGCCTGTATGACCGAATTGTGCTATTTCCAGGTGTGTATGAAGAGCAGGGTGAAATCATCCTGAAGGTGCCCGTGGAGATCGTAGGCCACGGGAAGTTGGGTGAGGTGGCCTTACTCGCCAGCATCGATCAGCACTGCTCCACTACACGCCTGTGCAACCTTGTCTTCATGCCGGCCTGGTTCTCACCCTTCATGTTTAAGGTGGGTGCCCACATCCAGATGGGTGGCCTCTCTGGTCAGACGACTTGGGCCTCTTCTCAGTGGGTTTGCAACCCCTTTTTTGTTGGAATTGAGGGTTTTGTCACTGTTCCTATAACACACTCCTGAGTTCTGCAGCAGATGAGAAATGGGCAAGGGATCAGTAATGATCAACATTCTGCTTTATTCCTGGCAAAACTGTATTAAAAAATAAGCTGGGGACTCAAGACCCAAACTGCTTTGTACTTCTTTCCTTCCACACTGGATGAACTGGCACCACAAGTGGAATAGCTAGGTGGAAAATCCAGGTCCGGGAGTATACCTCACAGTGACAGGAAGCAGAGAACGCTTCATGCCCAGAGACGGCCAAAGTCAGGGGACGCTATGCAGGACCAATGACCTTTAGCATGTTAGCCCCACCCTGTGGAGGAGGGTCAGGGAAGGTCAGGCTTTTACCAAGGGTGACTGGGGAGAGGGCCAGGAAATACCAGCCCAACACTTAACCTTCTAGGAACACAGAGCACAGGCTGTATTCAAAGCAAAGAATGTATTGACATGTTGGTAGCTCCCGGCAGAAGAGTCTATACAGCTTTACATTGCCTAGAAACATTATAATATCTGGATTTCAGACCTAGTCAGTAATAATTATATTGCCACTGTGACTACCAATCACAACACGTTGTCTCTCGGGTTTGTAATGATCATCATACAACCAGTCATTTACAGTACACTTACTATGTGGCTGGTGTATGCTTTCCAGCCATTAGTAAGAGGGGTCGTGCCATCTGGTTTTATAGATGAGCAAACTGAGGCTCAGCAAGATTAAGTGACATACCTAGGTCTCAGACTTAGTAAGGAACAGAGCGAGGATCCAAAGCCTATATTCATAATCTAGGTGACTATCCATCTGTGACTTCATTTGATCCCCACAACAAATAGTTGTGGTAGACAGTAGACATGGTATCCCCATTTTGCCGATCAGGGGCACTAATGCTCAGAGATGCTAAGTAACTTTCTCAGGTGATTATTTAGTGAGGTCAGAACTCAAATTCTAAGTACCTTTGAAATTACATTGTGCTGGATTCCTTGGAAACTTAAAAGCCTGTTTTTTAGGCCTAGAATGTTTCAGGAGGACTGATGTACAACTCCTGTGCTGGTCTGCAGACCCAGAAGAGTTTGATTCAAGACCCTTCACGTTTCATACAACATTTACTCTTAGAGTAATATGTTCATTTCGGCCTCTCCTTCTCCCTTGGAAGTGCAGCCTCAGATGCTCGGGAGTTGGGCCTGGCATATATTAGTGCTCCGTCCATGATCGTCTTTTAAGTGAAAACAGGACAAGGGGCTAGGATGACCTTGCCTTTAAAATGCAAAGACCAGGGTGATTTCACAGCGGTTATGAATTTTATTATACTATGAAGGCTATGGTCTGATTTCACAAAGCCTGTATTATGTTCTCCTGATATTACATGTCCTTGACATTACCTCAAACGCCCCATATTATTATGGGATCATATGAAATTTAAACAAATTCTTATTGGTGAACATTTGTTATTTCCATTTAAAAACTGTGTGACATTAATGATGTGATTTTCATCTTTTCATTGTTTGAATCTCATAATCATGTATTTCTATAGTGTGATTTCCAGATCACAGTTGCATGTTACACATTCCGTTATATAGTGCTTTTCAAAAGATATGTATTGCCACCAAGAAAGAAAAACATGTAACTGTCATTTCTGCATCAGTAATTAACATATCTGATGAAACCACCAAATCCCAAATTTCTCTATTATTTATTTCATGGGGATGAGGGAAGAATATGGGAAGTGACTTCTGAGGAGAACCCCAGCAATGGCTCTGCATCTCCAGATAGCTGGTGTTCATCTACAGAGAGGACCCAGTAAGAGAAAATAGACTTAAATTGCTGCAAGAAAAAATTAAGTTAGCCATAAGGAAGAGCTTATAGGGGTTAAGGCGAGTAAGTTCTGGGCCAGGCTCTCCAGGGTGCTCACTGCTAGAGAATGTAAAAACTGTTCAGGGCTGGATATGTCTGGATTACTCAGTGGGATCATGAAACCCTCCCTCATTTTCTGGTTCAAATCCATCTGATGGAATTTAGCGTGAAATCCAGAAACAGTTCTTTTTCAGGAATATAGAGTAGCTGTGCTTCTCAGCCAGGCCTGGGAGCTAAGGGGCTCAGGTGAGTGGTGCGTGGGATTCAGCACTTCCCCACCCCAGAGGAGTCTCTGCTCTTTGTGTCCCTGGCCCCAGGTAATGGTAGCTAATTTTCAGTGGGTGCCAGCTTTGTACCTGGCTCTCTACCTTGTGCTTTGTTGGCTGGCAAGCCCCCTATTGCATACAAAGCCTCAGAGAGATGAAGTCCTATCCAAAATAACACACTTGAAAGAGGCAGAGCTGGGAGTTATTCCTATGCGGTCAGACTCCAGAGCCCATCTTAACTCCTGCTCAGTACTGCCGGGCCATGACAGCTTACCTTGTCCCCCTCTTTAGGGACACAGCCTGCTGTCCTTTGCTGTGCCCCTCCCCCCCCCCCCACACACATATACCGGTTGCCACACAGGCTGGACTCTTTCCCAGAACTGTGGCTGGGCCTCCGCAACTGCCTGCCCAGCCCAGCCCAGCCCAGGCAGGGTTCAGCTCCTCCTGGTCTGTCTTCTGTCAGCTCTCAGGCTTCTGCCTGGCTCTGTCCTGAGTTCAGATGCCAAGCTGGTGTTCTGTGGAGTGTTGCAGGGCTGAGAGAGGATGGTGAAGGGAGGATGTGCTCAAGGGGTGAGACCTAGTGAGACACCTCATGATCTCACGCTTTCTTCATGTAACCAAGACACCGAGCTGGGACTCCCTTGCCCTTCAGGGGTCACAGTAAAGTTGTGCTCAAATCCCAGCCAATTCTTGGTTTATGAAAGTCCAAAGCTCTCCCGGTCATTCCTGATCATCCCTAGAGTGATGCTCACCCTGCTGGTTCACCTCCTGTGTTACCATGTTGACTCCATCTCACCCAACATCCCTCTGAGCTTCAGCTTCTTCCCTCTTTCCCATCTTCACCCCTCAGAGTTTATATTCTCACTAGACACTAATTGAGTACTGGGAGAATTTACTTGAGATTTGAGGTCTTTAGGAAGGGCCCTGTTGCAGAGTGTGAACTTTTCTGCCTTTATCCATTTCCAGTCCCTTTGGGATTGGAAGGAGGGAAAGGCAGCAACTCCAAATTATCCTTCCTCTGATGCAGAGCAGCTTCCTGTCCCCATCCCCCTGTGTGGGGGCTGACACATGTCCTTAGGAAGGAGGAGAACAGGATCAGCAGGACAAATGGCCTCTCCAGGCTCCACCCTCCTTAAAGAGCAGTTAGAGTACTGACTGGCAAAACAATTCTTATCCCTGTTTTACCATTTTCTCTTTTCTATTCCTCAGACAACATCGGGTCATGTTCAGTTTGACAACTGCAACTTTGAGAATGGGCACATCCAGGTCCATGGCCCAGGCACCTGCCAAGTGAAGTTTTGTACCTTCAAAAACACCCATGTTTTCCTGCACAATGTGCCCTTGTGTGTCCTGGAAAACTGTGAATTTGTGGGCAGTGAAAACAACTCTGTGACTGTTGAGGGCCACCCATCTGCAGACAAGAACTGGGCCTACAAGTATCTACTAGGGCTTATCAAGTCTTCACCCAGCATACTCCCCACAGAGGACTCTGACTCTTTAATGTCCCTAGACCTGGAGAGCAGGGACCAGGCCTGGAGCCCAAGGACCTGTGACATTGTCATCGAGGGCAGCCAAAGCCCTACCAGCCCAGCTTCTACCTCCCCAAAGCCAGGCTCCAAGGCTGGCTCACAGGAGGCAGAGGTGGGCAGTGATGGGGAAAGGGTGGCCCAGACTCCAGACAGCAGCGATGGAGGCCTGAGTCCTAGTGGTGAGGATGAGGATGAGGACCAGCTCACATACAGACTGTCCTACCAAGTGCAGGGCCCACGCCCTGTCCTGGGGGGCTCCTTTCTCGGCCCACCACTTCCAGGAGCATCCATTCAGCTGCCCAGTTGCCTAGTGCTGAACTCACTGCAGCAGGAGCTGCAGAAGGACAAGGAGGCCATGGCACTGGCCAGCTCTGTGCAGGGCTGCCTCATCCGCAAGTGCCTCTTCCGGGACGGGAAGGGAGGTGTCTTTGTTTGCTCCTATGGCCGAGCCAAGATGGAAGGAAACATCTTCCGGAACCTGACTTATGCGGTGCGGTGTATACATAATAGCAAGGTACCATCATAAGGTTTACTCTACAGACCTGTGAGGCCTCACTGGGTCACTAGGAACATGATTTTGATTAACGAGAGAAGGTTCCTGTGGCTATACACAGGAAGGCTTTGGTGAGGCTGTTTTGCATTTTTTTTAAATCATCTTTTTTTCAGCTTATAACACACCCTTGCCTTATGTCCGTCGTCTGATTTGGACAGAGCAGAAACCATTCTTCCCATTTTACAGAAGAGGAAACAGACCCAGAGGGGAAATGTGACTCACTCGGGGTCACACAGCAAGTTAATGGCAGAACTGGGACTAGAACCCAGGTCTTCCAACTCCTTTCACTATGTCATGCTGTTTCTCAAATATGTCCCCAAGTCCTAGTAGAAGGAACAAGGGCTCTTTAGCCTGGATGAGAGGAAATTGAGGGACACATGATCACTGGCTTTGATCCAAACTGGAGAAGACTTCCCAGAAGAGGTGTCTAAGCTGTGTAGGATGAGTAGAGGACAGCCAAGGAAAGTGGTGTGCGTGTGGTTGAAAGGGTGCAGAGTGAGGGCATTCCAGGCAGCCGGAACATTCTATGCTGGGGCCTGGGTGTGAGGCTGATTGTAACAGTGTGCTGAGGATGGAGGAGTGGTTGAAAATGAGGCAGGGGAGGTGAGCAGAAGCCACCTCGCCCCGGGCCTGGAAAGCCCCTTTGAGAGACACTGGGACTTTACGCTAAGAGCAGTGCGTCCTGCCACTGATGCCGTCCTGACCCTGCGGTCTCTTGGGGCGCTGCGGGACAGTCCACAGATCCTCCAAACTGCTGAGCACACGAAAGGCTTCTGAAAGGAAAGGCACAGCCTTTTGGAAGAAAGCATGGCCTAGCTCCTGGGTTTGAGTCTTACCTCTCCACTGACTCACCACGAGCGTTACTGTCCTCTTCTGTAGAATGGAAATAAGCATCCCTGCCTTGCCTCTCTCACTGGGGTTTGTGAGGCTCCAGTGCCGTAAAATTGGCAGAGCACCTAGTAAGCTGCAGGGCATCGTACACGTGTCACGTGTGAGACTCACAGATCTCTGCAGGCTGCTAGAATGGTTAACAGCAATCACATCTGATTGCACTTTGTCCAGCCCACTTCCAAAGAGGATTTTAAAGGGTGGTGGTACCCTGAAAGAACATCAGACTACTATATAGAGAATAAAAGGTGATGGTCAGATCAAAAGGATGGGTGATAGTTGTGCTCTCAGGTACCACGATGAAAGGATCTGGTCTGAGCCCCCAGGAGGGTCTTCCCTCTTGCATAGTTATTACGAGTGTGGCTTCTGAGTCGAATTCTGCCTCTGCCCCCTAATAGCTATTGTCCTTTGGACTAACAATACTGTCTGCCTCCCACGTGTGGTAAAGACTAGCTCAGGTCGTATATATAAAGTTCTTAGCAATATGTCTGGCACAGAGCAAGTGCTCAACAGATTGTTGTTGTTGTTGTTGATTTTTTAGAAGCGCTATTACAGTCCGGCGTGGGAGGTGCCGTGGGTGGCGTAGGCGCCCAGCCTCAGGGAGAGGGTCCCTGGAGGAGCAGTGCCTGGGCTGAGCTGTGTAGGAGCTGGCAATGGGAAGCTGTGAGACACGGAGGTGTGCTTGAAGGCCAGATGTGAGAAAGGACGCCGTACATTTAGGGAGTCACCAATGACTCAAGCAGCCAGAGCATGAGCTGATGGCTGCGACAGGGGACCAGGGAGTCCGCAGGAGTCAGCTAGCTGAGGCACGGAGGGCTTGCCACAGAGATTGGAGTTTGCTGTGAAGGCAAGGGAAACTCACAGACAGATTTTAAGCAGAGGAGAACTGTGGTCAGATCTGTATTTGGAAAGCTTTCTGGGGAATGGAATGGAGGGGAGCAAGGCTGGAGGCAAGACCAGTGAGGGGCAGTGGAAAACTGTGGTCCAGAGATGGAGAGGAGGGGACAGAGCATTCTGGAAAGGTAGAAGGGAGGGCTTTAGGAGGGAGCAGTCAAAGGCATGAGGCTGAGGCTTCTGGCCTGAGCGGCAGAGGCATCAGCAGGAACATGGGAGGTTAGAGTGTGGAGACAGATGCTGAGTTTGGGGCATTTCCAACATCTATCAGAGATGCTGTCTGGTTACCTGGGTCTGGAGCTTTGGGGAGAGATGTGCCCTGCCAGGCAGACTTGGAAGCAGGTGGTAGCTGGGAGTCATCGAAAAGGAAAAGTTATGTGAAAAGTTACACAACCTTACTTGTAGCCCTTTTAAACAATTGCCTCCAGGGGCTTCTGGCAGGAATTGTGCAGCCTATAAATTCCTAGTGAGTCTCTAGCAAGGAACCTAAGAAACTGATATTCAGGATTTTTGACTTAAAAAAAAAATCCATGAATCTCCTGAGTATCCAGCATCAGGTACTATGTGCTGAGTGGCATTCATACAAGCAGGGAGCTGTGGGCGGGGGTGCCAGGACTGCTGAGCTGGTCCCATGCCCACGAGCAAAGCCTTGATCCGGTGGCCGGAGGGCAGCCACCCCTCCCTGCCCTCTAGAACATCCCCAGGGGAGTAAGGCTGACAGAAGGAGCCCAGTTGCTTCGGGCTCCACAAAGAAGACTGGTGTTTATCTTGCTGTTTTGTGTACCTTGTATAGAGACTGAGGTCAATTGCATTTATGTGTGGAGATGGGCATACCTCTTCTTTTGCCAGACCTTTAGAGGACCAGGTTTTGGGTCAGTCTAGTGAGGATTGAGCTGGTTTGGGTTTTGTTATTATCCTCCGCCTACCATAGGCTTCATGTTCTTTACCTTCTGCTGGTTTGCCAGTAGGCTTTGCTCTGCTCCCTGTCCTCCCAGCAGTAGACTGCTTTCACTTGTGGCTCTGGCTGGTGGTAGGGTTTCTCGTGTACGTTTGTCCTTAGTCTTAGGTAGGTGCTGTGTCTGTGGGCTTGGAAGTAGGTCCTGCCTCACCCCCAGCATGAGGGGGACTCTAATGATCGGAGCCCGAGGTGGGGTTTTTTCTTTCACTTCCTTGAGAGTGACAGGGCTTGCTGCCCTTCTCCCAGCTGCTTCAGGCTTGTTCAGCAGGAACGCTGGGGAGAAAACTCCGAGAGGGGCTCAGTGCTTTTCCCACAGTGGCTGCACTGCCTTTCCCCCATGCCTGTGCCATGAGGGAGGCTGTCCCCAGTCTCTTGTCCGGTCCCCAGTCTTTCCCCAGGAGCACCTAGCGAGGCGTGTGGAAAAGGGAACAGAAACACCTACTCCCAGAGTTTCCGCACCCTCAACGCTAGTTCACACTTGGCCTTTAACAGTTCGCTAAAACTTGTAGCTGGGTTCTTACCAGTTCATGGGGCACCTGCATCTGCACAGGCAGGCACGGGCTCACATCTCATCTCCTGGGAGGTGCCTGTTGTCCTTGGATTTCAGGCTCCTTGCTTGTCCTGCCACCTCAGCTCTCTGATGCATTCAAGAAAGTGTGTGTTGTTGCATATTATCTGATTCTGTTCTTGTAGGTGTGGGAGCAATGAATGCTCTTATCAACTTTCTCTATCCTAAACGGAAGACTTCTCCTTGAAGCTGTACTTCTGTTCTACTTTACCACTCCCAGGCTTTTATTTTAGTGTAATATATCGTTTATCCTAATGTAATATATTTTACTATTAATACAAAGTTGCTTAAAATAATACAAATATATTCTGAATTTTTAATATGCTTATTAAATAGGGGGAAAAATGTGAGTGGCAATACATCCCCTTAAATAAGCTGTGTGCTGGGTTGTGGTACCTTGTTTAAAGGAGGCTTCCTTGTACCAATACTTCTAATTGTCCCGTAGTTTGGAGTACCAGGGGTTTTTCCACCCCTGGACCATACACCCAAGAAAGATTCAGAATGGACAAGAATAGGACTTTGTCTTACAATGTAAAAGAGAAGGTAGGAGGTTATTCTCAGGTGCTTTCTCAGGCAGGTGAATTTTAGCAAAGGCACATGTGGGAATTTGATTCCATTCATTGTAGCTTGGAACCTGGGGAGATCTTCATGTGACCCCAGTCCACATAGAGTTTGAAGACCACCAAATCCCATCTTCTCTGAGGGTCCCTTCCATCCCATCATCCAGTTATTCTGCTCGCAATTTGTGACTACGGGGCACGGGGCCAAGCTTCAGTCCGGGTTTTATTAAAAAAAAAAAAAAAAAAACCACTGCGGTTGGTAAGGAGCCTGCGGGGCAAAGCCAAGCAGGGCTCAGAGCTTGCTCCGCTCCTGGGAGTACACAAGGTGGGAAGAGGCGGCCCTTGCCTGTGGGCGGAATAGCATGGAGGGAGCAGATGGTAAGAAAAGGACTCAAGTGTTCCCCAAGTGGTTTTATAAAAAACCCGTGACAAGAAAACAAATGGCTTTCTCTTTTCTGCCTAGATTGTCATGCTCAGGAATGACATTCACCGTTGCAGAGCGTCAGGCATCTTTCTTCGCTTGGAGGGCGGAGGCTTGATCGCTGGCAACAACATTTACCACAATGCGGAGGCCGGCGTAGACATCCGGAAAAAGTCCAACCCACTCATTCTGGTACTTCTGTCTTCATGCTCTTTTAGGTGGCTCTTGGTTCTCAAGCCTTTTCTGAGATTATTTAAGTAAATGTTGCCATCTTGAGTTTGTTTATTTTTAAAGACTTTGAGAGCAAGCACAAGAAGGGGGAGGGTCAGAGGGAGAAGAAGACTCCCCACTGAGCAGGGAGCTGGATGCGGGGCTCGAGATGCCGGGACTCTGGCAGGGATCATGACCTGAGCCAAAGGCAGACACTTAACTGACTGAGCCACCCAGACGCCCCATTACCTTGAATTTGTATTGCTTCCTGCTTGCAAGTGGTTCCTTCCCTTTTCTCTGTGTGTCCTTATGACTCTGTGCCTCCCTCTTTCTTCATGTATTGGGAGTGGCTTTGAATAGATCACCTCCCTCCAGTCTCCTTGTCAGTAAGAAATAGGACTGGATAGACAGGGAAATTTCACAGAGCACTTCCTCAGCCCTGATAGGCTCTGGTTGGTTTTGAGTTTGATAAAAATAAAGCTATATCTGCCCTACAAGACACCTGGATCAAAAATAAAGCACCAAGTTAGATCATTCTTCACAATAAAAAGGACATTTAGGATATTGAGTTCTGAAGATTGTTTCATGGATATTGTGAAGTCATGTGAGTTTGATTTTACACCAATGAGAAAGCCACTTGAGATGGTAGAATATGGGACCAGTGATATGAGAGAACAGCCCCTTTTCCTACTCTGGGCTTCCCTGAGAGACACATTTCCTAGGAAGTAGGAGATGTGTCAGACTTCTTATGGACTTGAAAAAGTAATATCCACCCTTATACATAGTGCTTATTGTATGCCACATACTGTTCTGAGCACTTTGTATATATTTACTTATTTATGGTTTAATCTTTTCACAGCCCTGTGTGGTAGAATTATTGTTTATCCCCATTTTACAGATGAGGATACTGAGGCACAAAGAGACTAAGGATGTTGCCCCAAATCATACAACTCATGACAGAGCTGACAGGCAGTCTGACTCAGGGTTGATGTTCTTGACCCATTATATTAGACTGCCCTCGCAAAATGCAGATGGAGGGCAGTCCCTAACTCTGTTTAAAAAGACATGCCTGACCAGTGTCCTCTTTCAACCCCTCCCCTCACTGTGTCTCTGCCAGGCAGCTGGCATCTGACGCACAGCCTCGGCTGAGGAAGTTATCGCCACTGTTGCCAGAGAGATGAGAGGAGTTTGCCTTCCCAGGGCAGAGGGGACAGGCCAGTTTGGCAGGGGGAGGAGGAGGGGGCGTCATGTTTCTGCCCTGGCTTCCCGAAAGGGTGTGGGGGATGGAAATGCCACTGCTTACGCTTCTCTCGCCGAGCTTTTTAACCTGTGAGCGATTTCTGTTAGGCAGTGGTTGCCCGGTTGAGTCTGCCAAATCCTTCAGGAGAAAATCTGGAAAGTGAGTAAGAATAGGAAAGCTTACAGTGTGGCACATTTTCAAGCAAGCTAGAACTTTGTTTTTGTTAAATCGTTTTGAAAGAGAAACCGCTAACTTCCTGGCTTAAGTACAGGAATGTATTTAGGCTGTAAATTAACAGAGTGAAAGAATTTTATTATCATTTATTATGATCTAAAAATGTTGTCACTGTGCAAAAGCAGGTAACCAGGAAACTAAGCTTCAGATCTGGCTCTGCCCCACACTGTGTGACCCTGGGCCTGCTTCCCCATTCATACAAAGAGATACTCGAAATAAATCTAAGGGTCTTTGTAGCGTGCACACCCTCTGTGCTCTCGTGCCCCATGGAACCACCAGGCTCCCCAGAGCCACACCTTTCCACAGGCCCTCCCTGAATGGGAAGTGAGGAATAGGAGCCAGATGGCTCTCCCCCTTCCTTGAAGGTGCCCGCTTGGGACTGCACGTGGCCAACATTGTCATATAGTGGGGGCTGCCCTTCCCGGAGAGGTGGGCTCCCTGGCTCCAGGGTGGTGTGGCCTGGCCAGATGAATGGGGGGTGGGGGGAGCTCTGGAGGCTCAGCAGTTTTCAGTGGCGTACTTTGCAGGTGGAGGCAAGAGGCTGGGTGGCGAAGGCTCCTCTCTCTGGATTCTCCCTTACAGCTCTGCATGTGTGTGGCGGGGCAGCAGCGTGGTCCATTCATTTTGTCTTATGCTAGCTAAGGGTCTTCAGTGGCGTTGTTTTCTCCACTGTGTTCACCCTGGCCCTGCTGTGGGACGGCAGTTGAGCACTCTGCTTCTTGCTGGCTGGTCTGATCTGTCTTCTGTGCTGTCTCATGTTCCCTTGCAGTGTAACCAGATCCACCATGGCCTTCGTTCTGGCATTGTCGTCCTTGGCAATGGGAAAGGCATCATCCGGAACAATCAAATCTTTTCAAATAAGGAGGCTGGCATTTATATCCTGTACCATGGAAATCCAGTCGTGAGGTATGTATGCTGTACTCAGACCATCCTCACCCGTGGTCCCTTCGAACCTCTGTGATCTCTCTCTTTCCTACTTCCTGGCTTTCCTCCATTTGAAAACATTTTTGTTTACTAACACAGCTGTATAGCAAAACAAGCAAAGACCAGACTCCACCCTGATCCCACCGTAGTAACACAAGCACTTTTGTTTGCATTCCCTTCCAGTTCACGGTGTAGCCATTCTTCTCAGCAGCCATTAGTGAGCGCCTCTGATAAGGGTGGTAAAGAGGGGCACCCCCCCCGCCGGAGCTTACTCTAGCATGGAGGACATGTGTGACCAGAAATAACTCTAAGATAGAGATGGCATAAAGGTTTCAACTCACCCGACAGGTCTGTTCGGTTGAAAGTGGCTACCTAGGATGCTCTGTTAAGATCTGGCCTCAGCACAAAAGCATGCCGTGACCGATCAGCGGAGCGAACTGTAGATGCGAGGAGCAGGGGCACTGCGGGCACTGGGAGCTGCCATCCCAGCTCTCATACACAGCAGACTGACAGACGCCATCAAGGGAATCATTTATTAAGGGGATGTGCGAAGACCTAATTTTCAAGGGGGCGTGAGAGTTGGACTCTGAAATATGGGTAGGAAGTGGGCTGTCACGGAGATGGGGAGTGGACATTCCTACTAAAGGAAACCACATGAGCACAGGCAGCAGAGCACCTGATTCAGGGCTTAGCTAACAGTCCACTGTGGCTTGAGAACACATCTGACATGAGTTGTTAGGTCTTGCTTCAGGAAAATAACTGGCAGAGATGTGCAGCAAATATATTCTGAAGTGTTTTTTCCCCTTGATTATTCCATATGCACTCTTCCGTGTTGTTTCATGGCTTTTGTCAGTTTTGGAAAGTTTCAGAACATTCTGTTGTTTTGATATTCCATTATTTTTTGAACCAGTCCTATTACTGTTAGGCATCTATTTTTCACTGTTACAGGCAGCTTACTGAAAACAGTTTGTGGTCCCAGAGCTCTTTTTCCATCTTTTGCATTATTGAAGAGTATGTGTTTGTATGTGTGTTTTTCCTTTAACACACATTTGAGTGTTTACTCTCTATGTAAGGGGTCAGTGATATAAAAAGTGTGTAAGAACAGTCTCTGCTCCATAGAATTTACAGTCTCATGCTGGAGACAGACACACAAATAACCCTGAGTGAAGACTCACCAAAACGAGTGCTTCTCAGGCGCCTGGGTGGCTCAGTTGGTTAAGCGACTGCCTTCGGCTCAGGTCATGATCCTGGAGTCCCTGGATCGAGTCCCGCATCGGGCTCCCTGCTCGGCGAGGAGCCTACTTCTCCCTCTAGCCCCACCCCCTCTCATGTACTCTCTCTCTCATTCTCGCTCTCTAAAATAAATAAATAAATCTTAAAAAACAAAACAAAACAAAAAACGAGTGCTTCTCAATAGGCCTTCGTGTAAGTGCCAAAGGAGCCAGCCACGATTCCAGCTGAGCGAGTCAGGGAAGGGCATGGGGGGAGCTGACATGGAGTTGTGCCTAAAGGGTAAGTAGGATTTTGTGGCCGGGGAGATGGTATTCTGGGCCCAGCGGCAGTGAAATTCAGGGTGTGTCCTGGAAAGATGGTAACAAATGTGTCTGTCACGAGATGCCCAGGGGGTTGAGTAAATCAGCCTACAAAGCAGGTTGCGGCTGGAACACAGAACCTCAGGTATCGAGTGGGATATGTAGAATAATGATTCTCCAAATACATCCATTTCCTAATCCTTGGAGCCTGTGAACATGTGCTCTTACGTGGTAAAAGAGACATTGCAGATGTGTTCGTCAAGAATCTTGAAATGGGGAGATTATCATGGATTATCCAGGTGGGCCCAGTGTAATCCTAAGGATCCTTAGAGGGAAGCAGGAGAATGAGTTGAGAGGAGGAAATGTGACACCAGAAGCAGAGATCAGAGTGATGAGGCCAGAGGCCAAGAAATCTGGGGGGCCTCAAGAAGCTGGAAAAGACAAGAAATGGATTCCCCCAGACCTTCCAGGAGGAACACACGTCTGCTGACACCTTGATTTAGCCCTGTAGGACCCATTTTGGATTTCTGACCTCCTAAACAAGAAGGTCAGAAATCTGTGTTGCTTGAAGGCAGTGTGTTTTTGGTGATTTGTTACAGCAGCCATTCATCAATCTGGGAAGTTGGACTTGACCTTGTGGGTGCGGGTAACAGTTGAGTTTTGAGCAAGGACTGTTACAGTCAGATTGGTGTCTTGGTTTTTAAAACAGAACCCTCTTTGAGGGGCGCCTGGCTGGCTCAGTTGGTGGAGTGTGTGACTCTTGATCTCGGGGCTGTGAGTTCCAGACCCACACTGGGTGTAGAGATTACTTAAAAGCTTTTTAAAAAAACAACAACAGAATCTCTTTGAGAGGATACATTGTGCTTTTTTCCTTTATGTTTCCTTGTGATGGAAGGTAGGGATCTGGGGGAAGGTACAGCATCAATTTTGAGGTCCCTGAAGTGGCTAGATGAGGCAAACCACCGCAGTTTTCTTTGCCAGGGAGAGTTTTATAACCTTTTGTGTTTCCCTTTTTGCTTTGGCTGTAAGGAAGCACAGGGCTCAGAAGGGCTCATCCGAAGTAAACATCCCACCCTTGGTTTTTGGAACAATCATCTGTCCCCTTTTCCTAAATGTTTTCTGATACCTCTTTTATCTTTGATTTGCCCTCCCTGTGTACAAACACATACATGTTTCTCCAAGTGGCCACGGGTTCTTCCTGGAGGTAAGTAGATTCATATTGAAAACACGCCAGCTGTACATTTGCTGCTCTGGCAAAGCCCACAGATCCACGGACGAGGCGTGCCCTAGCCCAGGGACTGTCTCTGACCATGAATTCTAAAAACCCACAGGAACCATCTGCTGATAGAATTGTAACCAGATCAAAGCACACTCGTCAAATCTAAGGGCAGAGATAGGGATGTTTTTAACAAAGGATTTCACTTGTTCAACCCAAATCCATGGTGTAGGTGCAGTTGACATTTCGCTTCCCCAGCATCAACATAATTTGCTGGGTTTTTTCCTCCAAGGACATAAACCATTTGGAACCTACCCTAAGAAATGGAAAATTTAGCCAAATCCTATTCAGTGAAGTTCTGTGGGGTGCCAGGCCCTGTGTTAGGCTCTGAAGAGCCAGATGAATATTTGGACCTAAATCCCTCAGCCACATGATGGGAATTAGGAGGGTTGCCTCCTAACACAGGAGGCAGGTGCCCTTCCAGGAAGAAAGGAGGTCACAGCATTCCTGTTAGTAAAAATAACAAACAGCACATGTGTCCTCCAGGGATAACCCAGTTGTGCTAACATCCAGGTGTGACTGGCCTTGTTTTAACAGGCAGGAAACCAAGTTGCAGAGACTGGAAAGCAATGCATGTCTTTCAGCATGCTCAGGTTTTTCATTCGCAAGGCCTTTCCATGGCAGTGACAGCTGTTGCGGAGGAGTGGGTTTTCCTGTATCTTCCTTATGTGGCTAACCCAGCCCATGAGGTTTCATGTTGGTTACACATTGATATTCTTTTTTTTCCCCCCACATTGTCCAGTATTCTTAAAACCCCCTTTTTAAAAATCTGCTTTTCTTCTTTTAAGGCATACCATTATTTTATGTTGTCATTCAGTGGGTAGGTGATCACGTTAACAGAAAACAGAAGATAGCAGGCTCTTTATAGGCAGAGAATCTGATTCAGGCTTTGGACACAAATCATGCCCAAATAAGTTTAACACAGTCCTAGGAATTCTTGACACTGCCAAGACTTGTCATCTGTGCACCACGATGACCTGCGTTTCAAACGGTGTTTGTATGTGAGCGATAGTTAAGAGAGGCCACGGAAACATGAATATCATCGTGCTCGTGTGGCATAGTTGTAGGTTTAGTTCTGGATCAAGTTGTCTCTGGGATAACTGACAATTTTTAAATGCCTGGCTTCTAGGACTTCAGAAAATGCTTTATGCCTCTGTGGACTTGAGTCATCTGGGGAAGGTTACAAAAGAAAAGAGTCACCTTGCGCAGGCATTGGATTTGACACATCGGTCTGGTCTCACTCTCTTCTTCTCCTTCCATTTTAGTGGGAACCACATTTTCAAGGGTCGTGCAGCCGGCATAGCAGTGAATGAGAACGGCAAAGGCCTCATCACAGGTAGGAGTGGGAACTGCCTAGGGCCATGGCCAACTGAGCAACCAGCAGCCAAGCCAACGTCCCTGGCCTTGCCCCCTGCCAGTCCTTCACCTTGACAGACTGGCCTCCTCCTCTGAATAGTAGGCCAGCACTCTGGGACTCCGGCCCCATGCACTGGCCCTGCTTGTCACAAGGAGGGCCTGAGAAGGAGGGAGTGTCTGTCTGCTCTTTGTCAGACTTGCTGCTTACAGGAGCTCCCTGGATGGCTCACATAACACTGTCAGAAACATTTATGGCACACAGACCGAATCCCTCCTCTTGTCTTTTGTATGGGCTTGTGCCCGCTCTGGAAATGTATCCCCATTTCCCCCCTGCCTGGCCAGCTCCTGCCCATCCTTCAGGTCTCAGCCTAAATGTCCCTTCCTCAGGGAAGCCTGCCCTGACCTCCCACTGTGCACTCAGACACTCACAGTACCCAGCGGGCACGCTCTAGGACATCTTGTTTTCTTAGTGATCTGTGTAAGGGCAGTCTCCTCTACTGTAAGGCAGCAAGTTCTCTAAGGCCAGAACCAAGTCTACGTGCTACCTGAGTGTGGCCTCAGCACAGAGCACAGCCATACCTGGGACATAAGAGATTGGCCCAGTGAGTCCCTGTGACTGAACCAGCTCTCCTTCATTCATCAGACATTTATTGAGCACACACTGTATGCAGGAGCTGGGGATACGGCATGCAAAACAGATGTGTGAAACAGCTGCCCTTGGGTTCCTGCTGTCGGGAACTGACATTTTAGGAGGGGAAAACAAGCAAAAGCACACACACACGCACATACACATGAAAGAAATGTATCTGGGTGATACGTGCTCTAGAGATTAAATAATTATATATTAACTTTACTTACATAAATATATATGTACTTGATATATATAAATATAAAATATGTAAACTGTACATAATATAATTTATTATATTAAAATAAGGTTATAGAGGGACTGTGTGGGTATTTAAGATTGTGTGGTCAGGGCAGGCCTTTCTGAGAAGGTGACATGTAAGCCAGACCTGAGTGACAGGACAAAGCCTCGGAAGAGAACCAGAATTCCCTGCAGGGCTGCATGTGGAACACCATCGGCATGCCTGGGGAGCAGGGAGATCGCTCACGTGACTGGGTATGGTGAAGGGGGGCAAGGGGTGGGATGTGGTCACAGGGGCAGGAAGGGACCAGTCACACAGGGTCCCCTGGGCCACTGCACTCCAGTCCCAAGAGCCTGAGAGTCTGCCTGGCCATGGTGCCGGGGGCATCAAGGTCCCAGCACAAACCCCCCTTAGGACTCTTCGTTCCATTCCCAGAGAGGGATGGATGGGGAGAGGAAGGCTGTGGTCAGTCCAGAGCTGAGGCTGACAGGGACCAGCTTGTGCCTCCCCAGGCGGGTGGGGGAAATGGCTGGATTCTGCCTCAGCCCTCCCAGAAACAGCCCCCAGGACAGGCAACCCTACCTGGCCTTGGTCCAGGGACTCTAAAGCAGTTCATTCTTAGTCATTGGTCCTGAAGGCCACTGGATACAATGGATCCTAGAGATATGAGAGAGCACAAGATAGATACAAACCTTGCCCTTGAGGAAAGCCAACAGCACTCAGGTCCCTGAAAAGTCAAACACCAGGCAAGATTTGGGATGCTGACTGCTGACAGGGTGTAGCCTGGGTGTCCTGGTCCAGAGGGTCCTTTCTCTCAGGTGTCCCAGTCCTCATGGCCAGTGTGGGTGGCCCTTGGGTCTTGACCCTCTCTTCTGCCTCTCCATAGAAAACGTCATCCGTGAAAATCAGTGGGGAGGTGTAGACATCCGCCGTGGAGGCGTCCCGGTCCTCAGGAGCAACCTTATCTGCTTTGGCTACTCAGACGGTGTGGTCGTGGGGGATGAAGGCAAAGGACTGATAGAAGGAAACACCATCTATGGTGAGGCGCATGTTCCTGGGGGAAGGGGTCTGGGATCTAGCCCCACCAGGGAGGCAGGAAGCCCAGGTTCCATCTCTAGCTGGTGGGTCCTGAGAAAGTCACTGCCTGTCCCTGGGCCTCAAAGGCGCCCTGAAGAACAGCATCAGTCTCAGGCCACAGACACACGGCCCCTCTCTGAATACAGAAGCGTTTCCTAAGTCCCCTTGTAACCCACAGGGTCAGCAAAGCAGAGAGCTTCATCCCCATTTAAAATAGCAGAAGGCGGGAGTTGTGTAAGGACAGGGCCATTCAGGCTCTGACACGTGGGTATCTAACTCTTACCCTTTCTTCTGATCCAAAGAACTAGAAATCTAATGGGAGAACTAGGGTAGCCCTAGAAAGGAAACTGTTCTCACTCCTGCTGTGACTTTGAGCAAAGCCTTACTCTCTGGACTGCATCTCTAATAATAATAATAATAATAGCAGCTAACGTGTTCTTTGTAGGTGCTTTATATGCTTTATCCCATCTTCATGACTGCCTTCTGAGGTAGATATGGTTATTGACCCCATTTTAAAGATGAGAAAACTGAGACACAGAGAAGTTCAGTAACCCGCTCAAGGTCACATAGCTAGGAAGTAGTAGGGCTGGGACTCAGACGGAGGCCACTTCCATCTCTCTGCAGGACGGGGTTGGGCTGGATGAACTCTGAGGACCCCTTAGTGCTGTCCCTCTGGGCTTGTGTGCTTCCGACCTGGAAGTGTGACCTTCACAGTTCTCAGAGCACTTTTACACCCTATGGAATGATCCTGGTTGTGAGACTGACCTGACTGGTATCCCTCTTGTACGGAGGAGAAGCCTCCAGCCATAAAGGACTTGTCCGAGGCCGTTAGCACACCAGGGCCTCTGTCTCCCAGGCCAGTTCCATCTTTGCTTCCCCTCCTGGGGAGACACTGGGTGCTGCCTCACCCACTGCTCAGTGTCCATGACAGCTCCTTTCCCTGTCCCAGCTAATAAGGGCTGTGGTGTGTGGATGATGTCGTCCAGCCTGCCTCACGTCACCAGCAACCATGTCAGCTACAATGGCCTGTACGGAGTGGCAGTGTTTAGCCAGAAGGACGGTTCTGGGGAGTTCCCTGGAGGTCATGGGGCCCAGGAGAACTTCAGCGAGGACGGAGATGCCATCCTTTGGGAGACCGAACTGGAAAAGGACGACGACCCATTGCGTCGGCCCGTCACCATAGCTCTTGTTGAGTCTAACAGTATTAATCACAATGGAGGTGAGTGTCTCCCTGCTCCAGAGCCTTCCGTGCTCACACTGCCTGCCTTGGGAGGCACCCTTCTCACTTTGTTGGCCACTTCTTTTGGCCACACACCCGATACCCCAGACCTCTGGACATCATCTTCCCTGAACTTAAATCCGTTCTGTCCTGCCCCTCAGCCCCGCCTAGCTCATGCTGTTTCTCTTGCCTGAAATTCCCTTTCCCCATCCACACATCCCAAACAACTTGAAGTTCAGAGCCCACTGTGACTGTGCCCTCCGTCCTTACCTTCTCACCCCACTGGCACTTACAGGGCCTGGGACGGGATCTGTTTCTCTGGCTGTTTCATCAACTCTGATAGGCTATGAACGTGAGGCAAGGAGCCGAACCCCACTCCTGTCGGCACCCCTGCCCCACCAAATCCCACACCTGTCATACACATTTTTTTTTTATTATTATTATTCATTTGATAGAGCATGAGCAGGGGGAGGTGCAGAGCGAGAAGCAAGCTCTCTGCTGAGCAGGGAGCCGGATGTGGGACTCGATCCCAGGACCCTGGGATCACAACCTGAGCCGAAGGCAGGGGCCTAACCATCTGAGCCGCCCAGGCACCCCCGGCATACACATTCCTAATCCATTCTGAGACACATTGTCCACATTTTAACATCTAAGGACACGCATTTGCAGTTGATGGCATGTCATGGTTTAATTGGCAATTTTTCTTTCTTATACAAAGAATAAGTGTGTTTTAAATCCACAAGTTATCTTAAACTGGATAAAAACTGATAGACATTCCAGTGTTTATTGAATTGAGGGAAAAAAAGAAACGTACAGAGTTGATCTAACTGCAGGGCTCCCAAACCTGGCTGATCATCAGGACCACTGTGGCGGGCTGATGGAGGCAGTCTTGTTAAAAGGAGGCTTCTGGGCACTGGCGAGCTCTTGCCCTGGGAATAGCAGAGGGCAGGGAGAGTGGGAGCTGACAGAAAATGAGTTCTGTCCCCTCCCAGTTCAGGGCTTTCTCCGTGTGGCCCTGCTGTCTGGAGGACAGGCAAAGCCCCATAAATTCACAGAGGCCAGGAGAAGCAGCAGGTAGGTGGCACCAAGAGGTTGGAACTTGCAGGCTCATGGCTCCCATGTGACCCCATGTTGTCCTCCACACCGCCTCCTCCCAGCGCTGCCGAGGTCTCTTGCTCTTGGGGTGGGTGGAGGACACCACTGGGGAGTCCTCTCCTCTTCATCCCCAGGCCCCCCTGCCCCCCCTGCCCCCGTCTCTTCCTGGCCAAGTCATGGGGCTCTAAGCCTGCTAAGTTTTACGCTTTTTTTCTAAAAGCATATAGTGTCTCTAAGCAGATACAACCCCAAACACCATTCTCTTTCCAAAATTTCTAACACATTTTAGATCTTTAGCTTATAAATTTTTCTATTCAAAAATTACAGAATTTCCCTTGTGAAGAAAATATCCCAAAACAATAGAGAGGTAGATTCCAGCTCGGTACGGGAAGATAACTGGAGCAGCCGTCCAGCTGGTAGCTCTGTGTGGAGGTGGAATGGCAGCCGTGACAGGTGGTGAGCGCCCCGTCACAGGAGGCGCACACAGCAGTGGGCTGGCAACACGGGAGGAGAGCCTGGGTCTCAGGAGCCACTGAGCCCGAGGAGTCTCGCATCACCTTTCCCTGTTTACCGAGCACTTAAGTTCAGAAGGAACAGAGTTTCCTTGATATTCCTGGTTTGTCATCCATCTTGAAAGATGTAACTCCCAGGGGCCGGTTCTGAGTGCGGCTGCCTCTTCCCCACCTCTCTGCCGGGTGCACAATTCCATGGAGGTTTTTTCCTGACTGTGTTGTCAGGGCTGACCCTGCTCCCCAACCTCTCCACCCCTAGCCTCAGGCCTCTACGTCCAGAGCAGTGAGGCGCTGCACGTCCTCACCAATGTGATCCACGCTAATGGGGACAGAGGGATCACCGTGGCCCAGAGCAGCCAGCTCACCCGCGTGGTCAACAACAGTATCTCCTGCAACCGCCAGAGTGGGGTCAAGGTCGAGGCCCAGTGCAAGGTGGAGCTCCGGGGCAATGGTATCTATGACAACAGAGGCCATGGCATCATCACCAAGGGCGACAGCACCGTCGTCATCGAAAATGACATCATTGGCAACCGGGGCAGCGGGCTGCAGCTCTTGCCCAGGTCCGACACGAAGGTATGTACGTGTGTGTGACGCGTGGTGCCAGCACCGGGCTCAGCCCTGGGACAGCCCTCGTACTCTCACCACTGAGAAGCCCGAAGCACTCAGCACCACAAGGGACAGCATTCCTCCTGCCCAAACCGAGCCGGGGAGACGCAGGTGGGGCTTCCCATGGGAGGGGCAATGAACTGAGCCCTGAAGGAGGGGCAGGAGTTACCAGCAGAGAGCCAGGGTGGGGGTGGCTCTGGGGGTAGCTTTCTGGTCTCCAGGTCAAGCTCAGGGCTCTTTCAGCCCTCCCGCTAACAGAACAGTCTCCCACAGGACCTAGTATGCAGTAGGTGCTTAATGAGGAGGGCCTGTGTGCACACTATTCCCTGTATATCCAGCATACCCTTCTCCCCTTTCTGTGCCTCTTCAGGAAGCCTCCCCCGGCCCCCCAGGCTGTCTGAGATACCCTTTTCTGGACATCGGGGTGCTTATGCCCATCCCTACCTCACAGAGCACTTCCCACAGTGCTTTGCATCTGCTCCTCTGCCTCTCTGTCTCCCCCAGAAGTGAGCTCTCCGCTCCCTTTTGCTGCAAAGCACTGCGCTTGGGTGCTAGGGTTTCAGCGTCGGACCCAGTCCCTGCACTTGTGAAATTACCATCCCAAAGCCTTTCTCTGGTTCTCCAGCTTCATGAGTAGTGTAACTTAGGCAAGCAGTAAAGAATTCTTTAGCTCTACATCTGAATACTGTGGAAGCAGAGGAAGGGGGGCGGGGGGGACACGCTGTTGCCTCAGTCAAGCTGCCAATGGTCCTTGCTTCTGGTGCAACCTCCTCTCGTGTCAGGCCTTTGCATGTTGTTCCTTCTTCCTGGAACAGCCGTCCCCTGCTCTGCATCTGGTAAGCTCCTACAGCTTACCCATCATCCCCTTTGGGAAGCCTTCCCTGGTTCTCCCCACCTGATCTCGAACACCCTTCCCTGAGCTCCCAGGGTGCAATGCTGCCCTACTGAGCACGCTCTTACCCCTCCATTTTATAACAGCTATGTCCCTTACCTGCCCCCCCCCACCAGTCTGGGAGTCCCCGAGGTACGACAAGCTCTGACGGTCTCTCCCAGGTAATAAAGAACCGGATCCATTCATTCCGGGCCTACGGCATTGCAGTGCGGGGCCGCGCCAAGGCCCTGGTGCAGGAGAACATCATCTTCCAGGGCAAGACCAGCAAGACCATTTTTCAGCAGATCTCCAACAACCGAGAATGTGTCCTGCAAAACAATAAGTTCCTGGTGTTCAAGAAAAAGTAAGTGTCTGCAGTCTGCCTACACCAATCTCCCAGAACCACAGTGAGGTCACCGGAGAAGCCAGGCCCAGTGACCGTGGCTGCCCTTGTTCCCCCCGGTGCCGCCAGCTCTCGGCCCTGGTCAGGTCATTCAGGCCAGTGCTGAGGCCCTGCGCCCGCCCCCCTGGGAGGGAACAGGCTTTAAGAGTCCAGGGTGTGTGACTGCAGATCTCAGCTCTGCCAGTCACTGGCTGTGGAACCTCGGGCAGGTTACTCACCACCTGGAGCCTTAATAAAACCCAGTTACCGAGGTCTGCATTGTAGCACCAATTTGGGATAAAACCAGGTCACGTGACCTAGCAGACTGGTATTCCCAAAGTGTTAACTGCTGGTGCTGCGGCTGTCACTTGCTCTTAATGCCTCTGCCTACCACAGTGGCTTCACACACTTCTGCCCCAAACCTTCCTGTCCTTCCCTGTCCCCCATTTCGGTGACCTCACCATCCCTCCACTCTGTTGTGGCAGCAAAACCTCTGCGACCAACTTCCCCCGAACATCACAGTTCAGTCAGTTACTAGGCCTTCTCGATTCTGACCCCTTCTCTTCCCAGCCGCCATCACCCCTGTTCACGTCTCAGCACCCCTCACCCCGACCTGTGGCCCCACTGCCAGGATGCTGGTGCACTGGTCTGTGGATGGACTCCGTTCTGCTTGCTTGGTGCTCTGCTCACTGGTTAGGAAGGTGATGATCATACTGTCATTGCTGTTGGCATTACTCACTCCTGCACCGCAAACAGCTCTGTCCTATGGCGGCAGCCTCCTACCTTGTGTCCCTGCCCCACCCCTGCAGGCTGTCCTAATGCATCCTGCCAGATTAATCTGAATCAGCTCTGGTCCTTCACGTCCATGGTCAGAAACCTCTGATGGAGCCCCTGTTTCTCTTTTCCCTTTTTAATTGAGAAAACCTCATATATGCATGTTTTGTATATTCATAACTTACAAAGCTTAAAAAAATAGAAATTACAATCTTTCCTACCTACATCTTGGCAATCATGTTGTGGACTCCCTGGGGTCTGCTTCCTCCTGCCCCCCTGGAGACCTCAGAATACAGGAATCGCAGACCCATCAGCCTGGCATTATCCACCGTGCACTGCTGGGTCCTAATTTTCCTTTCCAGGCTCACTCTCTGCTGCCAAATTCAAATGCTGGCAATTCTTTGAACATACCTCCAGGCTTCTCACTCACCTTACAGTAGCCAGCTTCTAACTATCCACACCTTTACAGTCCTACTCATTGTAACATAATCATCCTAAAAAGACACAGAAGACATTGTCACTGGCTTAAGCAATTTAGGATTTGGTGTTAAGAGGTGGTTCCTTGTAACTCAAATGACAGAAAACGCTGAACGAACCTTTCCCTGACCCTTCATAGTCTCCATAAGAACTCGAGGGACTGGAAACTCACCAGCTTCTGTCCCCTACAGATTTGCAGTTTCCAGAATGTCATATAAAAAAAGAAATTGTACAGTATGTAGTCTTCCCAGTCTGGCTTCTCTCACTTAGCCTAGTATACCTGAGATTTGCCCATGGTGTCACATGCCATTCATTCTTTTTGTTGCGGAGTAGTGTTCCCTTATATGGATGTACCACACTGTTTATCCGTTCATCAGCTGAAGGGGTAAGTAGTTTCTAGTTTGGGGTGGTTATGAATAAAGCTTCTATACACATGGATGTCATACACCTGGGAGGGGAGGGGATGAAAGAGAAGAAAAAGTCACTGATGTTCTCCAGATCCTTATAGAGATGGGGAAGTTGAGGCTTCTAGAGGGAACTGGTCCAAGGTTACATGCAGAATTGCAAGTGTAGCTGAACTAGAATACAGGACTTTTGTCCCTTATGTGTCCCACCTCCTTGAGCTTTCATGGACTTGGGAGGCAAAAACCTACACCTGGATCCAGTGATCCTGAACCAAAGGAAATTGTGCGGGGCATTCAGCAAAAGCTCCAGACTCTCAGTTCATGGACCGTCATTTTGCACCCCCAGATCTGATACGTGGCGCCTGGTGAACCCACCGGCACGGCCTCACCTTGAAAGCTGTCTCCGAGGCCCCTCTGCAGCCCACAGTGGGCAGAAGGTGACAGCCATGGCAACGAGGATCACAGCCCGCGTGGAGGGTGGTTACCACAGCAACCGCAGCGTCTTCTGCACCATTCTGTAAGGATGGGAGCCGCGGGGTGGGGTGGCTGGAGGGCTGTCCAGACTCCGGGAGCAGCAACCCCATACCCTGCACTCAGGCTCGTGGGTGTTCAGGTGAGCCAGGAGGTAAAGGCAATGTCAGGATGGAAGAAGCGGCATCTGAGGGGCTCTAGGCCCCTCTCGGTCCTCCTACTCACCGTACCCCAGAGAAAACAGGCTTCCACGCTTCCTGGGAACTGAGAAAAAAAAAAAAGATTGGTGGGCTTCCTGTCACTCAAGCTCTTATAGAGGTTATGGAGTTGGGGAAAATTGATACTAAAACTTCAGTCAGGTCTTTCTGTGTGAATGACAGGGAAGTGGTGTTTTACACACACCAAACCCGGACTCTAGTCAGAGAAGAGCAGACTGACTCCTGAGGGAGGAGGTGATTCTAGTGAGGTAGAAAGAGCCCCAGAATTTTCCCCTTTCTTGGGCCTCTCTCGATCCCTGCAGGGATGCGGCCACACCCTCCCGGCTGTCTACAGAGGCTGGAGGAGTTGAGTTTGGTTCCCTTCAACTTGAACGTGGACTGTGAGGGGAACAGAGAGCCTCTCTGGACAGGCTGCCTCAGGGATGACAAGGGACATGCTGAAAACACAGGCCTCCTTTGAGCAGCCTGGTGCCAGGTTGGGCAAGGCAAGGATGCACGAGACTCCACTCCGCCCTCAGGGAGTTCCCAAACTCAGGAGGATGCAGGCTCGGGGCCTGCCGCGCAAGGGTTCGGGTCCTGCGCACACCCCCACCAGCTGCCCCTCCTGGGCACCAGACTGGTGGAGATGGAGGTGCCCAGGTCCCCTTGTCTGTATCCGTGTTCTCTCATGGATAACTGCCTGCCTTTACTGACCCGACCACGGTTCCCCACTCTGTGCCTTGGCCCACGCTCTGACCTCCTCCTGGCATGCCCTTCTCGCCATCTGCACATGTCACGTCCCACCTAGTCTTTGAGGTTTAGCTGAGACACTGCCTTCTCCACAGAGCTCCCGTCCCTGCAGTGACCATGCTCTTCCCCCTCTGAGGCTCTGCTGCCCTTTCTCTGCCCCCTCTCAGGTACTGAGCACTTTCTGCCTTGCTTTGGAGTTTTCTAGGTCCATTCCTGTCCCACTCACCTGCCTGTGAGCTCCCGGACGGTAGGACCAGCTCTCCCAGTCTGTCCCCAGTTCCTAGTCCAGGGTTGGGATAGGGTCAGTAGCCTGAGTGAGGGGAGGAAGGCCTCCCAAAGGGCTTTACTGTACCGTACTGTGAATGTGTCAAGGTTCCAGAGCCAGGTGGGCACAGATCCCACCTGCTTGAGGACGGGGCTGAATGCAGGACTGGCTCAGCCGGAACACTCCCCCTCCCACTCGGCTTTTCATGCGGGGCCTTCACCAGCCTGTTGGGGGCGCTGTTGTGCACCTTACCAGTGGCTTCCCAGGCTGGTTCTGCCAGGCCCTAGGTGCTGCTCTCCTGGGCTGGGTGGAGGGGGTGGCTGGAGGGAGCCAGGAGCACTGGCTTCTCCCCAGGACTGTGGGCACATGAGCACTGGCCCCTCCCGTCCCCAGCACTGTCTTTTGCACTTCTCTGGTGGCCCCAGTGGGCGTCGCTGTACAAAATGCTGCCTTTGTTATTTTGTAGTGACTCTTCTGTGAACCAAATGCTCATGAAAATCTCTGCAACCAAAATAAAGTTCTATCTTTTAAAAGAAGCCCTCTTGGAGGACTTTCTTGGCCTGGGTACATGCTAGAGCTCCCGGGCGGCCGGGTGCAGGCGCCTGCTCGGCCTTCCCGAGGCTGAAGGAGACAGAGGCCCAGACTGGCGTGTCCATTCAGCTCGTTCCCATGCTTCTGGGTCCCAGGGTCTGGATGGCTGCGTGCAGCCGCCCCACCGCGGTGGGCTGTGTGGGGATGAGCAGTAACAGTACCTGGAGGAGAGGACTTCACAGTGTGCAGAACGTTCTGAGATCATGAACTCGTTTTTCCTGTATCTGCATGCCACCTGAGGAGAAAGGTAGTACTTAGTACTTTTCTTCAAATCCTCTTTTTAAATTAATTATTTTTAGAAGAGTTTTAGATTTACAGAACAAGTGAGCAGAGTCCCTGTGCTTCCCGGCTATACCAGTCTGCGTGTGGTGCATCTGTCAGAATCAACCGATATGAACTCATTATTACCTGAAGTTAAAGAACTGTTCCCCAATGTCCTTTTCCCTTCCAGAATCGTAGCCGAGACATTTAATTTTGCAGAACTAAAAAATGTTTACGTCACTATTAAATACAAAGTTAGTGTTTTCTAATACACATCTAAAACTATTAAAATGAAAATATAATACCACAAGCAAATAAACCTTTGTGGAAAGCAGACATTTGGGGAAAATATGTTACTGCAGTTTATCCTAACCAGCAAAACCTTGTGTATTTTGATACACTGACATGGTCTTATGTTCCGTCAGCAGTATGCCAAATACTGACTTGGTGGGGTCACTGCCCTGTTTTTTTACAGAAGGAATTGAGGCTCTGAATAGTGATGCTTGTTAAGGCCCAGCAGATGAAAGTTCACTGTTCAGAGCCTGTAGGCAGGAGAGGGGTGGATAAGGCTGTTAGCTAAAGCTTTGGCAGCAAAAAAAGGAACAGCAGAGACACACACGGTGCCCGTCTCCTGCCAAGTCACTTGGCGGTGGGACACCCATCCTTGCTCTTGGGGGGGGGGGGGGGGCGGAGCCTGCCCTGCAGCAGCCTGCATGAGTGGGCAGGGCTAGCCGTCCCACACAGCAGGCCAGACCTGCCCGCCTGCCTGAGAGAACCTGTTCTGATTTTTGTTTTTCCCCTCAAGGGAGCCAAAATCTATCTCTCTGGCTAAATCCTACCCATACTTCAGGATCTTCATTATCACTTCATAGAACATCTTTCCTGATTCCCTCAAATCTCAGTAGTCCCCTCCGTGTTACCCCATGATGGCACTGAACCCTTCATATTGCAAAAATCTGTTGATTTGTCTGATCCTCTACCCCATGCCCTGTGAAATCCGGCCCTATTGATCCTCTATGCCCAACCAGACCAAGATCACTAAGTGTTGGATGCATGGGTAGATGGATGAAGAAACAAACCCACCCCCACTCCTAGCATCCCTGCCTTCTGGAGCCCCTGAAGGACACATCTTTCCTGTGACAACCCTCCAGAGATTTGCAGACAGCAGCCGTTTGCCTGTGGGGGCCGTCCTGCTCCTGGCCTCCTCTCGTACGTTCCACTTTGCAGACCATCTCACCCCCCTGGTCATTGCTCGGGACCCACTCCAGTGGTTTGTGTCAGGGGGAGCCCAAAGGCACAGTGGAGGGGTCCTGTCCCGTATCTTAGGAAGGATCTCCCAGCTCTCTGGGTAGCAATTATACATCTTGGGTCCCTTGCTTTTCAAACTGCGGTAGCTAAGGGTTCCCCTCTACTGGGTTGTCACAAGGCGAAGGCTTAACCCTGGTACAGCGTGCAACAGGTCTCAGCGGCCCCCCCACCCAAACAGCTTAAACTGTGGCCTCCCTGGCCTTTCCTGCTGGCCAGTCAGGCCCCAAACATTGATGCCTACTGATGCAAGTGTACAAGCACAACAAAGACCAACACAGCTTCATCCGGGTCTCCAAATTCTGTTGAGGCCACTGCCCGGGTATCCTGAGGAGGTCCTGAGTACAGGGAATGGTGGATATGGATGGTGTGGCCAGACCAGACACAAGCCAGCATTGTGTCTTAGAACAGCATATGATCCTACCTGGTCCTCAGCAGCCTGGGGCCCATTCCTTCCAACAACACAAAGAAAGCCTCCTCTCTAAATGGCTCATGGTAGGCTCCCATGGGACCTGATGGGCTTGTTCCAGCCCTAAGCAGTTTCTCCCAACTTGAACATGCTCATTCCATTAGCTCTTTCTCCCTTGTCCAGAATTTTGCATGGTGCAGTTATGGCCATGGGGCTCCAGAACCAATCTACCATGATTAGCATCCTTTTTAAGTGAAGTCGACCCTAGCATGGCCCTCCTGGTGCAGTCTGAGCAACTCACAACACAGCTGTCAACATCTGCTTGGAACATAGTTCTTGCCTGAGCACAGCTAAAGATCCTGTCTAATTGTCAGGATGGTGTTTCACTCCTGGTTTTGGCCCATCGTTTATGTCATCTATTTGGGCTCCTTGGATAAAAGGCTGATTCTAGGGCTACAGCAGGGAAAGTACAAGATGGCTGGAACATCTTGGGACAGAAAGGAAGCACCCTTAAAATGACGGGGATACAGGAGCTAGTGAAGGAACTAAGATTGGCCAAATGTGGTACAATCTGAACATCAAAATAAATAATAGTACCAATGTTCATAGAATAAAATGAGAATCTGCAAGTCTATCCTATCACTAAATGAATGAAAACTATATTAACAGGAGAGAAAAGAGGGCTTCCTCTGCATAAGAAATGATAGGGTTAGAAAATCATTTTGCAGCCATCTTGGTAATTGATTCACCAAGAATCCTCAATGAGGCTAAAACTCAGGTGACTTCATGAGGGAGCGAACACAACCTAACCAAGTAGTAAAAGTTAACATCACAAGTATAGGACAAACATCACATGCCTCCACCGTGATGCTCTTGGAACACAGCATCATGTCTGATTTTCCTGAATCTAAACACAAGGAAACCCCAGACAAACCCAACTTGAGGGACACCCCACACGGTAACTGACCTTACTCTTCAAAACAACAAGGTCAAGAAAGCAAAGGCCAAGGAACTGTTTCGAGAGGTTAAACAAGAGAAGTGTGATGGGCAAGATCTGAAGACGAGCTGCGGGTTAGGCGCTTCTATGGTATCATTGTTCTGTTTCCTGCTATTGATGAAGGTGCCATGGTCATGGAAGAGAAAGTCCTTGTTCTTAAGACACACACACTGCAGTTCTGACAGGGAAAAGGGTAGGATGCTACTCTCAAATTTTCTCAAATGGCTCAAAAATAAATACATAAATGTATAAAGCAAATAATAAATGGGACAACATATCAATAGTGGGAAAATCTGGGTAAAAGATATACAGGTTTTTGTACCATTCTTGCAACTGTTTTCTAATTAGGACATTATGTAAAAATAAAAGTTTTTAAAAGGGGACACTTTGAAGAATTTTATCTAATTAGCTTTTTCCAGGTCGGGGTCCCCTGTAAGCGTATTAAATATAATTTCTCTGACCTCATCACTGCTAACAGCGTCCAGTGGGTCCGGGCCACAGGCGGAGACTTCCCTCCAGGGAACAGACTCATTCTGCTAATCAACACCCAGAAGTTGAGATGATCCCACAAACTCAAAATCTTACTAAAGGTACAAGCATGTAGCCCACAGTCTCCCTTTCTTCAAAAAGGACATCAGGAGACATTACAGCAAAAAATGTTGTGGGATCAAGGTATCTTCTGTGAATGTATTAGTAAATAAGTGGTTTTTTTAGAGCTCGGAAAAAAAGCTAGTACGATTCCATTGTTCCACAAGTGTTGACTGCCTGACATCCCGGCTGTGGAAAGAAGGTGCAGTTCACGGACTAGGACTCATTCAACAGACACCAACTGCTTATATGGAAAGCACGGGGCTAGGTTCCCTCTTGTAAGACTTATTCAAGTGGATCCACAAACCTCTTGATGTACAGAAACGTGCTTTTCAGTCGTCCCCTGAGAACGCACCCCCTGCATTTGGCAAGGTACACCTGTGGTCGGCCCACACTAGGATTTATTTGCTGTCCTGGACGTTTGCCCGTCAGTCCCGCACCTCCGTGTGAGGGTCTGAAGACAGGCCGCCTCCCCACCAGCACAGAGGGGGTTCAGAGTCCTGCGCACATGCTGTGATGCGAACATCCCTGGAACTGAAGTCTCACAGTGTCACACCCATCAGAATCTAAAAGTGTTCGTGGAAACACATTCTACCCTATGAGCCCACCAGGAGCTCTCTTCCCAGAGGCAGATCAGGATACTCTCTTTTCAGATGCAGACTCACATACTGGATTTTCACAGCAGCTTAAAGGAAAACGAGGTATTTCGAGGTCCTGCTCACACCTCTGCTGGAGGCGGACAAAGGAGGTATTGATGCCACTACCCAGGATCGGACACAAACGGGACACACCAGAGCACAGCCCGAAAACACGCGCGGCAGGCAGGCCCACGGCCCAGAGCACGAAGACATACGAGGACGACCTGTCCCAAATGAGTCCTCCCAAGCCTCATTTCCACCATGTCTTCCTTTACGGTGGGCCCAGCTGCTGAGTGGACTTCCCCCCGTCGCATTTTCAGAGAGAACTGAATTTTACCTTCCCTCCTGCCCTGGTCCCGCCTCCCCAGTGCTGAGGACCACAGACCTCAGCCACTCCCACTGCCTCAAAAGCACCCTGAGATCTAACTCTGAGCGCTGGCCCCACACCTGTCTCTCCAGGTCTTGTTCCTGCTCCACACAGCGCCCCTCCAGACACTGACTTCCCTGTCGCCCCGTGGCAGGTAAGGTTGGGTGACGGTCAGCATCCACTCCCATCTCCTAGGGGGGCCTTCCTGCAACTAGAGGCTGGAGAACTGATACTGATTTCCAGCCTCCCTTGCTGCTAGGGTTCTAGGTGCAAATCAGGTTCCTACATGTGTACAGTTGAGCCTCGAACAACCTGAGTTTGAGCTGCACGGGTCCACTCATACATGGTTTTTTCAATAAATATAGTGCAGTATTGTACTTTAATATGATTTTCTTTTTTTTTTTTTTTTAAGATTTTATTTATTTGACAGAGAGAGACACAGCGAGAGAGGGAACACAAGCAGGGGGAGTGGGAGAGGGAGAAGCAGGCTTCCCGCTGAGCAGGGAGCCCGATGCAGGGCTCGATCCCAGGACCCTGGGGTCATGACCTGAGCCGAAGGCAGATGCTTAATGACTGAGCCACCCAGGCGCCCAATATGATTTTCTTGATAACATTTTTTCTCTAGCTTTATTTTAAGAATACACTATATAATACATAGAACATACAAGATATGTGTTCATCAGCTGTTTGGGCTTCGAGTCAACAGTAGGCTATGAGAAGTTTGGGAGGTGTCGGATTCTTGACTACACGGGGGGTGGGCACCCCTAACTCCCTCGTTGTTCAAGGGTCAGGTGTACGGTCACGTGCAAAGATGAGCCTCAAACACTTATGCTAAGTGGAAGAAGCCCCACACAGAGGGCAACATGATGTGTGATTCCATTTACATGAAATATCCAGGTAAGTCCACAGAGACAGAACACAGATGACTGGCTGCCAGGGACTCAGGGGAGGACTGAACAGGGTGTTTCTGTTTAATGGGTACATGGTTTCCTTTTGGGGAGCTGAAAAAGTTCAGGAACTAGATTGTGGTGATGGTGGCACAACATTGTGGACGTACTTCATGCCACTGAATGGTGCATTTTTAATGGTTTTTTGAAGGTAAAGTTTGTGTGTATATATTTTACCAAAAGAATATGTGAGCAACCCATGCCAAACACAGCCAAGACAGCCAAAAGATCCACCCTGAGAGGGGCCATGGACTTGACCACTGGGACTCTGGTGATAACAAGTCCCCTGCTGTCCCCTGCTGCCCACAGCCACAGAGGATTCAGGGTGGCCTTGAAGCAGGGAGGGCCTTTCCAGCTTGGACACCACCAGATCCCACGGTCCTTAGCGTGCCCTTGACATTCAGTATGAAGTTCCTTCTCTCCCTATAGACTTGGTTTTTGCAAATGCCCTCCTCTGGTTAAGAAAAATTCTCTTGACAACCACCTGGACGTAACTCACAAAAAGGTGGAACCTAAACTCAAAGCCCAGACTTGTCTTTTACTATCCACTTAGTCATCAAGTGTGAGGACACGCCAACTAACTTTCAGGGGTTTCTGGGCATATTTGCTAGCACAGGCCCCCAAGACGAAACCCACAGCAAGTGCCGTGCCTGGGAAATGCAGACCGAGGGCTCCTGCAGCTGCCCCAAGGAAGGCGGGATCCCAAATCCATCAGCCGACACACAGTAACCACAGTGCAGCCCAGAAACACAATGGCTTCCGGAGCTGGGCCCCACCTGCTCCACAGAGCTCCAGCCTCTGTGACCTGGGACATGAGGCTCTGTCCTGGCCAGACAGGTCTCAAGTCCTCTCTGAAAGTCCTCATCCTCCCATAGAGCTGGCACTGGCGGTGGACTGGGGGCCCCAGTCTCTGCAGGGTTCAAGTCTAGTCCCTGGGTCTTCAGACTCCAGTCTGAAGGGTCTTCACCATCTCCAGTCAAGGGATGGGGTCCCAAATCAATGCCTTTCCTTCGACTCATCCAGCACCTCTTGCGGCTGAGCCTCGTGCTGGCCGTGGTCAAGGAGACAGGTTCATCAGACAGTCCCCAGGGTGACAGAGCCCAGGGGACCCCTAGATAAATAACTCCTGGCCAGGACAAGGCAGGGTGTGGAGCCCATGAGACAGGGACATCTAAAATGCTCTGGGGCGCCCACGAGCTGGCTCCTGCCAGCCAGCGGGACGGCGTGTGTCCTGCACGTCACCACCTGGGGCTTGGGAATGGCTGACGGCTGTCAAACATCCAAGAGCGTCAGGTGCCACCTGCCAATCGGGACCCCGTGTGAGGGTTCAAACCAACAGGCCACTCTGGCTGGCGTCATTAAGCCCTGATTAAGCATTCTGCCCAGAATCCTCTTCTCCCTCCTGTACAATTACCCACTTTCGAGCAAACCACGCAGGGAGTCGCATCAGCTGCTGGGGGAGGGCAGCTGTTGGCAGCGGGGCTGATGACGGTCAGTGAATGCCACCTGGGCTCAGAGGTAGGTCACTGCAACCACGGGGCCCAAAGCCAGAGATGCAGCCCTAAGGAAGCCTTCTGCCTTCGGTCCCTGACCTCACAGGGAAGTGCCCGGTTGGGGAAACCCCTCTCAAAGGACAAAAACTGCCCTGGCTGGAATTCTACCTAAGAAAGGAGGAAAAGTCTCGGCCACAGGCACTCGGTGAGGCACCATCTCGAAGGACGAGAAACTAGACAACTGACTACAGAGAATGGGCGAGTTACATCTCATCCTCTGAGGTGAATCCTCAAAAAAAGCCAAGAAACTGTAGAACATTCCAGGAACGGCAGTTGATTTAATGTAAGGTGTAAACCATAGGCGATAAAGCCGTATCTAGACTCTGGGCACAAGACTAAAGTGACGCTGGGCAGAGACAGGCAGGAGACGCAAAACAACTTTGATCTGCTGGATGCTGGGTATGGGCAGTAAACCGGACTCGTCTTCTAAAAAGATCCGATTACTGTTACTGCACAATGACAACCGTCTTAGGATCAGAGCGATTGTCGCTGAGAATCAAAGCCCCGAGGACTGAACACAGGCCCCCAGGGGAAGGGCCCCGGGGGAGCCCGCGCCCACCAGCAGCCCTGCCCCTTCCCCCTCCACTCCCGCCTGCAGACCTGGAAGGGGTGGAAGGTCTGCACCGGACTCCACGCTCCGTCTGGCAGAGCGCTCAGGGGTCTGGCCGGTTCTCCTGGGACAGCCACGAACCAGCCCACCTCGGGGCGCACCTGCCACACCGACATCAGGAGCACCATGAACACCCCACTCCCCGCGCCCGGAACTGGGGCGTTGTTGGTCTGAGAGCCTGTGTACCCGCCTCGGAACCCAACCACTCTCCAGCCCCTGCTGCTGGGACCCCCACACATCTCCCGCGTTTCCACCTCTTCCGCCTCCGCTGCCATCACACACGTCCAGGCTCTTACGTGGGTCACGCAGCACCCGCCCTCCCTGCTTCAGTCTTTGTCTCCTGCCAAGCCATCTCCACACCACAATCTCTTTTTCTTTTTTGTAAGATTTTCTTCTTTATTTGAGAGAGAGCGAGCACACGAACGGGGGGAGTGGCGGTGGGGGGGGGGAGAGAGAGAGAGAGAGAGAATCCTCAGGCAGACTCCTCACTGAGCGGGGAGCCAGATATGGGGCTCGATCCCAGGACCCTCAGCTCCCGACCTGAGCCGAAACCAAGAGCCGGCTGCTTAACCAACTGAGCCACCCAGGTGCCCCACAGCAGTTTTTCTAGGCTGCAAATCTGACCCTGCATCAAACCCTATGATGTCACCCCATAACTTTTAGGAGAATTGATTAGGGTCCGCAGTGCAAACTCTGGAGCCAGTCCTCCTGGGTTCATATCACCACTCTGTCACTTACTAGATCTAGGACTATCAGGTTCCTTAACCCCTTGCTGCCTCAGTTTCCCCAGTGGAAAAATGTGGACAACAACAGTACCTGCCTCACAAGCTTGTTGTGAGGACTGCGTTAACGCATGGAAACTACTTAGAACAGTGCTTGTTGAGAAGGATTCTGTAAATGGTAACTATTATTTTCTTTTTTCTTTTAATGATTTTTTTTTTTAAGATTTGACTTATTTATTTGACAGAGAGACACAGCGAGAGAGGGAACACAAGCCGGGAGAGTGGGAGAGGAAGAGGCAGGCTTCCCGCTGAGCAGGGAGCCCGATGCAGGGCTCGATCCCAGGACCCTGGGATCATGACCTGAGCCGAAGGCAGACGCCTAACAACTGAGACACCCAGGCGTCCAGGTAGCTATTTTCACAGATGTGTGCTTCTTATTGACCTTCAAGGCCCTCCCCCCCACCCACCCCCGTTCAGGCCCCACTCAGCTCTCCAGCCTCTTTGCTGTCCTCCATCCACCTGCGCTCCACCTCCCAGGGAGTTCCAGCCCCACGGACCTTCTTCCCTTTTGCTCATGCCAGTCATTGCCAGTACGCTCTTCCCTCTGTGGCTTGTCCACTTGTCCATAGTTTCCCTCTCTCAAAACTATATTCGACTATTTGTGTATATCCCCTGCTGGAGCAGAAGATTCTTGCGAGCAGGGCCTGGGGGGTCTGAGCCACCATGATTCTTCAGTATTTAATAAATACTGGAGGGATGACTGAAACGAACGGTGCTAGCCAGCCAAAGCCCAGGCCCCAGAAATACAGCCCTTCTGAAAATAATCAACAGCAACAGAGTCTTCTCTATATGACAAATACTAGAAGTCCTGGCACATCTGTAACTTCAGGACATCCCAGTTTGCTACAACTGTTCCCAGGGGAGCCACCACTGCAAGAAGGCAGATCCTTGTGAAATGAGCGAGGTTCAGGTGCCTTAACAAAGTCAGTCCAGTGAGAGGGAGAATGGCTTTGGAGGCAGAGGAGGAAGAAGCAAGAAGGAGCTACATTTCAGGTGCTTGCTGTTCAGATTTTATGTGAGCTGACATTACCAGGTCATTACTGGGTAAAATGAATACACATTCCTTTTGTTTAAAAGAAAATGTTAGAAAAGAAAAGGAAGGCAGAAGTTCTGGAAGTTTCCTATGAAGCCCTTCTGTTAAGCAATTTCTATTTTCTTGCAGTTTCCTCATTACAAAATTAGAACTGTGTTTCCCTGGAAAAGCTTATTTCAAAATCCAATGACCACCGTAAGAAAAGCAATTACCTCCTAATTAAACATTAAGATGATGGTTCAATGTATCAACATACTGCTGCAAAACAGTTACAAAATAAAAACAGATCCTCCCCATTTCCCCTTGGCCCACTTCAGCCTACCTCATACTCTGATGGCAGATTAGTTTTACTAAAAGCACAGCTCTGCTCATGCCTTGCCCTCATTCAAAACCCTTCAATGGCTCCCCATTGCCTTTCAGGATAAAGAACAAACTCCTAAGTGGGTGTTTGAAGATCCTTCTCCTTTTGGCACTGACCTACTTGAATAGCCTCATTTCCTTCTAATCACCTTCAAATAACCCCTGGTCCCAACAAAATGCACTGAGAGCCACTGCCATGCCTTTATCTTCTTCCCACCTCTGCCCAGAGTGTTCTTTACCCACCCCCAAACTCCTCATGTCAAACCTCTGCCTCCTTGTGAGACTCACTCCAACGCTACCTCCTCCACGAAGTCTTCCATGATGTCCTCTTCCACAACACCTGCCCACCATCTCCAGGCTTCCACAACCTTTTACTAGAGATGATTCTCATTATTTATCCCCAGCTGGCTTGCCTTACAGTTATTTTTTTTTTAAGATTTTATTTATTTATTTGACAGAGAAACTGAGAGAGAGAGCACAAGCCGGGGAGTGGGAGAGGGAGAAGCAGGCTTCCTGCTGAGCAGGGAGCCCGATGTGGGGCTCGATCCCGGGACCCTGAAATCATGACCTGAGCTGAAGGCAGACGCTTAACAACTAAGCCACCCAGGCGCCCCAAAGTTATTTCTGAACATATTCTCTACCTCCTAATAAACTATAAACCCAAATACATTTTCCCCTCACACTGAACATATGTCATGCAAACACAAGGTACTAAAAATTCTGAATGACTAAAGCAACAAATGGCAGAAACAGCACAATATGGTCAGCAGCAGCCGAATTTATCACGGCGCTTAGAGAGGGAGCAAGTCTGGAAACGTACGAACTCTAGCCAGAGGCTGGGACATTTGGTCTACAAACCCGTTTCTCCTGAAATCCCCTATTTGCTATCATTATCTACCCATATCTTCCACTCCTGCGGGATGTGTGTGTGTGTGTGCACATGGGTTGTGCAGAAGGAAGGAAGCAGAGTGAAGGAGGGGGATGATCACCAAAAACTGGCGTCGGCGGCAACAGGGAAGCTCCTTCAGTGAAGACAGCTCAAAATCCACAAGAGCCAAGCAGGTCACTGCACTAACATCAAACACAGGGAGGGTGTGATTGAAGTCCTGCCAGGCGGTGGTTCTGACTTTACCGAGGAGCTGCGGAGCTTGGTACAACACAGGGGGGGCCTGTGCCCAGAGTTCATGTGTCTGTAGGTTGGGGTGGGGCTCAGATTTTGCATTTCTAACAAGCTCCAGGTAACGCTGATAGGGACCACACTTTAAGGATCCTCCTTGTAGACGGGCAATGAATCAAGGGGTTCAAGGTAGGAGGATCAGCTGTGGTCTACAACGCAGGCATTCCTTTTTCTTTTTTTTTTAAGATTTTATTTATTTGAGAGAGACCGCATGACCGGGGGCGGGGCTGGATCCCAGGACCCTGAGATCATGACCTGAACCAAAGGCAGATGCTTAACCAACTGAGCCACCCAGGTGCCCCTCGACACAGGCATTTCTAAAGCTAGAAAATTCATTCTTAATCAGATTAAAGCACATGGAAAAACAAAATCATACCGCGACTTTTCCTTCTCCCTTGTAATTCAGACACTAAATCCTATAGGGTAGACTGGAGAGTTACTGACACAGGAGTCAGGAGACCTGGGTTTGAGTCCTGATTCTGTCACTGGTTCGCTGGGTAACCAAAGAGCCCTCGCTGCCCTCTAAGGACATCACTGCCCCATCAGAGCCACAGAGATGCTCAGCCTGAACAATCTCCAGGGTCGGGTTTTACATCCTATGATCTCACAAATTTGAAAGCCTGTTGGCAATTTAGTTCCAAAACTAAATATTATCCCACCTCTGTAGAAAATGCTTGAAGATACTGCAGTTGGGAAACTGAAAACATGAGAAAAAATTAAGTTAAATTGGGGAAGAACCCATAATAAATAATTGCAATTATGAAGACTGAAAGAGCCTTCACTTAAAGAGGTTTCACAAGAATAAGTGCTCGAGAATATTCCATGGAAATAGATTTTTAAATATACAGGAAAAGACAATTAGGAATATTACTTGGCCAGAAAAAAAGAAATCTTGTCACTTGCAATGATGTGGATGGAGCTACAGAGTATAATGCTAAGTGAAATAAATCAGTCAGAGAAAGACAAATACCATATAATTCTACTCACATTTAAGAATTTAAGAAATTAAATAAACAAATGAGCAAAGGAAAAAAGAAACCAAGAAACAGACTCTTAATTAGACAACAAAACGATGGTTACCAGAGGGTGGGGGGATGGGGGAACAGGTGACGGGGATTAAGGAGAGCACTTCTCGTGATGAGCACAGGGCGCTGCAGAGAAGTGCTGAATCACTATATTGTACACCTGAAACTAATACAACACTGTACGCTAACTAACTGGAATCGCAAACTTCATTTAAAAAATGCTGCAATTTTAAAAACCCAGCTCCCTTTCTGCGAACCATCTAGAGAAAGCAGGACATGTTCCAGAATGAGAACACAACTCACCAGTGGCGCCGAGCTGAGGGGAGTCGTCCAAGGAGAGCAATCGGCCCCTCTTCCCCACACGGGCACCTCCCCTCCTCCCCACAGTGCTCCTGGGCCCCCCAGCTCCCAGCTCTTTTTAAAGGGAAAAGGCCACCTTCCCAAGACGGTGGCCACAAGAAGGGGAGTATCAAATGACCTTCCCATAGCTCGTCCACGAGCCCAAGTAAAGCGCATCGTGGGACCATGAGGGCCAAGCGGGACGGTCCCCCAGGGGCCCGGCGCCCGCTCTCGGGCGGATCCTGGGCAGCCTCAGCCATGCCCCCGACCCAGGGGTCCGGCCTCTCCCCCTTCGGCAGCACAGGCCCAGAAGCCCTCCAGATGCCACTGTCCTCGCCCCACCTCAGCCCCCGGAACCAGCCCAGGGAGGAGACCCTGACTGCAGCCCGGCTACTGCCGGGCCGCGGGCAACAGAGAACGTGCCGGCTGGCCTGCTGGGGGTGCCCAGCTGCCTCGGGTTAAAGCGAGCGGCTCGGCATTAAGTGGATAAGCCTCCCGGCCTCCTGGGGAGGTAGGTCACCCTCAAACACATTATCCCCCCTCAACAGATGGGGGGACGATGCCACAGGAAGATTAAATGACCTGCCTGGCCTCACACAACCTGCCGGAGGATGGGGGACGGGATGGAACAGGGTGTGGGTGCTGAGACGACAGGACAGGCATGTAGGCAGCCAGGGGGCAGGCCCAGCGGGGTTCTATCGGTGCCCCCGGTCCTCTGCACCCCGCCCCCCCAGGGCTCTGCACAAACTGGTGAACGCTGGCCTGGAATGATGCTAGTTTCACTCCTTTATCCGATGAATACTTGCATATCTAACGGGGGCAAGTCACTGAGAGACACACATAGATGAACCGGACCATCCCTGCGGTCACGAAATGTCAGTGAGCAGTGCACATAAATCACTAAAACACCAAGTAGTGGGGCACCTGGGTGGCTCAGTCATTAAGCGTCTGCCTTCAGCTCAGGTCATGATTTCAGGGTCCTGGGATCGAGCCTATCAGGTTACCTGCTCAGCGGGGAGTCTGCTTTTCCCTCTCCAACTCCCCCTGCTTGTGTTCCCTCTCTCACAGTCTCTGATATTAATTAATAATAAATAACCAAATAAGGGCCCCAGCATAGGGGCTGGGAATGTTTGGTGATGGGAGCTCACGTCCAGCTGTGGCTACAGTAGGGGGTTATCAGGGCAGGCTTTGTGGGGCAGTGGACCAGGCCAGGAAGGAGAGCGACACTTGCAGGGCTGGGGGGGGGGGGGGGGGAGGACACAGAAAGTGCACAGAAGGGGAGATGGCAGGAGGCTAACTTAAAGACCCGGAAGAAGCACACAGGGACCAAGGCTATGTGAAATAGGTTTGAGGGACTTAGGGTAGGACGGGCAGGTAGAAGCCCCATCACCAAAGGCCTAAAGCATAGGACTAAGGAGATAAACTTCGCCTCTAGACACAGTGCTCAGCACGGCACCTTGCTCACAGAGACCCTCATTAATGCCGTGGAGCAAAATGCAGGAAGGCAAGTTCATGTGTGTGAAATGTACGACAATCGTAGAAGAATATGCCACAAAAAAGGCCTCGACTTTTTATCAGTTGGTATCTGGTCAGAACCACTCCTGAGTTTAGCTCCACTATCGGAAGCATTTGCTACCTTCTGCCCCAAGTGGAGACCATAATACTTGCCATCGCTTCTCACCCAAGAACACCGTGAAAATTAGTGATGAGGTAATGTCTGAAATGCTCCGAGCTCTTTGGAGATGTGTGGCAAAAGGCATCACTATTATTAATATTTAAAGAGATTCTACCCAGCTCTGATCTCTTTTTCTGCAGACTAATGTTACGTCCACAGGATAAGGTGATGCCAGATCGGCCTCTACATAAACCTCTCCGACAGACAGCGCCCAGCGCCGGGGCCTCACCCTGAGCCCCTTACCTGGGGCTGATGGAGCCTCAATCCCAACGATGCCGGGCTGGTTTCTGACTGGTTCTCCGGGGTTGTCAGAGCACGGGGGTGAAGTGAACCAGGCAGAAGAGCAAGATAGATTTCAGAAGGTGGTCTTCCTTGGGACCCCATTTTTTAAGCACTCGAGAGAGTCCAGTGGAGACTTCAAGGGGAGTCATTTTAGCAAAACCCACATCGTATGCCAGTTAACAGTTCTAGGTCTAATGCAGTGCCCCAGAAAGGAAGAAATAAGAATACCTCCATGGGCTCAATTACAAATGGAGTAGAAAGAATAATTTCAAAAGTTCAAGGGGAAAAAAAATCAATTTCCTTCCCCCAAAGCTTTCACATCTATAAATACACTCATGCAAATGGACCCAAGACCACTATTCCTTATGAAAACACTACCTGTCTGGCATTTGCAAGATAAACCATAGTCGAGTCACCATCTTGCTTTCAACCTCTGAAGCTCAAACAGTGCTCTCCAGTAGCTTCTCTCTTCTTAAATAATACCCATTTACCCCTGCGGATTATAGAAGTAATACATGTGCCTGGCAGAAAATTATGAAATTACAGTTGACTCTTGAACAACATGGGTTTGAACTGTGTGGGCCCACTGAACATGTGAATTTTTTTTTCAATAAATAAAGTACTAGATTTTCCTAACATCTTTTTTTTTCTATCTTACTCTATTGTAAGAACATAGAATATAATCTGTGTAACATACAAAGTATGTGTTAACTGACTGTTCACCAGTGAGGCTTACAAGGGAGCAGGCTATCAGTAAAGTTTGGTGGGGGGGTGGGAGTCAAAATGCAATATGGATTTTTGACTGTGTGAGGGCTTGGCGCCCCTCACCCTGGGTTGTTCAAGGGTCAAATGGTCACAGAAGCAAGATGGAGGCCAGCATCTTGAACTTTTGGCTGTTTGTGCTGATCAGCAAAGGAGTGGAACTGCGGGCACTGCAAGCAGGGCTGGCCGCCCTCACCGGCTGCAGGGACCCAAGCAGCAGGGTCGGGCACGAGGGGCGTCTCCATGCCTGGCCTGAGGAGCAGCCTCCGCTGTGTGCTCTTGAACCTAGCAGTTCCAGGGCCCGCCTCCTGATTCCCACACGCGCAGCCCTTTCACAGTTCTACAGCTTTCTGTCCATGCATGAAATCCCCTTCTAAAGAGATCTAGAACAGTGTGTTTTCCGTCCCTCACTCTGACTGCTTCCTCTCTCCCAAGAATGAGCTATCGGAGCTGCTCCCTGCCCTGTGTGTGGCCCGAGCCAGGCAGGGCGACTGGGGGGCTAAGCACTTCCTTGGATTTGGCTCCCCGGTCACGGCAGCCTCAGATTCACAGGCCTCCTCCGGCAGCCCAAGGGCACAGGTGACCCACAGCTAGCTACTGATCAAGCCCGAGGCGTCCTCTTCCAGCCCAGCCGGGCTGTGTCCTCCTCACCACGGACTCCGATGGCTCTTCCAGGCTAAGCATGGCACTTCATGTTTCTCTTTATTAACAATTATCCATTGGATCTGCCATGGGGTGCAGCCTGTAAGATCTGTAGACTCTGACTTCCCCAGGCCCCACCCTCCCACAGCAACCAGCTGCCACTCATAATCACAGCAACACCAAAGAGGAGAGCTCAAGTCCAACATGGCCATCACTTTATGTTTCCACTGAAGACCAGCACAACTTGAGATGCTGCCTTCTGGCTTCATACCCATGCCAGAGCAAGGCTTCTTTTTCCTTATTGTAAAAATAAAAATGGAAATGAACAGAAGCAGTGGCTCGGTGTGGCCAAAATGCTCTACGTGGAAAGCACGCTTCTAGGTGATTCTCCTCCGCTTCGACTGGTGTCCCAAGGTCTGGACTGGAGGCAGCGGGATGGACAGAGTGCCCAGTTTGTGACCCTCCTCCCCGCCAGCTGCTAGAGACACCCTTCTTTTAGAGATCTGCAGCCGCAGGGCTTTCGCCATCTCAATCATCCTAAGGAACAAACACAGAACAAGTGGGGGAGAGTGTCCTCAGTAGGCCTGACATGAGGGAGCAGCACATTCATGCTCCTGGCCACGAAGACAGAAGCCCCAACGTGGCCACCAGGAGCAAAGCAGAGAAGGAAACAAGACCCAGAGCCATCAAAGGCAATTTCATTTTAATGTCTTGCCATGAGAAAATATCCATATAAGTAATGGAAAACCAGGCTATCTCGACACTATTAATAACTTTGTTTACTTCTGATAACCAGGACTGGGCACTTGCTAGCATCTTGGTAGAATCTGTACAGGCTCCAAGTATCTTATTGCTCTTTTATTTTCAAACTCACTGCCTGTGAGAATACCTTCTGTGGACAGCTCTCAGGATAGCCCCTCCAGGGACTGCTAGAAGAATCCAGACAAGAGTATTCTCACAGGCTCTCTTGGACCACCACCAGCAGCCTTGGATACCAGATGCCCCAAATCACCAACAAAGGCCAACATATCCCACCGTTCACGATCCTGGAAGTTCTGCTCCCTACTTAGTCTGAATCTCTCCTAGCAATCCTGGAAAGGGCCCAAAAGGCCACAACTCTGCCATCTCTCCCAGGACCCTCCAAGTCTGTCCCTGCTACTCAGCAGGGCTGCTGGGTCACAGAAGTCCCCATGTGATATCCCTGACAAATGGCAGCCCCACCTTGCTTCCAACACCTCACCTGGCAACCCCTTCCATCTGACTCAGAGAAAGTTCTTTTTGTTAAGCTGAGACTGGGGTCTCTTACAACTTCCAGCCCTGGGCTCCACCCCTCACGACCATACAGACCCCCTCTCCCCAGTGACAGCAATTGCAAGATTGCTTGGTTACAAAGGGACCGAATGCTATGGGAAGGCTCAGGCTTGAAGCCCAACTATTTCCCATCTTGGTTGTGTGAGCCTGGGAAAGTCAATGACTTCTCTGAACTGAGGGTTCTCCTGTTGTTTTGTAGGGAAATCACTGAGGTCATCACAGACTTAAAACTGTGCCTCGCACAGACAAGGCACTCCATGTCTGGTTGCTCATCCGTTCACTCACTCGTGCACTGCCAACTGTCCCCCGGTCCCAAGTCTCATCCATACTACATGTCCCCAGTTGCCCCTTGATGGTGCGTCCTGCTTTCCAGCAGTACTAGAAAAACATCAAGCACCCTGCAGGGAGCTTGTTATTCTGCGGTGCTCACCTTCTCTCACTGAGCTTCAAGTCTCTCTGTAACACGGTCAGGTCAATCTGGAAGTCGCTTATGTGCAACGCAAGTATGATGACATATGCAGTGATCTTCGCCTTCATAGAATCCGAAATTAAGTTCCGGAGGCTACGAAAGCAATGGCAGTGAAGGAGAGACAGCATTAAACTAAGATGATTATTCCGAACGCAAAATAAAAACATCCAGGCCTGTTCTCATGCACACTCAATGTCTTCCCATCTTGGGGAGAAGAAAAGAAAGATGAGCACCATTCCTGGTCCTGTCAAGGTGCCCGCACCTTCACACACAGTGGAGCAGTGAGCCAACCTCAGTGTTCCCTCCAAGTGGGTCAGAGAAACCCACACGTATACTTTCCCCAGGCACAGTTTGAGCCTCGCAAACACAAGGACCCTCCGGGCCTGTCCGGGCTGCTGGGAGGCCAGTCATCCCAAACCCAGTTGCTGAGGAGGTTTCCAAGCACACTCAGAGCAGGAAACACAGTCCAAGCAAAGGGCAAGAAAGAAGGCCAGATGTGCCGCTGGGGGTCCTCCCCCCAAGCCCCTACACTGGCCTGCCCTTTCCTGCTACACTGCCTTCCCTCGGCACACTGGCTCGGTGGGCTATGAGGAAGGGTTCCTGGAAAGAAGTCTCCATGGCAGGACTTCCCAGAGCCTCTAATGGGAGCTTCTCCAAGGGGGACAGAGCATGTAATATATAGGGTTTTCTCAACTGACTTGACCCCAGGCCCCTGCAAAGGGCCGTGAGTGCTCTCCTCAGCGGTGTCTGCGGACACGGAAGCCAATCCACGCTCTAGTCCCGCCCTCCCTGCCCGCTTTCTCCTTTACAGGCAGAAGCCCCGAAGTCAGTCCCCGACCTGCCGTTGTTGTAGGTCAAGCAGGTGAAATGCTTCAGCAGTTTGGTGTTGATGATGTGGGGGACTCCAGGCCCCAGGGCACCTGCAACACAAAGGTGAGTTTGCTCACTTTGTTTCCAAACCCTTGGACCACACCTCCTCCGTGAGCTGGGACAAGAGGCCAACAGCTGTGCCACAAGAACAGAACCATGTGGTAAGAGAAGCAGGGGCCCGTGAAACAGGAGAGCCACTTCCCGATGCAAGCACGCTCGGGGGTGCTTCAGCCTGCAGGCCGCACGCCCCCGAGAGACGTCTGTGATGGGGCAGCGGTGAGAAGGAGAAACAGACTCCAATGAGGCCTAAAGCAGCAGAATTTGTAAGATGCAACACAGATTGTGGCGAAAGCCCAGGGAGAGGGAAAGGAGGGGAGCCTGGAACGTGAAAATGAGCAGCAAGCAAGTAATGACAACATACAGACTCTCGGGAGCTCAAGCACCGTAACAAGACGGCACCACCTTGTGCCTAAAACCACAGGTGCGTTTCCAACTGCAGGGAGACAGGAGCGCGAGGCAACCCCCTCCCCCGACCCGTGGCCCTCGCTGTAGGTGACACGGGTTACCAGGCGAAATGGACTCTCTTCTTTCTCAGTGGGAGATAAGCTGACACAACATAGCCCTGCCACCAGCTTCACGTGAGTGAGGCCGATTTTTCTCCACACAGGACCGATGTTTGTCCGACCGTCCCTTAAAATTTGCCTTTGATTTGACTGGATACTACACTTTGCCCAATGCAGAAGAGAAGCAGTGAATGTTAGCTCTGTTAGTTTCAGATGGGGAAAGGGCTGGGCCGATCCCTTCGGCATGTTGGCGGTGTCTACAGGAACCCCACTGTTAGACAGAAATAAAGATCTAGACAAGTACATGCATTTTCTTCTCTCCTTAGAGCTGGCCTAAGAGACAAGTAACAGGCTGGAAATAACTAGAATAAAATGTCTATCATGGACTTACTTTTCCGCTTAATCACTTTCTGTGCTCGAAATTTGATGAGTGTGTCCATAAACCATATGCATCGGGCCTGGCGGTCTCGGCTCTCCTCATCTGATGGCAAAGACTTCAACGCTTCGATGACAAAGGAGCAGTGGCTAAAACGGGGGGGGGCGGGGGGCAAGGGAGGAATGTGTAAGACCAACTCTGTCAGGGGCACTTCCCACTCTCACAACGAAAACAGTGGGCATCCCCCACAGCTGATACACACTAGCGGTCGAGGAAGGGCCATCCTACTAATGCTCCTCATAACACAGCGAGCACGCTTCAGAGCTAAGGCGCTAAAGGGCTAGTCAGTAAATATTTCGGGCTTTGTGGCCCATATGGTCCCTGCTGCAGGTACCCAAAGCCGCCAAAGTACTGCGAGGGCATCATTATAATACACAAACGACCGGCCACGGCTGTGTTCACAGCTTCATTCACAGGCCACAGGCTGCCCCATCCTGACGCAGTGGTCTGGGGCACAGGCTTGTGGGTCAGACTGCCTGGGTCTGAACCCCCTCTCTGCCATTCAGTGGCCTGGGCAAGTTTCTATCTTCTATACATCTCTGTACATCATCTTCACATCATCTTCACCTAAAAATTTAGGACAAAAATATAGCCTCCCCCTAGAGGTTTTCTCTGCATTAAATGAGCCAATGCAAGGAAAGTGTGTAGAAACACGCACATGTAAGAGCTCCATCAGTGTTAGCTATTATCTTTATGTACTGGTCCACCACCAGGAGGATCCCGGACTCACAGAGATAAGAAGGCTCTTCAAGACCATCTTATACAGCAGCCTCATTTTACAGATAAGAAAACTGAGGCTCAGAGAGGGGAAGATCACACAGTACCTCAGGCAGAGCTCAGGGACTCAGGCCTCCAGACTCTCAGCCCAGAGCCCATTCCTGCACCTGCTGCAGAGCCACAATACATGAAGACAACCCAGAACCAAGAATAAGCTTTTCTGGAAACGTATCTTTGGAACAACAACAAAAAAAGCACTTTCAAAAATCAGGGAACCAACCTAGGGTTGGCAATTTTTTAGTTTCTCAAGATGAAATTATTAAAAGAAAAAACTCAAAAGAAAATTCCACTATCATCATAAAAGAAAAGCTGATTTAAGGGCCAAAGGAGACAGGGGAGATAATCTGAGTTCTTTAAAATATACAGTACTTAGGGCACCTGGGTGGCTCAGTTGGTTAAGCAACTGCCTTCGGCTCAGGTCATGATCCTGGAGTCCCGGGATCGAGTCCCGCATCGGGCTCCCTGCTCGGCAGGGAGTCTGCTTCGTCCTCTGACCCTATCCCCTCTCATGTGTTCTCTCTCTCTCATTCTCTCTCTCTCAAATAAATAAATAAAATCTTTAAAAAAATAAAATAAAATAAAATATACAGTAAACACATAAATTTAACTTTTTTAAAAGATTTATTATTTTTTATTTATTTTTATTTATTTTTAAAGATTTTATTTATTTATTTGACAGAGAGAGACACAGCGAGAGAGGGAACACAAGCAGGGGGAGTGGGAGAGGGAGAAGCAGGCTTCCCGCCGAGCAGGAAGCCCAATGCGGGGCTCGATCCCAGGACCCCGGGATCATGACCCGAGCTGAAGGCAGACGCCCAATGACTGAGCCACCCAGGTGCCCCAGATTTATTTATTTTAGAGAGAAAGCATGCGCATGAGCAGAGGGAGGGGCAGAGGGAGAGAGAGAGGGAGAGAAGCAGACTCCCTGAGTGTAGAGCCCGAAGTGGGGCTCAACCTCGGGACCCTGAGATCATAACCTGAGCGGAAATCAAGAGTCAGACCCTTAACCGACTGAGCTCCCCAGGTGCCCCATAAATTTAACTTTGTGTATAAAAGCTCACTCAGCACACCATCACCCCCACTGGCACCTACTCGCAGGCTAGCACCTGGGCCCCACCAGGGACAATCACTATCAGCATAACACTGGGGACACGGGCCAGCCCCGGTTCCAAGCCCCCAACCACAAGGCCTCACCACCCTCTGCTCAGTCACAGGCTCCATGCAGAGGCCACCTCTCTCTCCCTTGACTGCCACCCACAGCCTTGGGACAAGAGGCCTGAAAGCCCAAACATTTTCTTTTTCTTTTTCTTTTTTTTTAAATTTATTTGAGACAGAGAGAATGAGAGACAGAGAGCATGAGAGGGAGGAGGGTCAGAGGGAGAAGCAGACTCCCTGCCGAGCAGGGAGCCTGATGCGGGACTCGATCCCGGGACTCCAGGACCATGACCTGAGCCAAAGGCAGTCGCTTAACCAACTGAGCCACCCAGGCGCCCCTCTTTTTCTTTTTTTTTTTAAGATTTTATTTATTTGACAGAGAGAGACAAAGTGAGAGAGGGAACATAAGCAGGGGGAGTGGGAGAGGGAGAAGCAGGCTTCCCCCCGAGCAGGGAGCCCAATGTGGGACTCGATCCCAGGACCCTGGGATCATGACCTGAGCCGAAAGCAGATGCTTAACAACTGAGCCACCCAGGCGCCCCAAGCCCAAACATTTTCAAGAAAACACTGGCTTGTTAATGTTCAAATGTTGAAAAGACATGCCCTCACCGACGGACACCCCTAAAGGTCCACTTCGTGTCTGACTACTGTCGTGTTCTGACATCACTGCCCCAGACACTCCATCTACCCAAGGGGTGGGGGGGTGGGGGGGGTACCTGTTCTCCTCAATCATCTTCAGTATTTCCTCTGATGAGACATTCCTGAAAGCTTCGGATGGGCTCTGAAGAGCTTCATACTCCGCAGTGGAGAGAACTAGTGACAGGTCAAGAACATAATCTGGCCAAAATGGAAACATCCAACTAGCTCGCTCATCTCAGAGTAGCCCCATGTTAGAGATGGGAAAACTGAGGCCCAGATGGGGGAAGATCACACAGAATGTATACACTGGGGCTGAGTGCAGGGACTCGGTTCTCCAGACTCCCAGCCCAGAGCCCATTCCCTGCCAAGGCTTTTCTGCCTCCTCAGCTTATCACAAAGCTACTACGGGCATTTTCCCTCTGACTAGACCCGCAAGTAGGGAAATTCCATGCTCTACTTATTACAAATCAGTCTGCCCTAGACTTAGGGCTGACTTAAAAGTCTTATTTACTACTCATAGTGACCCCCCACAGGGCTGCACTTGAGGGCATGTGGCACTTGGCTGAAGAATGGGCTTGTGGCTCAGGGGCTGAGGGCCGCTCCCTCAGCCAGTGAGGAAGCCTAGCTGACCTCCCAGCAACAGCGCCGGGGCAAGTGAGAGGTCCTGCTGTAGCTTCTGTGAGCATCCTGGGACCAGCAACATCCTCAGAGAGCCTGTCTGCCCACTCATGCATGCATCTCCCAACTTGTGAAATAAAGCAGTATTTCTACTGCAACAAGGATACGGTCTTCAAATTTATACACGTCTTCAGGCTTGGCTGCATCAGCGTGGCAGGGAGGAAGGTAGAGGGAGTCATCTTGCAGGTCATCATGGATGGCGTCATTGACCAGAGCTTTTCAATAAAGGAAGAGACGGTGTCGGTATCATCCTGTTTGGGTTCAGGTTCCCCAATACTCTGCAACTTATGCACTCAAGATTAATTGGTCCCAAAACTCCTAATCTGAATGCTTCAGCCAATGCAGCCGGACCAGGCTGATGGGTCCAGGCTGATGTCCACTCACGACACAAACCTAACCAGGCACTGGAGAAGGTGCACGCAGCGTGGTCCCCTCAAGTAACCCAACAGTAGTTGGGTGGGACAGGTGTGCTAATAAATATTTACCATACAAGAGAAGCTAAAAGTGAGGAAGAGAGCCTTTCATAGCTTAACTTCCAGAAAACTTCTCCACAAACTGTGAGTAAAAACGAAAAACTTAGGGCGCCTGGGTGGCTCAGTTGTTAAATGTCTGCCGGCTCAGGTCATGATCCCAGAGTCCTGGGATCAAGTCCCGCGTCGGGCTCCCTGCTCAGCATGAAGCCTGCTTCTCCCTCTCCCATTCTCCCTGCGTGTGTTCCCTCTCTAGCTGTCTCTGTCAAATAAATAAATAAAACCTTAAAAAAAAAAAAAATCAGAATATAAAACTGTGAACAACCCAACAAGAAAAACAACATAAGAATTAAGAAAGCAGGGCGCCTGGGTGGCTCAGTTGGTTAAGCGACTGCCTTCGGCTCAGGTCATGATCCTGGAGTCCCAGGATCGAGTCCCACATCAGGCTCCCTGCTCAGCAGGGAGTCTGCTTCTCCCTCTGACCCTCCCTCTCCCCTGCTCTCTGTCTCTCATTCTCTCTCAAATAAATAAATAAAATCTTAAAAAAAAAAAAAAAGAATTAAGAAAGCATATAGATGTGGACAGAGAGGAACATTCTAATAGTTCATCTGGTAAAATGATAGGAAATGAATGAATTCTTTTTCTTTTAAGGTTTTTTTTTTTTTTAAGTTTTATTTTATTTATTTGAGAGAGAGAGAGAGAGCAAGCATGGGTGGGGGGAAGGGCAGAGGGCAGAGGGAGAAGCAGACTTCCCGCTGAGCAGGGAGCCCAATGTGGGGCTCGATCCCAGGACCCTGAGATCATAATCTGAGCCTAAATCATGAGTCCGACACTTGACCAACTGAGCCACGCAGGCGCCCCTTTTTCTTTTCTTTTTAAATGTCCTTTGACAGCTGAGAGTAAACTGAACAAAAAAATTCAAAAATTTACTTATGCTTTCAAATAAATGGAGACACATATTTCTCTGTTCCTGGATAAGAAAACAATATTGTAAAGAAGATGTTGATTCTCTCCATTTTATTCTCAGTGGGATTTTGAGGGAATTTCACAAAACAATTCTTAGGATCACCTGGGAAAAAAAGGCATGCTACTCTAACCAATGTTTGTGAAAAATAAGGAGAGGAGGAGGAATTTGCCCCATCAGAAAATAAGCTGGATGATGAGGCTACTGAAATCCAAAGAGCCTGGTGCTGCCACAGGAACAGAATGGACAATTGAACAGAAGACAGAGGAGAGAGAAGGAGGACTTTTTCAATCATCTTCTACAAAAAAAAGGATGGAGCTGGGGACAGCTGGCTAATCCTTTGGAAAATATAAAATTAGTCTGTACCATATGCCAAAAAAAAAAAATCTTCATTAAGATTTAAATATAAAAAGTAAAATTGTGAAAATACTGAAAGAAAGCACAGGAAAATATTTATATAATCATAGGGTTTGAAAAGATTTTCTAAAAATTACTAAAATCCCATTTTATTTTTTTAATTTACTTACTTATTTTTAGGTAGGCTCCACCCCCAGCATGGAGCCTAATGGGCGGCTTGAACTCAGGACCCTGAGATCAAGACCTGAGCTGAGATCAGGAGTCGGACACTTAACCAACTGAGCCACCCAGGCGTCCCTAAAAATCCCATTTTAATAGAAAAACTGCTCTTATGTAAACTTTCTCTTATGTTCTTATAATGCATTTTAGCAATAAACACGTTTTTAAATAATACAATTAAATGCTCAAGGTGCTGCTGAGTTTAAGAGAAAAAGGTCTGCTGATCCCAAAGTGAAGCACTGTCCCCAGAGGTTCAGTTCATCATCATCACAGCAGGTTTCTTGCCCCAAACCTCCCTGTGACCCCCAGAGGCCGAGGGTCTCTCCCTCTGCGCCCTGCCAGCTGGAACCCTGGCGGCCAGGACACGGCACACACACACCCGTCCGCACGCCGGTCTCCTCTACTTGACTGGGAGCTCCCTGAGGGCAGACGTGCCTTACTATTTCCAGACTCTGTTCCCCAAGGAGGCACTCTGTGAGAGTCAGGAAGGAATCCAGCCCTGATGCCCTTTACTTCCATCTGGGGGGCAGGTAAAAGATCTCAAGAGAAGAGGAAGCCGTGTCTATGAGCAGACTCTTACCCAAGTCCCAGCTGCTTACCAGTCACACCCTTTGCATCAATAATATTCTCTGCAGCTTTAGCTACTGCACAATTCAGAGATTCACTGCCAACTCTGTTCATTCTTCTGGAGTTCAAAGCCCGCTTCTGTTTGGTGGTTCCAAAGGCATCGATGCAAGAATCCATCTGTGCGTAGACAAATCTGGTTTGTCTAGGGATAGGCTGGGCACTACTACTCCTAGCTGTGGGACTTGGGGAAACTCGCAGCCTTTCTGAGCCAGGATTACCTCACCTGTAAACTGGGCTGAATCATACTTGTTGTAGTAATGGATCTGAAGGACTCGCTTTGTAAACTGCATGGGCTGTTTACAAATCAGTGGTGTCCCCGTTTGCACAGTGAAAAGCCTGAACTAGAAAGAGGATTGGTAAATCCGGCACACAGCCTACCATTTTCCAGCCCTACATCTGCAGCAGACCTCGCTAATCCCTCACGCTCTCCCACTGAGCCTGAAGACGGCCTCATGCCGTTCTCAATACAGTGCCCAGCCAGTGCTGAAGACTCAATCGATTTGCCATCTGGGGTGAGATGAGCTTTGTAGGAACCGCCTACACTGAAAATCCTGAAGTTTACTTTGTTTTAATGTGAGAGCTTCCAGGCTACAACCAGTATTTTCTGAAACTTGCATTAAATCCAAAACCACCTGTTACGCTACACCTATGTCAGCCCAGAGAACCAGCTCCAAACACCGGCACGGAGCTGTGTCTAGCTGCCCCGGACGGGAGGACGGCACCGTGTGAGGCCGAGAAGCCTCTCGCAGGTAGACTGTCTGGGGAACCACAGACTGAATGAGCTGGGAGCAGCCCTGTGTTCAGTCAGCTCATTTTAGTGATGGAGAAATGCAAAGGCTAGAAGAAACCTGCTTCAGGTCCGATGTCTCAGTTTGGTCACACTTACCTTTTCTCTAAAAGTTTTGGTCTCACTCTCCTGTATCCATTCACTCTCAACTGATTCATCTATCAAAACACAAAACAAGCAAAAACAGAGAAGGGGGGAAAAAAGCAAGCTGTGAGGCCCACAGGTTTTAAGAGTGATTAATATTTATTTCAGGGTTAATCTAAGAAAAACAGATTTCTTTACTACAGGACTTCCCAGAGTTTAACATCATGGATCCTGTGAACATTTAGTCTGTGGCTTTAGTATACAGTTAGAGGATACGGAGAATAAATAAGGAGTCAAACGAAGGGGTCATCGGGTCCAACCTCTTCATTTTACAAATAAGGAAAAAGCCTCCCAAAGAAATGATGTGCCCCAGGTCAGTTCACCAGGCAGTGGCCGAGATGTGACTAGAAGCCAAGACCTCAGCTCTTTCCAGTAAATAGTTTTGCCCTCCTTATAAATGACCTAAAGGCAGGCATAAATGTGAGGTATGTGTTACTTACATGAAGCTCTCTAATCTCCCATAAAGTATTCATATAGGGGCAGTACAATCTAGTGGACAGGAACATAAGCTCTAGAGTGACCTTGTCTGAGTTTCACTCCCAGCTCCTATACGTATATATGAGATGAGATATATATAACATAATAACTCAACATAACTAATTTAATATAAGTTATGTTAACATTACTTATATAATTATAAGTGATAATATAATTATATATTAATATAATTATAATTTATAATTATATATTAGTATAACTGTATAACTTACATCGTATCATATTATAATATACATGTATATCAGCAGTATGTCCCTGTCAAAGTCTGTGCCAGTTTTGTCACTGATAAAACCACCAGAGGGTTGTTACATGAAGTAAATGATGTTGTGCGTTAAAAGAGCTTAGAACGGTGCCTAGCACATAGTAAGGAATCAATAAATGTTGCATGTGCGTGCATGTATAAATACATATATGCTGGCTAGAATAAACCATTACTTACAAATTTTTTACATGTAAAAACAAAAATTTGTTTAATCAACAGATTAATGAGCAATTTCCTTTGCCTCCTTAGAAGTCAGAAAAGCATTTGGAGGATAATTTTTTTTTTTTTAAAGATTTTATTATTTATTTGAGAGAGAAAGCATGAGTAGGGGGAGGGGCAGGGGGAGAAGCAGGCTCCCCGCTGAGCAGGGAGCCCCAAGTGGGACTTGATCCCAGGACCCTGGGATCATGACCTGAGCTGAAGGCAAACGCTTAACTGACTGAACCACCCAGGCACCCCCAAATACAACTACATTTAAATTATCCTCCCAATGCTGGGCGCCTGGGTGGCTCAGTCAGTTAAGCGTCTGCCTTCAGCTCAGGTCATGATCCCAGGGTCCTGGGATCGAGCCCCAAATGGGCTCTCTGCTAGGCGGGAAGCCTGCTTCTCCCTCTCTAACTCCCCCTGCTTGTGTTCCCTCTCTCGCTGTCTCTCTCTCTGTCAAATAAGTAAATAAAATCTTTAAACATAGTTGTATTTGTTCGCAAAGCAAGGAATTCTTAACCTATAGACTCTGTACCCCTAGGAAAGTCACAGATAGGTTTCAGGACTCAAGAGCCCTTTACAATCATATGCAAAATCTCATATATATTCTTGTATATTACGTACGTTTCTGGGAAGTAGGTCCAGGTCCTCCAGATTCTTAAAAGGACTGGCACCACTGCACTGAGGGAATCAAGCTGCACTACTGTGTCGGAAGGTATGAGGCAGATCCACCAAGATCCTAACAATCCTTCCTCATCTATACCCTCCCCCACTGTGGTTCTCCGTATTTAAGATTTAGGGAACAGGAGCCCCTTGAGTCTGACCCTCTCACCTATCACTCTGGAAGATCCCACTCTAGCCCTGAGCATTCTAAGATGCCAACACAGAGAAGCAGTACAAGCTCTCCCACTGGATTAGGGAAAAAATGGATCCCCTCCTAAATTAGAAAAGTGTAGAGACTTCTCTTCAACATGAAAATTACTGTCCAACCCATCAGTAACTCCCATCACCTGCTAGAGACCCTAAAACCTTTACTCCAACTAGAACAACGAAGTTAAGAAAGACCTCTGAATGAAAAAAATATCAGACGTGCCCTCCAATATTCTGCTCTGATCACTGCTCAAGTGGCTTTAACTAAGACTATTTTCTTTTTTTTTTTTTATTCATTAAAATATTTATTGAGCAGCTAGGGAGATACAAAAGTGATTAAAACATCATCAAAGAGGTGAGGCAAATGCACACATCATAGAAAGCCAAGTGTAAGGGGTCACTGAATCACAGCAGTCAAAAGAAAAGTGCTTTAGGAGATCAAGAATGAGAATGCTTCCAGAAGACTATTTTCTGATCTCAAATCTGTAAACACTGTAGGGACAGGACCTATGTCTGGTTTGCTGGTTGCTGTATCTCTAACCCCTAATTTGTGCCTGGAGCATATTCCTGCATATAAATATTTGCAGGAAGACACCCTTTTAAAAATAACTACAAAATGTGTTTTACAAATCAAAAACCAACTCATCCAACAAGCCTAAAACATGCAGTGTTTTTGTGAGCCTTCATACCAGGGCCCTACCTGAAAACAGGGGCTGCATGTTGAACAACTCAGCATCATACACCTCCATCTGGCCAGAGGTCTTGTTCAGAATTCCCACAAAATGCCTGAACAAAGGAGGAATAACACCAATGACAATAGATTATTCAAAACGTATTGCTTATACAACTTCCTTTTTCCTGCTTAAAAGTTCTCACTGGCCCTTCTGCCCCAATACGCTCGAGGAACACAACATTGGCTGCTGAGTAACAGTAATCCCCTACAGCAGCCATTCTTAGCATAAGAGGGAAAGGAAGGAAGGAGGGAGGGAGTTCATGAGATACTACCCACAACAAAGGTAGTTCTGGAAGGAAAAAAAAAAAAAAGCTACCAGGTGATTCTGGTAGCCAATTACATTTGTGCTCACTGGCCTAGTAGTGGGAAACCCTTTGGGGATAGAAGAGTCTAGAATTACACTAGCATTTATTGCACACATGAATTTTATGGAGGCAAAGACAAGTAAAACTGTGGGGATTATGGGGAGAAGACCAGTCTGAACTAGAGAACTTCGTAAAGGCATGCCGCGGTGTTAACAGTTTTAAGCATATAAAATTAATCTGACGTCTATCAGGGTGGTGCCATGGGGGCTTTGAAAGGGCCTTTTTTGGGGCGCCTGGGTGGCTCAGTTGGTTGGGTGACTGCCTTCGGCTCAGGTCATGATCCTGGAGTCCCGGGATCGAGTCCCGCATCGGGCTCCCTGCTCGGCAGGGAGTCTGCTTCTCCCTCTGACCCTCCCCCCTCTCATGCTCTCTCTATCTCATTCTCTCTCTCAAATAAATAAATAAAATAAAAAAAAGAAAGGGCCTTTTTTGTGGTTCACTGTTGGATACTATCAGAGAACACTGTCCGCCTTCTGCCAGCGCCCGACAGTTACTCAGGCTGTTCCCGTGGACAGTCTTCATCGCCCCGAGGGGGAGCCTGGGGGTTAGTGAAGGGCAGAGTTGCCAAAGCCAGCTGATCAATGGTAGAGCTGCATGGAGACCCTGGAGCTTTTGACACTACCAAACCCTTTCCTTGTTCCAGCAGAAACTTCTGGCAAGCTTTGGCCTATTGATCACACACTCCAAGTAAGTGGAGAAGGCCACCTTTTGGGAACAAGACAGTTATAAAGAATATTGCAAAGTAATGAAGGAGATCAAAAGGAACTTTCAGTTACAAAATAAGTAAGCCCTGGGGATGTAATGTGCAGCATGGTGACTGTAGTTAACAATACTGTGTATCTGAAAGTTGCTAAGAGAGTAAATCTTAAAAGTTCTCACCACAAGAAAAAAATTGTAACTCTGTGTGGTAATGGATGACTGCTTATTGTGGTGACCGTTTGCAACATATACAAATATCTAATGGTTATGCTGTACACCTGAAACTAATGTCATGCCATATCATATCTCAACTAAAAATTGTATTATTTAAGTAATCTCTACTCCCAATGTGGGGCTCAAACTCACAGCTCCAAGATCAAGAGTTGCATGCCTCACTGAATGAGCCAGCCAGGCGCCCCTAAAAAATTATCTTAAAGAAAATTACAAATAAATGAGGTTTTAGGAAATCCAACAAATGTAACTCATTTTTTTCTTTTCCGGCATGTCTGCATGCTGGTGTGAAGGTCCCTGGATCTGGGAACACAGGGTCATGGTAAACCTCTCCAGATTTCCCCTACTGCCCCTAAAATAAAGACCAAAAACAGCAGTGCCAGGCTCACCATCACTATCCTCCCCTTCTCGCATCCCTTCCCCTACCCCTACCTGCACAGAGTGTTGCATTTGAGAGCTCCGGTCCCAAAATTGTTTCCCACATAGGAAAGTCTGTCTGTTTCAGCTGCCTAAAATGTAAAGGGAAAAGCACCACTACAACCAATGTTGAAACGTATTAAGCATCTTGACCCCCTTTCCCACATTTGCAAAAGCTTTAGAATCCAAACCGCAGTGGATTAGAACTAGAGAGCCTCTGGAAGATGATCCAGCCCCACTATCCAAGTGAATCCACGGTGTCCCTGGGAGAAAGGCAAGAGGACTTTTAAAAGGGAAGCCCCAGATAGTGCCAGCTTCTAGCTGGTCTGAAAAGTTCTTGGGGGAGCTGCACCACAGGCCTTGGGAGACAGGTCCTGGGCTCCCAGCACTTAGAGGCATGCAATAAAATGGTTCTGCCAGCAACCTTCAGGAAGGGCCCAAAGTCCAAGCCCTTCCTGAACTTCTTCGCTCACCTCTCCCATGACTATTCCTTATATGCTGGCAGGACTATGGAAAGGGCTTATTCACTCCTCAATCACAGCCAAGCTTTTCCTGCTTCCCTATGTTTGTCCCTGCTATCCTCTTCACTTGGAATAGGAAACCTCAGCTGTCAAACCGTCCTCCACCCTTCAGAGCTCAACTTGGCCAGCCGCACCCTCCCCCAGGAAGGCCTTCTGGCAAGAAGAGACTTCTCTGACTGAGCTCGCTCTCCCTCCCTCAGGCTCTGAGCTTGTCCGCTTGTATGAGTTACTGAACTCAAAAAACCAGTTCTCACCTCTCTCAAGCAGTGGTTCTCAACCTGGCAAATCCCCTCGGGGGACATGTGGGAATGTCTGACATTCTGGGTGTCACAAAGAGGAGGTGCTACTGATATCTAGTGATTAGGGGCCAGGGAAGCTGCTGAACATCCTGCTATGCACCGGTCTGGCCCACAACAAAGAATTATCTGGGTCAGAATGTCAATAGTGCCGAGGCTGAGAAACCCTGCTCTAGAGTAGGAGCTCCCTTAGCGTGGGGCCAGGTCCGATTTAGCTGTTTCCCTTGCAGCTTACAACACCAGGCCACAGTGGGTGCTCAATAAACACTTGCTGAATGAACAAATCAAGGAAAGGCCATCACGTCACCAAAAGTACATAACTGAATGGAGCCTGTCCCCATACCCCAACCTGCTGGGACTCACAGGAGTTCTTCAAAGGCTCATTTGCTATCTCCCTTTTCTCCTCTCCCTCCCGCATCCACCCACACCCAAGGGCCTCTAAGGCCTCCAGAGACCTGCAAAGTGGAGGCAACTGGCTACCGCGGCACTTACTAGGATCCGCTGACTCTTCTTCCTGGGGTTTGTGGAGTCATTGCTCTTGTACAAAGTAAAACGCATGTTGCCTGGATTCTGCAGCTTCCCATTGGAGAACTGGACTGTAAGATTGCAGCCCAAGAATGAGATGAGAGTAGAAGGACCCACAGTGTATGGTAGGGAAGAACTGGACTGTTCGTTGGGAGGGAGTGATTAAAGGAATGGGAATGGTAAGGAAGGCCAGGTCCTGACCTAAAGGGGGACTTAAGGAGGTCCTGGTCCAGTTGGGAAGAGGAGATGGGGAAGTGAGGGCAGTGCTGGGGAGGGCTGCAACAGAAGGAAATAACTAGGGGAATAGAGCTGAGGCCTAGCCCAGACCTAGAGAGACAGGGGAATCTCTACCCGGTGGAGAGAAGCGAGGCAGGTGTGAGTGGATGAGGCCATGGATGACCGGTACAGCCCTGGGGGGAAGGGTGCCTGGGACGTCCTCATCCAGCTGGGAAGTGGTGACAGCAAGATGGTGGGATGATGACAAAGGCACCCTGGTCAAGCCCCAAGGAGTGGAGGAGACTGGAGGGGGTCTTGGCCCAGCTGGGAAAGGGGCCCGACAGGGGCAGGAAGATTGCAGAGGCATACAAACGGAATGAAGGGGAGGGAGCTATGGGGAACTCTGCTCCGGTTCCGCAGTCTTTACCCAGTACTGCTCTCTGGCTCTCGTCGGGCTCCCCACAGTACAGCCACCTCGCACTCGGCAACACCTCCGCCGCCATCTCGCCAGTCCGGACACCAAGGTTGAGTTCAGAGAAACCCGGCCCCGGCAGCGTGAGCAGTCCACACGCGGTGTCGGAGCTGCGGGGCGGAAGAGGCGTGGCCTCACCGGCAACGCCTCGCGCGTGCGGAGACGGCGTGGCTCCGCCCCACCCGACACCGCCCCCTATTCGCTCTTCCCCTGAGGGCGGAGGCGTGCCATCCCCGCCCACTCTTCGCCCCGCCCCTCCGCATGGAGAGGCGGGGCTTCCGCCTACTCGGGACCACAGTCCTCTCCTCCGAGGCGCGGGACTCCGCCTGCACCTAAAGGGTTGTGTGGGACCAGGGCAGTTACCACAGCAGAAGGGCCAAAGCAGGACCCTTGAACGTGGACTCAAAGGAGGGTATTTTTGAAGGACAAGAACTCAAGTCGTCTCATCTCTGTTATCCACATTGCCTTCTTTCAAGACTCAACAAATGACGTCACCAATTGTCCCAATAAAGTTTTTATAGCAGAAAGAACCTGTTCCAAAACACAGGTTGCGTTTAGTTTTCACCGCTCTTCGGTTTCCTTTAACCCAGAACAGTTCCTCACTCTATTAGTTTAAAATTTTAAAGATTATAGGCCAGTTGTTTTGTAGAATGTCCCTCAGTCTGGATTTGTCTAACGTTTCCAAGTGATTAGTTTCAGGTTATGGGTCTTTGGCAGGAATATCACAGATATGATGCTCATTGTATCCTAGTAGGTGTACTGGTTATAGTAACTTTGACCACTTACACGCCTTACAGTTTTCTCAGCTGTAAAGTTACTCTTTTCCCTTTGTACCTTCCCCTTATTTTGTGGGCAGGTACTTAGAAACTAAACATTCTGTTCATCACACTAACAATTTATTCATTTATTTATATCACTCTAGGCTTGTAGATTCCTATTTTATTCAATAGATTAGAATCTGCTACTATCACTTATTTTCAAGTTTTATCAGATTGAGCCAGTGGGAACCCCATTAAGCTGGTTTCTGGGTTCTTTTAACATGTCCACATCATTTTTTTGAACATGTCCTTACTTTCGGGCACAAGATATTTCAGCTCGACTTGGAGTTTCCCTCCCCCAACCCTCGAATCACCCATTTCTCCAAGAAGTTCTGGTTTCTCTTGGTAGAGGATGGTATTAAAAACAAGATCTGTGTAGTAGGTAGGGACTGCTTTGAGGATGCCATGGCTCCCAGGCCTGAATGAACTGAGTTAGGGAATACATGTAAGTAAACACACTTTTACAACTAACAGTGATTTATTTCTAAATCTAGGATTTCTAAATCCATTTATTTCTAAAATTTAGTATTTCTAAATCCACATTGAAATCCATGAGATCATACTGACCTCTAATTCCAATTGAGCACCACAGGGTTTATTCTGATGTTCTTTCCTCCCATATTTGTAACTTCCTTTGCTGACAGTGAGAAACCTGGCTTCCATTAGCCTTAATATACCTATTTGATCAGTCCTCCTGTAAGTAACACATCTCCCATCACTACCACCACCACCAGCACCTGACATGGAGGCCTATTAGCCCATTCAGGCTCTAACACCTTAAACCAAGCCCTGGCCTTTACGTGGCCACTGTATTAGTTTAGAGTTCTCCAGAGAAGCAGAACCAGTAGGAGATCTATATCTATTTATATATTTAGAGAGAGAGAGATTTGTTATTATGAGTAATTGGCTCACACAATTATGAAGGCTGAGAAGTTCCATAATTTGCCATGTGTACACTGGCAGGAAAGCTGGTGGTGTAAATCCGAAGGCCTGAGAATTAGGGAGGCCAATGGTGTAACTTCAAGCCCAATGACCAGAGGAGATGAGATGTCCCAACTCACAGATGGGGCAGGAAAAAAAATGGGAAAACTCCTTCTTCCTCCACCTTTTGTTCTATTCAGGACCTTGAGGGATTGGATGATGCTCATCCACATTGGTGAGGGCAGTCTACTTCACTGAGTCCACTAATTAAATTAAAAGCTAATTAAAATGCTAATCTCATCCAGAAATACCCTCATAAACACACACAGAAATAATGTTTAATCTGGCACCTAGAAGCCAGTCAAGTTGACACGTGAAATTAACCATCACAGATGCCCTCCTTACTCTGCTCAGACTCTGACAACCCTCACCAGGGTGTCCCCCTGCCCAGATGTCCTTCTCACCTTGCTTGGGCTCAGACAGTCTGTACCAGGCCACACTTTTCCACATGGATAACCTGCTCATCCTGCTTGGGCTCCAGCACCTGCCCTTGACCACTGCAGGCTCCCCTATTCCTCTGAGTGCAAAGCTACTATGCTTGACCCCAGTGAATGGCTTTAGGGTTGAGTTGTTCAGGGGGAAAAAAAGGAAAAAGGGGAGGGGGGAAAGGAGCTTAATTGCCTACTTATTTACCTGTCTCCCCTATTGGAGACAGACTTACTTGAGGTTAACAATAAACAAGTTGGCAGTTAAGCAATAAACAGATTTATGTGTGTTGTTTTTTTTTTTAAGATTTATTTATTTATTTGAGAGAAAAAGAGAGAGCACACAAGCAGGAGGGGCAGGAAGAAGGAAAGAGAATCTCAAGTAAATTCTGTGCTGAGCATAGAGCCGGACATGGGGCTCGATCCCATGACCCTGAGATCATGACACGGAGATCATGACCTGAGCCAAAACCAAGAGTCAGATGCCCAACCAACTGTGCCATCCAGGCACTCTGATTTATGGTTTTGTTTACTGCTGCATCTCCAGTTCCTGGAGCACTGCCTGGCACATAAGTAGATCCTCAATAAATGTTGAATGAATGAGTGACAGGGCAAGGAATGAATCTGAATCATCACTAATCCTAGGAACCTCAGGACTGGAGCTCAAAGATGCTTACTAATGGTGCTTAAAATTAACGGGTATTGGGTTTACACGGAGTAGATTCTCTATAAATGATTGGTTGAATGAAAACATCAGCAGTTAAGTCAAAGGCTGACAAGACAGCCTGGCTAAAAGGAGTCAATTGTAGTTCTTGAGAGGTGTCCTGACCCCTCCTGATATAGGGACATATGTATGTATAGCCTTTCTACTCAAAGTATGGCTTTTGGGCCAGCAGCATCAATGTTATCTGGGAACTCATTAGCAGTGCAGAATCTCCAGCCTCTGAATCAGAATCTGCACTTGATAAGGTCCCTGGGTGATTAGTGTGCACTTCAAGGTTGAGAAGCACAGTCGTAAAAGATTATTTCCCTTTTAGGCACATCTTTACCAGTCAGACAGAGTCTGTGAAAGTCCTGAGAATGGGCTGCTTTATGGCTGGGTGGAAGAATGAAGAAAGCACATATGGATTGAGAGCAAAGACTCCCAGAATTACAGCAGTTAAGAATTCAAAGTGACAGTGCTTCTATTTGAGGAAGCAAAGTGTTAATGGCAGGGTGACTGGGAAGAGGACTGTAGTATGCCCCTATGTTGTTTAATTATTTAACAATGATTCAAAACACATGTACACCATATGTGTATAAATGCACGTGTATATAACTGGGATGAGGCAAGATGGAGGGAGCCATCTTCCGGCAGTGACCAAAATGCAAACACCTACAAAGGCCTCTTCTAAATTAGAATCAGGGGTAATCACAGGCTACATTTATCATAAAATGTTTGTTTATAAGCTTAGTTTGGAAATTCGGAGACTTCTGGAGTTCTCTCTTAGCTTCATTTTTCAGGAGAGGGAACCGATGTTTAGAGAGTAAGAAAGAATAAGGCTGGGGCGGGGTGCGCTGGTGGCGGGAGGTCGTCCTCTTTTCCTTGGGTGATATCCCCACCTGCTGGCCGTTCAGGATATGGCTAAGGAAGACGTGAAGCACTTGCAGCAACTCAGCGTGTACTCTCTCCCAAGCGTTTCTTCTGCCTCACCGTTTCTCTCCCTTTCTTCCACCTCTGCCTCTCTTTTTCCTTCCTTTCTTTTTCTGCTTGCCTCACTCTCCTGTTCTCCCTTCTGCCTTTCCTTTCTCTTCCTTCATATCCCTGATGCAGACTCCGCTTGTGTTCTGTAGACGTGGACAGCTCATTTCTTATGAGGCCGCCTTCAACGTGGACAGGTTTTTCCTTACACGAAGCTGAATCTACCTTCTTTTTTTTAAGATTTTATTTATTTATTTGACAGAGGAGACATAGCGAGAGAGGGAACACAAGCAGGGGGAGTGGGAGAAGGAGAAGCAGGCTTCCTGCCGAGCAGGGAGCCCAACGCGGGCCTCGATCCCAGGACCCTGGGATAATGACCTGAGCCGAAAACAGACGCTTAACGACTGAGCCACCCAGGCGCCCCTGAATCTACCTTCTATAGCTTCCCCCTGCAATTCCAGTCCTGCTCTCCAGAGCGACACAGAACACAACACATTTCCTCTGCCCTGAGCCCTCCAAAAGCTTGACCACTCTGATCACACTTTGCATTCATCTGCTCCTCTCCTTCTCAGCAGCTCCCTCCAGCCCCTCAGCTATGTCACACACCAAAGTTTCTAGGTCTCTCCTCATCCAGGTCACCATGGCTGGACACACGCCAATATATCGGGATCCCTCTACCACTGTGGGACCCCACATGGATCAATACTCCAGTTCCGGGCTGGGTAGCACAGAAAGGATCCATCACTTCCTTCATGGTATCTCCTAGCTGCCTTTCCTAATGAAACCAGTATGTGCGTTTATTCTAAGCATCTTATAATGTTCAGTTAACTTATTTGGAGTTAACAATAAACAAAAATTCTTGATTTTGCTTCTACTAAATCACATCATACCGAATTTTTTTTTTAAAGCGGATTCAGAGGGGGGTGCCTGGGTGGCTCAGTTGGTTAAGCATCTGCCTTCAGCTCAGGTCTTGATCCCAGGGTCCTGGGATCAAGCCCCATATTGCGCTCCTTGCTCAGCAGGGAGCCTGCTTCTCCCTCTCCCTCTGTCTGCCGCTCCCCCCGCTTGTGCTCGCTGTCAAATAAATAAAAATCTTTAAATTAAAAAAATAAAAAATAAAACCAATTCAGAGCTTTATATGAAGGCTTGTTAAGTGTAATCATGTCAGATTTAGCCTGTTCAGTTATTAAAATTTTTCCCAACACTTTAGATTTTTAAAAAATTATCGACCCAAGACATATTTGATGTACAATATTTGGGGGGGAGGCAGATACAAAGAATGCAATTATAGTAAGTCATGATCCCTTCCCCACCTAAAGGCAAACATCATTAACATTCTACTTTATTTCTTTCTAGATTTTTCTCTGTGCATATGTATGCTTATATAATTGATATTGTATTCATTTTTTGATATTGTATTTTTTGTATCCTCCTTTAAAAATTTTTGAAACATTATCTTGTAAGCCTTTTCTCAAATCTCACATGATAATCCATTGAATGTTGCCACAGAGTTTATACATCTAATCCTCTAGTTGAACATTTATTCCCAGTTTTTTCAGTTACATGCAACATTTCAGTGAACTTCTATTTTTTTTTTACAATGATGAAGAAGTTTTATTATGGGTTTGCACATAATGAAAAAAGAATAAACATTTTCAATTCCCATGGGGTTTAATATTTTCATTTTTAAATTTTTTAAATTGAAGTATAATTTACATACAATGTTACATTACCTTCAGGTGCTGAACTGTTTAAGCATAAAATTGTCTTGCTTTTTTTGGATGTCTTTCTTTGGATGGAGTCCTAGGATTTGAATTAATAGATACACCCGCATGAGCATTAAAAAAAAAAAAAAAAAGATCCTTAATACACACTGTCAGATTTTGCTCCAAACATTTTTCAGATCCTTTAAAATCTTCATGTGTCGGGGCGCCTGGGTGGCTCAGTTGGTTAAGCGACTGCCTTCGGCTCAGGTCATGATCCTGGAGTCCCGGGATCGAGTCCCGCATCGAGTCCCGCATCGGGCTCCCTGCTCAGCGGGCTCCCCGCTCAGCGGGGAGTCTGCTTCTCCCTCTGACCCTCCTCCCTCTCATGCTTTCTGTCTCTCATTCTCTCTCTCTCAAATAAATAAATAAAATCTTAAAAAAAAAAAAAGTTCCTTATTCTTTGGCTATCCTTCACCAGTCCTGAACAGGAGGAACTTTTAAAAGAAAAAAAAAATTTTCATGTGTCTTCAATACTATCCAAGGCACTTTGGGAGATAATAATGAAAATACACGATTCTTGCCCTTAGGACTTAACTAGCTAGATGGAACACAAAAATGGAAAGAAAAGCATACTCAAGGGTGGATACTGTTAAAAGTCTTTGGAAATTCTCTTTTTAGTTCTGTCAGTTTTATTGCCTTTGTTATGAAGCTTTGTTACTAGCATCATATTCATTCAGTCTTGTTCTCTCTTCTTGATGAATTAACTCTTTTATCATTTGAATATGATAAATATTAAATATCCTTCTTTATCTCTTATATCTTGTCCTAGAGTCCACTTTAGCTGCCATTAATATAGTCATTCCAGCTTTCTTATGAGAGGTGTTTGCAGGATTTATTTTTTTCTATCCTTTTTACTCTTACTTATTTGTGTCTTTATATTTAAAACAGGTTTTTTTTATAGACATGTTCCATGTTTTCTTCTTTTTTTCGTTTTTTTTTTAAGATTTTTTTTTTTTTTTTTTAAGTAATCTATACACCCACTGTGGGGCTCGAACCTACAACCCTGAGATCAAGAGTTGCATGCTCCACCAACTGAGCCAGCCAGGTGCCCCTAGAGTTTAGTTTTTAAAATATACATTTTTTAAGATTTTATTTATTTATTTGACAGAGAGAGAGAGAGAGAGACAGTAAAAAAGGGAACACAAGCAGGGGGAGTGGGAGAGGGAGAAGCAGGCTTCCTGCTGGCTTCCCACTGAGCAGGGAGCCTGATGAGGGGCTTGATCCCAGGACCCTGGGATCATGACCTGGGCCGAAGGCAGACGCTTAATGACTGAGCCACCCAGGCGCCCCTAATTTTTTTTTTTTTAAGATTTTATTTATTTGACAGAGAGAGACATAGTGAGAGAGGGAACACAAGCAGGGGGAGTGGGAGAGGGAGAAGCAGGCTTCCCTGCAGAGCAGGGAGCCCGATGTGGGGCTCCATCCCAGAACCCTGGGATCATGACCTGAGCCGAAGGCAGACGCTTAACGACTGAGCCACCCAGGAGCCCCTAGTTTTTAAAATATTTTAATATTTGATTCATTTGACAATAAATTTGTTGTAAGAAGTCAAATAAATATCCAACATATTTTTCCCTCTAAGACTTCCAGTTTCAGTCTCTTTTAAAAATTAATATATATTTCTTCCACTGCTTTGAAATATCAACTTATTCATACATCAAATTCTTTTCATATTTATGTCTATTCTGGACCTTCTGTTTTGATGCATTGATTTGTCTGTTTATTCATATGCCAGGACCAAATTAGGTTTTTTATGTGTGGCAAAATACAACATAAAATTTACCATCATAATAATTTTTTTAAAAGATTTTTTAAATTTATTTTGAGAGGGAGAGAGCCTGCGTGCGAGAGCAAGTGAGCATGAGCGAGGGGGAGGGGCAGAGGCAGAGGCAGAGGGAGAAACAGGCTCCCTGCTCAGGGGCCCCAATCCCAGGACGCTGGGATCATGACCTGAGCCAAAGGCAGAAGCTCAACGACTGAGCCATCCAGGCGCACCAATCATAATCATTTTTTAAAAGATTTTATTTCTTTACTTGAGAGAGAGAGGGAGAGGGAGAAACAGACTCCCCACTGAGCGTGGAGACTGATGTGGGGCTCCAACCCAGGATCCAGAGATCATGACCTGAGCCAAAGTCAGACACTTAACTGAGCCACCCAGGCGCCCCCATCACAATCATTTTTAAGTGCACAGTTCACTGGTATTAAACACTCATAATGTTGTGCAACCATCACCACCATCCATCTCCATTGCTCTTTTCATCTTGTAAAACTGAAACTCTATATCCATTAAACAGTAATTCTCCAATTGCCCCTCCTCTCAGACCCTGGCAAACACCATTCTACTTTTCATCTCTATGATTTTGACCATTCTAATTACCTCATATAAGTAGAATCATACAGTATTTGTCTTCTTGTAACTGGCTTATTTTGCTTAGCATAACGTTCTCCAGGCTTATCCATGTTGTAGCATGTGTCAGAATTTCCTTCCTTTTTAAGGTCAAATAATATTCTATTGCAAGTATGTACCACATTTTGCTTATCTATTCATCCATTGGGTTGCTCCCATGTTTTAGTGATTGTGAATAGTGCTGCTATGAATATGGGTATACAAATATCTCTGTAAGACTCTGTTTTCAATTCTTTGGGGTATATGCCCAGAAGCAGAATTGCTGGATCATATGGTAATTCTATTTTTTATTTTTCAAGAACTGCCATACTGTTTTCCATTTTGGCTGCAACAATTTACATTGCTACCAATAGGGTGCAAGGGTTCCAGTTTCTCCACATCCTTACTTGTTATTTTTTATTTTTTGGACAGTAGCCATCCTAATGGGTATGAGAGGGTATCTCATTGTAGCATTGCTTTGCATTTCTCTAACAAGCAGAGATGCTGATCATCTTTTCATGTGTTTATTGCCATTTGTATATTTTTTTTGGAGAAATGTCTATTCAAGTCTTTTGCCCACTTTCAAATTATATTTTTGGTTTTATTTTGTTTTGGGGTTGTTGAGTTTTACTTCTCTATATTCTGGACATTAGTCCTTTATCAGATATAAGATTTGCAAATATTTTCTCCCATTCTGTGGGTTGCCTGTTTACTCTGTTGATATTGTATTTGATGCACAACATTTAAAAAATTTTCAAGTTCAATTTGTCTATTTTTTCTTTTGTTGTCTGGGCCTTTAGTGTTATATCCAAAATATTGTTGCCAAAATCCAATGTCATGAGGCTTTTGTTCTATTCCTATGTTTTCTACTGGCAGTTTTATAGTTTTAGGTCTTACATTTAGGTCTTAGATCAAGTTTGAGTTAATTTTTTTTTTAAGATGTTATTTATTTATTTGACAGAGAGAGTGAGCGAGCAAGCATGTGCGGGGGGATGGGTGGGTAGTGACAGGCAGAAGGAGAGAGAGAAGCAGGCCTCCCGCTGAGCATGGAGCCTGAGGTGGGGCTCTATCCCAGGACCCTGGGATCATGACCTGAGCCCCCAAAGCAGATGCTTAACCGACGGAGTCACCCAGGCACCCCACTAGTTATAGGTCTATTCAGACTTTTCTATTTCTTTGTGATTTAGTCTTGGTAGGTTTTGCATTTCTAGGAGTTTGTCTGTTTCATCTAGTTTAATTTGATGGCAAAGAATTGTTCATAGTACTCTCTTATAATCCTTTTTATTTCTGCAGAATTTGTAGTGATGTTCTCATTTTCATTTCTGATTTTAGTAATTTTAGTCTCTTCTTTTTTTTTAGTTCATTTAGTTGAAAGTTTGTCAGTTTTGTTGATCCTTCCAAATAACCAATTTTTGGTTTCATTAATTTTCTCTATTGTTTTTCTATTATTTCATTTACCTTTATTAGTTTTTTCTTTCTGTAGTTCCGAGTTTAGTTTTTTTTTTTTTAACTAGGTCATAAGTTGTAAACCTTGTTAATTTGAAATCTTTCTTGGTTTTTTATTTTTTATTTTTAGAGAGAGGAGAAGGGCAAAGAGAGAGGGAGAGAGAGAATGTTAAGCAGGCTCCACACACAGTGCAGAGGCTGACACAGGGCTCAATCTCACAACACTGAGATCACGGCCTGAGCCAAAATCAAGACTTGGACACTTAATCGACTGAGCCACCCAGGTGCCTCTTAAATCTCTCGTTTTTTAATGTAAGCATTTTTAGCTATAAATTTCCCTCTTTAGGACTGTTTTTGCTGTGTCCCAAAGCTTTGGTCTGTTATGTTTTTATTTTCATTCATCTCTAAGTATTTTTTTTTTTTAAGATTTTATTTATTTGAGAGCGAGAGAGCACGAGTGGGGGGCGGGGCAGAGGGAGAGAGAGAAGCAGACTCCCCACTCAGCAGGGAGCCTGATGAGGGGTTCAATCCCAGGACCTTGGGATCATGACCTGAGCTGAGGGCAGACACTTAACCGACTGAGCCACCCACATGCCCCTCTTTTTTATTTTATTTTATTTTATTTTATTTATTTATGAGAGACAGGGTGCATGAGCAGGGGGAAGGGCAGAGGGAAAGGGAGAGAATCCCAAGCAGACTCTCTGCTGAGCTCAATGCAGGACTTGATCCCACAACTCCAAGATCATGACCTGAGCCAAAACCAAGAGTGAGACACTTAACTAACTGAGCCACCCAGGCACCCCATCTCTAAGTATTTTCTAATTTCCACTGGAATTTCTAAATTGATCCATCGGTTATTTAAGAGTATGCTGTTTAATTTCCACAAATATTTTACATTGTCCAGTTTTATTTCTGTTATTGATTTCTAACATTATCCCCTTGTGGTCAGAGGAGATACTTTGTATAAAATTTATCTTTTAAAATCTACTGAGACTTGGCTCCCTGCTTGGCAGGGAGTCTGCTTCTCCCTCTGACCCTCCTCCCTCTCATGCTCTCTGTCTCTCATTCTCTCTCTCTCAAATAAATAAATAAAATCTTTAAAATCTACTGAGACTTTATGGGGTGTCTGGGTGGCTCAGTCCCTTAAGTGTCTGTCTTTGGCTCAGGTCATGATCTCAGGGTCCTGGGATCAAGCCCCATGTCAGGCTCCCTGCTCAGTGGAGAACATGCTCCTCCCTCTACCTCTGACCACCCCCCCGCCCCCGCTTATGCTCTCTCTCTCTCTCTGTCGCTCTTGCTCTATCTCAGATAAATAAAATCTTAAAAAAAAAAAGAAGAAGAAGAAAATCTACTGAGACTTAACTTGTAGCCTAACATATGTTCTATCCTGGGAGATGTCCCAGGTGCACTTGAGAAGAATGTGTGTGCTGTTTTTGCTGGGTAGTGTTCTGGACATGGCTATTAGATGTGGTTGGTTAATTGTGTTAATTCTTCTATTTCCTTAACTTCTGTCTGGTCATCCTATCCATTATTGAGAATGGGATGCCGTAATCTCCAGCTATTACTGTGGAACTGTTTCTCCCTCCAATTCTGTCAGTTTTTGCTTCAAATCCCCTGGAAATTGCTCTAGCTGGAGGGGATAAGGCTTGCAACAATGGGGGAGGAGGGTTATGGTGCAACAACAGGCGCCTGTCTCTTCATCTGCACCTCTGTATCAAAAGCAGCAATCAGCAATCCCAAATATTTGGAGGACAGAGTCCTTTTTTGCCCATCTTGGCTCCCACAAGCTGATGCAAGGGGTTCCAGGAACCAGTGCATAGCTGCCCGCCACGTGGCTGAGGGGTGAAGGATGGGTAGCTTCTACTGTGCTAACAGCTAAAACTGACCAAAATTTACTGCGATTTATCATCCAAGCCCTCCCCTAGAGGTTGCCGTCAATAGACTCCAGAGTTCCAAAACAGTTACATCAGACAGATTCTGCCAGTGCAATTATTATGTGGGTGAGGAGACAGATTCTTGGTGCTTCCTTCTCTGCCATCTTCCCGGAATTCTCTCCCCAAGTTTTTTTTCTTACACAATAAAGCATTATGAAATACATTTGTAACTATTAGGGCTATAGCTGCCTTGTAAATTTTTTCCAGAATTTTCGTGACTCATCTTGCAATATCATCTTCCCTTACGAGTCTTAGAATCAAGTGTCTAGTTTCAAAAAGAATCTGGTATTTTCATTGAAAAATTTATATCTTAATTTAGGAAGAATATTGTCAATGATTTAAAAACCAGAACAACCTAAAATTCCTGGTTTTCATAAATACTATTAAAATAATAAAGATTATTATAAAACTTAAATTAATACAGGGGCGCCTGGGTGGCTCAGTTAAGCATCTGACTCTTGATTTCAGCTCAGGTCTTTATCTCAGGGTTGTGAGTTCAAGCCCAGTATGGACCCTACTTAAAAAAAAAAATTATGGGGCGTTTGGGTGGCTCAGTTGTTAAGCGTCTGCCTTCGGCTCAGGTCATGATCCTAGGGTCCTGGGATCGAGCCCCACATCGAGCCCCTTATCAGGCTCCCTGCTCAGCCGAAGTCTGCTTCTCCCTCTCCCACTTCTCCTACTTGTGTTCCCTCTCTTGCTTTGTCTCTCTCTGTCAAATAAATAAATAAAAATCTAAAAAATAAATACATAAATAAATCAGGGCGCCTGGGTGGCTCAGTCAGTTAAGCGTCTGCCTTTGACTCACGTCATGATCCCAGGGTCCTGGGATGGAGTCCTGCTCCCTGCTCAGCAGGGAGCCTGCTTGTCCCTCTACCTCTGCCACTCCCCCTCCTTAGGCTCTCTCATTTTCTCTCTGTCAAAATAAATATATAAATCTTTTTTTTTTAAGATTTTATTTATTTATTTTGACAGAGAGACAGGGAGACACAGTGAGAGAGGGAACACAAACAGGGGGAGTGGGAGAGGGAGAAGCAGGCTTCCCGCTGAGCAGGGAGCCGGACGTGGGGCTCGATCCCGGGACCCTGGGATCACGACCTGAGCTGAAGGCAGACACATAATGACTGAGCCACTCAGGTGCCCCAATAAATAAATCTTTAAAAAATTAAATTAATACAGAAGTATATAAGGACTAAAAATTAAATTCTTAAACATTTCCTTATCACCTCCCCCTTCACTGAGGTAACTACTGTGAAGAGTTTGATTGTATCCTTTGATACTTAGCCATATCTTTATAAACTTTTATGTGTACCTCCATATGCAGGTTTTTGTTTTGTTTTATATGTATTTAGATCATTAGAGATGGAGCAATACTATGTACATATCAATTTTTTTGTAATCCTCTGTAGACGCACATTCAGACTGTTACCTTTTTTCTCCTACTAACAGCTGTGATCAAAAGCCTCTTGTATATACTTCCACATTTGTGTATTTCAGAATACATTTCTAGAAGGAATTGCTAGTTAAAAGGGAATGAACGCACATTTTAAATTTTGAGAGATACGACCAAGTTATCTTCAAGGAAAGCATCAATGATACTCCCACCAACAACACAGGAGGGGCCTTTTCACACTTTCCTAAGCAATAAATACATAGATCTTTTTAATTTTTTCCAGTTTGTAAATCAGAGATATCTAGCTCACAGCATTTTTGTAAGGATCATGTATATGAAAAGACCTCTCACATTGCCTAGGTTATTGTCAGAATCCATTTTTATAATTTTACTGCCCAATCTGCAGTAAAAACGTGTAAGGGCTCTAAAATGTCAGGCAATCTTAATGAACAGAATTTACCTTCAGACTTCATTGAGGCCTTAAATAAATCCAAAGGGCAACTTTTCCAACCTGTAACGTCTGAATGGATCGGCTATAATGGTATTTAGGTATAAAGTTCTGAAGAAGTGGGGTGTTCCATTTTTAAAAGTCTCCCCCTACCCCCGACCCACCCCACCCCGAAGAGAACCCGCGGCGATCGCCAGCCTGCCTTTGCAAATCTCCCGAGCCACGCACAGCTCCCGGACAGCTCCCGCCGGAAGGCCCCTCACGGGATTGCTTCTCTCCTCTTCACCGGAGGAAGGCGGGCTTCCTCCCCGCCCAGGGCCCGGCGTCCCCGGGAGGCTGCTCGGGCTCTGCATCCGAGCGTGCACCTCGGAGCTCGGGAGCCGCCCCGGAGCCTGCTCTATTCTGACAGCGTCCGCGAGCCTTCCACGTCGGTTCTGGAGCCGGCAGGCGGATCCGACCTGCAGCACGGAATGCGGAGAGAAAGGCGGGTCGGGGCCGGGACGCCCGCCGGACTCCCCGGGTACCCGCGCTGGGAGACGCCGCCGCCGGGCCTGGACTTGGCGGCGGCATCGCACCCAAGTGCTGTCAGACAGACCATATTTTTGGTTCATCGATTTTAGCCTGGATTTTGGCCCAATTCAACTACACAGCGTCTCGGAATTTTATTTTCTTTTTCCCAAAGTCTACGAGATGGGAGGAACTCAGCCTCCAGCCCGCCGCGGCTGTGGGCTCCGCAAAGGGCACCGGCTTCAGAGAGCGAGCAGGCGGTCACGAAAGGGCCGGATGCCGCGAGGGTGGGGAAATCCTTCAGGTCCAGCCAATGGTGGGACTCACTCCCCGGCGGATTGGCCTGGCCGCTCGCGCAGACCTCAGGCAGCCGCGACTGCGATTGGCACAATTAAGCGGAAAACCCGCTTACCTCAACCATAACGGCTATTGATTGGCTGCAGCACACAGTGTCTTTTCTACAGTCCAAACCTAGAGCCGCTTAGTGATAAATCCCGCCTTAAAAGGCGTTTGATAAGTTTTACGTGTTGTAAGGCAAATGGTGATTGGTCACAGCGCTCACGGATTCGGTCTGTAGTAAACACAGCGAGGTCCTGGGGCCGTCGATTGGCCGGCGTTCCGGGGTCCAGAGTAAATTCCTCCGAATTCCGCGCGCCGGCTGGCTGCCCTTCTGCCCCGGCCCCGCCCCCTCCCCTTCTCATTGGTTGCAGCTCGGCCGGAGGGAGGAGGAATGGAGCAGAGTAAGCTCTCTCGCGGGCGTCACTTCCGTTTACTGTCGGCCGCCGCCGCGGTGTTCTCAGAGTGCGGCGGCGAACGGGCCGAAGAAGCTGGGGGACGAGAGGCGGGGTGGGCGGAAGGGGGAGGAAATCCCATCGCGGAGACGCCGGCCTGGACGTTCCCGCCTCCTCCGACACTGTCAGGCCGCATCGGAGAGGGGTCACCGCCTCCTCCAGCGAGCAGGGGGGCGGAGCCCGGCTCAGGTGAGGCGACCCTGTCAGCCCCGGCGGTGGTGGAGCGCGCGGGCGCGCTCACGTGGAGACCGTTGAGCTCCCGGAGAGCTGGGCCGGCGGCGCGAGCCGGCTCGCGCAGACGCGGACCGGTGACCCCCGCCTACCCTGCTGGTCTTTCTGAAGGCGTATTGTTACCCTTCGGAGCCGAGGGGCCAGGCGGGTTCTTCTGCGCAGGCGTCCCCCAGGTTCCGACGCCAGAATGTCTGCTGGGTGGGGCGGGGGCTCTTGCCCCCACGGGTCCGCGGGCGGGCGACGTTGGTTCCTGGGATGGCGTGGGAAAGGCCCAGGACCTACAGGCTGGCGGCTTAACAGAGGATCTGCCGCCCTACGGGTTGGGGTCGGCTGGCTTCGTTGCCCTCTTCCTGGCCCTGAGCGTCGGGGTTTCCTTTCAGCCGAGCAAGGCCGAGGCGGTCTGGAACCGGGGACCGGCGGTTGACCCTGGAGGGGTGGAGCCAGTCTTTTGGAATGCCCCAGCTTGTTATCTGAGGACTGTTTCTGGGCATTTATTAAATGTCCACTTTTTCCAGGCTTCGTGCTAGGAGCTGTGGGAGTTGCAGTGGTAAGAACAGCCGTTCCCCCTCTTACCCTTGTTTGGAGGACAGATTTGTACATAAATGTTAACATCAGGCAATGAATTAAGGGGGGAGTGGAAGGTCAGTTTTTTCCCTTACAAAAAAAGAAAGAAAAGGTTGTTACAGAGTCAGTCTGCATTCTGTCCTGGTGGAGGGTGCTGTAAGAAGCGAAGTTCTTTATAGGAGACAAATCCTAAATGTTTATTCGGAGGAAAATTTTTACGGAAAAGAACAGTAAAGTCTTGATTACTGATACGCTCCGGTTCTCGTAATTTGAATGAATAGAAGTAACCCTTCGCCTTCAAGATTTGAAACAGAACTTTTCGCAAAATACATTCATATACTTTTCAGTTGTAGTTAAGTAGAAGATACTGGGATTTTTAGAGGTTGAAGAGAATGTTGTGCCTTAGTCGATGATTTGCTATCCTTGTACGGACACTTGTGCCTTAGATAGTTAAAAAGGTGTGCTGGCCGCCTAGTTATCTTCTGGAGAACATGCTTTTCATTTGCTAAAGTCTTGGCGATTTCTGAGATGAGGGTGGTTGGCAGCAAGCTAAAAGAGCAGAGGTGGAGGGAAGAGACCAGGTGCGGAGAGAAGAAAGCGTTTTATTAGAGAACGGCTCCTAAACGAAGGGAAGGCCTGCTGCTACTATTGCTTTAACCCCCGCTGGAAATTCCAGCAAACTTGGGAGGATTGGCCTGGCCACCACAGCCAGCTTGGTGACCTGCCAGGTAAGACTAACTGGTTGGGGACCTGTTCTGGGCCCTTGTGTTTTGCTGAGTAAGTGAACCATTTAGAGTTCTGAAGTCAACTTGTTTTTTGTTCTAAAAATTGTGTCAAAACGTAGTTAGCTGGGGATCCTGGCACGCTGTATTCTGGTTAACTGAGGTATCTCTAGCAAAATTCTGAATGTGATAAGATTTGGAAGAAAAGCACCTTAGAGTAGGATGTTTTCCTAAATTTAGAGGTCAGTGCTCTCGAAAGAGACTTTGTTGAAAGACTGTCACAAGAAGTTGAAGTCATTTTTAAAAATTGCTTTTTTTCAAAATGCATGCAGATGTTTTAATATTTAAAGTACTTAGCATTGGAGCACCTGGGTGGCTCAGTTAAGTGTCCAGCTCTTTTTTTTTTTTAAAGATTATATTTATTTATTTGACAGAGACACAGCGAGAGAGGGAACACAAGCAGGGGGAGTGGGAGAGGGAGAAGCAGGCTTCCCGCTGAGCAGGGAGCCCGATGCGGGGCTCGACCCCAGGACCCTGGGATCATGACCTGAGCCGAAGGCAGATGCTTAACGACTGAACCTCCCAGGTGCCCCAAGTGTCCAGCTCTTGATGTCGGCTCAGGTCGTGATGTCCAGGTGGTGAGATGGAGCCCTGGGTGGGGCTCTGTGCTGAGCGTGGAGTCTGCTTAAGATTCTCTCTCTCCCTCTCCCTCACCCCTTCCCTCCCCTAAAAAATAATAAAATTAAAAATATTTTAAAAAATAAAGTACTTAACATGAATTATATTGAATTGCAATTCTTCGGTGGGAGTAAGACTTAAAAATATCTTACGTACAGTGAGACAAAAGCTTGCTGTAGTGCCACCACGGAATCTTGAATCTGCCTCCATTTCTCCTTGGAAAGGGAAAAGAAAAATTTAAGATATTGAGTCTGTGTTAGCTTTCAACTTATATTTTTTAAATGTAAATTTTTTATGAACAAATACTTTTCTCCTGTGTCAGTTGTAAACATATATTTCTCTTTTACTGTACTTAACACTTCTCAGATACGGACATTGAATAGTAGGAGCCAAATTTTGTTAGTGTAGCCGGTGAGCTGGAATGTAACACTACACTGCACCTTTTGTCTGAGTATGAAGTGAACTTCTCATATGCTAAAGACCAGCTGTTTCTGAGTGAACTGCTGCTCTTACAGTTGTTTTCATCATTTTCATCACTGAATAGTGGCTTTTCATCTCAAGGTTCAGTTTTGGGGGGTGCCTTTCATCTGATTAGTTATACATATATTTGCCAAAAGCTTTGATTTAGCTTTCTGACAGCTCCAACAGATTAGGAATTGTGTTGGAGTACTGATTTTTTGTAATGTAACAGGCATATTGTACTTGTACCCTGGAAGGAAGTCACTATGCACAGCTCACATCAAGGAGTGAGGAGAGTTATGTTCCATCTCTTTGAGGGTAGAGTATCTACATAATTTACTTGGAATTTTTCTGCACAGGAGATTTGACTCTTCTCTCCCATTTATGTAAGCGATCTATATCAGTACGGATCTGTGGATATTTATTTTATATACTTGGGGTATAATCCAATAGTATTTTTTTTTTAAGATTTTATTTATTTATTTATTTGACAGCGAGAGAGGGAACATAAGCAGGGGGAGTGGGAGAGGGAGAAGCAGGCTTCCTGCAGAGAGAGCCCGATATGGGACTCGATCCCAGGGCCCTGGGACCATGACCTGAGCCGAAGGCAGTTGCTTAACAACTGAGCCACCCAGGCAGCCCTGTTTTTTTGTTTTTTGGTTTTTTTTTTTTAAGATTTTATTTATTTATTCATGACAGAGAGAGAGAGGCAGAGGGAGAAGCAGGCTCCCGAGGAGCAGGGAGCCCGATGCGGGACTCGATCCCAGGACGCTGGGATCATGACCTGAGCCAAAGGCAGACGCTTAACGACTGAGCCACCCAGGCGCCCCCCAATGGTATTTTATTTATCTTTTGCTCAGATTTTTCCAGTTTTGGCCTTTGGGAGCTCTTTCTCCTGTTGGGTCCCATGTCCCTTTCACATATTCCCATTTTCATGTATGTTTGTTTGTTTGTTTGAAGCATTTCCTTACTTCCTGACACTGTAAGATACTGCAGGCTTATCTTGTATATTTTCAGCCCCAATCCTAGAATCAGCCATTTCTCCAAAGAGCACTAGTTCCTTTTGTTAGAAAATGGTATTTGAAACCAAGATCTGGGCACCAGGATGCTCAGAGTGGTACTGATTTACATATCTTTGAAATTCTCTTCAATGTCTAGTTTAATAGAAGGCAGGTGGATTCTCATACCTGCTTTTGTATTCAATTTGTTGTGCTATAACCTTGATTAAAGTATACCAAGAAAAATCTACCATCACACAAATATGTACTTGGAAAAGGGAAGAGTATTTTAGTAGCTTTTTCAAATAACTTTGGATATTCTTTTCTGATACTGTAACAGAGCTCAGCAAATGGTATTTTCTTAAGTGGTTGGTTAGTTGCAATGTGTAATCTGAAACCATGTCAACAAACTTTTCATATTCTGTTACACTGAAATACATTAGTATGTATCTTGCACTTTGAATGAATTTTTTTATCCATAACTTATTTTTTAACATCACACTTTATAACATTGGTCATTTGGAACATACTGATTCACTGGGTTATGCAGATCTTCCAAATGTTAATGCATTTATAATAAAAAAAAATCACATTCCATTAATATCACCAATCATCTCATTGGGTTTGAGCACTGGGAAGCTGTGAAACTCACAGTGACATGTACAAATTTCCCAAAATTCCAATTTTTACCTGAAAGCTCAAACTTTATCATAGGCAACAAATACTATAAGTTGTTTTCCTTGAAATGACAAGCTCATTTCATTCATCTTCAAGAGATGTCTGGCAAATACTCAAGTCTGAATAACCATAGTTTGTCATTGTTCTTCCAGGTTATAATGGTGTTCCATGATAAAGCAATTAGTTCAGCTTACAACTCAAAAATTGCACAAGAATTTTTCCTTACATTGCATTTTAGTATGCAGCACAATTACTTCAAGTGTACTTTCCATTTCATCTCACATAATATTAAAAAAGACATGTAGGGGCACCTGGGTGGCTCAGTCATTAAGCGTCTGCCTTCGGCTCAGGTCATGGTCCCAGAGTCCTGGGATCGAGCCCCACATCGGGCTCCCTGCTCAGTGGGGAGCCTGCTTCTCCCTCTCCCACTCCCCCTGCTTGTGTTCCCTCTCGCTGTGTCTCTCTCTGTCAAATAAATAAAATCTTTAAAAAAATAAAATAAAATAATAAAAAAGACATGTATTTAAGAATTGAAACTAACAATAATGAAGGGAACAGCATTGTAGAAGTCGCTGTGTCCAGCACACAGCAAGCATTCTGGCCAGATTGTCAAGCTCAGGTGTCCAGTCTTCCCATCAATTCTTGCAGCAGCTTCTGTGCTTAGGTTAGCTAGAAACAGTTTCTGTTGCTGCAACCGAGAACCCTGACTGATACTGCGCTCAAGCTTTAAAAAATGGAGTTAGGGACGCCTGGGTGGCTCAGCGGTTAAGCGTCTGCCTTTGGCCCGGGATCATGACCCAGTCCTGGGATCGAGTCCTGCATCAGGCTCCTTGCTCCGCGGGGAGCCTGCTTCTCCCTCTGCCTGCTCTGCCTGCCGCTCCCCCTGCTTGTGCTCTCTCTCTCTGACAAAAAATGGAATTAAAATATTTTTTTACAAAAGTTACGTGAAAAGTGATGATAGTGTTTAGATGAAAATTATATGCCTCTTTGTTAACTTTTCTGACGATGCCTGGTGATCATTATCAGTTAAGAGCATTTGCTCTCCAATACCTGCCTTTCTAGCCTTACCTGCTCTCCAGCCAGAAGAGATACGCTGCCTTCCCCACCTCAGACCTCTCCCCCCTTTTACCTCTGCGTGGAATGTATTTTACATCTCATTTTATCCAAGTGCGAACTTGTACCCAGCTCTGTCGTCAGGGCCACCAAGAAGCTGGAAATAACATTTGCCTTATCTGGGCCCCCGAGCACACTTCATCTCTTGGGTGGCACTTAGTGCTCTCCATTTGGTCATAATTTGTATATGTCGTGTTCCCGCTAAGCACCCGTGACAGTTAGGACTATGCCACATCAATCTCTGTTCCATAGCACTTAACCTTGAATGAAGCAAGCACTTCCAAACGTTGGATGAATGAATCTGTATACCAAATACACAAGTGCCTTCATGGGCTGTTGCAGCTTCTGGGTTGTATAGCCCTCCAGAACATGGCTCCCACGTTGCTGGGCCTCTTTTCTCCCTTAGTGGATCAGCTGTCTTTATTTATTTATTTATTTACGCAGCTGTCAACGTGCAGCCGCCTCTTGCCCTCATTCTAGAATTGCTGTTGCTCATCTTCAGTCAGGAAACTAGAAAAACTTGAATTTTGTTTGTTTAAAACAAAAGATTATGTGAGCGCTTGAGGGACTTTCCTATGAGGAAATCTTTCAGATGTAGGCTTTGATCTTTATTTTGGATATTCTGAGGCTTTCTGGGTTTTGGCTGATTTTAGAGATAGTTGGGACTTTCAGGAAAATAACTGTTGGGTAATATGCTGTTGTAGTTCATCTGTATACAGTCAGTGCTCATTCAACAAATAATTTACTGAGCTGTGTATCAGGCACTTAGGGAGGGAGAAAGAAAATGCAGTCCCTGCCCTCAAAAACTGTTTTAGTAGAAACAGCATTTTGAGTTTGCACTAGGAATATAAGTAGGGCACTAATACCTTTTCTTATTCAAACGGAATCATGAAGTTCTAGGTCAGCTAATCCGTAGGAATTTTGAACTGGAAAACAAGGTGGCAGAGCAGGGAGAGTTGAGGGTAGAGGGAGATGGTAAGGGATCTGGCTCTCGCTTGAGTTCCCCAGTCATGCTCACTTTTCAGTCATTGATAGAGTCCCTTTTTACTAGACCTGATCTGTCCAGTTTCTGAGCCAGCCCTGACAGAGCAGAAACAGAGAGATTATAAAATTAGTAAACACTGACGGATCGAGATCTGGGGTTGACGCTGGGCACCTGAGTGCCCACCTAGTCCTAGCCGTTCCCTACTTCCACTTAGTCAAATCAGAACAATGGGCGAACATCCTAGGACTCCATGACTCGGAGCTCTGTCAGAATCCTAGACTGCTTCTCTGGGACCTTGCCTAGTTTTGTTTGCTTACACTTATTTTTGTCTGTATCATCTCTAAAAATGGAGAAAAAGTTCTGTTTGGTTATTTTTTCTGCTAGGGTCTTAACTAGATTAAGGATACTGAATGTTAAGAATTCCTTAGACTGTTAAGACACTTCCTGCAGGGGGCAACTTTGCAGGTCCTGCCCGGCACACAGGCAGCAAATCAGTCGATGGTATTTGAGTATGGGTGTGCTTTTCCTTATGAAGTCAGTTATTGAAAAGCATGTGGGTAGGTTAATATATAAGTCAAATACTTTAAAATGTGCTATTAATTGGTTTGTTCTCCTAGAACACAAATGAACTTTTTTATTAGTCTAAGTAAAGCATTATTAGGAAAGTAAATCTATTGAGAAAACAGCCAGCTCTTGATTATTCATGTTAATATAATGAGCAGTGGTATAAGTGTATTTTCTTAATTATATTTAGTTTGGAAATTACTAAAAATCTGGTCCTGCAGATAACAAATATTGTAGTATACACTTGCTATGAGTCAGATAGTTACAAATTGGTAGATTACTTGCTGTATCTCCTCCAACTGTTTAGATTCATATTGTCACATTTTGAAATCTTTTAAAGAGACCTGAAGCTTTTTTCCTTGGTTTGAAGGCTTTAGACATCAGCTTTTGGTAAAACACTTACTTTTTCAGCATGAGCTCTTTTTATCGCTTTTACATTGGACCTCCAAGTTTGCCACAGTTGCTTGGTAATTTTGAATAATCATGATCTTGATTCATGATTCTCTTCCATCAGAGCTGAGAGTAACAAATTTTATATCTCCTAAACTAACTAAAATTTTTTTAAATACCCCTTCTAGATCCACAAAGGTTTTAGGATAGCCATGTTATTTGGGTTTTTCTGAAATTATGTTTTAAACCTTATGTTTGACTGTGTGACAGATCCAACATAAACCAGTTTAAGATAAAAGCGGAATTCATTGGCTCATGAAATAGGAAATCCTAGGGTGATGCCACCTGTAGTCATGACTGGATCCCAGGGTCTTGCTGTCATCAGCACATTTCGGGGGGGGGTACTGCTTTCTTTTGTGTTGGCTTCCTTCTCAGACAGGCAGAAACGGCCACCATCAGTGCTAGACTTAATCTACCTTATAACTTGCAAGCTGAGTGAAGAGAATCCCAGGGCAGACTCTAACTGGCATGGCGTGGGTCACATACCCATCTCTGAAACAATCACTGGAGTCATGGGGCCAGATCTCCCTGGATTATTTGTCCACTCCTGGAACTCAGAGGTTTAGGGCAGTCTGATCTGCAGCATGAGCCCTAAGAATGGGTGAAAAGTGATTTCTCCCAAAGACTTAGTGGGCAGGACCCCCCCCCCACCCAAAAGAGTATCCCTTGGAGATAATATTTGAATGTTAATTTGTGAGGAAATGTTAACAAGTTTCACATTGTTCCAGTTATTTGTTGCTATGTAACAAGTCACTTGCAAACTTAATGGCTTGAAACAACAAAAATCATTTTATTGTTACCTCTAATAGTTCTAGGGGTTGACTGGGCTCAGCTAGATGATTCTCTCAGGGTCTGTCATGGGGTTGAAGTCAGACCATGACTGGGGCTGAAGTCACCTTGAAGGCATACTCATGCCTGGGAGTGAGTGCTGACTGTCAGCTAGACTTGAGCTAGGCTTCCTCACGGTATGGTGCCTGGGTTCCAGGAGCAAGCCAGAAGGAGCAGGCAAAAGCTCTGTTGCCTTTTATGACCCAGCTCCCAAGTCAGTGGGAGTGGAAGAAAAACTAATTTCTGCCGTAGTCATAGATTTGCCTGGCTTCAGGGGGAATGAACACGGACTCCACCTTGATGAGAGGGTATCAGTGTCACATTGTAAGAAAGCATGCAGGATGGGCGATCTTAATGATGCCAGCCATCTTGGAAAATATAATCTGCTTTAAACATTGCCTTATTTCGAGTGACTAGTTTTTATAAAGAACATGAGATATAAATTAGGTGTGGGTTGTACTTATATTGACCAGATCACTTTGTTGCCTAGTGTATCATGTGGTATCACTGGCTCTCTGGCTGTCTTTCTCCTTTTCTAATAGCACTCTGATTTCCTGTTTGTGAATTATCTCAACCCATTTTCTGTACTGATCTGCCCCTTTCACTCTTAAGGTTGCTAAAAGACTAGAATTTCATGGAGCTTATTCACTGTCCTTAGGGAATGCAGAATTCTAATTCACTTCTATGGGATAGCTATTCCACCACTTACACGTTGGTCTTTTCTAACATGGGTCCCTAAGTGTTAAAAGTGGGTCCTATGAAGGGGAGCCTGTAAAGAGCCAGCAGCTGATGCCACATGTGTACATGCTTCTAGAATTGTTAGCCGAATTCGCATTTGTTCCTTATTTGACAGGTTTTTAGTCTGTGTGCCCATCATGAGAAATATCAACAGCTTTAAAAGGTCCAAGCTTGGCTGTCCATATCTCTTTTCATCGCACCCTCTGTGCTCTGATTTTGACTCCAGCTTTTCTAAGTCTTAACACTTTCTTTCTTTGTTTTTTCTATAGGATCATGGATTTTCCTGGACACTTTGAACAGATCTTCCAGCAGCTGAACTACCAGAGACTTCACGGGCAGCTCTGTGATTGTGTCATTGTCGTGGGGAACAGACATTTTAAAGCCCACCGCTCGGTCCTGGCAGCATGCAGCACGCATTTCCGAGCCCTGTTCTCAGTGGCAGAGGGAGATCAGACCATGAACATGATCCAGCTGGATAGCGAGGTAGTGACAGCGGAGGCCTTTGCCGCACTGATTGACATGATGTACACCTCCACCCTCATGCTGGGGGAGAGCAATGTTATGGATGTCTTATTGGCAGCCTCTCACCTGCATTTGAACTCTGTTGTTAAGGCGTGTAAACATTACTTAACGACAAGGACGCTGCCCATGTCTCCCCCCAGCGAGCGCGTCCAGGAGCAGAGCGCCCGCATGCAGCGCTCCTTTATGCTGCAGCAGCTGGGGCTGAGCATCGTGAGCTCAGCCCTCAATTCCAGCCAGAGTGGCGAGGAGCAGCCAGCCCCCATGAGCTCCTCAATGCGCAGTAACCTGGACCAGCGGACACCCTTCCCCATGAGACGCCTTCATAAGCGCAAGCAGTCTGCAGAGGAGCGGGCCAGACAGCGCCTCCGGCCCACCATGGACGAGTCTGCCATTGCTGACGTTACACCGGAGAACGGGCCGTCAGGGGTTCATTCTCGGGAGGAGTTCTTCTCACCTGATTCCCTGAAAATTGTGGATAACCCTAAGGCTGATGGGATGGCCGACAACCAGGAAGACAGTGCCATCATGTTCGACCAGTCTTTTGGTGCTCAAGAAGACGCCCAGGTGCCCAGCCAGTCAGACAATACTGCTGGCAGCATGGCCCAGTTGTCTATGGCCTCCCGTGCGACTCAGGTTGAGACGAGTTTTGAGCAGGAAGCTGCAGCCGAGAAAAGTGGTTTTCAGTGTGAAAATCCCGAGGTTGGCCTTGGAGAGAAGGAACACATGAGAGTGGTGGTTAAATCTGAGCCCCTGAGCTCTCCTGAGCCTCAGGATGAAGTGAGCGATGTGACCTCCCAAGCAGAAGGCAGCGAATCCGTGGAAGTGGAAGGGGTTGTGGTCAGTGCCGAGAAGATAGACCTCAGCCCTGAAAGCAGTGATCGGAGTTTTTCAGATCCCCAGTCTAGCACTGACAGGGTAGGTGACATCCATATTTTGGAAGTCACAAATAACCTAGAACATAAATCCACTTTCAGCATTTCAAATTTTCTTAACAAGGGCAGAGGGAGTAACTTTAGTGCAAATCAGAACAATGATGATAATATCCCAAACACTACTAGTGACTGTAGGCTGGAGGGGGAGGCCCCTTATTTGTTGAGTCCAGAGGCTGGGCCTGCGGGCGGGCCCTCCTCGGCCCCTGGCTCTCATGTGGAGAACCCGTTCAGTGAGCCTGCAGACTCCCATTTCGTCAGGCCTATGCAAGAGGTGATGGGCCTGCCATGCGTGCAGACCTCAGGCTACCAAGGAGGAGAACAGTTTGGGATGGACTTTTCCCGGTCTGGTTTGGGCCTCCACTCCTCCTTCTCCAGGGTCATGATGGGTTCCCCGAGAGGAGGAGCCAGTAACTTTCCATACTACCGACGCATAGCTCCCAAAATGCCAGTTGTAACTTCTGTCAGGAGCTCACAGATCCCAGAAAACTCTGCCAGTTCCCAGCTAATGATGAATGCGGCCACGTCCTCATTTGAAAACGGCCATCCTTCGCAGCCCGGCCCTCCGCAGTTGACCAGGGCATCTGCTGATGTCCTGTCCAAGTGCAAGAAGGCCTTATCAGAGCACAACGTCTTGGTTGTAGAGGGGGCTCGCAAGTATGCCTGCAAAATCTGCTGCAAGACTTTTCTGACCTTGACAGATTGCAAGAAGCACATCCGAGTTCACACAGGTGAAAAACCCTACGCCTGCCTCAAGTGCGGCAAGAGGTTCAGTCAGTCCAGCCACCTGTATAAACATTCAAAGACCACGTGCCTGCGCTGGCAGGGCAGCAGTCTCCCCAGCACTTTGCTCTAACCCGGCCGCTCGGCAGCAGGCCGGCGCCAGTCGTCGCACCGAAGCGGCGGCTCTTGTGGTTGGTGGTAGAGGCCACTGGGCTGGAGGCCTCGGGCCCCCCAATGGCTGGTGCAAATGCCGGTGACTAGCAGCTGGAGAGTACATGCGCTGGGCCGTTGGGCTGCGGCCGCATCTCGCGGTGAGATGCACACTTCAGAGAGGGACGCGATCCCTGAAACCGAGTTCTTCCTTAGGGTTGAGTACTGCGGTCAGAAAGTAGCTTGTAATTGATGGCGTTAAAAGTGGCACATTTAAAAATTAAAAATCGAAGTGCAAAAAAATTTTTTTTAGCAATTTTTGTAAAACTCTGTGAAGCATTTAAGTAAATTTCCTATATCCTCCGAAGGGAATATTATGTACCCGTACAGCGCTGCACACCATACTTACGTGTAGCCGGTGGCGATCTTGTGCCTGTCTGAAAGGAAGGCCCTTGGGGACGTGCCTGTCCGCCACAAATGCTTTAAAGTGTATCAGGAGCTAGTCCGAGGTACTGTATTTTTAATTTTTGTCTCAATTGCAGTCACAGACACTGCACTTGGATGGTGCTGACACTGGGTCCAGAGCGAGCATTCTCCGGACTGTTAGGTGTACATACTTTTGAAAACATCACTGCTGGATAGATGTTTTAACAACTTTTCCTGGTTTTAAAAACACAGTTGTAAATGGAGTATGTACTGTAGGGAGTGGCAAGTAAGGTGTTGTTTCTGTACGTGCTGTTTTAGCAGTATTTTACCCAACCTGTATTACATATGTTACAGTTCCATGTTTGGAAGTCAGAAAAGAGCTAGTGTTTGTCTTTGTTAAATGATGTGGAGTCCTGTTTTGTGGGATCTTTCATGGTGCATCCACCCTTTGCTCCATCCAGGCTTTGGGGGCCCGTCCAGCCTGACACATCTCACCAGTGACAGGCCCGCTCTCTGCTTTGCTTCTCCGCACTCCTGCCCCGCGTGGCATCTTGTCCAGGCCTGCATTACTGTTTTGTTGCAGACTAACCAAAAATGATGCTAACACGTCTCCACCGTGGGTTGATCACTTTTATATACTATAGTTTTAAAGTCTAGACCCTGAGCTTTTAGCGTTGTTGCCCCAACCCAAGACTGAATGTCTCAAATTGTTTAAAATCCAAACATAGTAGCGGTGTTCCCAGGTAAATATTTTCCAGACTTTGTAAGAGAGTTGGGCAGCCCAGAGCACGGAACCGAGTAGCACCGGAGATGGCTGGAGGACACAGTTGGGCCACTGCCCGGGGCCTCCGTGGCCCCTGCCTCGCTTCGCCAGCCCCACCTGCGCCGTCAGGGCTGTCGGCGGCACCTGTGCAAGGCCGAGCCCGGGCTCGTGTGCATCCAGGGTGACAGGTCTTTGGAGAGCTCGTGAAGTCAGTTTAATTCATGCATGAACATGAGTTCATTTTTTATACGGCTCTTTCAGAGACACCAAACCGTTGTGCGTAAATCGAAAGAAGTCCTTCGGTTCTTATTTAGAACTGTTTAGAAAGCTAAGTACGTGTAGCCTAAAACAATCAGCATGTGTTTTCTCCCCTTACTCTAGTGTGTGCAGTTACACATCTGTCTGTGGATAAACTCACATTGTTCATAGTCAGGCTTAGCATCTCCTATGAACTGATTCCCAGGGAGGAAAGCCAAAAAGGAAACTTCTGTGATTCCTCTCCTTTCCAGCAGACGTGGGAAAGAGACCGTTGGAGGATATGGGATCACGTGTGAAATGCAGTTGTGCATGCGGCTGTTGCTGGAGTCGTGTTCTGACTGGATGTGAGGGGGCTCTTCGTCTACCCCTCTGCTTTATGTGGGGACCAGTGTCTTGTGGGGAGATTAACCTTGGGAGGCAGGTGGGTCAAGGCGGAGCACAAGAGAGGCCCTGCCTGGGCCCGGGGAGAGGAGCCAGCAGCACGGGGAAGAGCGGGGGTAGCTCTCTTCCCTTCCATCTTGAGGGGGAGGGGCCGGGAGGCTGTGCCTCACCTCAGCTCAGCCTTAAGTGGACTTTGCTTTAGGGCCTGTCTCTGATAGAGCGCCCGGAGCCTTGCCTCTCCACTGCTAGATGGAATCTGGAATCTCTCATCTACCTCTTAGTCGGTTTCTACATGTGAGAAGCAAGCTTTGGGGCCAGTGTCCTCATACATACTATAGAACTTAAAAATAATTCAGAGGTTCCCTGCAAAACTAGTCTCAGGGTTCCTGTGATCCGTAGCTTCTACCTGAATTAGAACTGGTTTGGGGTACCTGAATTTTGATTGGTTAGCCTTAATTATAGCCTGGCATAATCATTTCTGGTGATCAAATCATAAAGTTCTATCAGGGCACCTACGTCAGTGGTGCTATGCTGGTCAAAATTTGAGATTTTGAAATAAAAAATTTGTCACATTCATGCCTCTAACTAAGTATGTGTTCTTTTTTCTTCGCTTAGGTTATTAAGGTTGAAAGAAAAAAGGGAAGTAGTATGGCTTTCTCTCCTAACCCTGCTTTGACCGGTACTTTTCTAAAAAACCCAAATCTCCTCCAAAATACTCTTAATGCTGTCAATCACAGTTACGGTCATTGCCCTCAATTCAGTCCCTCCACTCTCCCTGCACTCTGTGTGTCTTTGAGGCAAAGATGTGTGTGCGGTTCTGTTCTCAGCACACCCAGTCCTCCTCTGACAGCCCGCTTCAGCCTGCGCTTTCTGCCGCTCCCTTACCTGCCTGGCTCCCTTGCCTGCCTGCCTGCCTGCCTGCCTGCCTGCCGGGGTGAAAGCTCCATCTGCCGGCTGGGCTTGGCTGTGGGGAAGAGCCGGAACCGGATTCCCTCGGCAGGAGCGGGGCTTTGGCAATGCAAGAGGCCTGGCCTCGGGAGGAGTAAGCCCCGTGGTGATCAGAGCAAGGGCATCCACCTGGGGGACGGGGGTGGTGGAGCGGTGGACAAAGGAGCAAAGTGTGAGGGTGCTGAAATGGATTTTAAAATAAAAATTAAGAAACTCCTACCTCCAGTTATTCTTGACCAAAACAATAAGAGTACTCTGACCCTACCTGGTTCTCTTTGCCGTGTATATTTAATTAGATGATCTAGGTAGCAGATTTAAGTGCCATGGTCGTCCCATCCCCGGTGAGGGACAAGTGAAGGAGTTGAGATGAGCGGTAAGGTGGTTTGGACAGGTTCTAAAAGTTCACGTGCTGGGGGGGCCGGGGGAGGGATGGGGGAGAGCAGAACCCACAGGTCACCAGATGCCCTGATTTTAGAAAGGTAAGCAGATGCCCTTGTTAGCTTCTCCCAGTTACAGGCCCACACAGTCTCTCAGAGAACTCTTTAATAAGATCACATACTTTTGGCTCAGAGTCCAACCACAAAAGCGGCAAGCCCGTGTATCAGCACCAGTCTCCCTTCTGCAGGATCAGAACAGAGGAGACTTTTTTCCTTGGCTCCCGTCCTGTGGGTCCAAGTCCAGCCTGCGCTCACTGACAGACCCCAGGGGCACGGTGGGCCTCCTGGCCCTCAGCGCCTCCTGTCTGGCTACAGCTTGAGTTCACTGGGCATCGGCTCCCCTCGCAGGCCAGCCAGCAAGTTGTTAGCTGCCAACAAGGACATGGTGTTTCGGGTTCCGTAGGTGGCGCTGCCAACGTGGGGCAGGATCACTGGAAAGGGGAGGAGAGGGAGGTAAGGGTGTGTCAAGAGCCTTAAAGTGGGCCCTGTTTTCCTGACTAGGGGTTGCAGGGAGAAGAAGAATGAGAACCTGCCTTAGTGTTCTTTGATTCGCCTTCCTGTCATTTGTCTTTGATTGGCCTACTGTCCTTACGTGCTCCACTCCTGTGGGGCTGAGGGTTAGGGGAACGGTACAGGGACTCGGGGCTGCTGGAACCCAGACGCAAGGGTGGCAAGAGATTCGGATCCTAAATACGAGGATGTCGAGCCCAGAAGGGGTCTTGGAGCCTATCTAGACAAAGCCCTTCAGCTACCAGACGGTGAAACCAGGCGCCAGTTCAGCTTAGAAGTTGCAGCACTGATCGTCCACACCACACCCATGCCCCTGAAAGTGGTGCCACAGGGCGTCTGATCTACACAAATAACTACAAGATGAAAGGGCGGACAGACCAGCTCCCTCTGGCCCCACTGCAGAGCAAGTAAGGTCACTTGTCCCCAAAGAAGGCCTTTCGAAAGCAGCATCCAGGGCACCGAGCTGCACTGCCAGGCCTGCGGGGATGGGACCGTTCCAGCTGTGGGCAACAGCCCAGACGGGACAGCCAACGCTCCTCCTTTCAGCCTGCTGCGGACAGTGGGCACAGTGGAGTTTCCAAGGGCTACAATAATGGGGGCCTTCTTGTGGGGTTCCATCCCAGAGTGTACATAAAGGACAGGGACTGGCTCAGCCCCTACAGTTACGTAAGAGCCTGGAGACAGAAAGCACACCAGCTACCTGGACAGACAGAACTTTATATAAAGAGCTGTTAACCAGGCACAAAGTAACTGGGGAGGCTAAGAAGCAACCACTGAGGCAGCGCTTCTCCAAGTGCGGCCCTCGGCCCCGCAGCATCGGTGCTCAGGACGCCCCTCCCCTGCGTCGCAGCGTGCCAGTGTCACCAACAACCTCAACAAGCACGGTCCCAGGTGTGCCCCCCCTGTGCCCGGTACTGCTCAGGGTAGCTCTGCACCCAGCACCTCCAGACCACCTCTAACTCCCGCGGGCCCAGGTGACTGCATCGGAAAGTCAGTTCTCACCACAGTTCTTCAGGGTCAGGAGAGGGTGGTCTGTAGGCAGCGGTTCCGGGGTCGTCACATCCAGTCCAGCAGCTGCAATCTGCCCGCTAGTCAAGGCCTGGTACAGGTCGTCCTGGTTCACCACGTCTCCCCTGGGAAGGACAGTGGTGCCGTGGATGCCCCCACGCTCCCTCCACCCAGGCCTCCTCCCACGGAATGGATTTCCCCGCGGACCAGGCACACTGGGCACTGACTTTGAAAGCAGTAAGGCTGATAAGCTACTTCTTTTTTTTTTTTTTTTAAGATTTTATTGATTTATTTGAGAGAGAGAATGAGAGAGAGAGAGAGAGAGAGAGAGAGCACATGAGAGGGGGGAGGGTCAGAGGGAGAAGCAGACTCCCCGCCGAGCAGGGAGCCCGATGCGGGACTCGATCCCGGGACTCCAGGATCATGACCTGAGCCGAAGGCAGTCGCTCAACCAACTGAGCCACCCAGGCGCCCTGATAAGCTACTTCTTTACAGTAAGTCTGTGCAGTAACACTGGGAACCCCAGCCCCACCACTACGTAGCTGTGTGACCTTGGGCAGGTGTGTCACCTTCCTCCGTAAGACGGGGAGAATACACCCCACTCCCAGGCGTGCTTACTGACCCACGATCTGCATCTGTGTGGGGCCCCATCCAGGTGTGTCTGCCCGAGAACGTGCTGAGAACCACGGCGTCACGCTGTGGGGCGCGGGCCCAACACAAGGATACACCTAACCACATCCACCCGAGGGAGCAGCCCTCCCTCCTGTGACTGAGCCACTGAAGGAAAGAAAGGACTGGCTCGAGACTTCATCCTGCACCCGAAGTAATACTCGTTGGGCAGGCAACAATGCACAGTACCCGGCCCAGTCCTGGGTCTGTGCGGGGGCTCCGTACGCCGAGGCTGAGCCACCGTTGGCCGTCAGCGCCAGCCCTGCGCTCCCGCCCGATCCACCTCCCCTCCAGGGCACCTCCTTTGCGGCTAAACATTAATAATGACGGGGGCCTCTGGAGTGGAGAGACCTGAGGCGGACCCCATGGAATCCCTTCCTTTGCCTTTACTTGCCTCCAAACTGGTTTAAGCAGGTTCAAAGGGCACCATCCAGGCAGGGATTGGAGTGGCAGAGAGGGAAGGTCTGCCCCCATAATATGCCCAGTGGCCTGAAGGCACCCTGGGGACACTGTGATAAACCGAGATAAGTTGGGTTGGGGCCTATCTTTCCAGAAGCACCACGGTTCAAGCTGTCACTAACTCAGACCGATAGACCCAGGCTCAGTGTTACGGTAGGTCAGCCTCTGAAGGGCTGTTAAGGTCGTTACACCCAACTCTTTGCAGCAGAGAAGAACATGGGCCGCCCAAGGTTACCTGGTCACTGGCTGCTATCACGCCTCCACTCCCCAAGCCAACTCTGCCACATGCCCAGCCCTGAGCATGGCTCAGGGAACTGCTGGGAACCAGACAGGCCAGGCCTGCTCTGAGGGCTCCTCCTCCCAGCCTGGGGCACTCTCCTGTGGCCTTTACTGTACTTCAGAGCTGGGGCTGGCTGGTGGTTGGTTTAGGGAGCAGCAGGCTCTGCCCAAGGTCTCAGGGACAAGCCATGGGGATCCCGGCAGCAGGGACAGCCCCTCTCTAGACATTCTCGGTGCCCCAGGGAGCTTGGGCGGCCCCAGCGTACCTGCTGATGTTGACAAACACAGCCGTGTTTTTCATCTGCTGGAAGAAGTCCTTGTTGCAGAGCCCCTTGGTTGCAGGGGTTAAGGAGCAGGCCACGATGATGAAATCAGACTCAGCAGCCAGCTTGGGGGTGGACACTGGGGGAGGGCAGGGTTCCATGAGATGCTGAGTCCCAGGCTGGAGACAGCAAAAGGATGGGAGACCAAACCCTTGCCTCCTCCTGCCAAACTGGAAACTCCCAAGATGCTTCCTGAAGGCCTCGCGTCCACCCAAACACCTCTGATAACTGACAGCTACTGGTGGGGTCCTGGTGTACTACATTGTTTATCCAGCCCCCTGGTCTCACAGATGGGGAAACTAAGGCCAGAGAGGGGCAGGAGCTTGGTTCAAGGTCACCACCTTCAGGGTCCAATGTGCCAAAGGGGTGAGGAATGGCTAAGATCTAGGTGTCCTGTGCTCACGACACTGTGCACCCTCCAGGGGGCTGGATCCACTGGACACAAGGCTGGGGGACAGTGCTCACCAGTTTATTAGGGAAACCGGGTGTCCAAGTTCCCAGCAATTCCTTACGTCTGTCACCATCCCTGCTGCTCTGCCCAGGCACAGAGGGCGGTGACAAGGAACTCTGAGAGACAGGAAGCCTGGAGAGCTCTCAGGCATGAAGAGAACTCACCGTGTGGCCTGGGTACGTCCCTGTGCTCTCCGACTGGGCCCCTGCATCCAGGGGCAGGTGGCCTAGCTAGTACTTGAGGGACGCCACAGGCCCCAGACACACCTGCCTGAAATGCTGCCACTACAGAAATACAGAGGCACCTCTAACCAGGCACAGATGGGGCTCCTGCGGAAATCAAGGTTTTACTTACCAAACTCTGCCTGGAATTCTGCAGCTTCCTGAGGCTTGGGCTGGCGCCCCGTGTACAGAAATCTCTGGACACCGAATGGCTTCAGACGCTGAGCAATGGCCTGGCCTGGAGGCAAAGAGAGTCCTGGCTCGTCTCCAACCCCTCAGAGGGCAGGAGCAGCACCCAGCAGCTCCAGGGACAGGGAGCCCCTGGGGGGGGGGGGTAGGGAAGCATACTTCTGACTTTAACTGGTCCTGACCCAGTAGAACCAGCCCCCCACAGGCCCATACCACCCTTAGGGGACCATGTGACAGCCCTTCAGAGACCCAAAGGCAGCACCACCACTCCTCGGCAGTGGTGACTGGCTTCTGCTGTCCTCACACGTCCTGGGCACCTTGAGGGCCATTTGCTAACCATCCCTGAGAACTGGGTCTGCCATCCCAGAAGCGGTCTGACCAAGCAGTCCCCTCCCTCCTTCTGGACCCTCTGCTTTTATTGACGCAGCCCAAGACCTCTTAGGATTTTTCGGTGGCCTGGCCAAACTGCCAACTCGCCCCAAATCTTTCAAGACATTTTCACACGTGCTGCTCAGGAGACAGGCTTGGGTGGCTGGATTTCCAGAATCGGAATGTGCCCCAAAGCTGGTGGGTTCCTCCAAGCAACTCTCCGGTATGAGGCACTGCTGGCCGGCCAGACTGTCCATACTCTCCCGCCTCATCCTCCCCTCTGGACCAGGCTGAGGCCGGAGAGCCACAGACAGCTGCCCGGCTGAGCTCAAGCCTTTAGGCCAGACTTCTCCAAGCCGGGGCCCCTGGGAGAAAACTAGCTCTGCCCCGTCGGCAGAATCACAGGTAAGCTCTGCTCCCTGGACCCGCTGGTTCCTGAGTTAAAGCTTTACATTTTGGCAGGCCTGGGGGAGCACGGGCTGTCCCACAGGAAGCCCCTCCTCAAGGCCCCAACCCAGCCATCGCCACTTTCATCTGTTCTGTATGGAGCTGTAACCATAAAGAATCCCGACTTTTCAACTTGCTTCTGTCACCTAGCCAGTTCTTAAGGAACTCCTATTTTCATTTCTTTTATTTTTTGTTTCTGCCTGTGTTTTATGAAGCTGGGTCTGGACAGCGACTGCATGCAAAGTGCACTGGGAACTTGGCCAGTGGTGGCCACTCTTTCCAAAGGATGGCCAACACCCAGACACCGGGCACCAGAGACTCAGACGAAGCCAAGGTTGCTGGGGCAGGCCAGAGGGAAGGTGGGGGCCTCACCTATGCGCCCCAGCCCGATGATGCCCACGGTGCTCCGTGTGAGTCCATAGCCACACATCCACAGGGGTTTCCATGAGGTCCAGCCACCGCTGTGGGGAGGGGAGGGGTGGGTAAGAGCCCCGGCCTCGGGCAAAGATGAGGGCTCTCTGTGAACGAACAAAACCAGGACCCCCAGACAGGGACTGTGGTCTAAGGGGTAGAAGACCCTGCTCTCCAGCTCACAGGACAGTCCATAGCATGAGTTACACCATAGCCACTGAGCGCTGTGGATGAGCAACTACAATGACTCTTCCTTTAAAGCCACTGGACGACAGACTCCGAGGGCTGGGAGGGGCCTTAGAAGTTCTCATCCCATTTTGCAGATGGGGAACCTGAGACCAGAAAGGGTGCCCTGCCTGAGGCCACATCCAGCCAGGGCAGAGGTGGGAGCAGCAGGTTGCAAACTCGGGATTTGGGATTCCAAAACCAGTATTCCCAGTGCCCCAGGGAAGCAACACAAAGTAAAGCCATAGGCCCAGCCATTGCCCTGGGTGGACAGGGGGATGGAGGCTGCCTTGAGCCACCTCCGAGAAGGGTGCCGACTCCCCGGGCAGGAGGGTGAGCGGGACGTGCGGCATTGTGTCTCCTCAGCCCAGCGCTGCCCTCGGTGTCTGCCTCGGCCCCAGGCCCACCCCGGGGCCCCAGCTCCTGGTCCACAAACGCCGAGGGCCTGCACAGGCCCATCTGCCGGCCTCCCTGCAGCCGCAGTGCCTTCCCGAACCCTCTATAACACACAGACCCAAATCCCTGATCTGAAACCCTCGGGCCAGGGTTTTCAATTTTCCGATTTTAGAAAGGTTGTCTGGTGCATATTGTCTAATCTATATAACAACACCCTCAGCAGTATCTAGGGTGGTACCTGTTGTCAAACACACCAGTTATCTGCAGCAAAACATGCATATTCACACAGCGTAAGAAAAATAAAGATCATAAATAGCCTCTTGTCATTTCCAGTCAGGTTTTGCCACCAAAAGATTTATGAAACCACCTTCAGTTTTCCGAGCTTCTCGGATTTCTGCATCACGAGCAAGGACGGAGGACCTATCTCCTCAACGTGCTCAAGAGGATGCCCACCTGCTACTTCTCGTGGGAAGCCTCTGATCCATACCCCTGCCCCTACTTCCTCGCCAACCAGGCAGGACTGATCTGGCCCTCCCTATCCTCCTCTCTCACAATTTCCCCTCAAAGCCACGATTCCCCCACATTTCTCTTCAGCTCTGCCCTGTCCCTCAGTAGTCTGGCTGAGTCTGTCCCTGCTCACTAGATGAGGCACCCCCGGGGACAGGGATCACACCCGGGCCAGGGGGACGCCGGGGGCTCAGGAACCAGCTGCCGAGCACAGCCAACTTTCCTGTCAGGGGTTCACTCACTTCTTCACCTCCTCGATGGCTTCTGGCAAGCGGCGACAGGTGGTGAGCAGCAGGGACATGGCGAGTTCTGCCGTGGCGTCTGTCAGGACATCTGGGGTGTAGCCCACACGGATGCCGCTACGAAGCCAAGATCTGGTGGTCACCCAGGCCTCAGGCACCTTCACCAATTTCTAGCTCTGGGACATCTCCAAGCTGCTGCTCTGCTCCCTCTTTGCACTGCCCACCGGGAAGCTCCGAGTGGTAAAGGAGCAACTCAGGGACGATCAGCCTCCTTCCTGGTTCGCTTCTCTCCCGCATGGCAAAGGACGCGAAGATGAAAGGTCACGGCCCCAAGTCTGGGGCAAATAACTACTCGACCTTTCTGAATCTCCAAAATCTAACAAGGGAAGTAATACTACCAGTAGCCTTTCCTACTTCAAGGAGTTGTGGTGAGGGTCAACAACCAGGCTGAACAGGAAAGGGAGCCACCTGGCAGATGCAGTTACCCACAGCTCCTGACGGTTCGGGGCCTGTCGGACCTGCCCTGTGCTCACGCGGACGGACTGCACGCTCAGCCCCCTCCCAGTCTCACTGAAGGGCGGAGGGGGCTATGAGCAAATAAAGACCCAGCTCCCTCTCCCGCTCTGGGAGCCAGCCCTCACCCCAGACCCCTTCCAGAGCGCAAGCTGCTTTTACCGCTTCTTGATTTCCTCCAAAGCCAAGTGGTCAACGCCCACAGACATGGTGCTGATGACTTTGAGATTGCCTCCTGTTGTGCAGAAAAAGCACTGTTTGTATCTTTCCTTGTGGGGTTCCAACCCACACCACTGGGGATACCATGGGGCCAGCTGCTTGTTATTATTTTCTGAGAGTAAGAGAAAGGCCGACATCTCTGTTCCTCGCTAGAATCCTGAACAACCCTACCTGACAGACTCGACCATCCGACTTGACTCCTCCATTGCAGACGCTGTGGCTCAGGGAGGTGAAGTGGCCGGCCCCAGTCACAAGCTGCCGAGTGGCAGAGCTGGGCTTCGCGCTGGGGCCTCTGACACCAAGGCCTCCACTCCTACCCACAGGAATGTTCCCTCAACAAAGCCTCCAGTCTCCTTTGACCGCACCTGGGGCCCTGCTGTGGACACACTGGGGTGTCCACTGAGAAGCGGCCGGGGTGCAAGGACAGAGGACCTATCTCCTCAATGTGCTCAAGAGGATGCCCACCTGCTCACACCCTCTCTACGGGGCAGGGCACCAGAAAGCTCCAGGGCCAAGGCTGGGGCATGGATTGGCTCAGCACTGACTTGTGAGGGTTCTCCCCATCTGGCAGCCTCTAAGTCTGAATCTTTCCTCAAAACGACTTTCTAGGGTGACATTTACCCTGGCCCAGGGCTGGGCCCCGTGACTGGCGCTAACACACCCCGGGTGCCTCCTGGTGCTTGGCACTGAGACGGGCCCTCCTGCAGGAGACAAATGAGCCCAGGAGGGACAGGGCCTTTCTCGAGGTCATAAGCAAGGCTGTGGCAGGGCTGGATAAGGGCCCAGGGACTCGGGTGCTCCCACCACACCACCCTTTGCCCTGCTAGCTCCCTGCAGGGATTCGCAACCAGGAGAGGAGCAATGCCTGTGACAGAACTGAGAGGTCACTGTGGGCCTGTGGGGGGAGCCAGCCACAGCAGACTGAAGTGCCCTACGGGGCCAAGACACCCTTGGAATCCTCCCCAGCCCTGCCCAGTGCACACACCTGCAGCATCCAGGAGCCTCTTGTCCACTCGGTCAGAGAGGAGGCAAAGTAGGCCGTGGGCCCCCACCACACCTCGCTCCAGCTCCTTGGCAGGGATTGGCTCATCTGAATCCCAGTGCTCCACCTCACAGCTAAAGACCAAAGAAAGACCACTCAGAAGCAGCGGAGCCACAGATGCCCCCAGGCTCCCGAAGGCCCCCTGGGACTGCACCTCCCTCTCAAAGTGAGAAACACTGCCTTCTGCTTGCTCCAGCCTCAGGCTGCCTGGGGCTGGCTGAGGAGTCAGGGTCAGGCTCGGGCGGCCTCAGAACTGTCCCGAGAGGGTGGCTGAGGGTAAAGGGCTGTCACAGAGTGGAGGTCACCAGAGCCTGACCAGAGCCTAGTCTAAAAGGAGAAAGTCATGGGGACAGCTCTCAGCTCAAAGCAAGGAAGAACTTTATCACCCTCACAGGAGGCCTCATGGCCAGTGGGGGGCGGTGGCCTGAGGTGGGCAGTCCCTGCACCAGTTGAGGCTTGACTGTCCTGTCCTGGGAGTCCATGCCACGGGAAAGTCTCCTACTTGCACTCTGCCGGGAAGGATAAGATCAAAGCAATGCACCGTGGAGGAGTCTGAGGGCACACTTCCACCACAGCTCGTGAGCAGTGGAGGCGTTCCCAGGGGTGCTGCCCAGCCTCCCAGTCCTTGCCATTTAATTCAGTGCCCCCATCACATATAGCAAGACACAGGGCGGCGGCCGGCACCTCCCAGAACACCCTGCTGCAGCACCTGGCTGACCAAGGGCCTGGCACAGGCCACCCTGCACCCTCCTTTCCACGGGCATGGCACTCAGAGCTAGAGCTGCTCAAGCCCCCGCCATGACTGCTCCCCCCCTCCCCCGCCGCCCCCAGTGCTTGCAACCTGGCAGGTCCCTGACAAAGGTTTTGTTGCACTGAACAAAACAAACAAATCTCATTTTTGCATGGCCCTGGTTTCTGAGCCTGGGTTCCACCTTCTCCCTGCCAGACACTGGCTGCACAGACCTGGGTAACACAGTGTTTCCGCTGCAGTCAGACAGGCTGAGGTCAAATCCCAGCTCTGCCACACTGCAGCTGTGACTTTGGGCAAGGCCCTTAACCTCTCCCAGTTTGCTCATCTGTAAAATGGGAATTATAATACCAACTTCAGAGTGTTGCAAGGATTAAGCATTTATGTCTACGAAGAACCTGGAAAACTGGCATGTTAATGGTCATGAGAGACCCCTGCCAACTATCCAAAGGGACCAGGCCAGTGACTGCGAAGGTCCCTGACCCTGCCAAAAGTGACCTCAAGGGTAAAGGATTAACAGCCTGGATCTTGCGTCACCGGCGGCGTCCCGTCTCCCCAGGCCTTTCCCTTCACCCGCACTGCACGTGCCAGGGGAGCTGCGGTCCGGCGTCACTGCAATAGGCTTGGACAAGGCTAGGCCGCAGAGAACTTTTTTTAAGCCTCCCAAAACTCCATGACCGTCCAGGCCGGGCACAGGTTGGCAAGGCCGGCCAAGACGCAAGCGCAGGATCCGGGCTCCCTCTGGGCCCTCCCCACCAAAAATAAGTGGGGTTCAGGAGGCCGCCCCCAGCCCGCCCCCGCCCGCCTGGAGACGCTGAGTCACCCAGTGTGCGGGGTGTCGGAGATCCAGGGGAGGGCCCGGGCTCCGCAGCCCCTTCCCCGACACCACCCCCCGCGCCAGCCCGGGCCCGGGGACTCGGCGTGCGCCGGGGGCGCGGCGCGCTTACTCTGCGGCCCGGGCGAGCGCGGCCCAGCCCTCGGGGGGGATCCTGCGGGTGACGAACACCTTCATGAGTCTCACTGGCCTCATCCACCTTGCAACTGCGGAACACGGACCCGGACCTCCAGAAGGAAGCGGGACGCGACGGGAGGCGGGGCGGGGCCTCGGAAGGGGCGGGGCCGGAGCTGGGCGGGCGGGGCCGGAGCTGGGCGGGCGGGGTCGGGGGAGGAGGGTAGGGAGGGGGAAAGGTTGGGGGGAAGTGGAGGTGGGGGAGAGGGAGCCCGTGGGCCTCGAGGAGCGGGACTGTGTGTGTTCAGGGAGTGGCAGTGACAGTGTGACTCTGTGGGGTGGAACTGTGGCGCCCCTAGGTGTGTGTCTCGTGAAGCTGTGTGCATGATCAAGCCCTCATGAACTGGGACTTGTTCTGGGGGCCTTGGTCCTTGGCCCCCAGGGCCCCCCTCAGGGATTGGCAGGTGTGTCTGGGGTTGGAGTTGGGGTGGGTAAAGGGGCGTCCAGGAGAGTCCTGTGTGAGTATGTGTGGACGTCTGTCAAGATGCCTATAGCTGTCGAAGTGTGTCTGCGTCTGGAGAGGGGAGATGCAGTCAGGGACCATCCTAATTCCCAGGGCCTGAGCACCCTGGTGGTCCTTGCTAGGTCTGTTCCATTATGGTCACAGTGTTCCCGGCAGGGGCCTTTGGTCACAGACTGGGCTCTGAGCCAGGCCTCTGCCTTATATACTCAGGAGGCTGGACGGGGGCAGTCTGAACCCAGGCATGGCCCCTTTAGTATCTGGTGCAATTCCCCCATATGAAACCCACAGCTGTGGGGGGCAGTTTAATTGGTTGTGGGCCACTTGGCATGCTGGACAGCTGCTGGCCGGCTGGAGGCAGGTCATGCAGAGGGCCAGGGTGCTGGATAGGGCCATGTGGAGTCACAGGCAGACCTGGGCTTTGCAATCCGATATACCTGGGTCTGAATCTCAGCTCTGCCACTTACAAGCTGTGTCCTCTTGGTCAGTTCACATCATCTTTCTAAGCCTCAGTTTTTAGCTACAAAATGGGGTAAGGAGCACTTACCTTTCAGGGTTATTGTGATGATTAAACCAGCAATGTTTGCACAGGCCCTGGGCCATGGTAGGTGCTCATCAAGCTCAGGCTCTGGAGCCATTGTGCATGGGCTTAAATCCCAGCTCTGCCACCCACTGACCAGAAGTCAGTAAACTGTGTGCCTCAGTTTCCTCATCTGTGAAATGGGAATAATAGTAACACCTGAATCATGGTTTGTTGAAAGGATGAACTATGTATCGTCCTGTGTGTTACCACAGCATATAACACATGGGGTGCTTGCCTGACAAAGGGTGACACAGCCAAGGAGACCCACACCCTGGTGCCCTGAGGCTGGCAGTTGGTCAGAAATGGAGTTGCCAGGGCGCCTGGGTGGCTCAGTTGGTTAAGCGACTGCCTTCGGCTCAGGTCATGATCCTGGAGTGCCGGGATCGAGTCCCGCATCAGGCTCCCTGCTCGGCAGGGAGTCTGCTTCTCCTTCTGACCCTCCCCCCTCTCATGCTCTCTCTCTCTCATTCTCCCTCTCAAATAAATAAATAAAATCTTTAAAAAAAAAAAAAAAAGAAAGAAATGGAGATGCCAAAGTCCAAATGAGGATAACTGGGAGGGGCCCGGGCCTAGGAGCACCCAGAGGACAAAAGCCCTGCCTGGCAGTCTCTTCCCCGCCAGTCTTACCAGAATCCATTTCTGCCCCCTCAGGGCCCAGAAAGGAACCAGAGACAGGCACAGGGAGGTAATACGTCCAGTTTGGGTACACAGAGCAAGGCACTGGAAAGGCCAGAGCCGGCGTTCTGGGTCGTCTGCACCCCTGGCCAGTGCCGCACTTTGCCATCTCCCCAAGTCACACATTAATAAATGCCTAACCCACAGATGGTGATCTGCACCGCAGGGCCATCTCAGGGGCAATTTCTGAAATACTTCAAACATTGACACAACGAGGTGTTTTTCTGTCTCCAGCAAGGTCCTTGGGGGGAATGACACAGCTGGGTGACTCCAAACTCTGTTACTCAATGGTGAGACCTGAGCGCAACTCCTCCCGCACGCCAGGACAGGCGAGGACACGGGGTAAGCCTGTCCACCAGGGGCGGGAGGGGGCATGACACATTAATGGGCCCCCTCCCCTAAGGCAGAGCACCCAGCTGGTGCTCAATAGGTGCTACTGGGCAGGAGGTGTGAGCCGGAACAGAGAGCCAGCTGAAGGTCCCTGAGGAGGGAAACTGTGAAGTGGTAGGGAGAGAGGATCTGAGCTGGAGAGGGGTTCACTGGGTACAACTAACCGTGGAACGAGTCGCTAATATTGATGGGGCTCTTACTAAGTTCCAGGCACTGGACATGGGAACTCATGAATTTAAACATCTCAACCCCTTTAGAGTTGTGCTGTTATTCTGCCCACTTCACACATGAGGAAACTGAAGGCAAGCATGGTGAAGTTTGGGGAGCCTGGCTGGCTGGATCGGTGGAGCATGCGACTCTTGGTCTCGGTGTTGTGGATTCGAGCCCTATGTTGGGTGTAGAGATTACTTAAAAATAAAATCTTAAAAAAAAAAAAGAGTGCTGAAGTTATTTGCTTAAGGTCATACAGCTGCTAGGAGGCAGAGCTTGGATTCAAGTCCCAGCACCCCAACTCCAGACCCAGCACCCTGACTCCAGACCCAGGCTCTTAACCACTGTGCAAGTCTGTGGGAGTGGACAGGATGTGTTAATCCGTTAGGGCTGCTATAACAAAATGTCATATATTGGATGGCTTTTTTTTTTTTTTTTTTTTTGACAGAGAGAGAGAGAGCACGACCAGAGGGAGCAGCAGAGGGAGAGGGAGAGGGAGAAGCAGGCTCCCCGCAGAGCAGGGAGCCTGATGTGGGGCTTGATCCCAGGACCCTGGGATCATGACCTGAGCCGAAGGCAGACGCCCAACCAACTGAGCCACCCAGACACCCCTACTGGGTGGCTTAAACAACAAACATTTATTTAACACAGTTCTAGAGGCTGGAAGCTCAAGGTCAAGGCACAGGCAGATTTGCTGTCTGGTGAGGTCTTCCTAATTCATAGATGGCTGTCTTCTGGCTGTGTCCTCACAGGGTGGAAGAGGCAAGGGAGCTCTCTGGGGTCTTTCTTAAAAGGACACTAATCCCACTGGTGAGGGCTCCACTCTCATGGCCTCACCTCCTTTTTTTTTTTTTTTTTTTTAAGATTTTTATGTATTTATTTGACAGAGAGACACGGCAAGAGAGGGAACACAAGCAGGGGGAGTGGCAGAGGGACAAGCAGGCTTCCCGCCGAGCAGGGAGCCCGATGTGGGGCTCGATCCCAGGACCCTGGGATCATGACCTGAGCTGAAGGCAGAGGCCTAACGACTGAGCCACCCAGGCGCCCCATGGCCTCACCTCTTAATTCCATCACACTGGGCATGAGGATTTCAAAATATGAATGGGGTGGGGAGACACAAACATTCGGTCAGTAACAGAAGTAAAAGGGGCAAGTGAGGAGCTACATCTAAGGTATTGCCTTAGGAGGACTCTTGGAACTGGCTGTCACTTTGTCACTTGGATGGATATCCAGGAGGAGGTGCAGGGTTTGGGGAGGCTGAGTTCAGCTTGGCAAGGAATGAGTTCAGGATGCTTGCAAGATGTTCTGAGTTTCTGGTGGAAAAGCCCAGGAGGGACGTGGGGTCTGAAGGTCAGGGACAGGTGGGGGCTAGGGACATAGTTCCAGAGTCAGCAGCATGCAATGGGCAGCCTAAGAGACACCTGGACAACTGAGAGCCAGGGCCCTAGTTCTGGCAGGGAGATCGAGACTCAGAGCACACAGAAGTTCAAAATGACAGTATGAAAAGGAGTTTTTGTAGGGCTTTTCTAATTTCACTTTGCATATAATTTCACATCTCCATTGAATCCCTTTGGAACACTGTGTGTATATGGTTTGAGGAGGTGCTCGCCTGAATGTTCTCAGATGGCTACCCAGTTATTCAAGTACTATTTTTAAAGGAATGTTTTATTTAATTTGGGAATAATTCATAAATGCACAAGATGCAAATTCCCAAAGGCACACAAGGGTATAAGATGGAATTGTTTCTCTTCTCCCCGGTCCCCCCACTCAGATCCTCTCCCCAGAAACAGTGGCATCTTCCAGAGGGGCTTGATATTTACAAGAATATGCACACACTTTCACAGAAATGGTAGCATGTACACACACTTTGCATCACCGGTTCTTTACTGAACGGTGTATCTTGGTGGCCACTCCACATCAGTACACATCATTCTTCTTATTGATGCAGAGCATTGCACTGTAGGAGTGAACCATAAACAATGAACAATTCCCTACTAAGGGACATTTAGATTGTTTCCCCATCTTTTACTATGACGGTGCCCCAGTGAAGAACCTTTGGCAGATGTCATTGTGTGCAGGTGTAAATGCAGCTGTAGGATAAATTCCCAGAAACGAAATTGCTGGGTCAGAAAATACATGCACTAGAAATTTTGACAGATTCTGATAAAATGTTTTTCACAGTTGTTCTATATCCTCTTATGGGTAATGTATGAAAGCACCTATTTTTCTATAAACTATCCATTGGTATGCTTTGCCTGTGCAGATAAGCTGGGCATCTTTTCTTAGTGATTCGCAGGCATTATTTGTACAATAAGGAAATAAGCCCTCTGTCTGTAGTTGCAAATATGGTCTTTCCCCCAGTTTGTGTTAGCCCTGTGATTTTGTTAATTATTTTTAATGCAGACATTTTTGATTCTTTATGACGTCTACGTTTTGTCACACATAGTGTTATCAGGTGTCTGTTGCTATGTAACGAATTATTTCAAAACAATGGCAGTCATTTTACTATCATTTCTTGTGGTTCTGGACATTGGCTGGACTCAGCTAGAGCTTCTTTTCAGGCTCTTGCATGTAGTCAGAGGCTGGTTGGGCTGGAGTCACTCCTATGTCTGCTTATCAGTGCTGGCTGTCAGCTGGGCCCTTGGCTAGGCTGTTGGTCTGGACGTCTACACAGGACCTCTGCCTGTGGCCTGGACTTCCTGCCAGCCTGGAGCCTGGGCTCCAAGCCTAGGCCATTCCAAGAAAACAGAAAGGGGAAACCTCTCAGCCTCTTAAGGTCTGAGCCTGGAAATAGTACTACATCTCTTCTGCCAAATTCCATTGGTCATGCAGTCATGGAGTCTTTTTTCTTTCTTTCTTTCTTTCTTTTTTTAAGATTTTATTTATTTGTTTGAGAGAGAGGGAGGGAGGGAAAGGGGCAACAGGGGAAAGGGGCAGAGGAAGAGAGAGAAGCAGACTCCCCGCTGAGCAGGGAGCCCAATGCGGGCCTCGATCCCAGGACCCTGGGACCATGACCTGAGCCGAAGGCAGCCGCTTAACCGACTGAGCCACCCAGGCGCCCCCTTTCTAGCTAGTCTTACGTGACTGGTCATATGTGAGGTAGTAAAGGGCTGTTGTTTTGTGGTTATTTGCCGTAGTACACTAATATAGGTAAGGACATATCTCAGGGCCCCTTAGGGCCCCTTTAGGAGCAGAGTTAGGTGCTTGTGGCCTGTTTCATTTCCGAGGCTTTGTGAGAACAGGGTTGGCTCAGAATATCTGCCTCAACCACAAACTAGCCAGATGGCATCAGGCAAAGCATTTCTGATGGATCCTTGGTTTCCAAACCACAGAATGGGGGACCAATCATTGGATGTCATGGTGGTCAGTATGCACTAAGCCCAGGACCAGAGCCTGGGAAGTCCACAGGAAATGCTGACCGAATGGGATTGACTTTGATCCTCACCTCTTTGGTCAGGGGAAGGTAATGGGCCCAAGTCATGCCCATGTCCACGTCAGGCACTCCCTGCCTCCCTGGCTTCACACCCACCGCTATGGCACTTGCCCCCTACAATCCCCTCCCCTGCTCTAGGCTCTGGACCCCTCCTGCCCTTGGTCAGGGGGTGTAGAGGACTCAGGGCTCTCGGCCCTTGGGATCTTTCCTAACCATCTGGCTTCTACCCCATCTCTAAGATTTGTCCCCATTCCAACTTCTGGAATCTTGGACCTTGAGCCTGAGCCAACCTAGTAACCCTCCTGAGCCCCGACCAGCTGTCCTGGGGACCTGCTTGACTCTCTGCTCCTCTGTTGCTCCCAGCCCTGGCTAGAATCCAGCCTTGGTCCCCTGGGTTGGGGGCCCCACGGCAGCACCCCAGGGCTGACCTTGTTACCTAGCCCCCTCTCCCCACCCACTCAGGCATAGAGTGACTCAGCCTGGGCACGCATCCCAGACACACCTGAAGGTGGAACTGCCGTGGAGTAGCTGCAGGCTGGGAGGCAGGGAGTATGGCTGCCTCCTAGGCCATGGTGAAGGGCTGCAAGAGGCAACATATAGAAAAGTGCCTGCAAGTAGGGGGCACAATGCAGGTGCCCATAAATGCTGGTCAGATCTCTGACTCAGAGTTATGTGCTGCCCAGCTGTTCATGTAAAAAATGATTGGTCATATTATTGCAACATGTTATTAGAGCTAACACTTACTATGTGCCAGTGGTGTCTGTGGCTGTCCTTCAGGTCACCACATGTTGTCTTCACAGCGACTCTCTGCGGTGGGTGCTCTTAGTATTCCCATTTTGCAGATGAGGAAACTGAGGCCCAGAAAGGTTAAGAAACTTGTCCAAGGTCTCACAGCTGGTAAGTGGCTGAGCTGATATTTAAACCTAAGTATTGAGATTACTCTCGAGCCTGAGGATGATGGCCATCATAGATGGGGCCAAGCAGGGGGAGCCGCTCTGAGCTGCATCCCCAGCCACAGCCCAGGCCTGGACCTCTGTGCTCTCTGCCACCACCTCTCAGTGCCTGCACGCCTGCCAACACCAACTCCCCCAAACTCATAATGGAGATGGCAGGGAAGTACTTGGTGACTTGAGATAGGTGCTCAACTGCCGGCCCAGCTCAAAGCCTCAGAGCACCCCACACGGTCCAGGAACCCCTCACTTTGTGGGTGGGCTAGGGGCAGGAAAGACTCCTTCCTGTTTCCTGCGCTGACCCCCCTGAAACCCTCTCCTCCCTTCAGGAGCTCAGGGACCCCACTTTCTCAGGAAAAAACCTAATATCAGTCATGTACACTCTAGTAAAAGGAACCTGGTTCTCCTTTGGATACCCTCGTCTCATTCTAGACTCCAAACTGGCTTCTTTTGACATGGAAATCTCATTGAAAGGTCATGAATATATCATAAATCTTAGACAAGAAACTTTTCAACAAGACTATCACTCCAAACACAGAAAAGGTGAAAGTAGTCCAACTGCCCAAACCAGAGGCTCTGCAAACAAGGCCTTGAGTGGCATATGGAAATGTGAGCAGGGCTCCTATAAGGCCTCGATAAGATCCTCTTCTCTCTAAGGCCCAATTTCTCATCTGAGGAGAATGCACTAGGCCAGGGATCGGGAAACTTTTTCTGCAAAGAGCCCAGTAGAGCTGGACTGGAGCAGAGCTTCTCACTTTCACGTGCGCACAAAAATTACCTGGGGATCTTCTTAAAATGCAGATTCTAATTCAGTAGACTTGGGTGAGACCTGAGACTCTGCATTTCCTATAAGCGTCCACCTGTTGCTGCTGCTGATCCATGGAGTGCATTTTGAGTAACAAGAGGCTAGGGAAACTTCCAGCTCGGCTGCTCTCCGAGATCCTAAGTGACACTCTGATGACAGATCCTGCTGTTCACTGAAGAAATGCTCACTCGGGTCTGAACGCAAGTGAGCCCCAGCATTTTCTGTGCAACCTTCGCCTCTGTCCCATGGTTATCTTGCTTTCTTTCTGTATTTGCTGTGTTTTTTCTCTTACCTCCTGCCATTAGAGCATAAGCTTCTTGAGAGCAGGGCCTTTGTTGCTTTGTTTGCCACTGTTGTCCTGCAGTCTTGCTCATGCCAGGTGCTCAGAAAACATTTGTTGAGGGAATGAATAAATGATACTGGTGGGCGGCGCCTGAGTGGCCTCCCTCCTGGCTCATCCCCGCGGGGCCATCGTCGTTTTATCACCACCTAGTGCGCACTTCTGTGTACTGCGGGGTGGGGGAGAAAAAGGCTCTGCGTGTTTGATTTTGACCCAGGCAGAAGGTAGAGGCCACTGTGGGCAGCGAGTTGCCCCTTCTGGTGCCCATATTATCTGTGTTCTAGTCTGCTGGCACAGGAGGAGAGCCTTCCTGGGGGCGATGGCATTTGAGCTGAACAGTGAAGGCGACAAGATGTGGGAATGAGAGAGGGAACAATGGCATTCCTGGCAGAACAGACACCGTGACTGGACGTCCCGAGGCTCGAAAGCATGGGCATCTGGCAAAAGGGAAGAGAAGCAGAAGCCGCTGAGATAAGCAGTGGAAGATGAGACAGGTGATGATATAGGAGGAGGGGAAGAGACCCCAAGGAAAGGGAGCTTCCCCTTAGTGAGTGTTGGATCCGTGCCAGGCGCTTTCTGCACACAAGTTCACTTAATCCCTGTGAAGGCCAATGAAGCAGATTTTAGGACCCCCATTTTACAGATGAGGCAACTGAGGCAGAGATCAGCAAAGTGACTTGCCCAAGGTCACATAGCTGGTAAGGGGCAGAACCAGGTTTGAATTTAGATCATCTGCTTATCTCCTCCCTGATGGAGTGCCTTCCCCTGGCTTGTGCTTGGAGGGGGGTGCATGTTGATGGGGCACATGCAGGAAGCCAAGGGGCTGGGGCTCAAGACACCCAGAGATGTTTGCTCCTCTTCATGGGCTCAGGGCCTGACAGCACATCACCCAGAAGTCTCCCTCTGCTCACCTGCATGGTCCTAGACCTCCTGGCCTGGGTGGCAGGACACCCGGATTCTAGTCTGTGCTCCCCTCACCTCTCTGGCCACAGAGGACAATAGTTATAATGACTTGGAAGAGGACCTCAGGGAACTCTTGCTCACCCATTATACAGATATGAAAACTGAGGCCCAGAGAAGAAAAAGAACTTCCCTGATGATGCGCACCAAACTAGACTCAAGACAGCTTTCATCCTGGCCCCTGCCTGGGCTCCCATCTGGTGGCTGGAAACTGATGCTACCATACAGAGGGCCTGAGCCCTGGCCACAGAGGGTGGCAGAGAGTCCAGCAGGGCCCCCTTGGCCAGCCAGGGCCTTTGGGAAATGTGTTTGAATTTCATTTCCCAGCGAGGCATGTCCCCAGGGAGAGGATGAGCATATGGCGCTGCCGGCTGGGGGGCTACGGCCTCTTTAAGGAAGGAAAGGAGGCTTAGCAGGACTTGTCCCACAGGCTTTCAGGAGACCCACCAGGGCAGAGGGAAGAATGAGGGGTCACCCAGTTCTGGAAGCAGACCTGGATCCCCCCCCCCCAGACTTTCAGCTCTGCTGCAGCCCTACATCTGGCTCAGGAAGTCACCTGCCCCTTTCTCAGCCCCTGGGCCAGCTCTTCTGGAAAGCAGAGGACGCTGGCCTGGGGGACTTGTGCACGAGGGAGCCACCTCCACCCAGGACTGAGCCCAGCTCTGTCAGGCTTCGAACTATGGGATCTTCACCACCACATAGGCCTGACAATGGGCACTGTTACTATTCCTCAAAAAAACTGAGAGACAGAGAGACAGAAGGACTTGCCCAAGTTCACCAAGTTTGGTGCAGGCTTCAAGCCCAGGATACAGTGACACCAAAGCCTTTGACCACAACACCCATGACTGCCCTGACCCAAGCCCCCGGCCAGCCCCAGTGGCTCCTTCTGTCACCTCCCCAGGGATTAATTCATCCATGGCCTCAGGGCATCTCTTGGAGCTTCTGCTTCTGCCCAGAGCCCCGCGCTACAGCCTGGGATGCTGGCTGGAAGCCTCTGGCTTTGTGTTAGTGACCCCCACCATACACAGCCCACTCCTCTGACCCTCACCACTTACCTGGTCCTCTTCCTCGAGAACCAGGAGCTCCACCAGTGCCAGTACCCAGTGCCCAGCTGTAGTGGACAGTCCATAAACGTGTTCTCTGTGAGGGGGCCCCTCCAAGGGTGAACACCCCATTCTTCAAATGGGAAAACGGAGTGTTAGCAGGGGATAGTGACCTGCCTGGATCACCAGCAGGCTCCAGGCAGAGCAGTGACCTGCCCAGGCCTCTTGATGTCCAGGCTCAGGTTCCCTCCACGGGACAATTTGGCTTAACAAAGCTCCCCCAGCCGCTGTGCTGCCCGAAGTCTCCACGTGGATGCAAAAGTTGGCATCTGGGCCACTGTTCTGCCTGCCGGGCAGAGGCCTGTCACCCAGATGCTGCCCACCCCAGCTGGTGCACAGACTCCAGGAATGCGCTTCACTGGGAACAGAACTGGAAAAGGTTGCTGAAGATTACTGTAGTCGATTTCTAGGACTCCCTGCAGTGGGAACGACTATTTCTGCTGGGGATTTTTTTTTTTTTTTCCCAGAGTCATTTCCTTAATCCTTTTCAGGGCATGGCTGAGACTTAGTAACAAGCTGTAACAGCTGGAGTACTTGGTTCTGGGAGCAGGGAAGGACGGTTCATTCTTAAATGAGCTTTCTTGATGGCTGAGCTCGGCTATGGCAAAGGGGTTGGGGGTGGGGAGCAGGGATCCAGGGCCTGAACAACAACAGTGCTAGCATAGGACCAGAGGTCAGCACCCCCATTAAACAGATGGAGCCATGGAGGCCTGGGGAGGCTGTTGGGTAGGGGGAGTGGCACAATTCCATGTGCTGACTGGTTCAACGGGGTGGAGCCACGGAGAGGGGGCCATCTCCCCGGAGCCTGGGTTGGCCATCAGGCACCTCAGGACCTCAGGGCAGGGCCATCCCGCTGGAAGGTTCCCTGCAGGAGGAGAGGTTGTGTGGGACCTGGCAGGCATCGGTCTACTTTGTAAGGAAGCTGCCGAGGGTGATGATCTAAGAGAAAGAAATAGCAGGAGGAAAAGCATGGAAGCTTTTTCAGTCAGTTTTCCAGAAGCAGGCTCTTAGCCGAGGACTGGACCCTGTGCAAGTGATTTATCCAGCAAGTGTTCCCAGAGTGAGCCTGGGAAGGAGACGGACACAGGAGAAGGGATGGGAGGAAGGTAAAGGGTGCCATATCTGGCCTAGTCCTGCCCAGGGCTTGGGTGGGGTGGTTTGTTTCTGGAATGTAAGTTACATCTCAGGGTTGTTGAAACTCCAGGCCAGGGAACTGGTCTTCCATACTCTCTGCACACCATCAGTCAGCACCATCCAAGGAGATCTGGGCTGAGTATAGCTTCCTGGAGGAGGCGAGGAGGAGGCCTCACCATGTGATGGGCAACAGGACAAGCGGGTTCTACTGAGGGCAAGGGTTTGAGCAGGACCTGAGGGAGGAGCTCGGGTCCACCGCTGGAAGGCCAAGGTTGCCATGATCCATGTGGGTGAGCACCAAGGCCCCATCGCCGATTTAAGACAGGCCAAGGGGGAGCATGGAGCTCGGAGGATGAGCCAGCTCCCTACAGGCTGTGCGTGAAGATCACTCAACTGTTTCAGCAAAAGTCCCACAAACCACCTCTGGAAGTCCCTCTCTCCTGTGCCGCTGTTTGGGCTGCAAACCCTGATCTGGGACGAGGAGGGACAAATGTCTCAGGAGAAGTGGAACCACGGTATACTGGCCTGACTTGCACTCCAAGAGCCTGCAGGCTGCACGCAGAGAGGAGCCCAGGGCCTGACTGACATCAGGTCTGGGCCCAAAGGGCAGAGCCACGATTGACTAGGGGCAGCCCAGGGGTGGGTGTATTAGTGGCAACTCCTACCCCTCGAGCTGACCCCCCCCTTCCTTCTTTCCTCCCCTCCTTCAGGGCCCCATCTGGACCTCCTGGCCTCCAGCCTCGCCTCCTCCAATCGAATTTCCTAAATTTGCCAGAGGGTCTCCCCTGGAAAGCAAATGTGGCCCTGTCCCTTCCCTGCCTGCCGCCTTCCGTGGCTCCCTATTGTCCTCAGGAAAAAGACCAAAGCCCCAGTGTTCTCCCATGTTCTCCCTGGTGATGAAGATGCTTACCCCCGCAGGGGCTGAGAGCATAACCCTCGGCCAGAAACCAGGAGTCCCAGAGGCCCCCAGCCCACAGGCAGCCACCCAGCTGTCCCAGAATAGGGATGAGCTGCCCCAGGACCTCCCTCCCGGCTTTGCCTCTGTGATTAATTTATGGAAAGCATCTAAACTGGAGTCAACCCAGTCCTGCACATCTCATGTAATCCTGCCTCCGATGGAGGGAGCAGGGCCCTGGGGGTGGAGCTTCTCTTCCAGTGATTACATTTAGTTTTATTTGGGGGTGGGGGGTGGGGGACCCAAAGTGAGGCATTTAAAATCTCATTTCTGCAATCACCTGAGGAGTGAGGAGACTCCCATGTGGCACTTGGTGAGGCCACAGGGAAAGCGGCCATCCTGCAGCCCCAACAGGGGCTTGGAGGGCAGAGTCTGGCTCAGCAAAAACTTCTCTTGGCTCTACCTTTATGCACACCTAGTTCTCCCCTCCGTTGCCTGCACCCTGGTCCAAGCACCACCATCTCTGCTGTAGCCTCCGGACAGGCCCTGCTTCTGCCTGGCCCCGCGGGGGGGGGGGGGGGGGGGGGGGGCTCTTCCAGGCAGCTTGGAGCCTGGTGGTACTTCTGTGAGCAGGAGTCCAGGGCTCTTATCTCCCTGGGGCGAACGCCGGAGCCCCACCCCAGCGCACACAGCCCACACTCCCTCTCTTCTCCCACTCCCCTGGGGTCCTCGCTGTCTTAGACTCTGTCAGGTCTCAGGGCTCCTGCTCGCTCTGGACCCCGGCCTGGAACTCCCTTCCCTACAGATCTCACTCTCCAGTCAGCCCTTCACGGACTTCCCTGATGACACCCCACCATCCATTCTCTACGCCCCCGGCCTGCCTTATTTATCCCCTTAGCACTCACCACTAATCTGATATATCCTAGTTTTTGTTTATTGTCCAGTTTCCCTCTATTCTCCACCAGAATGTAAGCTCTGCGTGCAGGGGATTTGCTTGTTCACGGATGCATCACCAGCGCCAAGAGCAATGCCGGCATGTAGCAGATGCTCAGTACATATTTATCAAATGAGTGAGTGATGTGCCTCTGTCCTTGGGCAGAAAGGGCGGGCCGAGCTCCCCAAGGTGCGCTGGAAGCGCGGAGTCGGCCTACTGCTCGCTGCGCGCTGGTCTCCCGGCCGGCTTCTCCGTGGAAGTTCCGGCCGCAGACAGCAGCTCGGGTCTCTGCCAGTAGCCTCCCAGGACCCTCCACAGCCCTCAGGGCAAGCTTGCCCGGGCCCCTCCCAGCCGGACACCTTCTGGCGTGTTTGGGTGTGGGCGTGAGGCCCAGCTCCCCGGCACACCTGAGTCATAGCCAGAGAGCACCTGCAGCCCCTCTCGTGGGGCCTCAGTCCCACCCTGTCCTAATTTAAGCCTCACAGCAACGTGCTCAGCTAGTCATCACCATCCCCATTTTACAGATGAGGGAACAGTGGTCAGAGGTCAGAGGTCAGAGGCCGCAGAGGTGACTTACCCGAGCGCAGGCTGGTGTCACGAGGCCGAGAGCAGCAGTGTCCTGGGCTTCGAGCCCAGCACTGCTGGAGTTCAGTTCATGCTCAAAAAGTGTTCGGAGAATGAAGAAAAGGGCAAATTTGAATTCCAGGGCTCCCGAGTGAGTGATGAAGACCCTGTAAACAGCGCATGTGCCCACCCATTGCTAGTTGATCGGGGTGGCCCATCCATGCTTGGCTGAGGCCCAAGAATGTGACTGCCCCAGCATTCTGTAAGGAGAAAGAAAAGGCAGTATCTGTCCTCCCACGGATCCAGGGAGGAACCCGAATGACGGTGCCCATCCTCAGCCTTTGGCTTTTCCCTGGGCAGAGACAAGGTCCAGAAGGACCGAAGGATAAGCTAGAGGCAGGGATAGAGCTGGGAGCAAGGCTCCTGCCTCTGGACACCAGTCCCATCTTTGTTCTCTGAGCCTACCCGCTACGTCCACAGTGACTATTTCCCCAGGACCTGCACCTCTGTTTCCTTACGGTAAAGCGAGGCAATTGTACCAATCTAATACAATCAACAATGAAATGAAAGAACACAAGGAAGTGCCTGGCAGAAAGCAAATTCTAATAAGTGAAGCGTATGACTATGAGCTGGATCCAAGAGAGGCTCAGACATCACATTGCCTCCTTCACTGCATTACAGATGGGTCTCACAGGCCTGGAGCTGCAGACTTGATAGTTAGAACAACAATTACTTGTTTAACGGGGAAAAAAAACAAAAGTGCCCGAATGGTAGAGATGATGGGGCAAAACTAGCCCAGCATGGGAGCATTTCGTAAGCATTTTAAATGTACAAGGTAAATACTTTATGAAATGTTAAATATTAATAAAGGCTCATTTTGTCTGAATTCTCCCACCTTTAAAAATGTTTGTCAAGAAACAAATAATTTCAAAGCTGTCCAGTTAAGTGAGCTGTAAACTGGATTTACAATATTGCCAAGTAGGGTATTTTTCAAACTGGCAAACAAATATAAATGTTTCTTCTCATCTTTTGTCAGGATTAGCCTTGAGTTTGGCGCATTTTGAATTACACCATGACAGGAGGGACCCTTCTTGGCATAAGACGCAGTGGTCCTAGACACACCTCTATGTCCCCAGGGCCCCCCACTTGGGAAACAGCACTTTGACAAAACCTATCAAGAACTGTAAGGACCATTTATACACTTTGACTAGTTATTTCCTCTGGAATTTATCCTAATGAAATAATTCCAAAAAAGCAAAGCAAAACTTTAAGCACATAAGGATGTTAATTACAGGATTGTTTATAGTGCGGGAAAATGGTAAACACACTCAACTTAGAACAATAGAGGGATGTTAGTAAATACACTTGAGTCCTTAATGATTCTTCAGCCAATAAAGTGATCATTTTGAAGACTGTAACATCAGGATGATGTTTATGTCCCAAGGTTTCATATCAAAGGAGAAAATGTGAAACTGCATTGAGACTCTGGTCTCTGACTCAGGGCAGTTTTCTTTGCTCTATATTTGATCCTCACATCAGCCCTGAGGGAGACAAAACAGGGTCATTATTTATTCTCCCATTATCCTGGGGAGGAGAGGAGACTGAGCAGGGAGAAGCCACAGAGACCCAGATTCGGAGCTGGGACAACTCCCTGGTTTCCTAACACAGAACCTAGTGCTGCCTCAGAGGACCATCCCCGACAGGGTCACCCCACAGCAAGTCTCCAGTCTCGGGGGAGAGGAAGTGAGTCCCCCTTTTGCTGGGGCAGTCCCCAACTCCCAGGTTAGGACAGTGCAAGACAATGCCCCGTTCTCACGCACCCTGCCCCCTCTCATCCAGGAGCTGTGGCCCCTGGGCTGCCCCTTCCTCTGTCTCTGGCTGGGGTTTCCCCCTAGGCAGATCTGGAAGAACCCCCACTCCCAGGCCCCACCCTGTGCTGAGCTGGCTTATAGGAAGCCCCTTCTGCATTCTTGACCCATGAGATCATGTGGGAAAACCCTTAGAAACCCTAAGACCCACTGCAGGTGCTTGTTGTTCCTATAACTAAAAAAAAGTTGTAAGGTGAATTTTTTTCCATCATGCAAAAATTGTCGATCATCATATAACAAACACTCCCGTCTCTGCTGCCCAGCTTAGAAGATAAAACCTTACAGGGACACTTGAAGTTTCCTGGCATCCCTTCCTGATCCAATGCCCTACCTCGGTCACAAGGGTAAACCAAACCAGAACTGTTTATCCACAAATGTTAAGTAGAATTGTTTTGCATGCTTTTCAACTTTCAGTATGTGGTTTCCTACCATCTAGTATTCACTCAGCAAATTCACTCAACAAATATTTATTGAGTGCCTGCTGTATGTTAGATACCATTCGAAGCCCTGGGAATGTCAGTGAACAAAACAGACAAGATCACTGTTCTCATACTAGGTACATTCCTGTGGGGTAAACCAAACAGTAAACAAAATTTATGAATTATAGATAAAATTTGTTTTTTGATAAATTATATGATATGTTAGAATGCGAGAGGTGCAAAGGAGAAAAATAAAGTCAGAGAGGTGGGGGTGGAATGTTGCAATTTTAAGTAGAATCCTATCCTTCTATATCTTGCTTATTTACTCAGTATTATATTTTTCCTTTTTCTGAATGCACCAACTTTATTCATTCTCTTGTCAATAAACACTTAAGATTTCTTTGTCATTATAGGGACACCTGGGTGGCTCAGTTGGTTAAGCGTCTGCCTTTGACTCAGGTCATGATCCCAGGGTCCCAGGATCGAGCCCCGCATCGGGCTCCCTGCTTGGCGGGAAGCCTGCTTCTCTCTCTCCCTCTACTGTTCCCCCTGCTTGTGCTCTCTCACTCTCTCTGTCAAATAAATAAATACAATCTTTAAAAAAAAATGTATACCATGTATTTATTTTTTTAAGTTTTATTGATTGATTTAAAAACTTTTTTAAAAAAGAAAATGTATTATCTTTTCCCTCCAGCTGCTTTTTTTTTTTTTTTAAGATTTTTATTTACTTATTTGAACAAAAGAGAGCAGAGCTAGAGAGAGAGAGAGACAGCATGAGCAGGGTTAAAGGGCAGAGGGAGAGGGAGAAGCAGGCTCCCCGCTGAGCAGGGAGCCCCATGTGGGGCTCCATCCCAGGACCCTGGGATCATGACCTGAGCCAAAGGTAGACGCTTAGCCAACTGAGCCACCCAGGCATCTCGATAAAGTATTTTTAAATTAAGTTATGTACATTGAGGTTTTTTTTAGATGTAATGCTATTGCACACTTAATAGACGCAGTGTAGTGTAAACACAACTTTTATATGCACTGGGAAACAAAATAATTAATTTGACCCATTTTATTGTGATATTCACTTTATTATGGTGGTCTTGAACCAAACCCACAATATCTCCCAAGTATATCTGTATATACTTTTGTCAAATGCCTTTCTGCATCTACTTAGGTGATCATATGGTTTTTTTTCTTTAATCTATTAATATGGTGTAATGGTAAATTACCATTATCGATGTTCTAATTTTTTTTAAAGATTTTATTTATTTGTGACAGAGAGAGAGCACAAGCAGGGGGAGCGGCAGAGGGAGAAGCAGGCTCCCCACTGAGCAAGAAGCCTGATCTGGGGCTCGATCTCAGGACCCTGGGATCATGAGCTGAGCTGAAAGCAGACGCTTAACTCACTGAGCCACCCAGGCGTCCCTACATGTTCTAATATTAACCCATCTTTGTATTCCTGGTATAAATTCAACTTCATTATGGTAGGTTATCTTTTTCATACACCACTGGATTATTTTAATAACGTTATTTAGGATTATTATGTCTATATTCATGAGTTAAATGGGCCAACAATTTTCTTTTCTCATGCTTTAGTTGTCTAATTTTGGTATTAAGATCATACTGACCTCAAAGAATGAACTTGGAGTATTCTTATTTTTCTATTTCCTGAAAGAATTCATATACAATTGGGATTATCTATTCCTAGAAATATTGGTAGAATTCACCTATAAAACCATCTAGGCTTTGAGTGTTCTTTGTGGAAAGTTTTTAATTATCGCTTCAATTTCTTTCATAGTTTTAGGGTTATTGAGAATATTTTTTCCCAGTTTTGGTAGGAATTTGTCTATTTCTACTAAGACTTCAAATTTGTTGGCATGAAGTGGTTGAGAACATTATCTTATCTTCTTTATTTTAATAATAATCTTATTTGCAAATACAGCTACATGCAAATGCAAAATCTTCAGGTATTTGGCTGTCTTGATCTTATTTTTAAACCTCCGTTTTAACTATAATTGTGTTATTCTTTTCATTTATGATGTTACTTACTGTAGCTTTCTTTTCCTTGATCAGTCTTCCCCAAGATGTGTCTGCTTTGTCTATTGAGAGAATCAACCCTTGGCTTTGTTGGTCTCCATTGCATTTTTGTGTTTTATTTTGTTGATTTTGTTTTGTATCATCTTCCTTATATTGTTTTGGGGTTTATTGTATTTTTACAAAACTTCTTATGTTGGACACTTTAGTCATTAATGTGCTCTGAGGGTATTTGCCTCCCAGCTGAACTCTAGCTGGTTTTGAAGGAACTGTGGGATGGGGACCCCCCTCCACCCCCGCCCCAAAGCAGGACTCCAAAGACCTAAGTTTGGTGCAATTTTGCTTTCTCCCCAAACTATAGTAGCATGATATAAAAAGGAAAAAAAAAAAAAAACACCACAAAGAGGAAGAGAACAATAGAGGAATCATCAGCCACAGCACTTTGCAAGCTGGAAAGTTGATGGATTTAACAGGCCCAAGAAAGCCAAATCCCAAACTTGAAAAAGAAGCTGATGTATAGCACAGAATCATGAAGAGGCCCCAGAAGCAGGCACACCAATTATCTCAGATCTGGGAATGGGCCTTAATAAGGCCTTAATAGGGCCTTAATTGGGGGGACAGAAGAAAGATCCTACAGGTTTGCAGAGAAAAAGTAGATTTGACGCAAAGGATTATGGCTCAAAATGCAATGGATATTTCCAATTGCATCAGTGGAAGCCAGAACACGATGGAATAGTAATATGTTCAACATTTTCCTCGGAAAATTTTGTGGTTAGATTGGTGATAAATATTAGCAAACTAAGTCAATGACAAGAATAAGTTAACTATTGGGGCGCCTGGGTGGCTCAGTTGGTTAGGTGACTGCCTTCGTCTCGGGTCATGGTCCCAGGGTCCTGGGATCGAGTCCCGCGTCGGGCTCCCTGCTCTGCAGGGAGCCTGCTTCTCCCTCTCCCACTCCCCCTGCTTGTGTTTCCTCTCTCGCTGTGTCTCTCTCTGTCAAGTAAATAAATAAAATCTTAAAAAAAAAAAAAAAAAAGAATAAGTTAACTATTAACTCCAGGGAAAACAAAATGTTATACAGGGGGAAAAAAAGGTATTCTATACAGCTCATTTGACAACAGATTTATAGTCATAAGAAGGTGAATAACGAATATTAATCTAATCAGAATTACAAATAACTGTACTGGGAGGCTGATGATGGAGGCGAGGAGAGGTACGTGCATGTTCTGTGGGGTGTGTAAGAGCGGGGGTTGGAGAGAGACAAAATCCTCCCTTTCCATGATGGGAAGTCATTACATCATGCCAAAACCTGAAAAATCACGAAGTAGCAAATAAACATGCTATTTAGAGAAAACACAGTAAATACCAAAAGACCGAAGGCAGCATCTCTGAGAAAGAGGGGTAATGGGGTGGGGCAGGGAGGGTGAGGGGGGGGCTTCAAGGAATTGCTAATTTTCCTAAATTCCTAAAATTATATGCATGTATAACTTTGATAAAAACTAAATTTTAAAAACCCCTGTGATTAGCAGCCTCATATGTATATCCTTAAGATAGCTTCATTTTTTCCCCTGGGATAGATTCCAGAAGTGAGGCTGCTGGGTCAACAACAGGCATGCATGGACTGAAGATCTTATCCACAGCGCTGAAGAGCGCACCAGTCTCATCCCTGTCAGAAGGGTAATGGTCTCTATTTTCCAGGCTTTGCAAACACCGTTATCAATTTTCAGATCTCTGTCCATTTGGTGGTTAAAAAAGAAAAAAAAGTATCATACTGGAATTTCAATTTGCATTTCTTTGACTACCAAATAGTTTTATATTTAACATATTTAACCATTTTTAGTTCTTCTTTAATTTCCTGTTACAGTTCTTTGTCCATTTTTATCTTGGAGTGTTCATCTTTTTCACTACTGATTTGTAAGGGCTCTTAAAATAGTGAGCCTACTAATTCTTTATCACACATATTACAAATATCCGCTCCCCCCTCTGTCGGTCCTTCTGCTTTTAATTTTCTTTTTTGATGTGAGGGAGTTTTCATTTTTATGTAATTAAGTCTCTCTTTTATGCTTTTTGCCTTTGGGATCATGGCTGGACAGTCCTTGCTCATCCTTGGGCTATGACAAATACAGCATTTCGTGTAAGTTCATCTCGTATTCATATTTCATTGCCTCTAAGTTTTTCACATTTTAAATCTCTGAAATTGGGACATCTTTATAATCACTGGTGCTCAGGGGACAGTCACTGCCTGCCAGCCACCCACCAAAATGTGGAAATGTGCAGAGAGTATCAGTGACTTGTGTAACAGTCCTGGAGACAAGAGGGGAGCCCTCTTAGCTGTATTATCACCTGTTTCCTTTTCCTGCTGGGCACAGAACTACACTGTACCTCCCAGGCCTCCTCGCAGTTAGGTGTGGTCTGTGACTGGGTTCTAGCCATTGGATTGGGGGTGAAAGTGATGTATTGGGCTTCCCTGCTGGGCCCATAAAATTTCCCATGGGATTCTTTCCTCTCTTTCTAATGTCTGTGCATAGAGGATGTAGCAGGAATTCTAGGCAATGGCAGATCCAGAAGGCAGAGAACAGTTTCGGTTACCAAAAGGCACCATGGGAGGTGCCTGCTGACTGGGAATCCTCATCCTTCTTCTTTTTTTTTTTTTTTTTTTAAAGATTTTATTTATTTATTTGAGAGAGAGAATGAGATAGAGAGAGCATGAGAGTGGGGAGGGTCAGGGGGAAAAGCAGACTATCTGCTGAGCAGGGAGCCCGATGCGGGACTCGATCCCGGGACTCCAGGATCATGACCTGAGCCGAAGGCAGTCGCTTAACCAACTGAGCCACCCAGGCGCCTGCCTCATCCTTCTTCTTGTGAATAAGTAATAAACTGTTATTGTGGCAAGCCTTTGAGATTTGGGTATCTGTTTGTTATAGCAACTAGCACTGCTGATACCTGACAACCCTTGTCTTAATTCTGACTCGAATCCGAATCCCTCCAGACTAGAGCTTTATGTCTTTTCATTGAGTATGAGTATGATGTTGGCTCTTGATTTTAGATAAATGCACTTTATCGTGTTCTTCTTCTTTTTTAATCAAGCCTTGGTATTGGAGTTATTCTAAGTGTGTAAAATTAATTGGAAAAATTTTAATTTTTTTCTGAGCTCTGGAAAAGCATGGGCACTAACTGTTACATGAAACTCTGACAAGATCCATCCTGAGAACTGCCTGCAAGAGAAATGCTTTTATAAGCTTTACTTTCATTTCTTTTTCAAATTACTTTTTTAAGACTTCATTATTTTTTTGGAACAGTTTTAGATTTACAACAAAATTGAGAAGAAGGTAGAGAGTTCCCATATACCTCTTGCCCCCACACATACAAGCCTCCCTCGTTATCAACATCACTCACTAGTATGGCTCACTGTCAACCAAGGGTGGACCTGCGGCTGACACATCATTATCCCCCAGAGTCCGTAGTGCACATCAGGGTTCGCTCTTGGTGTTGCACATTCTCTGGGTTTGGACCAATGTATAATGACATGCATCTGCCATTACAGCTCATACAGAGTATCTTCATTGCCTTAAAAGTCCTCTGTGCTCTGCCTCTTCATCCCTCCCTGCCCCCACCCCCACAACCACTCATCTTTCTACTGTCTCCATAGTTTTGCCTTTACCAGAATGTCATATTGTTGGAATCATACAGTATGTAGCCTTTCAGACTGGCTTCTCTCACTTACTGATATGCATTCAGGTTTCCTCCATGTCTTTTCATGGCTTGATAGCTCATTTCTTTTCAGTGCTGAATAACATTCCATCGTCTGGATGTGCCGCAGTTTACTTATCCATTCACCTCCCCGAGTACCTCTGGGTTGCTTTCAAATTTGAGCAATTATGAATAAAGCTGCTACAAACATCCGTGTGCAGCTGCTTTTTGTGGACATAAGTTTTCAACTCCTTTGGGTTAATGCCAAGGAGCTCGAATGCAGGATCATATGGTGAGAGTATGTTTGGTTTTGTAAGAACCTGCCAAACTGTCTTCCGAAGTGGCTGCACCATTTTGCACTCCCACCAGCAGTGTGTGAGTGTTCGTGCTGCACCACATCCTTGCCAGCATTTCTTGTTGTCAGTGTTGCAGATTTTGGCCATTTTAAGAGGTGGTTAGTGGTACCTTATTGTTGTTTGAATTTGCATTTCCCTGACGACATATGGTATGGAGCATCTTTTCATGTGCTTATTTGCCATCTGTGTATCTTCTTTGGTGATAAGGTCTTTGGGCCATTTTTTCATTGGTTTGCTTCTTTTCTTATTGCTGAGTTTATAGAGTTGGGTATTTTGGATACCAGTCCTTTATCAGATATGTCTTTTGCAAATAGTTTCTCCTAGGCAGTGCTTGTCCTCTAACTCTCTTGATATTATCTTCCCTAGAGCAGAAGTTCTTAATTTTAATAAAGACCAGCTTGTCAATTCTTTCTTTCATGGATTGTGTTTTTGGTGTTGTATCTAAAAAGGTATCACAATATCCAAGGTCATCTAGGTGTTCTTTTCCAATTATTTTTTTTCCCTTAGTGGTAAAATATAAATAATGGGAAAAGAAAGTCATACATAATTCTACTTCCTAGGGATGAATATTGATAGAATTTTGGTGTATATCCTTTCAAATATGCACTCACATTCACACACTTACATAAATGGGGCCATTGTCCCCATTTTACCAGTTTGCAATCTGCTTTTTATACTTAAAAATATGTCATACATATTTTCCATAATAATATATTTATTTAATGTTTATATATTTGTTTTTCAGGTTCCAAAAGTAAATATGTTCATTATATAGTTCAAATATTACAGGAATATACAATGCAGAAAGTGAAAGCTTTCCAATTTCTTTAATGGCATCTTTATGCTTTCCATCTCTTTTCGAGTTGATCTTGTAAATATTTATTTTCATAGGAAATTATCCATTTTGTAAACCTTTCAAATCTATTAACTTAATCTCAAAATCTATTAACTTAGTCTTTTTTTTTAAGATTTATTTATTTATTTGAGAGAGAGAGCATGAGAGTGGGGAGGGTCAGAGGGAGAAGCAGATTCCCTGCTGAGCAGGGAGCCCGATGCGGGACACGATCCCAGGACTCCAGGATTATGACCTGAGCTGAAGGCAGTCGTCCAACTGACTGAGCTACTCAGGCGTCCTCTATTAACTTAGTCTTAAACATAAATCCCTACCATACTTAAAATTTATCACCTTTCTTTGGGTCCAACTGAGGAATTCCTCACACAGTTCTCTCCACCTTCTCCATCTTCCAACATCAACATTTTCTTCAAGGTCCTGCTAAAACGTGGCCTCCAGGTTCCTTGGACAGACTAAGTCTCCCCCATCTCTGCCTGACACACCCCTTCCTACAGCGGGAAGTTCGCTCCTCTCACGAAAGCCCCTAAGCACACAGAGGCAGCTGCAGGGAGTAGAAAGAATGCAGCCAGAGCTGGCTTTGAGTCTGAGTCTTGCTGCTTTCCCACTGGGGATCTTAGGCCCTTATTTCACCCGAGCTTAAGGGCTCTCATCTGTAAAATGGGAAGATGATCATACCTACCTCCCAGGGTGAATGTAAGAATTAAATGACACACTCATGAAAGGTCCCTGGTGCTCATTATTCTATGTGATGTGCGAATATAGCCCTTGTCAGCATCCAAGGGCAGAGTCCGGAGCCTGGGTCTCAGGAGCTCCAGGAAACACTGACTTGAAAGCCACAATGGAAGCCCTGAGAGGCCATGTACAGAACCTGGCAGGTGGGTGGAAACCCCCGCACAGCTGGTTTTCCCTTCTGTTGGACAAGCCCTAAGGTGCCCCGCGGGCCCAGGATACTGAGTGAGGGTTGTTTTCCCAAACTGTCTGTGCTGCCTGGCTTGGCCTCTGGCCTGAGGAGTGGCAGAAGACCCAAAAAGTTGAAAGCAGGGACTCAAAGAGATATTTCTATTCATAGCAGCAGTATTCACAATAGCCAGAATATGGAATTAACCCAAGCATCCTCCATGGATGAATGGATAAATGAAGTGTGGTATATACATACAATGGAATATTATTCAGCCTTAAAAAGGAAGGGAATTCTGACACGTACTCTAAGTTGGATGAACCTTGAGAACATTATGCTAAGTAAGATAAGTCAGTCACAAAAATACAAATACTATATGATTCCACTTATATGAAGTACCTAGAGTAGTTAAATTCATAAAGACAGAAAGTAGGATGGTGGTTGCCAGGGTTTGAGAGGAGGGTTACTAGGGAAGTATTGCTTAATGGGTATAGAATTTCAATTTTGCAAGATGGAAAGAGTTATGGAGATGAATGGTGGTGATGGTTTCACAATAATGTGAAAGTACTTAACGCCACTGAACTATACACCTAAAAATAGTTAAAATGGTAAATTTTCTGGTATGTGTATTTTACCACAATTTAAAAAATGTTTTGGGGGCCTTCTAGTTGCCCAAGCTGGGGATTTCCAAGCCACCACCTAGAAAACCGTGTCCAGTGGGCACCAGGGGCACAGAGGTCTGATGACTGAATCCTGAGCCTGCTCCCTACTACCTTCTCCACATGGCAAATGCCAAGGAGATAGGAGCCTGTGATGTCCTAGCTTCCTCCCGGCTCTGATGAACTAAGATGAGAACTAGAGAGAATGGAAACATGGGCTTTGAAAAAGTAGATAGAGAATTAAAAATACAATTGAAAATCACGCTCACTATTCCAAGATTAAAAACATTCTTTAGAAACTGGGCTTTATTAGCCGACATGCTTCCTGCATCGTGCGGGAGGGAGGGGGCCGGGTCACCGGTGCTCTCTGTAGGGGGCAAGCAGGTGAAATGATTATGAAATATGTCAAATAAATGGTCCTTTTTTCTCCCCAGGAGATAAGGAAAGGTAATTTGGTCTGTCAGTCTCGCACACAGAAGACGTCATGGTCAACTGCATTAATACTGAATACTTTGTCCAGAGTCACAGAGCTAAAAGAAATTACAGAATCTTTCTCCTGTGAATTCTGGCATGACTCTCAGCAGACCTTTCCCCACCTGAATTCACAAGAGAGATGAATAATAAAAGGCAGGGCCTACAGTGGGACCTAGAGCCCGCTGCCGGCTGTCTGCTGGCTGTCTGGGCATGGTAGCCAGAGCCAAGCTGCTTTCCTCTGCACCTAAGACCCCGTCTCCCAGCCAGCCTCTCCAGCCTCCCAGGTCACCACACCCTTCCTGGGTCCTGTTTCAGCCAGACCAAACCCCAGCCGTTTCCTGCGGATCGCCAGTTAGGTCTCGGCCCTGTCCCCCCTTATCTGCACTGTGAAAGCTCATCATCCCAGCCAGTCCCAGAGCACCCCATCTCCTCTGACACCATTTCCCGCCTGCAAATGCTCACTTCTTTCTGCAGTTGTTAGGGGGATGTTGTGTCCAGATCTTCTTTCCCTAAACACCCCAGACCTCCTGGAGGAAAGACAGCCAGGCAGCCTCCCCTCCTTTTCTAGCCCAGGGTCTGGCACTTCCCAGTAGAAGGGATGAGTTCATGAGGTCTCTGCAAGTTTTCTCTTTTATAATATAACAAAAGTATGTATAGGGTGTGTTTTTTCTTTTCTTTCTTTCTTTCTTTGGAATTGGTGGTGGCAAAGGGGTGTGCTGGCCAGGCTGGGGTGGACACTGGGAGGCTCTCTAAATCCACTGTCAAGTTGCCCTGCAGCAGTGGGGTCAGGGAGCCCAACCCCAGACCCTTACCCAGCGGCTGGACAAAGTCCCTGCCCTTTCTGCTTTTGCAGATTTGTCAGTCTGGGGAACAGGGAAACCTCTTTTGACACAGTTATATTCCCTCATGTAATAAGGTACCGCATTATTTTTAGAATGTTTTACCCAATTAGTTTTATTATCAGTTAATTATGTATTAACATTTTAAGAAAATGAATATTTGCCCAGCTACTTAAGCTAAATCATTAAATATGTATTTATTCCTTTTTTTTTTTTTTTAATGCATGTCTGTTATCTTCTGCAGATGTAGAAGACATGTTTGGAGTCATCTGGGCCTCTGAAACAGACCCTGTACAAAAGTGCCTTCTTGGCTACAAGAGGAGGGTTGTGGGGGGCTGGGAAAGACCTGGAACGTGAGGCTCACAGCATGTAGCAGAGACCAGGGCCTCAATGGTAAGTGGGGAGGGCCACCATCACACTGCTGCAGCTTGGTAAAATTTGGGTGAGGGGAGGTGGGTGCAGCTGAGAGTCACATGTGTGAAGGTAGGTGAATGTGAAACCATCACCTGGAGGGCTATGGCTTTAAGAAATAAAATTCAACTGGGTGCAGGGTGGCTCAGTGGGTTAAGCATCCAACTCTTGATCTCAGCTCAGGTCTTGATCTCAGGGTCGTGAGTTCAAGCCCCATGTTGGGCTCCAAGCTGGGCATGAAGCCTCCTTAGGAAGGAAGGAAGGAAGGAAGGAAGGAAGGAAGGAAGGAAGGAAGGAAGGAAGGAAGGAAGGAAGGAAGGAAGGAAGGAAGGAAGGAAGGAAAGGAGGGAGGGAGGGAGGGAGGGAGGGAGGAAGGAAGGAAGGAAGGAAGGAAACCTCCTCTTGACACATCTGGGTGGTTTGGTGAAGCCTCCCAGAGGACAGTAAACCTAGCCCCATGGGACCCAGACTCACCAAGGTATTTGTCCTTGGACCAGCTGGCAGGCTTAAGCGGATCAGTTCCCTGGGTTTATAGTAAGGAGGTGGTGCTGTGGTCACCCAAGGCCCTTCCTGCCCTGCCCTTGCCCTCACTGCCAGCCTGTGAATCACACAGAGGTTGCCCCAAATCTCCAACCCACATAGTGAGGGGAGGTGAGAGCCATTACAGCCCCAGGACACAGTCAGGGGAGAGATGCCAACTCCCTCCCAGTGTTCCCTGCAGATGGAGATGCCCAGTAACCGTCTACACCAGGAATCAGTAAACTCAGGCCTGTGGGCCAAATCCTGCCAGGTACCTATTTTTGTATGGTTTGAGGGCTATTTACATTTTGAATGGTTGGAAAAAATAAAAAAAGAATAATATTTTGTGACACATGAATATTATATAACATTACAGTGTCTATAAATAAAGTTTTATTGGAACACATTCAAGTTCATTCATTTACACATTGTCTGTGGCCCTTTTGTGCTACAGTGGCAGAGTAGTTGTGATAGAGACTATATGGCCTTAAAGGCTAAAATATTTACTCTTTGGCTCTTTACAGAAAACGTGTGTCAGCTCCTTCCTGATCTACAGTACTTTTCTGTGGGAGTTACAAGGGAAATCTTCTTTTTGTTTTTTAAAAGATTTTATTTATTTATTTGAAAGAGAGAAAGTGAATGAGAGAGCATGAGCAGGGAGAGAGGGAGAAGCAGACTCCCTGGCTGAGCAGGGAGCCCAACGTGGGGCTCGATCCCAGGACCCTGGGATCATGACCTGGGCCGAAGGCAGATGCTTAACCAACTGAGCCACTCAGGCATCCCAAGGGGAATTTTCTTTTAACAGACTAGATAGGATTTCCCAGTTGTTTGTTGTAGTGAGATATGGATATAAATCACTTAATAAACACCTAAGCGCTTTCTTGGTTGGGTCACTAAGTAAACAGAGATAAATCAGATCTAGTCCCTACCCTGAAGACAGGCAGGTGTGTATGTATGTAAATTGCAGTATAGAGGGATTAGCTCCACAGTGTGTATTTTTTACAAGATACTTGGAAGCATAAAGGAGGGAGTGACTAACTCTGCCTGGGGAAATCAAGGAGGGCTTCTGAGAGGAAGTGATGAGTGAGCATCATTACTGCATTTAGCTGAACAGACTGTGTATTTAAGTCAAGGGCACCCCCTACACAGTATAAACCTGAATAGGTCTTGAAGGACTCTTGATTGAAAGTGAGAGATATTTAACTCACTCAAGCCTATCAAGGAATTCAGTGGTAATTCCTTTCTAACTGAAAGGTAGAAGTCTGGGTACAACCAGGAAAGACTTGATGTGGGGGTTCAGGCACTGCTGTAGGGCCCAATCTCCCAATCTCTTGGAGGAACCCCCCTTTGTCCCAGGGACTATAGAACAATCCCAGAAAAGGATATGGATTGGCTGCTTGATCACATGCCCACTCCTGAACCGATCACTGCACTGAGGAGGCAGGGCAGAGTGATCCTTGAGACCATCTACCTCAAAGGGCCAGAGTTGGAGGATGGAGCCATCATGATGGACAGCCTCACGGAGTTGGGGAGGAGTGGTTCTCTCAAGGAAACTTGCAAACAAAATCACACATCCAGCACAAAGAGTCAGAAAGACCTCTTCCAGAAGACCGGACAGGAAAAGTCTGTAACCAGGACATTGCCAGTTCTTGCCAGTTCTATCCCCAGGGCCTCTGCAATGCACAAGACCATCACCAGCAGTGGCACTTGAGATGTACCATGGACAGCTCTGCCCGTTCCAGCTCATGAGGACTGGTGACCTCTGAACACAGTGGAGGAAGAGAAAGCAGGCTCTCCTTTCCCCACCTTCTCTCGGCTGTTAGAGCTCAAAGAGTGCTTGGAGTCTATTTATTTGATCCACGGAGCACTTTGTTTTTATTTATTTATTTATTTATAATTTTATTTCATTATTAGAGAGAGAGTGCACACGAGAGGGGGGAGAGGCAGAGGGAGAAGCAGGCTCCCCGCTGAGCCCAGGACCCTGAGATCATGACCTGAGCCAAAGACAGATGCTTAACTGACTAAGCCACCCAGGTGTCCCCAGGGAGCACTTTAAAATGACAAAACCAGCCACTGACTAGGAGAAAATATTTGCAAAAGACACATCTGATAAAGGACTTGTATCCAAAATACCCAAACCACTCTTTAAACTCAGCAATAAGAAAACAAACAATCCAATGAAAAACAGCCCAAAGACCTTAACAGACACCTCACCAAAGAAGATACACAGATGGCAAATAAGCACATGAAAAGATGCTCCATACCATATGTCATCAGGGAAATGCAAATTCAAACAACAATAAGGTACCACTAACCACCTATTAAAAGGGCCAAAATCTGCAACACTGACAACAACAAATGCTGGCAAGGATGTGGTGCAGCACGAACACTCACACACTGCTGGTGGGAGTGCAAAATGGTGCAGCCACTTCGGAAGACAGTTTGGCAGGTTCTTACAAAACCAAACATACTCTCACCATATGATCCTGCATTCGAGCTCCTTGGTATTAACCCAGAGGAGTTGAAAACTTATGTCCACAAAAAAACAGCTGCACACGGATGTTTGTAGCAGCTTTATTCATAATTGCTCAAATTTGAAAGCAACCCAGAGGTACTCGGGGAGGTGAATGGATAAGTAAACTGCGGCACATCCAGACGATGGAATGTTATTCAGCACTGAAAAGAAATGAGCTATCAAGCCATGAAAAGACATGGAGGAAACCTGAATGCATATCAGTAAGTGAAAGAAGCCAGTCTGAAAGGCTACATACTGTACGATTCCAACAATATGACATTCTGGTAAAGGCAAAACTATGGAGACAGTAGAAAGATGAGTGGTTGTGGGGGTGGGGGCAGGGAGGGATGAATAGGCAGAGCACAGAGGACTTTTAAGGCAATGAAGATACTCTGTATGAGCTGTAATGGTAGATGCATGTCATTATACATTGGTCCAAACCCAGAGAATGTGCAACACCAAGAGCGAACCCTGATGTGCACTATGGACTCTGGGGGATAATGATGTGTCAGCCGCAGGTCCACCCTTGGTTGACAGTGAGCCATTCTGGTGCAGGGTGTTGATAATGAGGGGGGCTGTGCATTTGTTGGAAAGGGGGTATATGGGAACTCTCTGTACCTTCCTTTCAATTTTGCTAAGTTGAATCTAAAACTGAAATGATCTAAAACTGCCCTAAGAAAATAAAGTCTTTAAAAATGATAACAAGAGCTCATGAGCTAGAATGCATACTGCTTTCTTTTAAAAGCTTCTCTACTCAGCCGCAAACCACAGGAATTAAATTTTATAGTGTATTTTACAGACAATGAACGTGGAGCAAGGTCACAAATACATGTTGAGATTACAAGACAAGACACTGAACAGAGACCAGCAATCATCGGCAGCCCTGTGATGGCCGCATGGCTTGGAGATGCACATCTAACATCACCCTCACCCCCACCAGCCGGCACCTCTCTTGCTGCCCCCTCTGCTCTGCACCCACCATTTCTTAAAGGTGGGTCACTGCAAGGAAGGGAGAATGATGCAGGTGTGCTTTGCGTGTTTCTTGTGTATTTAAAAGTACACGTAAGAAGGATGTCACAGATACCTCTTTGGCTTTTTTACCTGAGTGACATTTTTGGCCAAACGCAGTTTTTGTCCAACCCCCAACCATTTAGTCCAACCCTCTAGTTTTATAGATGGGAAAGCAAGGCCCAGTGATGGAAAGGGACTCTTGCAAATGGTTTCAACAGCTGGTACTTGTTCTGAGAATAGACACATTTGAATTCAGTCGGATGAAGAACATAGGAAGGTCTGCAGGTGGTGTTGCTTGTACGGGGCCTGGGGAAGACTTTGGCTCCATCTTCTCATTTAACCTTGGGGTTTTTTTTAAATAATTTTTTTTTTTAGTAATCTCTATACCCAATGTGGGGCTCGAATTCACAAGCTTGTGATCAAGAGTCACATGCTCTTCCAACTGAGCCAGCCAGGTACCCCATAACCTTGGGGGTTTTTTATTAAGGGTGGGAAATATTGCTTTTCTTGACCTCAAAGATGAAGGCTGTAACACATGGGTCACTTAGGTGTTATTAGAGAAGACATTAAACAAATTAAATGTAGTACATCCCCATGTAATAATACATCTATGAAAAGTGGTACGTCTATGAAAAACTCTACTGCTGTCAAACATGGCAGCTATGAAAATGAGGACCGTGATAGCTTGATGGCAATCAATGATACTGCAGTTACTGGCATCCTTATATCCATGTCCTTGACCCTAAAATTTGTAGTCCCTCTCACTCTGACTTTGGATGCTCACAAGACCTGCTTTGACCAACAGAGTGTGATGGTGGTAAGATCTAGGGTGTGGTCACCCTTGCTGCCCAGGCAGTGGCTGGCCAGCCATTAGACGTGTGAGTGAGGCTATCTTAGACCAATCAGCTGAGCCACCAGCTGGGCACAGATGCATCAACAACCCCAGTCAAGACTAACTAAGCCTGTTCAGACCAGTAGAATGGCCCATTTGATCCACAGACTCAAGAGAAATTATAAATCTTGTTTTAACCATGAATTTTGAGTTGGGTTGTTATTCAGCAATAGCTAATGGGTACAGAGGTATTACTGAGAGGAGACAGGGAAGTACCTGGAAAAAGCTGGATAAAAATGTGCATGAAATACGATCTCTACCATGTGATAAGATACACAGCAGTAGCCCATGCCCACTCACACTTATGGAAAATTCTAAATGGAAACACACCCAGTATCTCAGGGGTGGTATTAAGGGATGTATGGGAATAATTTTATTTTTCCCCTTTTCTCTTTTTCAAATTTCCTGTGATGGTCTTACCTTACTTTTCTAAACATGCCTTTTCATAAAATAAAGTGCAGGCTGGTCCCACTCAAGGCTCTCATGTTGGAGGTAGCAATGGGCCCATCGACTTCTTTTTTGGAGGATTCGACCCAAACATTTGTGCCACCATCAGAACAAGCCCCTATTATGGCCAAAGACCGCTATTGACATGAGGCAAAAAAATCCTTTCTTCACACTTTGATGCCACAAATGAGCAAAGCCCAAACAACGGTCTTCCCTGCTCCAGACTACTGGGGCACCAATGAACTTCATTTGTTTTCTCCTTTGTATTTCCCCCTGAACCATTTCCTGTCCTGGCTAAGGGATGCTGAGTCTCCCACCCCAGCCTCTTCTGCAGTAATTCTCCTCCCTTCTGTCTCAGCATATGCATATCCTCCAAAGATTACAGGCTCAGCTCTAGTCCTGCCTCCTCTAGGGAGCAGCTCTGGTCTCCTCAGCTGCAGAAGACCCTCCATTCTGAGCTTCTGGAACACTTCCTTGGACCACACAAGTCTCCTTCTCACCATGTAGTATTAATACCCATATTCACCTCTTTATCCAAACTTTGAGCTCAGTGAGGACAGGGTCACTGTATGACCCTATGGATTTTGGCTTCCCCTACTCCAGGGGCTGCAAGGCCAGGAATAAAGGAAAAATCGTACACAGAGAGAAATTTGGAAATGATCATTCTAACGCTCTTGGTTTATAAATGGGGAAAGTGAGGACAAGAGTCAAGGTGTGCCTCATCTACACATCCACACATGGTGGCAAAGACAGAACTTGAACTCACATCTATTGAGCTGTGTCCAGTATCCTTCCTACTGGGCGCTCAGCCTCCAGCAAGGTGGTGGACCAGGGCCAGGGACATTCAGGGGCCAGAGATGAAGGAGGCACTCCCTCCCATGGCAGAGTCTGCATTCCCCCAGCCAGGAGAGCGCGTTCCCCACTTGCCCCACCCTGGGCCCCAGACTCCAGTGGGCTGAGCGCCTGCTTGGCAACAGCCCTGCTGCTCTTTTGGTCCACAGCCCTGGGCCTGGACTGGCTTCACTATTTTGCAGTAGAAAGACCATCACAGCACCCTGCTCATGGGCACAGCAGGTGAGAATACACGTGGGCTTGACATTTAGGGCAGGTGTCTTGAGAACTACCATTGCAGGAGCTGAGGTCACCACCTCGTCACCATTGAAGTATTCTTTTGTTTTATTCTATTTGATTTGAGATCGTTGCTCTCGGTGATGCTATAACTCCGCCCACCACACACGCACTATCCCTCTGGGGTGGCCTTAATAAGGTGAAAATGTGTCAAGGACAGTGAAATCAGGAACCTTCTGGAACGATGAAGAGATAGGCTTAGTCCCTTCAAAAACTGAAGTTAGGTATTTTAAAGATTTTTGAGTAGTGGAGGAACTTTCAGTCTCATCTAGGAAAATGATAGAGCAGAATAAAATTTAAATTTTAAATTTACGTTACCTCTTCAGGGTCCCTGGCTGGCTCAGTCAGAAGAGCATGTGACTCTTGACCTTCAGGTAGTGAGTTCAAGCCCCACACCGGGTGTATAGATTACTAAAACAGACAAACAAACAAACAAACAAACAAACTTAAATCTCTGTTGGGGCGCCTGGGTGGCTCAGTCGTTAAGCGTCTGCCTTCGGCTCAGGTCATGATCCCAGGGTCCTGGGATTGAGCCCCGCATCGGGCTCCCTGCTCAGCTGGAAGCCTGCTTCTCCCTCTCCCACTCCCCCTGCTTGTGTTCCCTCTCTCGCTGTGTCTCTCTGTCAAATAAATAAATAAAATCTTTAAAAAAACAAAACAAAACACTTAAATCTCTGTTACCTCTTCAAACAGGTAAAATGTCTTTAGGATTTTTTAGGATACATTTGTACCTCTGTTCACAGATCATTTTCTTTGTTAGGGGTGATGCACTTAGGAGACTCAGAAAAGCGGGGAGAGAGGTCAGGGGTGATTCGGTCAAGGTCATGCCCTAGAGCAGAGGGGAGTAAGTCCCCAAGGGGGGGGGCCCTGTCCAGGGCCACACCCAGGGCTCAGACTCCCAGGCCAGGAACAGAGAGCAGGGCCTGTGGGGGGGGGCAGACACTGGTTCCTGGCATTGTCCATTCCTTCCACAGCTGCCTTTGGGTATCTCCCCTGTGCCAGGCACAATTCCAGGCACCAGGATGCAGCTGTGAATGAGCCGGGGCCTGGTCTGGTGGACTTAGGTGCTGGAGAACAGTGGTGAGCTCGGTGAAGGAAGTCGAGCAAGGTGAGGTGACAGGGTCCGGGTGGAGGCCCATCATTCCAGGAGGTCAGCGAAGGTCTCCCTGAGAAGGTGATGTCTGAGCAGAGACCTGGGTGGTAGGAATGAGGCGGGCTCTGCGCTGGGAGGAGGGCAGACAGAGGCTGGTGTGACTGGAGGGGAGTGAGGGAGAGGAAGTCAGGAGGTGATAGGGAGAGAAGGAGCTGGAAGGTGGGGTGGGCTAAGTTGGGACTGAATTTCATTCCAAGTGCTATGGCGAGCTCATTCCCAATGCTGAGACTGCTTCTCCCCTCAACAGGGTGGCCTGGAGTTTCCCAAATGGGGGTGCTTCTCAAGAGAAAATGTGCTTCTGTGCAGGAGCCAGTTAGAGGGGGGCCCTGGGAATATGTGTGTGGGGAGAACGGAGCTTGGGGGTATGGGAACTGGGGGAGATCTGCCCAGAGCAGAGAGAGCCCAGGGGGGCCAACCAGGGCACAGCGGGCAGATGAAGGACACGTGACTCTGGAGGTAAAGCCAGAGCCAGTGCAGGAAGTCATGGGGAGGCAGAGTCAAGCACAACCTGTAAGAGTTTTCTCGTGGTCAGAGCCGTTCAACAAAGATGGGGTCACTGCAGTGGGAAAGAGTGTGGGGCTTTCTCAAAAACTTAAACATAGAATTCCCATATGATCTAGCAGTCCCATGGCTGGGTATATAACACAAAGAATAGAAAGCAGGAACTCAAAGAGATATTGCACATTCATGGCAGCATTATTCACAATAGCTAAAAGGTGGATGCGACCCAACCGTCTATCCACAAATGAATGGATAAACCAAATGTGCTATGCACGGATAATGGAATATTATCCAGCCTTCAAAAGGAAGGAAATTCCAGCATACGCTCTGTCATTGAAAACATTATGAAAACCTTGAAGACATTATGTTAATTAAAATAAGCCAGTCACCAAAGGACAAATACAGTATGATTGTGTGTATATGAAGTCTCTAGAGCAATCAAGTTAATGAAGACAGAAAATGGTAGTTGCCAGGGGCTGGAGAGGGGAAATGGAATGGAGGGTCAGCTTGGGAAGTTAAAAATGTTCTGGAGATGGATGGTGGTAAGAGTTGCATAACAGTATGAATGGGATTAATGCTACTAAACTATACGCTTATGGATGGTTAAAATGGTATGTTTTATGTTGTGTACACTCCCCACAATAAAGACAAAAGAGTTGTTGCACAGGGACTTGGGCTGACTTGGGAAGTAGCGGTCTGTCCTTTAGTGGAGATGTGCGAGAGAGGCTGGCAGCTTCTGGATGCCGGGGAGCAGGGGCAGGCTGAGGGAGCGGAGTGGCGAGAGCATCCTGTGCTTTGGGTCAGGGTGGAAATAACACAGGGGCTGACGTGTTTTGAGCCCTTACCATGTGCCGGCCCTGAGCTTAGGCTTTCCGTATATTTTCTCGTTCTCCCCTGGGGCCTTGAGGCCCGGTCAGTATTGCTGCCTGCCCTGATCCCCTGCATGCTGGGCACATGTTCTGCCCTTCAGGATGTCTCCACTGCACAGACTCACCCAGCCCAAGGCCACACCCCTTCGCCGGGCAGCCCATATCTGGGGACCCACCTATGTGAGGTGCCAAAGGCCTGGCCGACTCAGCTCCCTGAAACTGGGGACACCTTGACAGTCCGTTTTAGCCTCAGGGGCCCCCAACTTGTTAAGCCTGCCTGGCAGCTCAGCTTTCCCTCTGTCCATGCCAGTTTTCTCTCCTCCCTTCCTCAGCTGTTGATCCTCAGGACCCCTTGTTTGCTGCACTCCAGTCAAGGTCTGCGCTAAGAACCCCACCTGAAGGGTTTGTCAAGGTCAGTCAGCTGGATGACAGGGGGCTGGGGCCGATTCAGAGTGGGACAGAAGAAAGCTTACCAACTCTCAGGAGGGCACATCAGAGCAACTTGGATGCCCCCCCACAGGTCCTCAGCACCCAGCCCACCTGAGGACCCAGGCTTTAGAGACTGGGGGTCCTCGAGGCAGCTTGACCTATTGTGCCTCATGCCTCCCAGGCCCCTGGCCTCACAGCAGAACCACAGCACAGATGACGAGAGCTAAATTCTAATAGCCAGCCTGGCCTGTTAATGGCCTCTTACACATTTAAATTGGGCGTGATCCCTTCGGGAACTGCAATTTTATTCATGGAGATTGTGCCATCTCATTTGAATACAGAACACTGTACTTAAGAGAGAGGGTGGCTCAGTGGTTTCTTCTTTCCGTCCACCAGCCTGGCTTTGCTGCCCTGGGCCTGGCCCAGGGTAAACGCTATGGCACTGCCAACTCGGCTCTTTTTGTCCCCAACGAGTAGAGAACTTGGGGGTGCTGAAGGTAGAGGAAGCTGACAGAAATCAGACCACAGTCTGAATTCCACTCAGTGCGACTCTGAGCTGTGGTTTCCTCATCTGTAAGTGAGGAGAACGCTTAGCTCCTAGGGTTGTAGGAGAGCTATGCACCAGCGAGTACACAAAACACCCCACACGGAGACTTGCTGCCCTGCGTCCACATCCTGGGCCATCCAACAGCAGGTCTGACAGAGCTCTGAGGAGCCCCAGCCATGGCTGGAAAGGCAGGGGGACAGCTGGGCCCCCTCTTGGACACACTGGGGGCCTTTGGCTCTCCTGCTCAGCCTCTGAGGCTGTCCAAGGTGGGAGGGGTTTGCTCAAACATTCCATGCAGGCATCTCAACCCGCTGCTTCTGCTGCCACCCCAGCCAGGGAGCAGGGCTTTTCTGCTCTCAGAAGCCCCAGCTCATGGGGCTATTGGGCTCCCACCTTCAGGCCAAGCCAGGGCTGAGGGGCTGAGGGGCCAGGGACAAGGCCCGTTCTCAGAAGCCCCACCAGCCTCCTGCTTCTCCTCCATTCCTCTTCTTCCTCTAGCCTGGAGGAACTTTACAAGTCTTAGGAGCTGGGGGAAGGTGGAGAAAAGCTGGCTCTTTCTGAGCAGAAGCCTTCAGATATAGTGCTGATGGCACATCTGAGGCCTGGAGGCCTCCAGAGTTTCAGGCTTTTGGGGTGGGTGGTGAATTTCACACATTCAGAGCTTTGGGTTTCGAATCCTAAAATATAATGTTGTTGGTTTCTTGTTTGGTTTTGGTTTGGTTGTTAAGTTTCTTGTATCACCTGCTCCTGAAGCATCAAATATTTGAAGTACTGGGAACAAAAATTCACATCAGTATTTTGTTTGGACAACTTCGATCCTCATTTTTTTAAACTGTAAGTAACAAGAGGAAGATAGGCAGGAAGGTACTTTTTCTTTTTTTCCCCCAAGAATGGGATTATATGTATTGTGATTTTAATTTTCACTTAGCAACATATACTCAAACGTCTTTCCATGTAAATAAGCATTATCGAATAAATCATTCACATCAGTTGCTACATCAAAAATATTATCCACCCCTCTCTCCCCACCCAGTGCAAACACTGACCTTCTTCTTTGGGGTTGAGTGTTGTGTAAAAACAGTCAGCCCCACACGTGCTGATATGGCGTCTTTGTCTTTTCCCAAATTGTTCCCCAGGCCTCCTGGAGGTCCCCTGGGGAAGACGCTGGGGGACAGGAGACCAGTGGGAGCCCAAGGGGTCTGCTGTCACCTGCCCAGAGCTGAAGCTCTGTGGTGGACGCAGCTGATCCACCTTAGCTTGGGGAAGAGGTTTCTGGGCTGTGCGTTTTGTTGTTGTTTTTTGGTAAATCTAATCAAGTTCATATATGATTACCAATGTATGGATTTAAAGGAGTGTCTTCACGAAGCTTTCTCAACACACCGGTATAAATGCACCCTCCTTTAGACTTGTAACGAAAATGGAGCATCAGGGAGAAGGAAAAGGCATTGGTAGGAGATGTCCCCAGGAGCTCCATCTGTGGGTAGAGGGTTTAACCAGATGAGTTTGAAATGTTGGGTATCAGGGGATATTGGGGGGCGGTGGGAATCGGTCTAGCTGGGCTGTGCTGCCTGGCTACTTTAAACTTGATTTGAATGCCTGGGCAGTGATTGAGGTCAGCAGTAGACACCACTCAGGAGGACCCAAGGTGCATCTGTCCTGAGGAGACAGGGAGCTTCCTATGAGGGCTGATGTGGCAAAGGGGCTGTGGGCTAGGGAGTGAGCACTCTGGCTACAGGCGGGGGAGCATTTGCCCAACGACAACACCTCGGGATGTTTCTCATCTCTGTGGTCTTTTAAGATTCAGTGCTCCAGCTCCGGAAAGCCCCTGGCTGGGAGCTGTCTGCTCCTAAACACATGAGCAGGCTTACACAAGCTGCTCCTGAATGAGGCTTCAGAACTCAGCCCGAGCTTCTTCTGATGGGGGCGAACCTCCACCTCAGCAGCACACAGAGCTCCCAGAAAGAGGGGGTTGGCTGCTGGACCAGTTCCCCTATAAAATAAACCTGGCTTTAGAGCTAGGTAGCTCTGGATCACTGTGACAGAATCACAAAACAGCCTCTGAGCCGAAACAGTCCTATACACCTAACCTCACTGCTCCCTGTACAGAGAGGGATCCGAAGGCCCCGAGCAGGTGTGACTTGCCCAGGGACTCACAGCCAGGTCAGAACTTGAGTCTCCTGATTCTGGCCTGGGCCCTTCTCTGTACCAGCTGCCTCTTCTAGCACCTGGTAACTCTTAGGAGGTACCCCCTTGTTAGTTCAAAGCGGAAGAGAGGAGATGCAGGACAAGGTGGGTAGAGGAGAGAACAGGCCACCAGTCTCACTTGGCTCTCAGGTCAGAGGCTACCCATGAGGGGCTTGGCTGGGGCATCCCTCCACCCGCATGGGGAGCACGCCAACAGGCTTCCTCCTGTCACTGCCTCCTCGTTTCTTGGATGGGATAAACTGTTTGGCCTTTGGACAAGATTATTTTTGCATGAAACAGGATTGTTATCACTTAATTGAAAATAATTATCCAATGCAAATTGAGTTCAATTTGTCTAGTTGGAAATAAAGAAGTGAATATTTTGGGCAGTTTCATTGCTGCGAAGCAAGTATTTTAAGTAAATGAAAGTAATGAGAATAGACTTCTGTCTTTGCAGGAAGCCCTGGGAAGTCAGCAGGGTCTTTTTTGAGTGGCCTCCATGGCCAGGAAGTCTGGTTCAACACCCTGTCCAGATCAGGGCTTGTCCTGATGGGTCTGTAATGGAGGAGATGTTCTCGCAGAGCCAGAGGCCATGGGAGCGCTGAGGATGGCAGGGATATGTGTCATCCTGCTCAGTAGTTCAGCACCCCCCCGGGGCTCATCCTGACAGCCATAGGCCCTGGTCTCCTTGGGAAACAAGGAGAAAGAGGAAGTCAGAGGAAAGGAGAGAGAGCCTGGGTGTAAGTCTAATGTAGGAGGTCACTTCCTGTCCTTCTCCTCTTCCTGTGCTCTCCATCCCAGGCCCGGGACCTTCAACCCCGAGTCCTCTGACACTGTCAGTTACCCTCAGTCACAGTCAGTTACACCTAGGTGACCATCAACTCCACCTGCTTTCCTAACTACTTCTTGGCTTTGCTTACTTCTTTCCATCGCCACTGTGTCGGCTCCCCATTGCTGCAGCAATGCTGCCTAATGAGCAATCACAAGATCTCAGTGGCCTGCAATAGCAGGCAGTCCCTTCACATGGCCTTGCTGCTCTACTGACCTCAGCTGGGCTCACCTGTGGGGCTGCAAGTGGTTGGGGCGGCTCAGCTCCACATGCCTCTCATCCTCCAGGATCAGCAGGCTAGCTGGACACGTCCTTCTCCTGGTGATGGCAGATGCATAAGAGGGCAAGTGGAACATGGGAAGCCTCTTAAGGTCAAGGCTCAGAACTGGTATCTGGTCACTTCTGCCCCATTCCATGGACCAAAGGAACTCACAAGACCAAATCCAAAGTCCAGGGCTAGGAGCGTATGCTCTTCCCACAAGGAGGTGTGGATGAGGGAGGACAGAGGATGCTGCTCTAGTCTTAACCTTTCCACTAGACTCCTCAATTTTGGTCTCATCCCCTGTAATCTATTCTCCATGGAGTAGTTTGTTCCTTCAAACATGCAAACAGGACTATGTCCCTTTTCAGCTTAGATTCCTCCGAATCCTTCCTTTGCTTGATGGTCTTATTCCTCTTTTTTGAGTTATGAGAATAATTGAAATTCACTCATAAAAGTTCTGCATTTAACAATATCCTAAGGGTCCTATGAAATATGTCCCCAGTATGATTGTTATCATGGCCCCTGATAATTGAGTTGTCCTGTTCTCCTCCCTTCTAGGGGCAGCCCTGGCTGTTCATGCTTGTATACGGTGGGGTACGGGGCATCCATAACCTGCATACACCCACACACCCTGGCAGAACACAAAGCAAATGCTCAGAAGCACAGGAGTAGTGGTGAGATAGGGTGTCCTTTGTACGTTGTTGCAAGGGGAGGCCTTGGCCCAGCACCAGGCTCATAGGAGGGACTGTTTTTCTCTTCCGAAACCCAACTACGCCAATTCACCAAGATGTAAACTTGTCCACAATAAACAACGTATGCTTTTTTTTTTTCCACAGCAAGACTTTCTCAATGAAGAAAGCAGTGCGCTGCTTTACTCTCTAGTATGAGCTCCTTATCTTGTGCAGACTGGTAAGTTTACTGCCCAGCTAAGAGATTTGAGATTTGAGATTGTTCATCTCTCCTCTGCTTCTGGGGACACAGACTGGTGGTGCCCAAGAATCTCTGAACGGTTCCCCAGAGTAAAATTATGAAGACAGTGGGCAAAAGCTAGTAAATAAAAAAAATTAATACAGTGCTATAATATAAAAAGGACATTAGCTCAATATAATAACAGGTGATTGGCTAAATAAATTATATATGTCCTCTTAATGGAGTTGATTCCACTCATAAAATAATAGCTTGGGGATTTTATAATGGGATTAAAGGAAGTCTTAGAGTATAACAGTAAGTTTAAAAAAAAAAAACATGCAAAATTGTGTGAGCAGTCCACTATGTAAAATGTAGTTACAATAGATGGGCACACGGGGTGCCTGGGTGACTGTCGGTTAAGCGTCCGACTCTTGATTTAGGCTCAGGTCATGATCTCAGAGTCATGATAACGAGCCCTGCATGGGGCTCTGCGCTCAGCACAGTCTGCTTGAGATTCTCTCTCTCCCTCTCCCCTGCCCCTCCCCCACTCCTGCACATTCTTTCTCTCCCTAAAATAAATAAATATTAAAAAAACCAAAAAGGATAGATGGTCACACACTCATATACCCTGAAGGAACTGCAGAAAAATACAGAATGGTTGCTTTAGGGTGGCGTGATTATACCTTTTTCTTCTTTTATTTATTTTTCAAACTTCTGAAATACAGTTCTGCTACTTTATAATGAAAAAAAATTAAGCCTAGAATAACACATTTCTAAGTCCTGTTCAGTTGGTACCCTCTAATTCAGGGTCTCCTTAGATTCCTAATGTTAATACATTAAAAAAACATTAATTCAGACCCACAAATTCAGAATCTGTGATCATTCAGACTGGGCATTCATTCATTTATTCATTCAACAAACATTTAGTGAGAACCCCCCGAGTGCCCTTCCAGGGCCTATGATGCAACAGTGAACAGCATCACTGCCTCATGGAGGGATGGCCAGGGCTGACCCTTTCACCCTGTGGGATTCACCTAAAATGCTTGCCCACTTCATGCTCTGCCTGGACTGGGGGACAGAAGTAGGTCCAGCCAGGAAGAAGACAAATGCAAACCCAGGAAATTTCTCTTTGTCAGAAACATCAGCTAAAAGCTTAAAAGCATAATACATGCTCATAATACATTCAAACAATACTTGATATGACAGCAGACCCACTTCCCAGAGGTAAGGAAGAGGAACGGTTTGATATGCATCCTTCAATTTTTTTTATGAATCTACAAAAAGACATATTCCTCTATGTATACGCACACATTCCCAAATATCCACATGCATATCTATATAAACGGTAGTTCTATTTTCATTTTTAAAAAGTGGGACTTAGAAAGCATTTAGTTCTGCAACTTCAATGCTTACTGTTCTGAGGCCAAGCATACAAATGTGCAAAGCACTGGGGGACCGCAGAGGCTGTGTGGCTGGTGCAAGAATGAGATGGGCCTGGTGGTGGCTGGGACTGTGGAATTTTTGCAGCAATCCTGAGAGGTCTGTGCTGCCCACTCACCTGGCCATGGCATGACTGAGCTGGCTGCTGAGCATGGTAGGATTCTGCTGGATAAGGAGGCGGGAGGGAGTAGCAGAGGTCAAGGTCTGGAGGTGGAAGACCAGGGTGTCTGCTCTGTGGGGCGTCCCTCCAGGTTGGAGACCCTGACCAAATGATGGTCGAGCGGCTGAACAGACTCACGTCTTGATTCACGGCACATCTTTGTTCCCTGTCTTCCTTCCAAAGCCCCGCCCCGACCCCAGTGGTCTCAAACTTGCCTGTCCAGTCCCTTCAGCATCAAGAACCAGGGTGTGGCTCCGCTAGAGAAAAGGGCTGGTTATTGGGGTCCCAGGTCATCATGGAAGCAGATGTACTTACACATGAAAGAGAGAGTTGCATTTACAAAGCCCCTGTTGTTTACACAGTAAGGAGGAATTAATTCATGGGAAGGTGGAGGGTGGAGTTTGGGGGGACCCCCGCTGGCTTCTGCCCATTAAGCACCCCAGCTAGTGGGCAGGCCCGACATAAGCCCACTTCCACTTTGACAGCTGCTCTTATTAAGTGGGAGCTCTTTAAACACGGGAATTCACTGAACACTAATCTGGATAATTGAAAAAAAAAAACCAAAAACCCAACCAAAATACCCCACAGAAATTCAGCAGGAACTGCTGCTGATCGCTGTAAACACACCAGGCGCATTTCTGGGTTTTACCCTGGTCACACTCCTGCAATGACTAGCTCAGGGGCTTCTCAGGGTGGCAAGGTGCCGTCTGAGGGCCTCCCGGTCCAGGCTGCTCTGAAGTGAGCCCGAGGGGGTCTGCTGGCCCCAAGCCAAGCTTTGGACCCCTGACAGATCGCTTACATGCTTGGTTCACATCACTTAACCCTCTCACATTCCCCTTCCTCTTCAGCTCTCTTCCCTTTTCTGGGCCTCAGTGTTTCCCTCTGTAAATTGGGGTGAGGGTGGTGGGGGGGGGACAATGAAAGGTCATTGTGAAACAAAATAAAGCAAAAGGAGGAGGGGAATCTCTGAGTCCTTCCCAGTCTGATCTTATGAAAACAAAGGGAAAACAGATCAGCTAAGAACCTCTGTGCTGGCCTGGGTTTAAGGCCACAAACCAAGACCTTGTCCTGAAATCCCCTCACCCCACCCTAGGACACTGTGTCTACCTTCATAGTTCCCAAAGTTTAAGCTCCCTAGTAGTACTCACCTTCCCTCCCTCCCTTCCCCCACAGTGTAGTAGTCTAGCCTGCGCCTGGCCCATCCATCTGTATCCCAAAGTACAGTGACTTGGGACCTCCTATTTCATGTGAACTCGAGAGCCACCCCCATCCCACTTGTTCTCCCCTGCATGCCACAGCTGGCAAGGCCACCTGACCCTTCTCTGAGATCATGGACAACACAGGCTACCCTTGACCTGCTGTGCTAGGATCCTTAATGAAATCATTACAACTCCATCTGCAGCCCAGTGGCCCCATCCCATCCCTTGTGTTGTCCCACCACACTCTACACCCCAGTCCTGGACAGTGCCCTTCACTTTCTCCACCTGGATGCATCCTCCACTGGCCTGCCTCTGAGCCTTTGAATGAGCATGTCTGAGATGTTCTTTCTCCACCATTCATTCTTCCTTCACCTTTGAGCCTTAGTTCAAGAGCCACCTCTCAGGGAAAGCCTTTTCTGATTCCATGCTTCCAACTCAAGTCAGAACCAAGCCTCCTGCCCAGCCCCTCCTAGCTCCACAAACCATGTCATATTAACTGCCAGCCTTTCTACACCACATTTTAAAATACTTCATGAAACTGATGTATAACTTACATACAGTGAAGTGCAGCTACAGCTCATCGTATGTTTCCATATTTATACATCTGTGTATGAGTCTGGGATACAGATGGGTAGGTTGAGGCATAAACTGGGAAGCTAGAAGACCCTTTGTGGGTCTGTGTGTGTTGGGGAGGGGCTGGTTACCTGTGGGTAACTTGGGATTTGGAGATCAGAGAAAATAGACACATGCCTTGAATCCTCGGGTGGCATTAGGAGATCTCAGGATGAGGTTCTTCGATCAAGATCAGTGCATTTTTTGGGGCGCCTGGGTGGCTCAGTTGGTTAAGCGACTGCCTTCAGCTCAGGTCATGATCCCAGGGTCCTGGGATCGAGTCCCACATCGGGCTCCCTGCTCTGCGGGAGGCCTGCTTCTCCCTCTCCCACTCCCCCTGCTTGTGTTCCCTCTCTCGCTGTGTCTCTCTCTGTCAAATAAATAAATAAAATCTTTAAAAAAAAAAAAAAAAAAAAAAAAAAAGATCAGTGCATTTTTGCATAGGTGTGAGGTCATGCTGAATGTGCAACTTTAGAAATCTTGATAACATAATGGCTTCTTCATGCTTAGCTGAATTGATCGCTATCATTTACTTCTCCAGGGTTCCACTGTTGATGATCTGCAATATCCACAGTTATAAAGAATGTTCTACGGACATCTTAGCAGATAATTCTTTAAGGGCATTTCTGGTTCCTTTTAGGGCAGAGTCCTAGAAAGTGGAGATACTGGGTCAGAGGAGTGAAGCTTGTGAGACTTTTTACATATGGCCAAAGAGCTGAAATGGAACTTGTATGAGTTTGCTAGGGCTGCCATAACATGATACCACAGACTGGGGGGCTTAAACAATAGAAATGCATTTTCTCAGAGTTCTGGAAGCTGGAAATGCAAGATCAAGGCGCTGGCAGGATTTCTCGGAGGCCTCTCTCCTTGGCTTGTGGATGGTTGCCCTCTGGGTGCCTCTTTGCAGGGTTGTCCCTCTGTGTATGTGCCCTCTGGTGTCTCTTGATCCCATTTCCTTTTATTTTATAAGGACACCAGTCAGATTGGATTAAGCCCATCCCAATGGCCTCGTTTTACTGTAATTATCTCTTAAAAGACCCTGTCCCCGAATAGTCACCTTCTGAGGTACTGGGTCAGGGGGTTTAAGACTTCACCATATGACTTTTGGAGAACAGTTCAGCTCATAACAGAACTCTTCCTTATAGATTGGAAACGTCCCTTGGTGTCACCTGGCTTGGTTGCTGGCCCCCTTGGTTCCTTCCAAAGCTAACTTCTGATGTGAAGACCTCTCTGTCTCTCAGCTTCATCCTTGTTTCCCTCTCTTCCCATCCCTCATGCCATCACTGTCAACAGCTGTCAATCCATCTAAAGTAGAGATTCTCAGCCTCCGATGCACCTCCGATTGGAATTGCCTGAGAGCTTAGAAAACTATCCTGGTGTCTGGTTCCCAGCCCAACAGATTCTAATGTCCTTGCAGCCTGGGCACGGGAACATTAAAGCTTTTCAGGCAGCTCCAGGGGTTGGCCAAGGCCTCCCTTTCTTGCCTTTGCAAAGCATGAGATGGGGCACAGGGGCTGTTTCACTACCATTTTCCAAAGTTAATTAAAGCTCCATATTCTAAAGCCTGTTTTTAAGTCCCCTAAACAAGTTCATTTTAAAGCGTGGTGGTAATTTGGCTCCTTTGTTAAAATTAAGTCCTTAAAGTAGAAATTAAAAGACGAAATGAAAAACCACTGGGCATAGAAAATCCACCCTGGGTTTAATAGAGTCTCTTAAACCGGGGACTGGAGTGAGACCCTTGCTACTCAATGTGGGTGGGGGACCCACTATACGTTATGGTCCTTGAGGCTTATGTTCTGTGTAAGCTTTTGAAGGAAGAGGATAAAAGCTAATTTTCACGAGAGCTCTGCTTCTGTGGTGGGGTGATTAGGAAACCGTTGTGTTAAGTTTGGGCTCCTCCAAGTTTAGTGCCCCAACTCTCAATGTTTGAAACAAAGCTTGACAAGATTCTACCCCTGGGTGAATCTCACAGACAGGTTGAGCTAAAGAAGCCAGAGGTAAAAAGAGTTCCTACTGGATGATTCCATTCAGATGAAGTTCAAGTACAGGTGAAACTAATCTACAGTGACTGCAATCAGAACCTGGGTGCCTCTGAGTGTGTTTGTGGGAGACGCCAATGCTAAATAAATGGAGAGGGGCACATAGCTCAGCTGGTTCGGGGGCAGATGTCTGCGATACAGCTCCCCTTCAAACTGTGGCCTTCATAAGTGGTCCGGGGGCCCCCTCGTCGGCAGGAGGGAGTCACGGCCCAGCCCCTGGGCCCTGGCTCAGGCTGGCCTCTGCTTGCTCTCTCCATGCTGCTTCTCCACCTACAGCCCTACACCCAGCGTTAGCGCCACCTGGGCTCCCTCCCCCCTCCGCCCTTGCCCGTGCTGTGCCTCCTGCTGAGATGACCTCCCCAGTCTTGTTCGCCTGGCATTTGGTCATCCTTCCTATCATGGCCGGGAAGTTGTTCCTTTGCCTCCAGGGATAGCATTAATCACATCCTTCACTCCTCACTTTATGTCTCTGCTTTCACCATTAGGCTGGGTGTGATTTTGGGGGCAGTGCCGTCTCTGTATCTGCATTGCCTGGCACAGTGCCCAGGCACTGAGTAGGGACCTAAAAACGGTGTTTGTCATTGAACTGTTGTTAGTTTAGGATGGGAAATGGAGAGCTGTAGACAATTGTCCTTTGTCACAGCCATCCATTTATGTGTAACAATGTTGGAAACATGATGGAGAAACATGTCATTCGAATGGCTCTTGGGGAGACTATTTTGTGAGTTGAGATCTGCAGGGAGGGGTGTAGACTGTCTCCAGCTCCAGAGCAGGTGGCAGAATGGCTGTACAAGACAAAGGGACAAAAATTTGACACTGGGGTGGAGAAGTACTGGAGGAATGGAGGGAAGAGATGGGGAGGAGATGAGAGAGTGGGTAGAGGGAACCATAAGGACAGTCAGAAGGTATGTTCTGTGTAATGGAGCATCTCCCTTTGGCCCCCAAATCTTCACTGAGTTTCCAGAAACTCACAAAATGTTTAATGGGAGTGTATTTGTGTGTGTGACTGTGTGCATAGGTGAGTGGGTGTGTAAATTTGTACACACGTATGAGCACATGTGGGTGTGTATATATACATGAGTGTGTGAGCATGTGTAGTGCAAGTGTGTACACGTGTGCAAGCCTACGTGAGTGTGTTTGTGGGTGAACATGTACGTATGTGTACGCATGAGGACTGAGAAAGGTTCTGCATTCCTGGCCTGTATTGTTTCGGGAGTGAGGCCGAGGCAGCATGAGGGCAGCATGAGAAAGTCGGCTTTGACATCTCTCAGCAGTAACGGAAAGCACAGACCAGGGGTTGGAGCCAAATCTCTGAGAGGCCAGTAGCCCCTAGCTGAGATCTGAGCCACACATGTATTGCCCCATCGCAGGGATGGTCACCAGTCTTGTCAAGAGAGCCCATGTTGGTTGCACAGGCGGGGCCTGTGTCGATGAGAGAAGCCTTCTGAGATGCCAAGGGGAAGGTAATTGTGACTGATTAGCAATGTCTGCCCTGGGCTCTGACTGGGATGGCAGTGGCATGCATGCCAGACGTTTGCCATCACTGGTCTCAATGGGGCCAAGCGAAGGTCTTGGCTTTTGGGATACAAAGATGAACCCGACACAGTACTCACTCTTGAGGGGCTCTCAGGATGAGCAAATTCTCGCAGGAGTGAAAGGTTTCTTGGTGTGGGGGATAAGAACAAAAGAGGGAGTGGAAGGAGAGGAGCAGGACAGTGAATCTGGAGCTGATTGTGGACGACCCGGAGTGCTGTCCCTAGGGGGATGGTCATCTCAGCCAGGTGCAAAGGACAACTGCTGTCAGCTCAGCAGACCCTACAGATGGAGCTTGGGCATCCTGGCACATCCCGGCACATCCCTCCCAGAGCCAGGGAGGCCTCCCTGCCCCTGTTCTCTGGAGCGCAGACCGTGGGAACTCAAGCCCCATCTGATCGCTGCGTTGTGTATGTTGTGAGCTGTGCAGGTGCAGGACTGAAGGCCACAGGTCATTTGCATGGAATGGAGACCACATTTCAGTTTCCCCTCACAAACGGCAGATTTCACTTTCACAGTCCTCCTTTCCCCATCACAGCCACACCAGTTTCTCCACTGCACCTCAGGAGTCTGGTGTTAGACACCCCAGCTTTCCTCTGTGGTGTTTGTGCCTTGCCAGCCTCTAGGGCTCCAAAAGGCTCAACACCCCACCAGGCTTCATGCTTTCTCCAAACTCTGCCCCCATGCCCCATTCCCAGCTCATGGGGAGTCCCACACTGGGAGGCAGGCACCTGTCCTGGCCATGCCCCTAACTCGCCATGCCCCTAACTCGCTATGGGATTTGAGGCTGTTGGGGCTTCAGTTTTCCCATATGTACCATGGAGGGTTCTAGACTTGATACTTTCTGAATGTCCTCTAAGTTGTAGAATGGTGACTCTCTGATCTTAAGAGTTTTTTTGTTGTGGGAACCCTGAGACAATATTTTATAGCAAGGGTTGGGACTTGTGTTGGCCCCTGAGGGTCCAGGAACTTGAGGGCCTGCAGGTGTCTCCTCCCATTCCCTGGATCTCCTACTGCTCCCCACATCCTTCCCAATTTTCTCCCCATCCTCATGTCTGGTTCCTGTATCTTTGCATTCATTTGCTCCCTGGCTCCTCGTGGTGACTCTGTGGGGGACGTGTTACTTTTGAGGTACCCAGTCCACCATGCCAGAGAGCACCTGGCTGGGAGGAATGTCTCTTCTCCCTTCAGCCCTCTGGCTCCCAGGCCACAGCCCAGCTCATGGCTATGCCCAGAGCTTCTTATAAACAGCTGCCCTCTGAGCAGACGGTGCCTGGAGGGAACAAGGCTGTCAAGACTCAATTTTTGAACACTGAGCACATTTTCCACTCACTCCTAACTTGAAGTTTGCAGAGAAGCTGTTTTTTGTTGACAAAGTGTAGCAGAGGGAGATAGAGGGCACGGAGGGAGGGCGCCTGGGTGGCTCAGTTGGTTAAGAGGGCACAGAGGGAGAGGGCCCCATGGTTTAGGCCTGGCTCTTTCTCCAACTTGAGATATGCCCATGGGTAAGCCTATTCCTTGTTCAGGGCTCAGTGTGAAAAGAGAGTGCAGTAGTAGGGTGGGCCAGGGTGTGCTAGACTATCTTTTAGGCCATTTGTGGCTCTGAGACCCACCAGAACGTCACAATTCCTTCCACAGCCAGTCTCCCCATCCCTTGCAGGATGGTGCTGTGTGCATAAACCTGGCTTGCTGATGGGAAGGGGAGGCTCGTGAAGAGACAAGGACCCCCTTGGAGCATAGACAGGCAGGTTTCAGAGGCTAGGTCTGCGGTGGGGTGGCAGGGGAATCCAGAGTGGCCCAGGAGACTGAGGTTAATTGAGGCAATGAAGCCAGAAAACTCCCCTGAGCAGCCAAGTGCAGGAGGGTTGCCATGCAAATCACCAGGAAGAGATGATTAGTGGGTGTAGGCACAGAAGAGAGGTGGCTGGTGACCCATGACTTGTCCAGGCCGATGGTGGATCCCCTGGGACCCCGAGGCTCTGCTTGGGGTGGGTGTGGAGGAGGAGATGGAGTGTGAACAGAGGCTGAGACAGAGGCGGGTCTGACAAGCTCCCCTCCCAGAAAGGTTACCCAGGCAAGGCTGGCCACGCAGAAGGGGCTGGTGGAGGAAGGGTGAGAAAGGCACGCAGATGGTTTCCATTTCAGGGTTCTGCGTTCTGCCCCAACCTCTGATGCCTCACTTGGGGGTGGCAGAGGGGTGTGAAGAGGAGGAAGAAGCAGGGACATTCTGAGGGCACTGCTCATTGTCAGCAGGGTTTCTAGTATGTAGGGTGCTCAGAACACAGAGACCCTCTGGGCAGCATCCTCCTGGTCCTTGGTCCCACTCTCAGCAGGCACCTGCATTTCTTCTAAGCTGTGGTCACTCACCTCCAGGGACCACAAGTCTGCTGCATCCCAGGTGGCCTGTCCCACTGGAAACTTCAGTCAGGAACGGCTTCTTGGTACCAAGCCAAAGTCTGCATCTCCACCTTCATCGGTGTTTGGTGTAATATGCCCCAGGACGTTCAGCTTGGTTTTGCTCTGTGGGGAATTTTATGTAGGAAGCAGGAATAAAATAAAATTACCAAGGTTCCAAACTTACTTGGCAGGCCTGGTGCCATATTTTAGGGGTTAGGATTTAATCAAATTTCTGCCTCAGTTTGCCATTCTCTGCCCCAGGTTTCATATTTGAAAAGATCACTATGATGGTTAATCTTATGTGTCAACTTGGCTAGGCCATGGTGCTCCACTGTTTAATCAAGCACCAGTCTAGATGCTGCTAAGGTGTTGTGCAGATGTCATTAACATCTACAACAAATTGGGGTGCCTGGGTGGCTCAGTCGTTAAGCATCTGCCTTCAGCTCAAGTCATGATCCCAGCGTCCTGGGATCAAGCCCCTCATCAGGCTCTCTGTTCAGCGGGGAGCCTGCTTCTCCCTCTCCCTCTGCCTGCCACTTCCCCTGCTTGTACTCTCTCTGTCTCTGTCAAATAAATAAATCTTTAAAAAAAAAACCAAAAACATCTACAACAAATTGACTTTTAGTCAAGGAGATTACCCTCTAAATGTGGGTGGGCCTCATCCAAATAGCTGAAGGTTTAAGGGCAAGGATTGAAGTTTCCTGAAGAAGGAATTCTGCGTCGAAACTATAAGATAGAGGGACCCCCTGGATGGCTCAGTCAGTTAAGCGTCTGCCTTCGGCTCAGGTCATGATTCCAGGGTCCTGGGATCCCCTGCTCGGCGGGGAGCCTGCTTCTCCCCCTCCCTCTATCTGCTTCTCCCTCTCCCTGCCGCTCCCCCTGCTTGTGCTCTCTATCTCCGTGTTAAGTGAATAAATAAAATCTCTAAAACAAAAAAACCCTATAAGACAGAAATATGGCCTGCTGATCTGCCTTATGGATTTTGGACTTGCCAGCATCCACAACTGCGTGAGTTTACATAAATCTCTCTCTCTATACATATTCTATTGGTTTTGTTTCTTTGGAGAACCCTGACTGATACAACTGCTTACCACCTCTCTGTGCAAAGGCAGATAAAGGACACTCAATCCTTAGGAGAAAAGCAATGTATAAGAGGACTAACATTATAAAAGTGCTAATTGGTGCAGTGCTGTGTGAATCTAAAACCCATCCCCAAGAGTGCCATCCATCTCTCTACTCAAAATCCATGATTGTTCCCTATTGCTACCACTGCCATGGTATCAGCTGCTCTTTATGAGTCGTTTCTATGAGTGTCAGACACTCTGCAAGTAATATATAGAGTTCGTATATATATTTGATGCTTTAATTCCTGCAGGAGAGAGGATATGGTATCCACTTTATAGATGAGGAAAACGAAACACGGGGGACCACACTCCTCAGCCTGGAATTCAGAGCCTCCAGTAATCCTGCTCCAATTTATCTCCCTCCACCCTCATGTCATCCATAGTGAAGGCCAATGGACTAGGTGTGCCCTAGATTTTCCTATGGTCAGTCTGTTGCCCATCCCTGGCTTTCTCCTGAAATGCATTTCCTCTTATCCTGTATCTCAAGGTCTTCCCTATGCTCCAAGGGCATATTCCGATGCCACCTCCTCTGTGACGTTCTCCTGGGTTTCCACCACCACTAACACGGGAAGTGACCTCTTCCCGCACAGCCCCACATCCAGTCCTCTAACTTGAGTTACTGCCATCCATTTCAAGGCTTCTCTCTCCCATTTAACAGGGAAGCTCTCTGAGGGCAGAAACATGTATAATGAGTTATGACAGATGACAGTACTAAAACCCATAGGCTTTCTCTCTAAAGCAGTGAACTTTGATTAGAAAAAAAATTAGTCTTCCTGGACGAAACTTCTCGAAGGAAGTATACATGTGGCTGTTTTCTGAAAGATGAGGGTTGTTTCTGCTCCAGCATTGTTAGTGGACTTCCATTTTCTTTGCTTTTATCTTCCATTTGAATGACGGGCCTCACACTGATAATTTAGAAAGTTTAGTCGTGTTTTGTCTTTCTGAAGCTTGATGGAGCAATACCAGCAAGCTCTGTAATGCCAAAGCCTACAATGTGAGCTCATATTCACCCTCTCCAGCCTGAAGCCATCTTCCTGACAGAGCCGCCGTGGACCTTTCCGTTTAGAAGTGAAGCCTTCCAGTCCAGTGAACTGAAGCTTTAGTCATCCCTGCTTTGGTAACACCATGTACAGAATGGGGTTGGGGACTAGTGAATTAAATTCATTGACTGAGGTCTAACTGTAGCAGTTTCCATGCTGGACCCTGTGAGAAAAGATCAAGATGAGATGGCCTTTATCTCTTGATTTTATCAACAGGTAATGTGAGCCCCTCCTCCACACCAGGAACCGTGCTCTCGGTAGCACTCAATCACTTGCACAGCGTCCGTTTTCTCTGTGGGCTATGAGTCCCACGAGGGCATGCATCATATCTGTCTGGACCATCACTGTATCTTGGCTTCAGTGCAGTGCCTGGCACATAACAGCTATCCTATAAATATTCATTATAGAACTGAGTTGGGTGTGCATCTGTCTCATCCACTAGAGAGAGAGCTCCTCAAGGGGAGGGAGCCCTCGATGTCTGCACAGGACCTGGCTCAGGTGAGATGCTCAAGAAGTGTTTACTGAGTTGGGTTGTCCTAGTTCAGTGGAGGTCCAGTGGGCCACACCTGACCAGGGCATGGGTTGGGGTGTAAATTCTGGGCTCTTTATGGGTTCCTATCTGCCTCTGCTGTGGGAACTGTGGCTCCTGTTTTCTTACATGACGTCTTGTCCTTACTTGTGACATTAGGGACTGAACTATTAGTTGTGGGTAAGCTAAAAACAGAGGACTGCCTCCAGAAGCTGCTACAGAACAGCCAGTTCTAAGCACTTAAGGCCAGCTATGTGCTCAAAAAGGTGCTGTGAAGGGTATGAATCATGCTGAAACTGGGTTTCCCATTGAAGCAGTATCTACTGGAGGGATTATGTTCCTTATCAAGGGATAAGGATAACAAACTTTTCCTAAAAATGACCACAAGTGTGACATTTCAGCAATGATCACGGCACAGTCCCCAGGCTCTGTACCAGCCACACCTAAGGGATTGCTGGGTGAGGCAGGAATGAGGGAGTGGCTTGTGGGGTGAGGAGGAATCAGAAGATTCCTGGGAGAGCAGCTAGAAAGATGGACAGAGAAGGGGAATGTGCAGAGCAAGAAGGTCCATAGAGGCTAGGTCATGGAAGACAGTTAGGGTGATGCTTACTGCAAGGGCCATGAGTTGCTAACCTGGCGGGCAGGGCCGGGCAGGCTGGGGACTTGTGTTGCTCTTAGACCAAGGGATGTCCATAGGGAGGCAGTGCTGCACACTGGTCATCAAGAGTGATTCTGATTTGGTGAAGCCAAGGGCTACTAATGACCATCAGACCACAGAATACCAGAGCAGAGAGTACTGAGAACTCATCCAGGCTGATCCCATTGCTTCCAATTCTGTAACGAGGAAACTGAGGCCCAGAGAGGTCACACCTTATCATAGGTCAAAATTTCACATTTTCCTTGTGATAGCATCTGACTAGCAATGTGTTTACACTGGTTTGTCATGGATAAGAGGCTGAGTTGTTTGGTAGCCATACGGGCAGGGGGCCTATGTGGAAATGTAAAAGGACTACTCACTACTATATATACAGGACTGAACTCTTTGATATTAAAAGTGAAGTAGATAACTCAGAAAGAAGGAAGTGACAGTCTGATTTTTCCACAGGAAATCCTTCGAGTGTGTACCCACCTCCTCCCTTCACTTGGGCAGCCACAGGACATTTTTAGAGAGAACCATTTCTCATGTGAATACAAGACTCCTGGTCTCCGACCCGCCCTGGGTCCCCAGCACCATTGCAGTGATCCCCTGAGACCTCCCCATTTCCCCTTCCCTTTGCTGGTACTTTCATACCTCCCCACTCCCTTCTCCTCTAGTCCCTTATTCTGTCAAAAGGGAGACACGAGGATAACATTTCCTCACCTTGTTCCTGTCTGCATACCTGCTCCAGCTCCTTTTGCTCAGCCCTCTGGATCCTTTCTTCAGTTCTCCAACATCCCCTTCTCTTTCAGCACCTTCATGTCAATGGCAACCTGACTGCAGCCAGAATCCTCTGTCCTGTTAACCTTTCCTAGCCAAGGATTTAAAAAGAGGCATACATTCTCTCCTCTTCCTGGCTGCTCATTCCGCGCATTCCAAGGAGCCACATGTCCCCAAGTCTGATAGATGCTTTTCAGTTCATATGTTTATTTGCCCATATTTCACACAGGAATTGAGGTATGACATATGCAAGATGAGAGATTATGAATAATTAAAAGTCTTAGGGAAAGTATTAAATCAGAATGGAAAATTAGAAAAATAATGAATGAAATACTGTATCCCCCAATAAAAACTCAGGGAAAAAAAGTACAACTTGGTAGAAACAATTTTTCTTACAGTTCTTGGTGTGTGTGTGATGGGTTGGATAGTGTTCCCTAAAAATATATATCCAAGTCTTTACCCTGGTACCTGTGAATGAAAACTTACTTGGAGATGAAATCTTTGCAGACATAATTAAGGATCTTGGGATGATATCATCTTGGACTTAGGGTGAGCCCTAAAGCTAACACACACAGAGACTGAGAAGGTGGAGGCAGAGACTGGAGTTATAGGTCTATAAGCCAAGGAATGCCAAGGGCTGTCAACTGCCACCAGGATGTAAGAGAGAGGCATGGAATGGATTATCTCCCAGAACATTAAGAAGGAACCAACCCCCAGGGTGCCTAGGTGGCTCAGTCAGTAAGCGTCTGTCTGCCTTTGGCTCAGGTCATGATCCTGGAGTCCCAGGATTGAGTCCTGCATCGGGTTCCCTGCTCAGCAGGGAGTCTGCTTCTCCCTCTCCCCCTCCACCTGCTTGTGCTCTCTCTCTCTCTCTCTCTCTCAAATAAATAAATAAAATCTTAAAAAAAAAAAAAAAAAAGGAATCAACCCTACTGCTATCTTGATTTTGGACTTCTGGTTTCCAGAAGTGTGAGAGAACAAATTTTTATGGCTTTAAGCCATCTAGTTTGTGGTGATTTGTTCCCACAGCCCCAAGAAATAGGGGGTGCATCCTTGCTGTTTCAGAGCTCCATGCTTTTACCGACATGGTTCCTTTTCCTGGAAGGGCTCTTCCCCCTTCTGTTAGCCAGAAAATTTTTATTCTGCTATGAAGACTCTTTGGAGGTCCTGGGCAGAAGAGATGAGCCCAGACTCCCTGGACTCTTCTTCCTAGAAGGCCAATCTATATCCATCCCTGTACTCACCTGTATGACAGTCTTTGTTTTTGCGTTTGTCTCTTTAATAGCATGCTTGTCAGCCCCTGAGGCTTGGGATTTCTATCAAGTCAACCTCAAGCAAGAATACTACCAGGAACAGAAAAGGTCAACAGCAAATATTTGTTGAATAATAATTCGGGAGGCAATAGGAATACCAAAGAGAGGAGGATTAATGTTGTCTGGGGTGGTCATAAAAGTGGAATGGGATATTCTATGCAGAATCAACAAAATAGGTAAAGTATGACCTGTCCAGGGCCAGATGATCCATCTAATGGGACCGAAGGGTGAAGGGAGCAGAGGAGAAAGAAAAGGAGTGAAGTCTGCAGAAGATGAGGCTGGAAAGGCTTTGAATGTTAGGCCAGGAAGTTAGACTTGAGCCTGTGGGCCATGGTTCCTAAAGCTAGTTCAACTACCACCTTCCCCCAGGCCTTTATGGTTGGACACTTGCCTTGTGATCACAGTCTTCTTCTTAGCCCTCCAGGAGCAAAGCAGGAAACAAAACAAGATGGTCTGTGGACTAGAGATCGTTGGCCTTGCCCAGGTATTTCAGAGTATTTCCAATTCCGAGAAAAATTACTAAAATATTCCCAGTAGATTATGAAACTAGTTCTTGCTTTGACATATGTATACACTTATGAAACCGTTGCCACAATCAAGATAATGAACACACTCACTACCCCCAAGTTTCCTTGTGCCCCTTTGTGATCTTTACTTCCCACCCTTCCCAAGTATCCCCACCCCCCCGGCAACCAGGGATCTGCTGTCACTAGATTAATTTGCATTCTTCACAGTATTCCACCATGAATTTTAAATTATTGACTACTATAGATTCTTGTATTCCTATAAATATTCTTGAGCTTTATTCTTGGAATTGGTTGTTACTGGAAACAGTTTGATTCTTTCAGGTCTTGCTTTTAAGTGAGTTAGGCAGAACCAGAAGTTTAGACCAGGGCGAATTTTCCCCATCACCAAGGCAAAGACCCTTCTCAGTACGGTAGTCAGTGCCACACCAAACATGAGATTTTCCATTCTGACTGGTGAGAACAGAAACAAATTCGGGGCCCTTTATGAGCTCCAGAAAGTTACCTCTAATCCTTTCGGTTGTTTTCCTCACACATGTGCACTAACCAGTACTCCGCCCAAGACTTGAGGGGGACCCTCTATAGATCTCTGGGTTCTCTCTGTGCAGCTCTTCCCTCTTTGGTAACCAGAGCAGCAAAGTCAAGCCACTTTGGCTTTTCCAGACTCTGAGCTCAGTTTCCCTACCTCAGGGAGACCACCAGGCTATTCTTGGGTTTCCCTCCCTGCTCCACAATCGGGAAACCCCTCGGCAGTCAGCTGGGGCAACCATATGGCACACCTCACTCATTTGCCATCTCTCAACGTTCACTGTCCTTCCTTGTCAAATGTTCGGTGTCTTGAAAACGGCTTCATGTATTTTTTACGTGGTTTCAGGATGGAGGGTAAATTTGGTCCTATTAGTCTAATCTTGGCTGGAAGTAGAAATTCCTGAAACTGCTTTTGATGACTATGACAAATGCAATATATTTGATCTCCTGCTCTTTTATGCTGTACAGTCATACATGGGTACTCAAGCTGATAAACTGTTATTGAGAAAATGGGTAAATATAATATACATAAAGTTGTCTTTTTCTGCATTCAAAAGTAATTTAAGAAATTATTTTGGTCAATACTGGGGCACCTGGGTGGTTCAGTGGGTTAAGTATCTGCTTTCAGCTCAGGTCATGATCTCAGGATCCTGGAATTGAGTCCCGCGTCGGGCTCCCTGCTCAGTGGGGTTTGCTTCTCCCTCTCCCTCTGCCCCTCTACCCGACTTGGGCTCTCTCACTTGCTCTCTCTCAAATAAAGTCTTTAAAAAAATTATTTTGGTGAATACTGGTAGGTATCTTTTTGTGGGAAGGACTGTTCTGAGATTATGGTTATAGCAGATGACATTGGTGTTTTGTTCATATCCCTGTGTCTCTGACAGGTGCTGCCTAGTAGCTGCCAAGCCCACTTTGCCTGGGTGCATAGAGAGCCAGGGTCACTATAGATTAAGAGAAAGTCTCCTGAGGGCCGCTCTTAATGATTTTAAAACAAAACGAAAATCACACACACACACACACACACACACAGGTCAGCTCTTTTGCCCTTGATCAGAGCAGCTTGAGGTGTGCCCTACACTGTCTCTAGTGCTCCCTTTGATTTGAATGCTCCTGGGTGGGACTTGACTTGATAGGGCCTGCGGCTTGGATTCCTTCTTTTCCCTGCCTCACTTCCCCATTCCCTTACTGGGTTTAACTGGAAACATTTTCCAGTAGATAGGTTGAAGTGATTTATTTCACAACTATTAGGATGGGTAGGTACAATGTCCATAGTAAACATTACATATGCATGAAATGCACCAGCACCTTAAGTTGTTCTCTCTGGAAAGAGCAACAGTGAAATGGCTTCCTCACGTGAAGTGATTCTTTGCATGGCATGAATAGATCGTGTCTTCCAACGGATGATACTTCTCTGAATGTTAACCCCAAGTGTAAAACCTAAGAGCCTATGCTGGGCCAGGGTCCTAGTGATGAGTCCTATAACCTGACATTCTTGACCAAATGAATGTCCCACTGGGTAATCTCCAACTCTTTCCTTCCCCACCAACTGACTCCCTTAGTTCTCACACCATGATTATTTATCTCAGTGGAGATTATACCCTTCCTGGTGCTCTAGTGCTTCTGCTTCCCAGTTAGACCAGTAATTCCCCTCAGCTGGCTAAGTCTCCAGGGGCCCTGTCCTTCCACAAAGTGGTCCAGGAGTTCTGTAGACCTTCATGCCATGGAGCTGGTGTCCTTATTTTAGATAAACAGGACATGCACCAAACTCTCAAATATCAGCACAGTCTGATGAAAGAGTAAGCCTTGTAAGAGAAGGATACATTCGGCTCTTACTTTCAGATGTAGCAGGACACCGGAGCTCCCCTTCTCATTGGCAGAATTACTTCTGAGATGAGAAATCTGGGGCTGGGTATTTCTTTGTTGTGGGGAGCTGTCCTGTGTAATGTAGGATTCTTAGCAGCACCCCGGGCCTCTAGTCACAAGATGCAGTAGTACCTTCTAAATTGTGAAAACCAAAAATGGTACCAACAGGGGATCAAGACAGCTATGAAGGAATGAAAGTCTCTTATTTTGTATGTAATCTTTTGTTGGCAGAAGACTTTTCGGTTGTTTCCTATGAGAAGCTTCTCTCCCTATCTTTTATCAACAGATTGATATATAGTTAATCCTGCCTCTTTACACAAACACAGCACACATTACTCTTTTCACTGTAGCACTAACAAATAGTGTTTCATTGCCCATCAGAGAGGCCAAGAGAAAAAGGAATGACAATATCCCATTACTGTGGTAGTGGGGAGACGAACTCTCTCTCTCACACACTACCAGAAATGTATAAATGACTGGGGAGGAATAGGACTTTTTGGGAATGGAATTTGGTAATATATACTAAAAGATGCATGAAATATATGCATATTTTTTAGACCCACAAATTCTACTTTATCACAATAATCAGAGGAGATATGATGTGCACAGAATTTTTAAGATGATGAAAACAACCAAAATGTTCAACAACAGGAAGCTGATTAAATAAGTTATGGTATAGCCATATAACAGCATGTCATGGAGCCATTAAAAATAATGATGTAGACACATAATGGATTAGAAAAAAGATTTTTACAATGCATTAAGTGAAAAAACAGGTTACAAAACAATGTATATACGTATAGAAAAACGTCAGGAAGGTCGACACTAAAAATTTTAACCGTATCTTTGGGTGTAAGAATCAGGTATGATTTTTAAAATTTTTTTCCCTTAAAATGAACATGCAATCCTTGTCTGACAAAAATAAAGATCTAATAATAGGTACTACAAATAGCATGGACCATGAAAGCAAGACCTTTCCATTGAGAGAATGCTCCTGGGTGGGACTTGACTTGATAAGGCCTGCGGCTTGGATTCCTTCGGATCCTTTGCCTCTTCTAAGAATGGCAAACATGAAGCAAGCTATCGCCCAGGAAAGGAGCCATTTAGGCTGCCTGTAATCAAAGTGGGGCCAGAGGCAAAAGATGTTTGTTTAGCCTTCTCAAACTTAGCAACTAAACAGATTCTTATTGTTTGGGACATCTGCTTTTCTTCTCAATTGTATTTACCCATTTAAAGTATTACTTGCTTAACTGTGGAATCTCTAAGATATTTTAAACTCCCCATTTTTGTATGGAAAATTGGTGTGTGATTCCCTGATGGACTGACTTTAACTGAACACTTGGTGAAAGACTCAGGTGCCAGGCAACGAAGAGGAAATGGAGCAAAAGCTCCTCTGTGTTTCTGCTCTTTCCTAACCACCCTAATGCCCACAAGGAAAGTAGCTCAGCTGTTTTCCTATCTGCATTTAAATGCATGGACCTGAAGGGTAAATTATATCCCAGAACAAAATGCTTGTCTAATTAAAAAAAAAAAAAAATGGGGGGGAGGGGCAATAGGATAATGCGCAGAAGCGAATTAAAAAAAAAAAAAAAAAGCGAGCCTCTTTTCTTCCTTTCTCCAAACAATCTGCTAAGTATGAAAGACCCTAAGGAATCCACTCTGCCCTGAAAGGAGATGCCCTTGCATCGGAAGCAATGCTAGTCACACCACACCAATAATAAGCCATGCTTGTCCCACGTCTTAATGAGGAATAACACCAATTATTTCAGGACTTACCACTCTGTGAAGCCATTTCTCATGGCTGTCACTTTTAGCAGGGCTTTTAAAGACTCTGGCCACTTACCTTAGGGTCAAAACAAGCCCAGCTGAGGTTAGGAAGCCATGAAGCAACACGAAGAACACTTACACTTAGCTGAGAGCAGGACAACCACAGGGAGGGAGGGCAGTGGACTAAAGACTTCAGTTGACGCTGAAGCTGTTTTAGGAGGAGAGACTCTCCCTTTCCCCCCAGAAGATAAGAGAGCTGATCCTATCAGATACACAGCAGTTCATGTACTTCACAAAGAGTAAAACACAAATGTGAGAAGCTAACATTATAAAACTGCCCTAATTAACTGACTCCATCTCAATTTCTCTTCTGGCATAGAGCTAGTTCTTGGCCAACAAGGGCCTTGTGAGCCCAGTTCGTGGAGATTTTACAACTTTAGTCACTTGTCCAACCCAACCATGCCCTTTGTCACCCAAACTCTCATTGCCTTGTTACATAATTGACAAGCTTATTTACTCTATTTCAGGCATTTTATTTTTCTCATTCTAACATTAGGCTTCAATAAGTACAAAAAATTCACAGGTACAAAAATTTCTGTATAGCCTTGTGGTAGTTAAAAAACCCGTGAAAACAAAACAATGTTTTAAGTTGGGCAGTATCTAGCTCTATACATCTGAGTGACAGTCTCCTTGAAGTGTGGCTGTAAAAATGGTGAGAACTATTGCATTGTGATGACGTTACAATTTTTTACGACTCTTTTTCACTTGTCCCAGGAAATCTATCTCATGCCATCTGCACTGGATGGGTTCCTTACTTCTATTTTGCTATAGACCAATTCTCCGCCTCCTTGGGGCTTCAGTGATGACACCTTCATCTTTCAGCCTCAGGTTCTGACCCTTGGAAGATTCTGACACCAGCCTCAACAGCAAGAACAGCTGGATTGAGATTTATAGCTATTACCCTTCCTGATGTTAAGAAAGAAAAAAGCAATGCTGAAAAAGATTGATGAATTTTTCATACTAGCATTAATTTCTCTTCCTGCAAGGATTTAATTTTCATACTCCCACCACAGATGAATTATATTCGATGAGCTTTTATTTTTTCAGAGTACTTAAAAAAATTGTTCTTGGAAAGATTGCTTCTTCTTATCCCTAGGATTCTGAGTAAAAATGACATATGGGAACAGGGGAAGTCTGAGTATATCTGTTTGTTTTTTTTCCCCCTACATCTAATAACCTGTTGGACACAGAGACTGGAGATCTCCATGGTCTTTGTTCAGCAGCTCCAGGTATGGCTGAGATGACAAACAAAACCAAAAAATCCACTTTATTTAATCATAGATAATAAAGATCTTGCCGGGATGTTCTAGGCATGAAGACCAGACAAACACCAGAAAGCTGAATCGGAAGCTGTCTCACAGCTTAGACTTTTTTTTCCTCTGCTTAATAAGAAATAAATTATCATTGCCATCGGCCTCCAGGTAGCTCTCCTTTTTCTTATGCTTGCTCCGCTTGCCCTCTCTGGGCAGCTTGTCTTCTCTTGGCTTGTGGGAATGTGATGAGTGGTGGAAGGACTTGGGAGCCTTCTGGGTTTTGAAAGGGCCAGAAGAGTGGAGTTTTGGGCCCCTGGGGAAGTCCTCATCCACTTCACGACACCTGTCGGCCTTCCTGTGCTTCTCACGCTCTTTATTGCTCCTGCTTGCTTCTTTTTGGGGTTCCTTCTTTTCTTGAGGCCACCTGTTGTTTCTACAGGAGGCATGGCTCTTCCTCCTGTTATGCTGGGGCCTCTTATCTGCTGCTTCCATGTGAGGTCTCTTGAACTGCCTTGGAAAATCCCCATTTCTCTGGAGTTCTGGAAAATAGAAAAGTATTTCTGCATATTCAGCGGCCAGACAGTCCATGCACAGCTTTCATAGGTCTGTAAATAACTCAGCAGAGAGGGAAACCAGATAATGCAAAGTGTTAGTGATACGACATTCTAAATAGCCATCACTAAGGTAAAAATCACTCACTAAAAATTGCATGGTTATCATTCTGTATCTGATTGCTAAAAATGGAAAATATCCAGAAATCCAGTGATATTTAATCTATTCAAGCCAGCTGAATTAGGCTGAACAATGGTGGTGAAGACTAGTGAAAGCTGTAATCATCTTAGCTTTGTGAAGAAAACTCATGTCGGACCAATTCAAGTTCTTGAAGTGATAAAGAAGCAGCCCTTGACCATAAGGGAAACAAGATGTATAAAATGGTCTTTTGACAGGCTCATATGACATTTCAATTACCCTCTCAAGATAAAGCCTGGCCACAGGACTTAGAGGTAGATGCCAAACTGGACAGGAGATTATTCCTCCAGAGCAGATATCACTGATTTGGAGAGTACACACACATGTGTATTTTAGAGGTTTTGGTGCCAGATTTGATGTTCAATTTTGCCAGGACTTGGAACCCTTACTCTAAGTGTTTGATGGTTGTGATTCTGATGGGTAAGTGGGAGATGAGGTTCCAGTGAGAGATGAAAATGAACATGCCAACAAGGCCTTGAAAGATTGAAGAAGTGGCCAATAAAAAAACAGGATGAAATGCAAGGTAATATATTTAGGGGACCAAAAAAACCCACAAAAAACAAAAATGAATTCTAGGATACAGAGCAAAGGTAATTACTTACAGATTTAGGGTAAAATAAAAATTCCAATGGATGACAGACAACCTCAAAGTAGCCACAGAGTTGTCAATCTAACTAGTTAAAAGGGAAAAAAATGTTTTTTCTCTAGCATTATAAAAGTTATAAAGACTCATTATAGAAAACCTGGGAAATACAGAAAAGTATTAAAAAAAATAAAACCATAGCCATAATCTTTTAATTCAGATGTGACATTTTGGTGCGTTTCTTTTTAATTTTTTAATTTAGTTGCCTAAGCAATATCTTCCCATACTATAATTTCTCTCTCTATAGTTGAGATAAAGTTCATATGAAATGTCATATGTAAAATACGCTGGAGTTGAGAAGTAATTCCTTTCGAAGAAGCCCCGAACTCAGAGAGAGTCAGGAAAAGAATAACAAAACTTTCAGAGTTGACAATGTATAGGTCAACTTGAAAAATATAGAACTGTTTTGTGCTGAAAGCAACAAAAGTAACTTGGTAAACCATTGTGAAGTATATGGCAAGAAAGAAGTTGAAAGAGTAGGCTTAAATTAGAAAACAGGAGAACTTTTAAGTTAGTGACAGTAAATAAAGAAACCCCAGAGGGTGGCCATGGACCGGAAGCTCTGCCGTAATCATGGCTGGTAAGAACAGACTTCCTTGGGGAAGCTCCAGGAATCACCAGGAATCACCTAGCAGGGAAAGCCTTTCTTTCCATGAAAAATACTAGGGACATACAATGGGAAAAAATAATTACTTGCCAAACAGAAAAAGCTCAAAGGAGCCTTTACAAACTCTGTATACCTACATGGATAGAAGTATTTTCTGGACATTTTCTAAATTGGTCATTATGTGAGAAAAATGTTTGCTGTGAATAGAACATAACAGTTTCTGAGGTGGGTGCCTGATTTCTGGAGATCAAGAAAGTTCTGGTTTTTTTTCTGGCAATTATTTAAAACCATTTTCTGTGCTAACCAATGACCCCCAAAGCAGGGAAAGACAGTGCAAAAGAAGATATTTAGGAACTATTGCAAAGGTGGATCTCACAAGAAGTCAGTAACATACCTTTCACTTTTCGTTTTATTCTCTGTTCTCTCTCCCGAATTTCGTATTTGTCATCATAGTAGTAGATGAACGGAGATGTTGGAAAGGTCTGGTTAAACATTCGTCTTTCTGTACATTCCTGCAAGTTGTTTGAAAATTATTGTTTCAAATTACCAAATTTGAAATTGTGATGTTACAAGCGCACTGCTCAGACCACCTTTCTGCAAGATTATGGACCACTGTAGTTAGAGACGAGCCCCACACCAGAGATACCCCATGCTGTGGCTCAGGATGCGGTCTTGCTCCGACGCTGGGAAGATCACACCCAACCGTGCTTACATGTTTCTTTCAGGCTTGGGTTTTCTTTCCTTATCTTTTTTCAATCTCCCCTGCCAAATCCTGCCCCCAGCCCAAGTTAACAGCAATGGGCTGAATCTCCACTGTACTTGCCTTGTTCCTCTCTTAGTAGGTTTATTTTATTTGACCTTATGTTGCTTTAGACCTCTGCTTGTCTGTCTCTTCCAAACGGCCTTCCATCAAGTGCTTCTCCCTTCACATTTACACCCTAAATGTGGGTGTAAATCCTTAGTCCTTTGCTCTTTTCCCTTCACACAAATGGTGTGCAGGCTTATTCTAACCCAACACCCACTGCTAACAAGGGCAGTGATTCTTATGGTGAGGAGCAGGATGGTGGTGGTGGGTTATGTCTAGCTTGAAACTGCTTCTAGGTAATTCTGAAATACCCCAAAGGAATCTTCTCTTCTCTTTGCTCCCCCCACTTAAGATGAGATCACTCCTCTCACTCATTACCCTGGTTCTGCTTCCCACTCACATGACTCTGGCTTTCCCACTGCTGCTATTTTCCAAGTCCACATCCTTGGCCTGAGCCACATCTAATATAATAGGCTTTATTTATCACGATCTGGTGACATATATTCATTCAGTATGTCTGGAACCAAATTTTCTTTTCTTTGAAAGAGGCTTCCCTTTGGAACTTCTCCATTTCTGTCCTCTGCCATCTTGCTTAAAATGTATTTTGTAAATGTTTACTTCTTTTTAGTTAGGTATTGAAGAAAATTAGAATACCCCTTAGGAAGAAAGTATATGAAACAGCCACATAAACTTTAGTTAACTTATCCTAACTTTGGCATAATATATTTGACTTGTAATTCTAAGATATCTGACCAAGCTGGGAGCCATATACTTAGGAACATAATTTGCAGAGTTTAAAAAATTATGAATCATTCTAAATATATACTTAAGTATAAAGTAATGGAAATCTGTACCTACTATTAGGCTTTATCAAATCATAACATTTTATCTTAACTTCAGTTTTTATCCCAAGGCGTGAAGCATTAATAATACAACTGAAATCCTCTTTCCCATGCCTCATTCCTCTCCTTCCCTTTCCAGAAATTGCCACTGTCTTAAAGTTGGTGCCTGCCATTCTTATATGTTTTCCTCTTACTACTACTAAACAATACGTAAGTTTGAAGTGTTCAGACTTCATAAAAACAGTATCATTCTATAAATGTTTTGAAGGTGCTTTAGGTTATAATAGCTTTATAGAATAAATTGGGTGATGGTTCTCTTGAATTATGTTTCTGAATAAAGGTTTGGTAAAACTTGACTGTAAAACTCTCTGGGTCTGATATATTTCAGGGGAGAGAATCCTGATAACTAATTTTATTTTTTTTAGTGGTATTGGTTCATGTAAGTTTGTTCTTCAGTCATTTTGGTTAATTAATATTTTTCTGGAGAATTATTTATTTTATCTATATTTTCAGACTTAATTTTGAACTTTATAAAGTTTGTATTCTCTTATAATTAAAAAATTTTAAGCTATTCACATTTTTTATTCACTATTTGTACCTTTTCTTTGAGTAGTTTTTCCAGAAGTCTTTTTACTTTTGAAAAGAAAATGTTGGGGCCCCTGGGTGGCTCAGTCAGTTAAGCATCTGCCTTCGGCTCAGGTCATAATCCCAGGGTCCTGGGATCGAGTCCCATGTCCGGTTCCCTGCTCAGCGGGGAGTCTGCTTTTCTCTCTCTCTCTCTCTCTCCCCCCTTCCACCCCTGCTTGTTTTCTCTCCCTCTCTCTCAAACAAATAAATAAAATCTTAAAAAAAAAAAATGTTTTCAAAGAACCAGGTTTTGGTTTTGTTGATGCTATTAATTTTGTTTTCTATCTTAATAATTTTGGATCTTATCTTTATTATCTCCTTCTTCCAACTATCTTTAGCTATACTGTGTTGTTGACTTTCTGGATCTTTTGGGGCTTTTTTGGATCCTGCAAGTTATAAGGCAAACCTGCATGGTAATATAAAGAATTACTTTTATAAATCACTATCCATGGTGGCCCCAAGTTTCCAGAAGAAAGGACACCCATGAAAGATTTGGGTCTAAGATTCTGTTAATAGTCTGAATGTTTGTGCTCATCCCCTCACCCGCAACCAAAATTCACCTCCAAGGTGAATTAAGAGGTGGAGCCTTTGGGCAGTGATTTAGGTCATGAAGGTGGAGCTCTGATAAATGGGATTAATGTTCTCATAAAAGAGATCCCTACAGAGCTCCCTAGCCCCTTTTGCCTTGTGAGGACACAGCAAGAAAGTGTCACCTAAGAGGAAAGAGGGCCTTACCCGACGTTGATTCTGCTGGTGCCATATCTTGGGCTTCCCAGCCTCCAGAACTCTTAAGACATAAATTTCTGTTGTTTATAAACCACCCAGTCTATGGTAGTTTGTTTATAGCAGCCTAAATGGACTAAGAGAGAGTTTAACCATAAAATATTAAGAGCAAGTTACAATTACAAAAAGGTACTAAAGATCTTGATGCATTCCCAGCGCCCACTCATACTTTCACAGGCTCCTGGAGTAGGCTCTCTGCACAGTGACCTGCTGTTTCCTATGGTAGTCTGCCTGATGCGGAGCTGCTTATGACGGTCCCTGCCTCCCCAACTACACAGTGAGTGGAGTTAGGGAAGGGTGGTGCCACATTCACCTCAGAATATCTTCCACATGAAGAGGCTGTTGAGTAACATCGGTAGAGCTGTATTTCTGAAACTGAAGGGGAGGGGTCCTCAGACATCTTTAATCATCTGCACAGTCTCCTATTTGGATCCTGTATGGTCTAGACTGTGTGACTATACGGAGCTATACAGTCCCATAAATATTTTCCAAAGCTAAATGTAAATTATATTTTGATTATCCACATCGCTGGTCCCCTCCATTAGCACAGACAATTGACAGATATAATTTATCTACTATTCTGGATTAGCCACACCACTGATCTTCTTCATTAGTGTGCATAATCTAGAGTTCTTCATCTATGGCAGCGATGAGGCTGCCAAATTTGCTTTATTGTAAATTAAAAACCATCTAAATCTAGATTTCAGGGATAAATTCCAAATGTTTTTAATGTATTTCATATCTATATTAACAGGAGTGACTAGTAAGCAGTATGTGTCCAACTGTAATTGTTTTTCTTTAATTGAACAAACATAAATGCTAAAATCACACCCCTTTGCTTTAAAGAGGTCAGCAAGCATAAATTGTACATCTATGTGATCTGTGTGGCAGTGGAATACTTACGTGGATAGGTTTCCTAAACAGTGTTGGCAACATCTGAATTTTGGCAACAAGGAGGAATGCACAAAGCCGGAAAAGATCTAGAGATGACAATTTTGTAAGAAAAAGTATTCTCTAACAAGGTTTCAGTGTGAGTTCTACGGAAATGAAGGAGTATACTGCAGGGCCTCTCCAACCCTATCACCCTACTGTGGATTTGTTCACACTGGAAACAGCATCCCCATGTCAGTACTGAGAAATCTCCCTGTACAACTTCTTTGCTTTGTAGATAAAGAAACTGAAAACCAGAGAGAAAACGCCGGTTGTTCAAGTCACACAGTTAAGTCAATAGCAGAGTAAAAACTGGAACTGAGGATCAGAACTTCATCCTACTTTCATATTCTATCCCTTCACTCCCTAGTCCTGCTGCCCCAATGTGGAAGAAAAACTTCATCTGCTGGTGAACTGTGCCCCAGACTTTTCTTTTCCCAGCCGTTCTGTCTCTCCCTAGGCTGTCGAGCTCTAGCCCCAAGGTCTGCCTGGTCAGAATCCAAGTCACAAAGGGCAGTCCTCTCCCATCCTACTGCTCACAGCCCTACCCATTTTGAGGACTCTCTACCCACTGAATGCTTTCCACCTCGTGTCATCAGATTGGATATTTTCGTTTATTTTGGTTTCTAGGCTGCGAGAAGCCCACCTGGAAACTAGGAATGTATTTCTCCATACAGATTTTCTACTTTTTGTGCCACCACCTTTCTTCCTCTGGCGCAGGATTCCCAGAACGCAGGAGAGCTCTGAGTCGATTCTTACTGCAGCCTGTCTCTGGGATGAGCTGCTGCTGTTTCATACTTAGTGAGACAACTGGCTAGGAGACTCCCTCCCATCCCACAACAACCAGTTTCTTCTGCTCTGACACCCCGGCACCTGAAACACACACAGTTTGGCCCTTTCGGTTGGGGTTGGGAACACGCAGTCTGCATAGGGTATTTGGACGTTTGTGGGGTGGGCAGGCTAGTCAATGATGCAGCCCCTCTGTCTTTCCACTAGCGTCGGGGTTTACACGTGAGTGATGAAGATTTAAGGGAACACAATACCAGGGAAAACTGGAGATACTGGAGAACTACACAGAAAATCTAAAGTCATGATTTGGCTGTGTCAAGGTCATAGCAAACATAAGAACTCAGGAGAACTGTAACCATTCTGTTGACTACTTTTATTTGATTGATTTTATGAGCTTTGTATTTGTTTTAGCCTAATGTATTCCTGCATATTTAAAACAATTAGAAGAATGTGCTCTGACAGATCCCTTACTCTTGCAGGGAAGGGAGAAGTCAATTGGGTGAAAATATATGAAGTCTTATTTTAGGATATTAGTTTATTGAAAAAGTAAGCATTCAGAATTACATTCTTTTCGAGTTCATCTTTCAGCAACCACTCCCAGAACAGAATGCTATGCCCCAATGCTACTCAAACTTACGTGTCCATAATGGCCTTCTTGCCCACAGTTGTAGCAATACACTAAGGCTGATTGTCCAGAAGGGGTCTTCGGCTTTTTGGGTGGTCCAGGTTTGGTCTGCAACATGAGTATTTGTGAGGGTTTATTAAGTGTTTGAAGAAAACTGAAACCTAATTCTTTCCCAAAGAGCTCTTTTTAGGTAAGAGACTCCTTAGAGATACTGCCTCCTAGAGTTTAGTGTGAGGACCTCATATCCAGATGGCTCTCCGTGTTAAAGTGCATAACATGACAATTCTCTTATACTTCACATCGATGTGTTCTTTCCTCTCCTTCGCTCCTCATTCCATTTGGCACTGTGCCCAGGACTGTGCTAGGTATTAGGTCTCTCAGAGAAGCACAATAGGCTAGTAGAACATGACAGACATATAAATAAATGACAGAACGATGTAATAAGCACAGTGACAGAAACATGTACAAGGTATGAATGGAGTGGCAAGGGGGACCCACCATTGGATGGGATGGAAGAAGTCAGGGAAAGCTTCCTTGAAAGTATACAACTTAAATTTACTCTCAAAGGATTAGCTGTAAGTAAAATGAAAAGTCCTAGGTAGAGGGGGCAGCATGAACAATGGCATGAAACTAAGAAAGAGCATACATGCTGACAAGGTACAGAACACACAGCCAGGTGTACTGACAAATGAGACTGGAGAAAGCAGGGCACAAGAAGGGAGGGCCTTATAAATCATCTTAAGGAGCTTTGGGTTTATCTGGGCTTTTCCATTTTAAGTGTAGTTTTTGTTTTTTTTTTTTAAGATTTTATTTATTTATTTATTTATTTATTTATTTATTTATTTATTTATTTATTTGACAGAGAGAGAGAGAGACAGCGAGAGAGGGAACACAAGCAGGGGGAGTGGGAGAGGGAGAAGCAGGCTTCCCACCAATCAGGGAGCCCGATGCGGGGCTTGATCCCAGGCCCCTGGGATCATGACCTGAGCCGAAGGCAGACACTTAACCAACTGGACCACCCAGGCGTCCCAATAGGAAATATTTTTAAAGATTGAATGAAAGTTGAGAGAAGGAGACAGTAGGTATACATTACTTTGAGAAGCATGAATAACAAGGGGCAGAAGAAGACTGAACAAGACCTAGGAAGGGGGTTTGGTGGAGTTTGCTATTAGAATGAGAGAGAGAGAGATCTGAACAAGTGAGAAAGCTAGTAGAGATGGAGGAGTTGGAAACAGGAGAGAAGGGAGAAGACAGAGCAAAACTCCTGAGGTGGCAGGGCTTTAAACAGAGAAAAAACCCTAATTGCCCTCCCACTCCATTCTTTTTGGAGATTGGAAGAAAGGTAAGGATGGGATATAAACTTGGTTAAGTTTCTTTCCTTTTTTTTTTTTTAAAGTAAACTGTACACCTAACACTGGGCTCGAACTCACGACCCCGAGATCAAGAACCGCAGGCTCCCTGGACTGAGCCAGTCAAGGCGCACCCCACTTATGTTCTTTAATGGGATGCAGTAACAAAGAGTGCTGGTCTCCAACTAATTTTGTTATTGTTTTTTAAGGTGGCAAACGGCTGGTCTGTGGAGGTTTTATTTTCTTGACACCAGAAAATAATCTATAGGTTATAAAAACTGTTTTCAAACAACTTTACTTTCAGATTCCATTTCCTAAAATGGAAAACTGGAGGATAACAGTAACCTAGAAGCTCTTTTCTACTGAAAATGACTACAAAGGTTACACAAAATGGAATTTACAACCTCAGCTCTTATCAATTGGGATATAATAAAAAACACAACAAAAGGTCTTATATTCTCCAATAAAAAAATGTGGTTCACAAAGGAAGACAAGCTGAAAGTCGTCAAGCACAGTTTTGATAGGGATGCACATAAGCAATGTACCACTCACTCACTGCAGTGGTTCACAAATTTGTTCAGGTATAGAGTGCCAGGAAGACATGAAATTATTAAGCAGAAATTATTTTTCCATCTTTGTGTTATGTGATGTGACACAAAATTGCAACTATGAGCATAGATATATGTGGTTTAAGAGAAAGAAATCAAACCCAGAGATAAGTCATGGATGTGAAGGCAGAACACAATGTTTCAAGGAAGAAGCTGTCAAAAGCTGCTGGTGGGTTAAATAAGATAAAGACTATGAAATCCACTGGATTAGCAATCAGGAAGTTGCTGGCAAATGGAAACTGCTGTGAACAGTTTATTTGAGGGGTAGAGATGCAAACCAGATTGTAATGGGTTTATTATAAGTAGAAAGAACTGAAGAACAGTACACTGATGACTTTCAAGAGACTAGGTTAGGTATGGGGCAAGGGAAGGGGACAAGTAGAACAGAACAAGTTCAAGGATGCCTCCATCAGTGATGTTTACCAGAGCGCTGGGCACATGGCATGAGCATATATACATGCATTCTTTCACTGATTTATTAAAAAAATAATTACTGAGTGCCTAATACATGCCAGATATCTTAGAACAGATTAGGTAATTGAGAAGTGAGACCAAAATAATCACTGCTCACATCTCCCGTAGTGGAAGACAGATAAACCAACAAAACACATACACACACACAGACAATATCAGATAGTAATAAATGGCACACAATTAAAATACAGTTATATGATTGAGAGTCACTGGTGGTGACTTAAGATTGAATTTTAGAGAAACTCTCACTGGGAGGATCATTTTTTGTGACAAATCCCACCATCCCCCCAAGTTTGCAATGAGTAGGGAACATTCTAGGCCTCAGGCATGGGAGACAGGGAATGCAAACCCCTGACGTAGGCATAAGTTTGCCAAACTTGAGTATCTGAAAAATATCTGTAAATTTCAAGTGTGGTAGGTGAAGGAAGAGTGGGAGAAGATGAGGTTCTAGAGATGGAGAGGGACTAGATCACTTAGGGCTTTAACAATCAGAGTGGAAGGGACTAGATTTTGAGTGGCATGAAAATCTAGTCTAAGGCTAATGGTAGGTGCTCAGTAATTAGTTGGCAACTGTTAGCAGAGACTATCACTAATGATAAACAGAATTATCCAGGGGCGCCTGGGTGACTCAGTTAAGCGTCTGCCTTCGGCTCAGGTCATGGTCCCAGGGTCCTGGGATCGAGCCCCGCATCGGGCTCCCTGCTTGGCGGGAAGCCTGCTTCTCCCTCTCCCACTCCCCCTGCTTGTGTTCCTGCTCTTGCTATCTTTGTCGCTGTCAAATTAATAAATAAAATCTTTAAAAAACAAAACAACAACAACAAAAAACAGAATTATTCACCCCCCAAATAATGAATCTTCTCTGAAAAACTTATGTTTATAAATTTTTCTGTTTTGTATGTGTGTGTGTGCAAATATATGGCAATTTACCCCTGAGACAAGATTTCTAGATTCACTGATGAGAAAGAAAATATGCTCACTCTGTTTATTCCACTGGAATAAGAAACTCCATTGGCTCAAATCTTATGCAAAAGGACAAGATGAAATCAGGCAGTAATGACAAGGGGGCCCAATAAAGACCAAGTTAAGAGGGCTATCCAGACGCAAACTTTGTCTTGATTGGTATGAATGCAAATAGAGATTTCCTCACAGGAGAGCCAATGGTATCCCCATGGCACTGCTGGCTTGTCCTTAAGAATACAGAACACAGGGGCGCCTGGGTGGCTCAGTTGGTTAGGCGACTGCCTTCGGCTCAGGTCATGATCCTGGAGTCCCGGGATCGAGTCCCGCATCGGGCTCCCTGTTCGGCGGGGAGTCTGCTTCTCCCTCTGATCCTCCTCCCTCTCATGCTCTCTGTCTCTCATTCTCTCTCTCAAATAAATAAATAAAATCTTTAAAAAAAAAAAAGAATACAGAACATAGGAAAGCCACACTACTATACAACTCTCCAGTGGTTCGTTCCCATCACATACTCTCAGAATAAAGGCCACAGTGCTCCTGATCCTCCTTTCCCTATTTCACCTTCTCCCATACTAAACTGATTATTTGTCACATTTATTATCTGTCTCCCCATTGCTAGAATATAAGGTGTATGAGGTAAGGTATCTTTGTTTAGTACACTATGTATCCTTATGCTGAGAATCTAGAGTAAGTGTTGGCCGACAGGCCAAATCCAGCCTGCTGCCTGTTTTTGTATAGCCCACAGGCAAGAATGGCTTTTACGTTTAAATGGTTAAAAAAAAAAAAAAAAAAGGATATTTTGCAACACATGAAAATTCTATGAAATTCAAAATTCAGTGTCTGAAAATAAAGTTTTATTGGAACACTGGGAGGCACACCTGTTTACAGATTATCTAAGGCTACTTTTCTTATATTATTTTAATTCTAGTATAGTTAATATACACTGTTATATTAGTTTCAGGTGTACAATATAGTGATTCAACAATTCCATATATCACCCAGTGCTTATCAGACATTTCTCCAAAGAAGACATCCAGATGGCCAACAGACACAGGAAAAGATGCTCAACATCACTCATCAGGGAAATGCAAATCAAAACCACAATGAGATATCAGCTCACACCTGTCAGAGTGGCTAGAATCAAAAACACAAGAAACAAGTGTTGGCGAGGATGCAGTGAAAAGGGCACCCTCTTGCACTGCTGGTGGGAATGCAAACTGCTGCAGCCATTGTGGAAAACAGTATGGAGTTTCCTCAAAAAGTTTAAAATAGAACTACCTACAATCAATTTATCTATGGCAACTTTTCATGCTACAAGAGCAGTTATGACAGAGACCATATGGCCTGCCAAGCTAAACTATTTGCTATCTGGCTCTCTACAGAAGTCTGCCAATGCCTAAGCTAGAACACATAAAGTGCTCAATAAATAGGTGGTGAATGAGTAGATGTTAGACTCCAAAATTTGGGGCACCGGGTGGCTCAGTCGTTAAGCGTCTGCCTTCAGCTCAGGTCATGATCCCAGGGTCCTGGGATGTAAGCATCTAATACATTTTAGTAAGTGTTAATAATTTGGATACTTTGGGAAACAATATCAATTTTTTTATATCATTAAAGGACAACCTATAGAATTATGCTTTGATATATTAAAGAGTCTGCATAAATTAATATAGCTTCCTAAATGTCTCCCCTACTTCACATTCAGAGTGTGGTATATACTCTGGCAAAATCGGGAAGAAATTAGTTATACGAACAGAATAGAAATTCAGTTTTACAGTACCAAGGATAAAGAGATCCTTCTTAATCAAGATTTTGAAAGCATGCTTCATGGTGATCCTTATTTTATTTTGAAAGTAATTTCATTTAAAGAACCTCAAATTTAGCCCCACTGTTCATTTATGCTCCTCGATGAAGTGCAAACATTTGGATGTTCGTTCATCTGAATAATGCCACCAGTTAAAAACTTCCATTATTACTAATAAAAATAGCAACAGTATTTATATTGTGCTATGAAATTCTAAACTGTTTCACAATAATTAATTAGTAAATGACATGACAAACGCTATCTACATACTCTCATTTTAATAAACCATCATGTACTAGGACTTAATAGGAATGAAATCAGCCTAGATCTTACCTAATTAGAGAACATTTCTGTATTAGAATACAGTACTGAAAACTCAATAATGATTTCCAGTGGACAAGTTTTCATACTATGATCTAACAAAAATCTTACAGCTATTTAAAGTGGTAGAAATATAAATTTGTGACTCAATACTTCTGCCTTGGAGCATGTCTTTATTTTTAATTAACAGTAAAGGTCCAATTTAAAGCAGAATATGTCAACTGATTAGCTCTAAGTTCAGGGTTCTGTCATACAGTCTGTGCTGTGGACAAAAAGTTAAATGTAAGGGAATCAATGTAGTCTTTTAGAACTTTTTTTTTTAAGTTAAAATTTTATCTAGAGACTTTGACCCAATGGGTTACCACGTGAACTACTTATGAAAGCAGGGTTTTTTTTTGGGGGGGGGTTACAGACATTTAAATAATCTATATTTGTAGGGTGATATCTTAGAGATTACTTTACTATCAATATATAGAAGTAATAACCTGGTAGATAGCATTACCTATGAAAGGTCCGTCCCATCTGCTATTCTTGCTGAAAGCTTTTCATGCACCAGTAAACTCAGTAAATATCAGAAGATAAAGCATAAGCCTACCACGCCACGGATTTACTCCTAATGTCTCCTCAAAGTGCAGCCCGATGCAACGATTACAAATGATTTTCTTCTAATGTCATTTTACATAACCCTTTTTTCTGCATGAGTAGTTAGTGCGGAATGAATGAATGAATGCCATTAAAACAGTTAATCATTATCTGGGACACTGGCCTTACTCCCTTCACAACTAGGAATCTCCATGACAAAGGCCAAGAGATCAAAACGCCAGAGCTGCCTCAGTGTCCTATTTCTAACAGTAATTTTTTATGCAAATGAACCTGCTGGGCATCTCCCTCTGTGACCTTGAGCTGCCCTTATCTAAACTGACTTTGATCCAATGAGGGTCTGCATTTAGTTGAAGCTCATTACTATATAGGATAAGCAATCAATTTCACTAATTAAAGGGAATTTTCTACTCTTGTGAATGCAAAATGGACTTATTTTTATAATCACATATGCTTTGAAGACTAGACTATATATTTTTATTAATCCAATTTGTTATATGAACATATATTAAAAGGCAAATATATTAAGTACCTGAGGCAAATGTATTCATGACCAACTGTAACATTTAGTACTGAGCTTAGTGCCAGTCTTTCTGAACAAGTCACATTTATTTATATACCTCTTAAATCGGTATGCTTTTCATGCTTGAGAATGACCTTATTCTTTCAAAATATTTCCAAATCAATTTATTCTTTCAATAAGCTCACTAATAGCATGAACCTCCCCCCAACATTCATATATTTAAAAATTCCAACCTAAGTATCAAATAGGATTCTCAAGAAAATGTTACCCCAAACCAAAAGCTTGTCATCATGGTCAAAGTCCATTGGTTGAAGTGACAAATGGCATGAATTTTTTTTTTTTTTTTAGATTTTATTTATTTATTTGAGAGAGAGAGAATGAGAGAGAGAGAGCACGAGAGGGAAGAGGGTCAGAGGGAGAAGCGGGCTCCCTCCTCAGCAGGGAGCCCGATGCGGGACTCGATCCCGGGACTCCAGGATCATGACCTGAGCCGAAGGCAGTTGCTTAACCAACTGAGCCACCCAGGCGCCCGACAAACGGCATGAATTTCACATTGGAACAGAAAAAAGATTCAATTTAAAATACATATTAAAATAAATAAGTAAAATACATATTTTTTCCTCTTTAAAGACATTATTTTTACTGCCTACTCTAGAGATCAGATAGGCCTTTTAAGTATTTTATTTAGTTTTATAAAGAGTACACAGGGAAAAAGGAATGAATGCCCTCCCTTTCCTTTAGTATTGTTTACAATATAAACGCCAACAAAATGTAACAGGTCTATATTTAAGAAAAATCAAATCTGGGGCCTAAAGGAAAGAAAGGAAGAAATTTAAAAGTTAGGCAAACAGTTCTGCAGTGAACTGACCTAAAGCTGAGTCTATGACAAGGCAAAAATGATGATTCCAAGATACCAAGATATGACCAAAGATCCAAAGACCATAGTCCTGTCCTCCCTTGCCAGGGTTTTTCTGTGGCAGGTACTCACACCTGTGGACCTGGATGCCAGGTCTGTTCAAACCACAGTTCTGGACAGTCTTCCATTTGCACAGCATTCTGGCAAATGGTCACGGTATTATTTCTTTTGAGGAATACTGGGAGGAATTTTCTCTCCAAACTAAAGGCTCTGAAATTATTTTAAAACAAAGCTTCCTTCATAAAGTTTTTTAAGCTTTCGGTTTTTTTCAGTGAAAAAAAAAAAAAAAGAATTCAATCGTATTCCAGAGGACATTGCTACTAATTCCCCCCTACATTCTAAAAATGTCATTGAAAGCACCATATGTAATGATATACCTATTTCTTTTATGTGTTAAAAAAACTATGTCATGTACCCAACAGATTCCCAATCCATTGGGTAATTCCTTAATTAGGCAGATTTTTGAAACATGTATTATGTACACAACAGACCGGAACGTCTCCTTTGGAGCATTTTCTAGTCTATCGGGTTATTACATCATTAAGCCACACATGCTACGTAGAAAAAAATCCTTATGAAAATTCATGAAAAAATGTACAGCACATCATTAGCATGCAGCAGACGTGTATGCTTTTGATATTTTCCCTGGTAAAAAAAAAAAAAAAAAAAAAAACTACATGAAATAATTAGTCCAGGTCATGAAAACATGAGAAAGGTACTAGACACTGGTGAAAATGAAAATTGCAAAAAATTGCATCTCTCATGGTTTAGCTGAGGAGTAATTTGCTTTATTGGAAAATGGATTCTAAAACAGTGTTCACTTGAACTATAGCAGAATAAAGAGTGTTGCCTTATTGATTTGATATTTCCTATACACACCTAACTTCCTCCCTACTCCTCTTTTGGATACTCATAAGTTTTTTTTTTTTTTTTTTAAAGATTTTATTTATTTATTTGAGAGAGAGAGAATGAGAGACAGAGAGCATGAGAGGAAGGAGGGTCAGAGGGAGAAGCAGACTCCCTGCCAAGCAGGGAGCCCGATGCGGGACTCGATCCCGGGACTCCAGGATCATGACCTGAGCCGAAGGCAGTCGCTTAACCAACTGAGCCACCCAGGCACCCATGGATACTCATAAGTTTTACAAACCAGTGGGCTGAAGGTTGCAAATGACCAGTGTTAAGACCATTAATTATTCAAGGCCTTTCGGAACTATGTGTTTATATATGTATATCTTCATTTTATGTAACCAAGAGTATTATAGGGATTGCATGGGAGTGTATCTTTTTTATTAAGTTGAGATTCCATTAAAGTAATATGAAGAGAGGTAAACTGTTGGTATAACTCCCAACAGTGAAAAGGTGATATATTCACAACATCAAGCATTAGGCAAAAATCTCAAAGATGATATATTTGAAGACTAAAATAAATGAAGCACAGGTTTTATTTAAAGGAGCTATTAAACTTATTAATTTATGACTTTTCTTTTTGTAAATGAGATCCCACCCTACATCCCTGCCCACTCCCCAAAAAAACCCAACAACAAAAAAAGAAAACCTCAGTAAGCAGAGAACAATGAACATATGCAAGACAGTGAGGATCACGGTAATTCACTCCCTGAATGCTCCAAATCTTCATGGCTTAAAAAGCATCCCAATTTTCTCCAAAGGTAGTGGCATTTATTCACTGGGCCATAGCTAATTTTACATGGAATGCAAAAATGTTAGTTTAAGTTTAATTTACCACCCTATTTAAATATTTCCAATGTAGCTCTCAAACTGCAGAGCTATCCCTCCATTTTAATTTTAAAGTAAGTTAGCAAAGGCTTCCTTCTTAATCCCCAGAGACTACCTACATAGTGACACAAACGCACAAATTTATGACAGCAACATAAATGCTCTTCTGAAGTAATGTGCAACATTAAGTGAAAATCGTTTCCTGGAAAGATATTATAGGTATCTATATTTTATTTGCCATCTTAAACATATCTGGGTCTTTATGGCCTTATTTTAAAAATGTATTTCCTTTTTATATTTCCTGGTGCAAATGGACTGCATAAATAAGCAATGTGCTATGAGGCTTCAGACCAGCCGATAAAACCTTTCAATTTTCATGCCAGCTTCTTCTTTTGTAATTCAAATCCGCCTGGAAACTGGCAGCTCTGAAAACTGAAACAAGCACTGCCACAAATACCTTGTAATGCTATCGACCTTGTCTGCCCATGCAGTGAGAAAGGGGGATGCGTATGTGTCTGCAGCCATCCAGATAACACAACTCATTTTTTTGGGGGGGGGGGCGTTGGGGTGGGGATAACAGAAGCCAGCCCCAGACGGTGCACCAAGCGCAGTCATTACCAGGCGTGCTGGAGAATAAGTCTCTTCAAAATACACAGTGCATTTAAAAACCACATATGAGGCTGAGCCACTGCTGTCATTACCAATTTTAATTTAGCTCCTTCAGTTTGCCAGCCAGATAAACTCTTTAGTGCTGTTTTTTAATCTATTTGCCACATTTTATGTTTAAGATTATAGTAATATGGACAGGAGAAGGAATCACTTTTAGGGGAAATAAAGAAATAGATCCGCTTATCAGCGCCCATCAGAAAGTTCATTAATCAGCCAGGCTTTGTGCCCTCTAAATTGAAAGGTTAAATAATCCTCTCAGGAATATTTCTTGGCCCCTCCGCCAATTGTCCGGAGAGGAGCTGCCATTCACAGCACGCGGGATCAGTGACAGGGTATCTTACCACTGTTTGGACCCCAAACAATGATGGACAAATGGCCTGGTTTACAAAGAACCTTTTAGTACATGGATGGAAAAGGACCACAGCTTTGAAGCAGGGTGGAGGGATAAGGAGGGAGTGAAGACAGGATGTGGCGGGGAGGGACAGAAAAGAATACGTCCATGTGTGAATCCATGGATATTTTATCTGAATGTTTACTGGGGTGGACTATAAAACATAGAAACTACATTAATATACATCTTCCAACCATATGAAGCACTTAACATATTCAAATTTGCTTGAATATTTTGCATACAACTGTATAGAAACCATCATTGAAAAATTAATAGAGCTGTGGCTCTATTATATTTATTAGCTAAAACACAGAGGATTCAAAAAAAGAACATGATTTTCATTTTTACCATACCTCCACATGACTTACAACAGAAAGCACTCCCCCTCCCCATGCAATTGTGCTTATTCGCCTGAAATGGTCTTAACCAACAGTCACAAAGGCAGGGAATTCCACAGCTGTAAGGGCCTGTCTAAAGAGGGGAGAGTAAGGCTTTTTTTGCTTTTCCAATATGCCTTATCTTAGCTCCTGCTTGTCTTAAAATAAAGAACAAACATGGAATAGGAATGCTCTTTGAAAGAATACAAATCACAGGCACTGAGAAAATGCTTAATTTTGTGTTGCCTTTTTGGCTGAACCTATAAGAGAATACAACTGGAAGTCTGTAAGAGTGAGCAAGCTCTTACACCTCAGCATCTTGCTGTGAAATCAGGCTGGTTTCTGGCCTCAGTCATGTGAAGGCATGAAGCAGTTTCATCTGAAGTACAAAAAAACCGATATGCTATTTTGTTTCCTTCCTCATCTGATTAACATAAACCCTCTACCCCTAGCAGAAAGTATTACAATTGATATGTGTGTGTGTGTGTGTGTGTGTGAGAACTGTTCAATTTCATATTATTCTCAAGATTTATGTAATTTCATTGCTTATGATAACTATATTCAGATGACACTGAAGTTACCATTTAAGAACTGAATGTTTATAACATATTAATTACATTATATATATTTTTCAAAATGATATCATTGTGTCTTTATATGGTACATACGTTATATAGTCATTTTCATTAGGAGAAGTAGCCTAAATATTTTTGTGATCTACTTCTTAAATGTCTTTATAATGATTTTTAGGCAAATCAAATTTAGAAAATAATTTAAGTTTGCTGTATTTAAAAGTTACCTACATTTCTAGAAAAGACACAGATAAATAATAAGAAAATGAAAAGTGAGCTAAATACTTTGGTTAACAAAAGACAGTGCTTGTGAGTATTTTAATTTCAGTAACTATAAGAAGGAAACATTTTTAGGAGACAAAGAGGTCATTATGAATCTCCTTATCTTAAGCAATAACAGTCTTTTCAAAAGACATTACAATAATCTGATAACCTGAGTTTGGGCTATTAGTCCAGAGGCCATCTCTACAGGTGTGAGGCATGTATGGGCTTGCTTTACTGGAGCTCACACAGTGTTGAATACAAGCTATGTGGTAGGTATTGTGCCAAGTACTTTATATTTATTATCTCACTGCATACTTAGAACAAGAAAGCACTATCCTCATTTTTCAGATGAAGAAACCAAGGATCTTAGAAGCCAAATATTTTAACTAGGTTTGACCATCTAAGTAAATTAAAGAGCCAGAATATGAGACGTCTGATCCCAAAGCTGGCATTCTTTTTTCTATTTTGATTAAAAAAAAAGAAAAATTCCCTAGTAATTTCCTCAGAAATAAGTCTTCCACTCCAAATCAATTTTATAGCATGTTTTTTAAGGACTTCAGTAAAATTAGGAGGGAATATGATATAACTATAAATAAAGGCAACAGGAGAGATCCAAGAGAGACAAATTGTGATTTTATTGTATAAACAAAGCTAATGAACAATCCAAAATTCAGTTCCCCTAACTGAAAAGAAATGTGGCAGTAACCCACAAATACACGTAAAGAATAATATTTATGTAAAATTGGTATTTATAGACATGGATACATTACTAAGTTATAAAGATGACTGTAATTTATCTAATAGATTTGGCTTCATATGACTTTTGAAAGAAGGAATGAAAATAATGTGGTATCTTTATTACCAACTGATTCATACACATGAATTCTTTTTACAAAGCTGATATGGATTTCTGAACATTCCCATGGAAAAACTCTTGTTTTGAAATGTGATCTACCAGAGTATTGGTATACCAATTAAGGCAAAGGTCTATTTTAATTCCAAAGATAGTAAAAAAATTTTTTGGTCAAATGGTCTCTAAATATGTAGCATTTTTCTTCATATAATATTTTTGATATTTCAAAAAACCCAAGGATATTAGTTTTGGATGACTATTACTGAGTTCAAAATAGCTGAAAGAAAATAATTTCAGGGCGTGTGGGTGGCTCAGTGGTTAAGCAACTGCTTTTGGCTTGGGTCATGATCCCGGAGTCCCAGGATCGAGTCCCACATCGGGCTCCCTGCTCGGCGGGGAGTCTGCTTCTCCCTCTGACCCTCTCCCCTCTCATGCTCTCTCTCACTCTCTCTCTCTCTCAAATAAATAAATAAAATCTTAAGCGTCTGCCTTCGGCTCAGGTCATGATCCCAGGGTCCTGGGATCAAGCCCCGCATCGGGCTCCCTGCTCAGCGGGAAGCCTGCTTCTCCCTCTCCCATTCCCCCTGCTTGTGTTCCCTCTCTTGCTGTGTCTCTCTCTGACAAATAAACAAAATCTTAAAAAAAAAAAAAAAATTTCAAATGTACAAAAACATAACTCTCATGATTTTGTTGTATGTGGGATCAAATGGCAAATGAATTTCAAGTCTAAAATTTGATTGATTTTATCAATAATTCATTAACTTTTAGTCATTTAAGAGATTTTGCTTTTAAAATCTTAAACTTAATTCAGTTTAAGATTACTAATAGAGTTTATACCGTAACAGAAAATGTAACACTAGTTCAGAGAGATTGTTCATGTCAACAAGTCAAGGGGTTCTTTCAGGACTCTTTCCCTGCAGATTATTCAAATGATTGACCAAAACTCTTAAAGGTTATGGTTGATCATGACAGTGACTAACTAAGTGATTCCTAAATACTTAAGACCTGTTAGGAATTACTATAATCTACCATGTCATTTACATGCATGACTACTAAAAGGAATGTTTAATACAAATATCATTGGTCCTGTATACTTTATCTACTTTTATTCTTGCACTGAAATGTCCAGAGAAGATTATGACAAGCTCAATCAGTTGGAGTATATTTATTTAAGGAATGGTATGAATCACCTGTTCAAAATACATATGAAAAATAATCACTTAAATATGCTAAAATTATTCTACGTAATACTTCTATTCTCTTTATGCGTGGTTAACATGACAAATAATAGGCATCATTCAACATTTCAGATTTTTAAACTACAATTTATTATATAATTTATTATATAGCACTGTGCAGTGTTAAACTGGATTTTGAACATTCTCAGGCTACCTGTTTATATTCATTTTTGTTATAACAAGAGCCCTATTTCAAAGTGTAGGGTTGTAAGTAAAAAAACAACGTAGTTTTATTTGCGATTATATGAATAATGTATGTGTTTCTGAAGGAGAAGAAAAGACTTAAAAAATGTTACATATTAAAATTATAAATACTTAGAAATAGAATTTAATTACCACAGAATGTAAGTATTAAGAAGAAACTGCCCCTATAATGACTAACTATAATTCCTTTTTAAGCAAAGGTGAACATACTTAGGGAACAGGAAAGGGCAGTAAAAAGGTCAAATGTAATTTGCATCCTTTTATCATCCTCAGGAGAAACCTCTGCCAACAGAAAAGAAAAAGTCCGTAACAAGTACTCCCTTAAATTTTTAAAACAGAAGTAAAATCTGAAGCCCATATAGTAAATATTTAAGTCCTAAATGTAATGGTGTTTGCCCACAGCTACTAAGGGGCAGACAAAAAGGCACAGGGACTTTTTTAGTCAAATAAAAAAAGTTAGCTGTTTATAGTAGAGCTTCAGGTTCAATTAGTCTATTACTGAACAACATGTGCTACCTAAAAAATGACATGATGATGGCTGACGAGGACATATCTTCAGATATTTAGAAGATGGCAAACACAGCTGCATCCAGGTCAAAACATTTATAATGAATCTTTTATAAATCATGTGAATGCTGCATACTTTTCATTGCTTATCCAAAACACTTAAATTTATAAGAGAATTAATATCATAAAGTACTTGATATTATTTAAATATCTTAACACAAGAAAAAAATCTACTCAAAATATGCCATATTGATTTCTCATTTAAAACAAATTATTTTCTGCATTAAAATACTGAAAGTCAAATAATTTGGAAATTCTCTCTGAAGGGGATGATGACACCTCAGTATTTCTTAGAAAAGAAGAACATTTAAAGGCTCTCCTATGTGTATCAATAAATAAATAATAAATAAATTATACACAACTAAATTTTACTTTACTCCCATTCATTAATAAGTTTGTGTATATACAATGTCTAAATTTCTGAGGAAACACTGTGAAAGGAAAAATAACATGTGCATTTATAATTCACAATGTTCACTTTTTTTCCTCTTCCTTTCACAGAAGCTTTAGAAAATTGCTCTTTGATGATTTGGCAAATTGTATTTATTTTTAAATGAATCTCATTTACTGAGATTGATAATTCCAGGTTTCATTTGCTCTGAAATTGCATTTTCCAATTGCTTCCAATGATAAGTTCTAGAAAAATGTGGTCCAACATGCCAGAGAAATAAAGATTCAAAAAAAAAGGAAGAAAAAAAAAACCCACCTCAGGTGACCTACTCTGTAAATGTCGGAATTACATTTTATACTAAATTCTAAACATGGTAAGATTGAAGTAAAAAAACTGCTAGCAAAATGTTGACACTAAATACTTTAAAAACAAGGTATTTAAATAAATACAGAAGTATTCACATAAATTTTTCATCTGAAAAATATTTTAAAATTTTAGTCACTATCCAAATGTCTTTTCTATCTGTTATATATGGAGTATTAGAAAATAGTCATTAGTGCTTATTCAGAAATTCTTTTTATTCAGACACCAAGTAACTTGAAACATAAAGCATTCTGATTTATTTTGTAGTACTACAATGAGAAGACAGCCTTGAGGTACTACAAAATAGTTGTGTGCCTTCTGAATCATCAGAGCATGATTACACTCACCACAGTAGTATTTCAGTATTAAGGGCATTTTTAATGAAAACTAAATCTCTGAAAATTTGACAGAGATGTAATATCTCAATAGCAACATTTAACCAACCACAACATTGATACAGTAATACCAGATCTTGAGGGGGGAAAAAACCCCAACAGTTGAAACAAGAGTATTCCTGGTTCTTGAGAAGTCTGCAAACTGAACTGAACTACCAAAATAAGAGCTTCCAAGATGAATTTTAAAGTGTTAGTTTATGATAATCTGTATGCCAGGCCTCAAGATATGGTATCAAAAAAAAAAGTTGATTTAAATTTTCCAAAGTAGAGTGAGGCCTAGTTCTCACTCTATTCTGGAGTTAACACTTTAAAATACAGTATGTAACCAGTTCTATTTTCTTAAACACACACATGGAAAAGGACATATCACTTGATATCTACTGTGGATGGTGTTCTCGTGGGTTTTGCAGTTCTGCTTATGTAGCCAAAGAGCTCTGAGAAAAAGACTGAGGATTCCCAATATATATTTAATTAAGAGAGAAAGAGGTATTGTATTCTCTCCCCGCCCCCCACTCCGCCCCCCACAAAGAAAAGACTGGGCTGACTTCTGGAAACTTTTAATTTTTCATTTTAAGTTATTTTTAAAAATCCACTTCAGTGTTAGGCAGTTAGAAAATTGTTACTCATCCTATCTTACATCAAAATTCCAGGATAAAGACTTTTGGATACCTTTATCCTCACACAATCAAATTCCCTTTGTTATTCCTCCCTTTTGGACTACAAAGCATAGCTCTAGAGTTAAATTTAAGTCTGTTCACATTTAGGGTTACCTCCTGTGTGGCATGGCACAGGATGCTTTAGAGTAGCACTCTTGTTTAGTGTAAAACCCTCATTTCCGTACTGTGAAAATCCAGAAAACACATTTCTAAATTGATGTTTCCAGTAAGGAGAGAAAACCGAGGAGCAAAACAAAACGAAATTGTTAATTATGGTCCATAAGGTATACTCTGGCATTCAAGTAGTTCAGGTAAGACATTATTGATTACTACTAAATTCTGGTCACCAGCTTTTTCCTAGGCTAGACAGGAAGGCAAAGAAATCCTACTCCTCCCCATTTCCCTGACAGCAAGTATTTTACTTTTTGAAGTGTGAATTCTAGGTATTCCAAACACTATATATATAAAGAATCATTTAAAAGGTAATTCTTCCAAAAAGATTGCATTTGCTTCCTATTTAAACTTTTAGTTAAAAAGGTAGTAGGTTGTAACATATTTTAACAATGTACACAAAGAAATCTGGGCGCAAAATTAAACATAAAAGATATATTGTCCTTTTTCATTCTTAACACACACAGGCCCCAAATAGCAAACTCCTAGTTACTTTTTTTAAAGTAAGTAGATTAAAAAACAAGATTAACAAAATGTCCAAAGCATGTCAAATTATAGCCTCTACTAGTTAAAAATTCTGTTAGTTCTAAAACTCTGTTGGTGGCCATTTTGGCCTAGGATTTTTAATATAAATGAGACTAGAAATGACAGGGAATGGGGAAGGGACTTTCCTTCTTGAGAGGGAAAATTTTATCTAGAATGAGTTATCTGAAAGATGAAAAAGAATATTCAAAGTCAGACTTCACCAAAATCTGAAAATATAACAGAAATTAAAATACAAGAACAGTGCTATAGTATTGAAGATTTAAAAAACTTTACAAACATTTCTGAAGAAGTAAATACATAAAATATTTGGGGAAATTATTTAATTCTAAATAAAAATAATATATATATTTTTTTCCTATGCAGGGCTCCAAAGTGGTCATCTAAAGTCATCAAATTATATGACATAAGTTTATAGTCATTAAAATATACCAAGAAAAATGACATAGCTAAATTAGTTGTTATAATATGCATACATAGTATACATATATATCTATGTAGATATATATGTAGATATATATACATAGAGGTATATACTACCTCTATGTAGATATATATGTAGCATCTTTTTATCAGAGTTTTATTGGCATGTACCCTTTAGAATGATGGTCTTAGTTATTTTTCATGTAGTGAAGTCCAGTCAAGTTTAGTTAAAAAGCTGTTCTATTTTATGTTCTATTCAGATACAAGTTGTTAAGGAGGCTTTATTTTTATCTCATTTAACTGCTGAAAACAGTGAACATTTCCCTTCTTTAATTTTCTTCTTACTTTAGAATGTATTTTAAGAAATTTTTGATTTGGAACATTTTGCAAGTCCACTTATACCCATCAACTTCACCATCTTTCTTGTGTATCTGAGAAATAATTCTCTATTTAACCTACAGATTTTTTTTTTTTTTAAAGAAAGAAAGCAATTCCTAAATAGACCTTAAATTGTAGTTGCTAAACTTTAGGCTGTGCAAATGTCCTTCTAGTCTTATTGATAAAAAGTAGATAAAAGCAACTGAAAAGTTCTGAAATGTAAACATTTCCAAACTGGATATACTAATCAACTTATTCCCCCAAAAGCACAGTTGATTTTGGGTAAGAAATGGATACTTTCTGGGTTAAAAAAAGAAACTAATCAATGATTAAATGCAGAAATTTCCAGAGCTTTAAGAAGCCTGGTTTAAAGGAATATACAGTGACAATTCTAACCTAGGCTTCATTACTTGGTCACTGCTGAGTGATGCCACATTCACATGTGAGGGCTACTATAAGTCAATAGATGGCAGTCCATCGCCTAGTAAAAGGGCTGAAGATGATGAAACTCACCATGCATCTTGCTTTTATTCAAGATTAAATATTGCTTAATTATACACATTTGGATTTGCCTATATACATAATTATTTACCTATTTTATTTTAGATGGATTGATACATATATACACATGTTTATAAATGTACTAGTTTACAATTTATATTTGCATAGTAAACTAATTCTAAATTACTAAGTATTAATTTAAACTTGACAATCAGAAATTGTGATAGTTACCTGCAATATTGTTTTGAAAAATTAATCAGAACTCCAGATTGAGAACAATGGATTTTTCAAAATGATTTTGTTATACCTATAAACAGAATATATTGTAACTCCCCAAAAGGGAAATTCATTCTGTTTTCATTTGTTTTTTCCCAACTATTCTTTTACAATGTTTTTCAAGACCTATACTATCATCAAACCCTCAAATATTTCTGTTATACTAAACACTAATTTCTATCCTTCTATGACAGTTATATAAAAGAATATAGGTGCAAGTAATGAAAAGAGTGGCTTTAGAGTAGTACTTCCCATACTTCAAGTTTTCAAGGCTGGAATTCTCTTAACTTAGGGGAAAAGGGAAAAGAAATGCAATTGTCAAATCTATTAGGCTATTACTTAATAAAAGTACTGATGAAGAAAACTGCCATACAGTTACAAAAAGTGACTATGATCTTGAAAAATATATGATTGGATTTCAATCAAATTTAGGCTATAAGGATTTCCCCATAGTATGTTAGGACAAAAAAAATTGCTATATAAGTATAATATATCCATATGAGTTACATCTGTAACATATGTGTGTTAGCATACATAGGGGTGTGTGTGTGTTTATTTTGGTATAACACTAAATATTTTAATAAAACCCAATTTGGGACTGAAGGATAGTTGAGGAATTATAGCTTTCTACTGAGAATCTTTACATAAATTAAACAGTGATAACAATATGAAAACATATTCCTCATGAAAACATATATTATTCCTTGCGTCTTGGGCCTGTGATGGATATATTGGTAGTTTGAGTCACTTGGTTTACTTTTTATTTCTACAAGAGGAGAGCAATAAGAGTACATGTTTTTGTAAAACTTTGTCCTTTCTATTTTTCTACCTGTCTTCCTATAACCAAAACCTTTTTGGTGTTAACCTTAAGGAACAGCTTTTATAACATTGTTATAACTGTATAACTGTAAGTAATTTTTATTATTGTGTCTTGCTCAGTGTAGCACATTTAGTATATTAAAAAATGACTACTAGGGCTATTGTGAATTATTGAAATTATTTAAGCTGAATATTAAAAATCAAATAACTTCATAATATTGAGCACTAGCCAAATGATTCCATAGTAAATTATGTTTTCCACTTCTACTTAGCCTAAATTCACAATAAAAGGAAACCAGATAATTGAATAACTTGAATGGTATTAAGCAGATGTTTATACACTTTGAGTAAGTCAAGAGGAGCTTAAGGATATGACATTTGAATTGTTCTCTATGAAAGATACACTGAGCTTTTCTTAGTTTCATTAAAAAATATGTGCAAAAATTTCAATAAAGCCAGAAGAATGATTAAGGAAGAGATTATGGACTATATGCTTATGGACTGTAGATAATACAACACTTTAAAGACACTGGATTGCTATTATTCTTTTATGGCTCCTGGCATACTTTTCCCCTTTAATTTAATGAATGTAGTCTAGGAAGACTGAGATACCATGATGTAATCATTAAATGATGTGAGTAATAAAAAAACAATCAAAATCTTTTCAGAACAGGAAGATAGAGAATAGACTGGTGGGCAGGGGAGAAGAAAAAAAGTGTATTATTGCTTTCTCAGTGCAAAAACTCTTCAGATGTTTATTATCTTCCAGTAGAAGATGCTTGTCTATATTTTATGGTCAGCAGTTCAGAGAAGGATAAATAGGCTAGGTCTTGGGGAAAATAAAAAAGGTGTTTCTACTCACCGTTAGGTGATACTGCCTCCAGATTTCTGGGCAAGCCTGGAAAATAAAAATATTGATCAGCTGGGAGCATGAAACAAGGTACTTTACAGCCTGTTGGTTTTGGCATAACCCAGCATCCACCGGTGTCGGTCACAGGAAAATAAGAAGCTTAACAGAAAGGGTCTGCATTTCAGCTTCAAAAACCTGGCTAGACAGTTTAATTGAATTTTACACTGGTTTAACACACTCCCTGCCATTGTCAGAAAGCCAGTAACAAAGTTTTCTCTCTCTTTTTTTCTTTTCAGGTTAGAAATTTTGGGGCACTAAGATGTGATTAAGAGCCATAACTCAGTTAAACTGATAAATGAACAGCAGTGGTCAAAATCAATAAGACTCACTAAGTACACCTTTTAGAAGAACATTTTGAACCTTGGTAGTATGATAAAAAAAAAAAAACCCAATTTAATAGCAACTGCTTTAAAGAAGACTTCACTGTGGTTATATATTTCTGATGTCTGTTGCCATCCTTTAGTCACTTGCTGCTAACCTTCAATACTCTGCGTAATAGAGTAAAAAGAGAATTAAAACAAAACAAAACAAAACAAAAACAACCCCAAGAATCTGAAGTTCCTGTCTTTTCCCTTAAAAGTTGTCTTATCTGTACATTTATAGGCAAATAACTTAAAAAAACAATAAAACCTCAATAACTTTGTAAAAGGTGGATTTATTGAAGCTCGAATAGGTAACAAACAAACACAAGCAACAAACAGCAGCAGCAACGACAAAAAAACGAGATATTTCCTTATGGATACAAATATAAATCTTCTTCCCTTATACTTAAATTAGGACTCTGTTAGGGAAACACTTTCTAATCAAGTTCTTATGTTTTACTGGTCTGCCATCTTCTGAGAAAAAGAACAGTTGATGTCAAAAAGTCTTTTTTATAATTATATTATAGCAATAATTAAAATATATTAAACCAAGCTAAGTAAATGGCAGTTCTTAAAGTAAATGTGAATGTACAGCTTTTGTTTAAAAATGTGTGTATACACATATACATGTTATATATATATACACACACATATGCATGCCTAAAATTTGAATGAGTTGAGTCTTTTTTAAACCTTTATTATCTTTCACGTACACTTTGAAACAATTCTTTACCTGATTTGTCATTCCTCTTTCATTTATTTTTCAGGGTAGTGATGATAAAACTAACAAATATAATTCATACACTCTAAAGATATTATGGGTATGGTAATAATTCAGAAAATAATTTTTGAATGGCAAAACCTCTACTGGTTATATCATCATAACTGATTAGACAAAAAAAGAGTAGATAGTTCTAACTATGCAGAAAATTTTATCCATTATGTATTTTAAGCTTACCTATCCTATGTCATTTTCTAAAGAAAGGTGTGTAAATTAAGACTATTTTTAGTGGTCAGCTTTCCAATTTAAATGTCATATTCATGCAAACTAAAGTGTCTGACTAAAAAAAGCCACTTGTATACAGTGATTTCTGGATGAACAACACTGATCAAAAAGAAACTATTTTTAAGAAGTAAAAAGTAGCTTCAGAAGGCAAAGATTACGTTAGGTACCAAATAACAGCCACAGACTTGTAGGTTACAAAGGTTCTCAATAAAGCATATACATATTTGTTTTAATAAACATATTTACACACGAAGATCTAATGTACAATATACCTTTAAATATTCATTTCCTACCTTCTATCATAAGCTTTTTGCTATGTATATATAATTTGAGTTGGATTACTGTAGAGATAAGCAAGCAGTTATTTATACATTAGTTATGGATAGTTCTTGATTACCACAATGTCCTCAGAATAATACGGTTGAAAAATCGCAATCACTGAGTTGTCATACCCTGGCAGAATGCCACTCTACCATGTGACCTTTTCTTGTGTTGCAGCAATTTAGTAATAAAAGAAAGAATTACTTGGTTTTTGAACAATCATCTGATTGCTCTGTACATGAAGATGATGCCTGATAAGAAAATTAATAGGGAGAGACATGAAACTTTTCTCTTGTTAGACAATAGTATCAGAATTTTTAAAAAATCCTATCTTATCTCATACAAGTACTTTTACTCAACATTCCCATGCATAGTTTCACTTTACTATTTTCTAACTAATATATGTCTGTTAAGGTTAAAATGAAGAAATTTTTTCACCTCAAAACAGGTGCCAATAGAAAGCACACAACTTTAATTCTAAGTATATGGCATATAATACTTAGGATTATTATTAATAAACTTAAGTGTTAATATTTTTTTGCTTGTTGTGGCTTCTACTTCTCACCATTCCTTAGTCACTGCACATATTTTTCTTTTTATCAAACAGAATGTCATAGTATCCATATTTATGCATCTACTGCATAGAAAATTTAGACAGAATACAGTAATTTCTAAAGCAAGAGGCTTACTACTGCAGTGGGCACTTTTGAAAAAAATTTAAAGTATATGAAATGAATGACTAGCCTGCTGTGGACCTCCTCTAAGATGAAAATGTAACAAACTATTAAAATATAACTGTATTTATTGGTTGTCCTGGTGATCTCACCTTACTGGCACTTAGATGGACAGCAACCCAAAGAGCCTCCTCAAGTCTCACAACTGAAAACACACAAAGTGTACCTGTACATCTGTTTTAGCAATGTGCTACACTGTTTGCCAACTTTCACCCAACTAGCTTTCCCCTCTATTGTATTTTGTATAATAAACCATACATGAATAACTGAGTGTTATTATTCATAAAATTCAAAGATGAATCAACACAGTTTGCCACACCAGATGAATTGAGTTTATACTGTGCATTTCAACCCATACTGAATTTTATCAGGTGCTAATTACTGTTTTACGAGAACAACGGCTTAGTGCATCTGTTGTTTAATTCCCACTTCCCTATTCTCAAATGTGAACATCAAAGAAAATAAAACACTCAATCTTAAACAGCCCCTGACAGCAGACCAAGACTCAAGTGCTCAATAGACAAGGCCCTTGCCACCAGTTCTCATATTTCCACAACAATGAACAAACACAAAAACAGCACTAAGCGGCCTTTCCTCCTCCTCAGCTCCCCTTGGCCAGTTGTCTGCCTTGTACTAGAGAGAGCCCTTGAACGCAGCCCTGCTGGGAACACAGCACAGGAGAAAGGATTAGCCTTACTAACATGCTAGCATTTGCAAAAGGGAAGAAAAAAACCCCCAGTACTGTATTTGGTATATGAATAACCAAAATGTATGAGCTGACAGGAGACCAGGACAGGCCTGTGGCTCCCCGGGAGAAAATGTAGCTGTGATGAGTGACAGGGCTTTCAGGAAATATGTTCACAATCACAGACAGTGAAGGCCATGACCTAGATCGTTTAAGAGCTTGTCTTGTCAAATTATCAAAAGCTTCTTCCTCTCTGAATAAAGAGTGACATAAGTGAGTGTCAGCAAGCTGCAGGCTGACAAGCCAAGCATACAATAACAGAATGCACGTCACATACATGCTGAACACCGCCACTGCTAGCGGCAAATCTTAATGAGAGCGCGGCCAGCCCAGGAGACTTGGGTCCCTGCTGGCACAGCTACTCATCTCACAAAAATCCTTCAGCTCCAAGTCAGTTAGGCTCTGACACGACAACTACAATTACGAAACACAACTTTTTAACAGAATCCTCTGGTGCTTTGTCAAAGCCTCTGTTGTTAGGAGCTGGCCCCCTCAAGTCACTGCAGCAAAACAAAAGATTTAATAAAACAAGCAATATTCACTGATGGTGAATAACATCAATAAAAGAAAAGAAAGAGAAAATTCAGTCTAAAATTTGTTGGATGAAAAGATAGGGGAAAAGCATTCTAGGCTCTGGACTCAACCACCATCTTGACTTTTCCATATGCACATTAATGTCATTTTTAGAAGGTGCCTTCATTAAAAAGAATGTCCCTACTCTGAAACCTCATCAGCAGGCTCCTCAAATAATTATATCAAGTCATTTGATTTTCCAGATACTTTAGCAGTCATGATGTATACACACTACTCGGACACACAAAATACTTACATATCTTATTATACATATACTCTGAATAAATGTGAAATAAAATTTCTCCTTTAAGGAGTATTTTGAAGAGAACATCTTGGACACAGCCTTCAATCGAAATTCCATAAAGACCACTCTAAGGTCTGAAATTACAGAAATCTTCAATTGAAATTCAAGACAAGTTACTGTTTTAATAGTCTTGTTCGAGTTCTATTGTGTAAGAATTTGTCATTCATAATAAAGAGGAGCTGTAAACATATAACAGATATATGTGGCAGTGTGTGGAGAATCTACATAAATTTTTTTTCACCTATTGGTACGGAAAGCCATGCATTGGTCTCTATCTCTAAGCTGACAATATGAACCAGAATTCATAAAATCATCTTTCCATCCAAGGTCAAATTTTAATCAATCCCTATACTCTTAATCTTCTGTAATCAGGGAAACTGACAAGCCTAATTTTTTGCTCAAAGATACTTCTCTTTGATATTCTCCAACTTAAGTGCGGTTATGAGGGCATAACGTTCGTCCATAATAGATTACATTTCAGTTTTACTGGAAAATATAACAGTTCTTATTTATAGGAAATTATATCAAAATAATCAGCTAAAAAATAAAACAAATCATAAGACAATACACTGGGTTACCTCAAGCACCCATATTTCCATTAAAATTTTTTTTTCACATCAGAGAATCACAAATCTTTCTGGAGATATCTTGATTGTGATTCTGGACTACTGTAACGTAAGTTAATTTTACAAATAGTTGATAATGGTTGTAGTATGCCTGCTGGTTGTTAGCTAAAGGTAAACAATACGATAGCCAGTAAAATGAAGCACGATAACGTAGCGGCTAAAATCAGTGACTCTAGAGCCAAAATGGCTGGATTCAAATCCTGACTCCACTATTTACTATCTTGGGCAAGTTATACATCTCTAGGTCTCTTTTCTCACTAATAAAATGGGGATAACAGTACCTCTTCAAAGGGCTGTTATGATGGTTAAAGAGTTGGTTAAGTATGAAGTCCTTAGAACAATGCCTGCTACGTAGCAAACACTCAACTGTATTAATTACTGTTATGACGACGACAATTTGGCACTCTCCATTCTTCTGATGCAAAAACTGATCATGGGGAAATGGCATCAATGAGGTGGCTGAAATAAGGGAAATCTATTGCAAAACAGTCAACTCTCAGATGTGACCAAACTTAAGAGAATGCAAAAATTCACCATTTAAGTGAGCTGTTGATATAGATAATGACAGTGAGAAAAAAAGATCCAAAAGAAAAGGACAAATGAAAAATACAGATTTTGTCAGGATATAGCTGCTTATAGCTACCTTCTTTGTAGAAAGAAAAGAATTCAGAAACATTGATTAGCAACTACTGTACCATGTGCAATGTACCTATTTTTGCATTTAACTGAGGCGCACTCATTCAGTAATGCTTAGTTGTTCAAAAATACACAGCAAAGAATATGTGATCAGATAAATCTGATTTCAGATATAATAGTTAAATTTTGAAATAAAAAAACCAAAATATCTTGATCACTGGTGAAAAACAAAAGTATCCCATGCCACTCTCAAAGTTCATTATCTTTCTTCAGTTTACTCAAGCTTACTTCCTTTTTACCACAAGGTTTAAATAATAACAACAATCTCAGTGTCCTTACTAGCCGTTCTCTCTTGCCCTTCTTGTAACAGCTAGACAGCTACCACATATAGGCTGAGAAAGTGACTATCAGGAAAGAAAAACTTGGAGGGATAGAGCCCTATAATTTGGGGAATCTATCTAGCCATTTTAGCAGTGAATACATAATCCATGTACACAAGTGAAGAAGTCTTATTTCCTGCTCTCTAGCGTCTTAATTCTCTCTTTTTATAGCTTTTGGCACACTGTTTCTAAAAAAATCCCAAACATCTTCTGAACAACAATTAAAACTCCAGCTGATTTCATTGTCTCTTTGGTATTGGTGCTGACATTCTGAGATAACTGTGAACTAGTTCTCATACCTTCTATACCACACTGCTTCCCTAAGCCCACTAGCAGGTACCAGAAGTTCTAAACTAGATTCAGAAGAGATAAAGTATAAGTAAAATAATTTTAAAATGGGAGTTGAGAACTTTTATTTATAAACCAATTATACAAAGTCCATCATAAGTAACAAATATGTAGTAGAACAAATCATTTAAAACTACTGAAAGTTATCCTGATTCATCTTAACCAACTACATTAAGCTCCTTTTATTTATAATTATTCCCTGATATCCAGTTCTACTTCTCTAATTCTCATGGGATTCTCCTGGGGAAATTTCCTTTTCATCCTCTCCCAAGAATCTTATCCAGGATATGTCAGGGATACAAGTAATCACCTTTAGGTCCAAAGTTGTGCTGATACTATAGTAACTTCAGTCTAAAAACTTGTCCTTTTTTTTTTTTTTAAAAGAATAACATTAAATATTACAAAAGTAATGTATATTCATTATAAAGACAGAAAATACAAATAAACAAAAAATAAAAGTCACCTATAATACTACCACCTGAAATAACTATTGCAAACATTTCAGAATATTTTATTCCAAACTTTCTTTTATATACAAAAAACAATTGAAAAACAAAATTTAAAAAAGCAATACCATTTGCCACAGTTCCAATAAAAATGAAGTACTTAGGTATAAATCTAAGTATGTAGAGAATGTATACACTGATTACAAAACTCTGGTAAGAAAAACTAAAGATCTAAGTAAATGGAGACACATACTATGTTCATGGATTGAAGACTCAAAATATTAGAGTCAATTCTCTCCATAGTGATCAACAGACTGAACACAATACCAATTGAAGTCCCATCAAGGTTTTTTTGTAGGTACATGCGACTTATTCTAAAACTTAGATGGAAAAAGAAAGGAACTAGAATAGCTAAAGTCATTTTATAAAATAATAACAAAGTTTAAGAAATCACACTATCTGATTTTAATACTTACTACAAAGCCATAATATTATAAGACAGTGTGATATTGATGAGGTGAACAGATACTTAAATCAATGCAACAGAACAGACTCCAGAAATGAATCCACAGATGTGGCCATTTAATCTTTGACAAAGAGGTAAAAGCAACTCACTGCAAAAAGGATAGTCTTTTCAACAAATGGTGATGAACAACTGATCATCCATGTGTAAAGAAAATGAACCAACCTCACACTTTATACAAAGATGAACTCAAAATGGATCACAGATCTGAATATAAAACATAAAACAATAAACATTTTGGGATAATATACAGGAGAAATCCTTGTTAACTGCAGTTGGATAGAGTTCTTAGAAAGTACATCAAAAGCACAATCCATAAAAGAAAAAACACTGATAAACTGGATTTCACCAAATTTAAAAACTACTGCTCTGCCAAAGACTATCAAGAGAATAAAAAGATAAGCTACAGATTGGGAGAAAATGTATGGACATCACATATCTAAAAAACTCCTTATCCAAAATATAGAAAAAACTCTCAAAACACAATCAGAAAATAAACACAATAACTAAAAACTAGGAAAGGATCTGGACACTTCACCACAAAGGATAAAACGATAGCAAATAAGCACATGAAAGGATATTCAACGTTTTTAGCCATTAGGCAAATGCAAACTAAAACAAGACAGATACTACACAACTATTAGAATGGCTAAAATAAAAAATACTGACAATATCAAAGGCTGATGAGGATACAGAGCAATTGGACTTCTCACTTTGCTAGTAGGAATACAAAATGGTTCAGCCACTCTGGAAAACAATATGGCAGTTTCTTGGAAAGTTAAACATACATAGGACCAGCAATCTCCAACCTGGAAATTTACCCCAAAGGAATGAAAACTATGTTCACACAAAAGACTATAAACAAATATCCATAGCACCCTTATTTGTAATAGTCAGAAACTATAAACAACCCAAATGTTCCTCAATGGATAAATGGATAAACAAACTATAATACATCCATACAATGGAATACTACGAAGGAAATAAACTATCGACACATGGAACAACTCAGATGAATCTCCAAGATACCATGTAAGTGAAAGAAGCTAGTCTCAAAACTTTATAATCCTATGACTCCATTTACATGACACTCTTGAAAAAACAAAACTATAGTAATGGAGAACAAATTAATGGCCAGAAGTAATGGATGAGGGGAGGGTGTGACTATACAGAGATAGCAAGAGGGAATTTTTTGAGGGTGATGAAACTATCCTGTATCCTGATTGTGGTGGAGTTTACATGAATCCATACATATTCATATAACTGAACACCAAAAGAAAAGAAAGTCAATTTTACTATTAAAAAAAGAAGAATGGGATGTCTGGCTGGCTGTCAGTAGAGTATGTGACTCTTGATTTCAGGATTATAAATTTGAGCCCCATGTTGGGTGTGGAGATTACTTAAAAATATAATCTTAAAAAAAAAAAGAAAAAGACTGAACATAGGCTAGATTGGTTACTGACGATATTATTCCTAAAATGTTTTAGGCAGTAATAGAGTACTGTACATTACATATCAAGGTAAAAAATTATAAAATGAATATATATTCACTATAAAAATATAAAGAATAGTGGGGTACCTGGGTGGCACAGTTGGTTGAGCGTCCAACTCTTGGTTTTGGCTCAGGTCGTGATCTCAGGGTCAAGAGACTAAGCCCTTGAGCCCACTCCGCTCAGGGTAGAATCTGCTTGGAACTCCCTCTCCCTCGACCCCTCCCCACCATGCTCTCTCACTCTCTTTCTCTAAAATAAATAAATAAAAATCTTTATATATATATAGAATAGAAATAAAAAAATTCTTCTATAATTCTTGACATAACCATAGTAAACATTTTGGAATCCTTCATTCCAAATTATTTTCCATGCAAATCTATATACATATATAAATGTTTATTTGTATGGAAACAGGATTATATTTCATATACTGTTTTGTAATTTATGCTTTTCACTTAATGTACTGGTAACTTTATATTCCAATATTCATTTTTATATTTGAAATTTTTAAAAAAGATTTTATTATTTATTTTGGGGGGCAGAAGGAGAGAGAGTCTCAAGCAGACTCTGTGCCGAGTGTGGAGCTGGATGTGGGGCGCGATATAATGACCCTGAGATCATGACCTGAGCCAAAATCAAGAGTCTGATGCTTAACCAACTGCATCACCCAGGCGCCCGTTATACCATTATTTATTTATTTATTTTTACATCATTTCTTTCTTTTTTTTTTTTAATTTTTTTTTTAAAGATTTTTATTTATTTATTAGAGAGAGAAAGTACAAGTAGGCAGAGAGGCAGGCAGAGGGAGAGGGAGAAGCAGGCTCCCTGCTCAGTAGGACTCGATCCCAGGACCCTGGGATCATGACCTGAGCCGAAGGCAGCTGCTTAACGAAATGAGCCACCCAGGCGCCCCTATTTTTACATCATTTCTTAAATAGCTGAAGAGCATTCCATTACATGGGATGTACTGTAAGTTACTTAAATGAGCTAGAATGTTAAATTTTCGAGTTGCTTCTAATTCTCATTATTGTAAACAATTCTGAGATGAACATTCTTGTAGATATATCTTTGCAAACATCCATCACTGAATTCCAGAAAGGTTATCCAAATGTACTTCTGTATCCAGCACAACTTCTCTAACATTATTACTATTATGGAGACATTTTTCTTTCTTCCTATTAATTTGTAAGAGATTTTTCTATATTATAGAAATCATGCATTTTATAAAAATCTTTCCCAAGTTGTGGTCTGTCATTTAATTTTATTAATGGTCTCTTTGGATGGACATTTTTTTAAAGTTAAATCTATTCTCCCTTTTCCTTCATGGTTTCTGAAATTGGTGTCTTTGTTTTCTAGTAAGACCATTTAATCCATTTATTTATTGTGATAACTGATAGGTCTGGTTCTATTTTTATCCTCATACTTGTATTTTTTTATGCATTCTTGCTGTTTTCATTTTTTCCTATCACTTGTTATATTGTTTCTTTTGCCTCATTTTTATTTAGTAATCTAAAATTTATATGGCTTATTTTTCTTCTTGTAATTAAAACAAACTTCATTTTACTGGAATTATCTATGATTCACCTTATAGTTTTCAAATTACATTTTTTAAAGAATTTTTCCTAAAATTAAGTTTAAAAACAGATCAATAGGAAGTATTCATACACGCACCTTACACCTTCCTGGTTTCAGTGTTCATTGCTGCTAATTTTATTCTGACTTTTCCAATAAATTCACAAATGAACAACAGCTTGGCCATGTCATCTATTTTTCTCAGGATGTTCTACCCTCTAGGGATTTCTCTACTGCCTTCTGGCATTTAGTATTGCACAGGAGAAGTTTGATGCAAGCTTGATGTTGTGTGTGTGTGTGTGTGTGTGTGTACATGTAATGTGGTTTTTTTTTTTTCCTGTCTGGATGTTTGTGTGATTTTCATTTGTTTGACATTCAGACAGTTCACTAGCATATGTCTAGATGTGGGACTTTTTTCTCTCTCCTACTGGGTGCATGCTCTCTTAATCAGAATTTTTGTTCATTTTGTTTTGGGTCACTTCTCTATTCACAACATGAAAATGAACTGTGATTTTCTCAATTTTCCTCCTATTTCTTATAATGAATTTATTTCATTTGGGGTCATCTTTGATTCCTTTTTTAATCTACCTGTTCTTCATATATGCCTTCTATGAGCCCAACAAAAAAAAAATTTTTTTTTTAAAAAGAGAGACTAGTATTAGTATTAGGCTAGTATTAGGAACGGAGGTGGTATCTGCCAAGGACTGTATAGGTCTCTGACAAACTTCACAGAAAAATATAGTTTTCTCAGAGGTCTGGTTTGTGAGGAACAGAGAAGGAGTTTTAATTATAAAGATCTGCAAAGTACAGATGGTTTATCCCACTGAAAATTGTTATCTACTTCATTAAAAGACCATTCCTGTTGTCCCAGATTCTTATAAATGTATCAAGGTAAAGGTTATGTATAAGCATCCCTCCAACAGGTGAAGTAGTGGTAGGTGCTGGGGTTGATGAGGTGGGTAAGAAAGAAGGGTTTAGAAGTGAGACACTACAGTTTACTTCATTATTGATTCCTGTGTAAAAGATCACTGGCTAAGGAAAAAATAATAAAAATTTAGAATAACACTTCATGAGGTAATTAATTTAAAAGTTGAGTCTTGTCTTCTTATATATCTGAAACTCCCCCAATACAATGATTAGTGTTCTTAGGGTGTGTAACTTTCCTTTAGTATCTATGACTACAGAGAGAATTATTTTAACATTATATAACTGAAAGTTCAATTAGCTCATAATATTTTATTACAGAATTTTCTTGAGTTCCTGAAATTCTTAAATAGCATTTTATTAAAGCAATAATCATTAGAAGGCTGTACAACATGGCAAAATCACACTTGTTACTGAACTGAAATCTTGTAGAAATCATAATCGTTCTGTTTGTAAACAAAGGAAACAATACAATAAAAAGACAAAGGCAAAGCTAATCATGTCTCCTAGCCCTCTACCAATCTATTATCAGTCAGCTGAGGAAATCCAATGTTAGCAGCCTACTAGCTTGGTATGCATTCCTCTATCCCATTTATTTTTGTTCATAAAGATATATATATATATCTTTATATATATTATATTTATATTATCATAAAGATAATATATATATACACACAAGCACAAAAATAGATTATAATAGAGCTCATTTAAAAAAATTTTTTTTTTTTTTTTTTAAATAATCTCTACACTCAACATGGGGCTCAAACTCATGGCCCTGAGGTCAAGAGTCACGTGCTCCACAACTGAGCCAGCCAGGCACCCCTCATTTTGTTTTTACTGAAATAGAATCATTCTATAGACATCTGTAAATTTTCAAGAGGAAATGTGTGTACCTCTTAAATGGAATACCTAAGTAATTTAATTAGTATATAATTGAAGAAAACAGTGTTGGCTTTAAGATGAGTAAACTGGCAAGGATAGATGTCCATAATTAAGTCTGAATACTTTCACAGGTTTAAAATCATTCTCTGTTGCTGTATTTTCCTTCACTATGGACAATTTGAGGGAGATTATTAGAACTCAGACAGAAAACATATGAGGGGCACCTGGGTGACTTGAGTTGGTTAAGCGTCTGACTTTGACTCAGGTTGTAATCTTGGGGTCCTGGTATTTAGCTCCGTGTCAGGTTCCATGCTCAGAGGGGAGGCTGCTTCTTCCTCTCCCCACCCACCCCCAACTCATGTGCGCTCTCCCTCTCAAATAAATAAAACCTTAAAAAAAAAGAAAAAGAAAACTATGAGATTTATAAAGTCCAGGGGAGTTGACCCGCTTAGTAAATAAAATTTTTAGCCTTCCAGGTATTAATGAGAATCTGATTTCCTTAATGTCACTCCCCAAACTCATAGCTTAGATAACTATGTCCCCAAATTTGCCCTTATTGGGACGGCTGGGTGGCTCAGTAGTTAAGCGTCTGCCTTGGGCTCAGGTCATGATCCCAGGGTCCTGGGATCGAGCCCCGCATTGGGCTTCCTGCTCAGCGGGAAGCCTGCTTCTCCCTCTCCCACTCCCCTTGCTTGTGTTCCCCCTCTTTCGCTGTCTCTCTGTGTCTGTCAAATAAATAAATAAAATCTTAAAAAAAAAAAAAAGAATTTGCCCTTATTATTGGATCTAACAGTCAAATTCAAGTCCAAGTCTACATGGGCTTTTATACTTGGACTGAAAATTAAAAAGAAAAGAAAGGAAAAGAAAAGAAAAGGTGAGGGGTATAATGAGTTTGAAATTTAACAAAATTCCCAGTGGTCTGCTGCTGTATTTCTCAAAGACTCAGGTCTCCCAATGTGACTGCACTCAAAAGTTCATACCTAAGTCCCATAACATTCTCAATGAAAATCTAAAGATTATTTATCCCTTTAATTTTTAGGGCTGTTAATTTTGGTAAATAGGGGATAATCCTTCCCCTCTTTTGGTGGAAGTTACGTGTCTGGAGAAAGGGAACTGTTTCTATCCTCTACAAACTTATTCTTATAACTTCAATAAAGAAAATGTAAACCTGCTCTCAATCTGCTAGGTCTACTGAAAGTGACTAGTGCTACAGGGAGAGTTGAGGAGACTGGGGGAAACTGTCAGGTTAGTCACAGATGACTAGAAAGAATACCATTTACTACAATTTCAAAATAAGGACTGGTTTCTCCTTCAAATTCTCATGCTAAATTACATACCTTCAGTTAAAACTGTCTACCCTCCAAGATTATTTCCATAAGCTTTTATTTACATATATATAAATATATATATATATATAAAAAACACCATGAAAAGTTTCAGATATTCATTTATTAGGTGGTTTGGCAACAGTTCCAATGAATTATTAATGACTAATTCTGGGATTTACTCCCTGAACAACGAACACATATGAATTTTCACTAACATTATCATGAGTTTTGCATATACCAATCAAGAGGATAAGAGACCTCCAAGCACAGAATCTACTTAACTTCCTTGGGGGGTATTCTGGTCTCTCAGGTAAATAAGCATTTTATAAGCCTATTCAACTTATTTTTTATTAAGCAAATCAATCAATCCTAGTCATGACCCTGGCTCTAATATTGTGTTTAAACGACATGAAAATGTGGTAAAAAGCAAGAGAAATAAAGTATTCTAGCCCAAGTCATATCTTCTTTTCTTTATTCTAAAAAGTGAAAGAAATATTCTAACCCAAGTCATACTTTCTTTTCTTTACTCTCAAAAGTTGTGATGTTTAGGGCGCCTGGGTGGCTCAGTTGGTTAAGCGACTGCCTTCAGCTCGGGTCGTGATCCTGGAGTCCCTGGATTGAGTCCTGCATCGGGCTCCCTGCTCAGCGGGGAGCCTGCTTCTCCCTCTGACCCTCCCCCCTCTCATGTGCTCTCTCTCTCTCATTCTGTCTCAAATAAATAAATAAAATCTTTAAAAAAAAAAAAAAGTTGTGATGTTTAGGTGTCAGCAGACTACATATTTATGTGAACATATTTATCAATCTATTACAATGATACACTTGTTATGTTGACTTCAATTAAGTTCAGCAGGAAAATTAGTTTATGATTATTTGAATTGTAAAAGGTTATCAGAATGTTAGCTTTATTTTTCCTTTCCTCAAATTTGTCTTTTTAAGGTACTGAAAAAGATGATACAGTATCTTCCATCACAAAGTTATAGATTTTTCCATATGAAAGCCAATGGTTGACAAACCAAAAACACAGGACTGCATCAATACCTATAATACTGGTTTAAAATGGAGATATTAAAGAAAATCACTAAAGAAAATACTAAAGAAGTAGAACTGGCTATTTGAGGTAGTCGGGGGGGGGGAACAAGAAAAAGGATTTCCTTTGCCTTGGATATTTCATTTTATTTTATGCATACTATAGGTATTACAGGTTTTGGAAAACCTGTTAAAACTTGATTTTAAATATGATTGAGAGATGCCTACCTCTTAATGAGTCAAGCTGAGAATTTCCAAGCCTGTATATCAATGTGCAGGATCTGACAACTTTCACAAGCATGACTGGATGGTAGGTAAGTGGGGTCTGTTGCCCCTAATTCACTAATTTGCTTATTAATCCTACAGGTGAGGTACTCCACTAGAAGCTGGAGATACAGCATCGAACATGTCTGAAAACAGACATGGAGCTTACATTCTAATTAGGGGAGACAGAAAAATACAGATTGTCCAATATAACTGTTATGGAGGAAAACGAAGCAGGGAAGAAGGGCAGGGAATGTTGGAGGTGCTGTTTTAATTACGGTGGTCAGGGAAGCCCTCTCTAAAAAGGAGACATACATGAGTAAAGGCATGAAGGAGATGAATCATTGTGGATACTCCGATACCCAGCAGACAGAACAGCAGGTAGAGGCAAGAAAATGTTTGGTCTTTTAAGGAACAGCAAGGAGACCAGGTGGAGTAAGCAAGGGATTACTGTAGGAGATGTGGTCAAAAAGCCAGATCACATATGGCCTTGCTGGTGAGTCTAAGGACTGTAGCTTTTACTCTGGGGGAGATGCAAAGTCATATTTGAGGATTTGGGATAGAGGACTGATATAATCTGAGTTATGTTTAAAAAGGATTACTCTGGGGCTGGCCAAGTCAGTGGAGAGCATGCAACTCTTGACCTTGGGGTTGTAAATTCAAGCCCCACATTGGGTGTAGAGATTAACTCAAAATAAAATCTTTAGGGGTCCCTGGGTGGCTCAGTCAGTTAAGCATCCGACTCTTGGTTTTGGCTCAGGTCATGATCTCAGGGTTGTGAGACCGAGCCCCAGGTCGGGCTCTGTGCTGGGCATGGAGCCTGCTTAAGATTCTCTCTCTCTCTCTCCCTTTGTCCCTCCCCCCCCAAAATAAAATAAAATCTTTATTTATTTATAAATAAAGATAGATAGATAGGATTACTCTAGCCAGCTACTGAAAACTGAATATAAAGGGGAAAGGAAGCAGGGTACCAGTTCAGGAAGCTATTAGAATAATCCAGGCAGGGGCGCCTGGGTGGCTCAGTCAGTTGAGTGGCTGCCTTCGGCTCAGGTCATGATTCCGGGGTCCTGGGAATGAGTCCCGCGTAGGGCTCCTTGCTCAGTGAGGAGTCTGCTTCTCCCTCTCCCTCGGTCTCTCCCCGCCCTGCTCATCCTCTCTCTCTCTCATGCTCTCTCAATAAATAAAATCTTTTTTTAAAAAATATTTTATTTATTTATTTGACAAAGAGAGACACAGGGAGAGAGAGAACAGAAGCAGGGGGTGTGGGGGAGGAAGAAGCAGGTTCTCCACGGAGCAGGGAGCCTGACGCGGGGCTTGATCCCAGGACCCTAGGATCATGACCTGCGCCGAAGGCAGTCGCTTAACTGACTGAGCCACCCAGGCGCCCCTAAATAAAATCTTAAAAAAAAAAAGAATAATCCAGGCAGTAGATGCTCGCTTATGCTTATATTAGGGGGATAGTGATAGAAATGATGAGAAGTGGTCAGATTCTGGATTATGCTGGGAATCATTCTTTTCAGGGTTAAAGCAATGCATTAAATTATGATACAACAGAAAACTGGCTCTCCATGAGTGGAAGAGATATGAAATCAGAAAGGAGAAATAGTCCAGGAATGGCTATATATTTCCTTCCTCAATATGCACTGTCTTTGAATGTAAGAGCAGGAAGGCAAGCAAACAAGTGCTCAGAAAATACTGACCCTTGTGTATGTTTCAAGCCATATGATTACAGGAAAACTCACTTAGCCTGGATCATGAGCTCCTATGGCACTGATATTTCCAGAGACAGGTGACATGTTATTATAGGCATAGCTTCTTGGCTCCCTCCTATGGTCTGTGTAATTTTTTATACTTTCTAGATATCTATTACTTCCAAGTCACCAAGCTTAGTCTTCTGATATTTCTGAATTTTCACCACCCTGGTGTACCTTCTATCACATCACTTTATTTATTTATTTATTTATTTTATTATTATTTTTTTAAAGATTTTATTTATTTATTCATGAGAGACAGAGAGAGAGACAGAGGCAGAGGGAGAAGCAGGCTCCCCGCGGAGCAGGGAGCCCGATGCGGGACTCGATCCCAGGACCCTGGGATCATGACCTGAGCCGAAGGCAGACGCTTAACTGACTGAGCCACCCAGGCGTGGCCCACTTTTTTTTTTTTTTTAAAGATTTTATTTATTTTGTCAGAGAGAGCGCACAAGCAGGGGGAGCTGCATGCAGAGGCAGAAGGAGAAGCAGACTCCCCACTAAGCAAGAAGCCCGATGTGGGACTTGATCCCAGGACTCCGGGATCTATGACCTGAGCGGAAGGCAGAGACTCAACCAACTGAGTCACCCAGCTGTCCCCATCACATCACTTTTAGTCTGTTCTTTCCAATGTCTGCCTTATACTCTGAGCTACTCGAAGGCAGGGACCATGTCTTACTCATCTTTACTTCTTTAGTACTTGAAATACTGCCTGGCATATAGAAGGCAATCAGCAAATTTTTGATAAATAAATATAAAAAGTGTATTTGGATGATTCAAGAGTGGAGATGTTTTTGAACAAAAGTAGAACTAATCACTATTATACAAAACAAAATATCTGAATTAAGGAAGTCTTTAATTTCAAAACTTGGCTCAATTATTGAGCTCAATAATTGTGTTTCAGCCAGTCTTATTTCTGGCCAGTAGTATCTCAATAAGACTAGGGAAAGGATAAGAGGCAAAAGGCATATGAATACCATTCTGTGTTCCTTGGAGTTGATAAAAATAAATGCCCTTTTCTTAAATAATTATCTGGACAAAAACAATATTCAGTAACTGTTCACTCTTTATATGAAGAGTATGAAGTGATAACTATAAGATACTTGTACTAGGTACTTTACATTTCCTACTGGAAATCCCCAAGATTAAACTAACCTTTAAAAAAAAAAAATCACATTGGGGGTGCCTGGGTGGCTGAGTCAGTTAAGTGTTTGCCTTTGGCTCAGGTCATGATCCAGGGTCCTGGGATCAAAAAAATCACATTGGGGGTGCCTGGGTGGCTAAGTCAGTTAAGTGTTTCCCTTTGGCTCAGGTCATGATCCCAGGGTCCTGGGATCAAGCCCCTCATCCGGCTCCCTTCTGAGGGGGGAGCCTGCTTCTCCCTCTGCCCTGCTCCTGCTCGTGCCTTCTCTCTCTCTCTCTCAAATAAACAAAATCTTTTAAAAAAAAAAAAATCACATTAGGGCATCTGGGTGGCTTAGTTCGTTGGGTGGCTGGCTCCTGATTTTGGCTCAAGTCATGATCTTGGGGTCGTGGGATCGAGCCCAGCATCAGGCTCTGTGCTCAGCGCAGAATCTGCTTGTCTCTCTTCCTGCCCTCCCCCCCAACCCAATAAATAAATAAAATCTTATTAAAAAAATCACCAAAATTAAACAGATACTAATTCTCCATTTTATGTATATATTTCTTGAAGAAACATTTACAGACCACTAATATCTGTGAAAACCTACACAGTTTATACTGAGTTCTCAAAGAAACTTTTGAGCTGCTAAAATTTAGTATAGTGGTGATATTTAAGAGAGCATGTTCTCACAGCATCAAATGTTTAAAGAAGGGAGTCAAGTGAAATATGTCCTATGAGTTATTTTCTCCCACTGCATTTAAAATCTGACTTGAAGGAGTGACTCAAGCGCTGAGCTTTCTACTAGTGGATGGTATTTGATTCTTGTGCATGATGGTTAAAGGAATTATGGCTAGCAGGGATTGGGAAAGAAAAATAAGCAGGGGATTTGAGAAAAAAATTGCTGAAGGAAGAAAATTTAGGATGTTTGGGTTTCAGTTATACCTAACGCTGATGAACTCAGTCACACTTTAAAGAAAAAGGGTGACAATTTCAACAATCAGTAAAGACTGCTGAGGCCAGGATGGTCTCTTGTTCTTTGTACAAGCACAGTTCTCTGGTACTGCAGACGTGGTTCTCTGGCTGAAAATCAATATTGTATGCTACTCTGCTGATCCTTAGAAGTTGTTTGGGGATGCCTGGGTGGCTCAGTCGGTTAAGAGGCTGCCTTCGGCTCAGGTCATGATCCCAGGGTCCTGGGATCGAGTCCCACATTGGGCTCCTTGCTCAGCGGGGAGCCTGCTTCTCCCTCTGCCTGCCTCTCCCCCTGCTTGTGTTCTGTCTCTCTGACAAATAAATAAAATCTTTAAAAAAAAAGAAGTTGTTTAAAGAGCTGAAAACTTAAACCATCATTTATTTTTATTTGGAAATTTTTTTCACCTGTTTTTATAAATACTGGTATTTTAAATATAACATTTGCAGGTTTAAGACAGAAACTTGAGAGATCTTCTGAGCAGGAGTTAGACTGACAACTCCTAGAATGTTAGTAGGTGAGCTTCCTCCATGTACATTCATGAAGTATAGCATCACTTTAACTTTGAGATGTTGGGAAAAGCTGAATCTTACAATGTCTAAGTTTTTTTCTTCTTTTTTAAAAAAAATTTTATTTACTTATTTGCTAGAAAGAGAGAGAGAGCATGAACGGGAGGGGCAGAGGGAGAAGAAGAGAGAATTGCAAGCAGACTCTCGCGCTGAGCGTGGAGCCGGACACAAGGCTCGATCTCGCGACTTGAACTGAAACTATGAGTGGCACGTTTAACTAACTGCACCACCCAGGCGCCCTTCCATTTTCTTATTTGTAAAATTGGAACATTAAACAGTATCTATCATACAGTAGTTGTGAGGATTACATAAATGACACAATCACAAATATCTACAGAACACCCATTATGTGCTGAGGATACAGCAGTGAACAAAGCACTCCCCCTTCCTAGTTAGTAATGCATTTAGCACAGTGCTTGAAACACTGTAAGTAATTAACTATAGCTATTATTATCTTGGAAATGTCAGATATACCTTACAGAATGGGATTATGTGTGCAAGATGTGCTCACACAGTTTAAAATTTTCTGTATATTTAAGGGGCGCCTGGGTGGTTCAGTTGGTTGACTCCTGATTTTGGCCCCGTCATGATCTCAGGGGTTGTGCATGAGATCGAGCCTGCGTTCAGCTCTATGCTCAGTGGGAAGTCTACTTCTCTCCTCCTCCCTCCCACATGCACTCTCTCTCTCTCTGAAATATTTTTAAAAAATAAAATTTTCTGTATATTTAAAAAATTGTTGACAAGAGGAGAGAATCTGTGGTAGACTCAGAATTGGAATTCTTTCCAAACTGCAGATTCTTTTCCTTTGGAAGGTATCAATGATACAGGTTTTCTATCCTTTACATTGTAAAACTCTGGAATTTGAACCAAATTACTTTTATGCAGTAGTTAACGTATGAGGCTTTTTCCCAAGCAGAGTTCAGGAAAAGTCTTTTATTACAGCAAGAATATGAATATGACTCATCAGTTTTCATTACAGATTCTCTTTGAACATATAACTGGTACTCTGGTATGACAGAGATCAGTGCTGTGGCTACCGGGATGTATAAGTATAAAGTAAATGGAAGTTTCTTAATGTCTTTAACTGATAAGAAGGTAGGGCATCTATAATTACCCAGGTCTTCAGTAATCCTTTGTGAACGAGTAACAAGTCCAGCAGGTGGGAAGATGAAAATGACAAAGAAGGGAGAACAGTACTATCAGAGGTACGGGCCTTAAATAAGCTGAAAGTATCTACATAAAGAGGGAGGAGTAATGACTTAGAAGCAGCCACAGTGAGTAAGAGTTTAATCCTACTCAACCTAATTCAGCTATGTGAGTCAAGAAAGAATGAACAGCAAGCATTTGAGAGGGTTGCAGGGGAAACACTGTTTTCTGTGGAGGACCAGGTTTCAAGACAAATTTAAAGCATGTATGGGACTGGATGAATAGTTCCAGCAACCTAAGGCCAGAATAACTCTGCTTCCAAGTGAATCCTCATGAAGAGCTTCTGGGATGGTGGAATGACTATAAGCTTCTTCAGATGGAGTCAGTGAAGTCCAGGTTTGATTGGGCTCCAAGGGAATCTTATACAAGGTGGGCAGTCTTTTAAGACTAAAAAAAGATCAATTAGCATCCAGAACCTTCACCATGTAATTACAAAAAACCCCAACAGTTAGATCTTGGCAGATTTAGGGGAAAGGGTGCTGCCTTCTCTGAAGTCAGCCATAGCCTAACCCTATCTTAAAAACTTAAATTCACTGGGGTTATTAATCCTCAAGGCCATTTTAGATAAAGAGTTTAACATACATTCGAGGCCAAAATTAAGCAGTTCAGCAGAATGGACTACAGATTTAATTCACAGCTGATTATATAACCTTTTACAAATCATTCTTAACTGTTCTGTACTACATTTTCTTATTAAAAAAAATGCTCATAATAATGTCTGAGATCCTTCTGTTATCACAGGCAAATAAGACCATATTTGTAAGAGCTTTTCAGAAGAAAGGAGTAAAGAAATATGCTATTAAATGTAACTGCCAAACTAGAAAATCTGCCAAAAAAAATTATAATTGACAACGTAATGCAGAGAACAGTAGTATAAAACTAAGCCAACTTAGGATTTTTACTTTTAAGACAGTAAATATTAAAAAGTAAGTTTAAGCTACTTTAAAGAAAAATATTTTATTTATTTATTTGGGAGAGAGTGAGAGAGAGATCGAGCGAGTGTGAGCGGGGGGGAGGGGGTGCGGGGGGGGGGGGCAGAGGCAGAGAATCTCAAGCAGACTCTGTGCTGAGCCCAGAGCCCAACGCAAGGCTTGATTTCACAACCCAGAGATCATGACCTGAGCCAAAACGAAGAGTTGGATGCTTAACCGACTGAGCCACCTAGACGCCCCAAACTACCTTTTTTTTTAAAAAAGATTTTAATTTTTTTGAGTAATCTCTACACCCATCATGGGGCTTGAACACACAACCCCAAGATCAAGAGTCACATGTTCTACCAACTGAGCCAGCCAGTTGCCCCAGTTTAAGCTACTCTGGAAAGAAATAACTTCTATCTCCACACCTAATCTTGAGAATCACATTCAATGTCACTAGTGGCCTAAGAAATACAAATAAAAACAATAAGATATCATTTTCTCCTTATCTGATTGGCCAAAACTTTAAAAGATCGATTATAGTGTTCAGAGCACTCTTTTTGGGGGGAAAAAAAAAGATTTTATTTATGTATTTATTTATGTATTTATGCTCCAGAGGGAGCACGAGCAAAGGGAGAGAGAGAGAAGCAGACTCCCTGCTGAGCAGGGAGCCCTACAGGGCTTAATCCTAGGCCCCTGAGACCATGACCTGAGCCAAAGGCAGAAGCATAACCGACTAAGCCCCTCAGGTGCCCCTGTTGAGAGCACTCTTAAACACATTTGGCAGGCGGATATATTAGTACTATTTATTTATTTAAGGTTTTATTTTAAGTAATCTCTACACCCAACATGGGGCTTTAACTTACAACCCCCGAGATCAAGAGTTGCATGCTCTACTGACTGAGCCAGTCAAGTGCCCCTACTGGCACCACCTTTTAGAAGAGCAACTGGACAATATTTATCCAGATATAAATGTATATATCCTTTAATTACACAATCCCACTTAGAATCTGACTTACTGAAATAATCTTACACACATACACACACACACATAAAGATATTTATTGTAGCACTGTCTGTTTTAAAAAATGGGCTGTAACTATAAATCTAGATGTATTGGTAGAGAAACTGCTGGGTAAACTGGTACATCCATACAGTGGAATAAAAGTTAGCCTTTGACAGGTAGATATGAGCTAATGCAGACATATACATTCATAAGGAATTAAGCAGAAAAAAGTCAAATTGTAGAACAATGTAGAGACAGTGACCCTATTTTTTGTTTAAAAAGACACTTTAAAAATTATAATCAGTAGTTGATATATTTACATGAGAAACATATATACCAAACACTCATATTCTAATAATGTTTTAATCTGAAATTCATCTCAATAGAAAGCCATATCACTTTTTTAGGCAAAAGGTTATAGGTATACTCCAATATAAATAAAATTAGAAAAATGTTTGTGCTTTGTATCATGTCTTTGTGAAGTATAAATTAAAAAGAAAAGATTCTTACTTTAAAAAAAAAACAACTTCTACAGCCTTTCTGGTCTTTGAAATTTTGACTAAAACTCCATATGAGGCAAAATGATGTCCAAAATAACAGTGTGCTAAAATTTAATGTGCTATAGGTAACTGAATGTCTTCTAAATTACTTTTGTTTTTTTTTAAATCTAAAAAGTGAACTAAGATAAGCAGATCTAAAGTATTGGTGCTTTTGTCCTTCTTGCTTAAGGCTATTATATCAGCAAGAGTCATCAATAAGCAGCATCAAACCAGGCTTCATATAGACCTCTGTATACAACTGCTAAGTAGGTATATATTTTCAGCTAACTATGAATGAATAGGTACATAAATTTTATTATTTTATTATTAATTACATACCTCTTTTATTTCAAACCTTTACTTGGCAAGCACATTAAGCGAAGGAGGCAAGCACAGGTTTACAGTATTTCTTGATGCTGCCTCCTGATGAACCATTCAGTAGGATCCCTATCAGAGCATTGCTTTAGATGATCAGTAGCCAAAGGGACATGGCTATCATCCCATATGGTATAGAATAAACATTCTTTCAGGTAGGCTGACTGATAGTTACAAATTGGCACACTGCCCCCAAAGTCTGACAAATCAGTTATATGCAGGATACTCACATCAGCATAGTGGCCTATCATATCACATCGGTCACATCGTTTTCTCCAGGAAGGCCTTTCAAGACATCTGTGAGTGGAAGACATAGGCAAAGAACAGCCTAAGCAAAAGCGGGCTGGGCAGGCATATTGGAGGTGTCCTCTCTCAGAACAGAGACAGCAGGGGCGGACTTTCTAGGTGGCAAACAGAAAACCTCTTTAGCAAAATAGTTTGGTCTCAGATAGAAGATTTTCTTTTTCTGTATAATTCCATAAAATTTATTTCCATTTTGAGACCCCAATGAAGGTCAAATCTTGAGTGTAACTGTAAAATCAAACAAAATGTCTGAAATCAGAGCTTTAACACAAACTATCTGTATTCTGTGGTTGCCAAAAAGGCTCATTGTGCATGTACTATTAACTGGCACCTACTTCTTATGCCTCATCTTGTAGGAACATTGACAAAGTGGATTGTGCCTGAGAGGGAAAGTTGAGGATCTGAAAGCTAAGTCATAGGAGGAACAGATACTGAAAGAGGTTGCTTTGCCTGGAGGACCAAAGACAAAGAGGAAACCTAAAAGCTGTCTCAAACATCTGAAAGACAATCATTTGGAAGAAGGAGTAGGTAAATGGAAGGAATGTTTCTTGAGGGCTTACTATGTGTCAGGGAACATCTAAGAACTTTAGTTCTGTGTTGTTCCAAAGGTTGATTTATCTGTTTAACATAATTTACACAATAAACATAGATAAATGCTTAAAATGATAACTTTCTAACAATGAAAATTATCCCACAATGAAAAAGCTGTCTGGAGCGCCTGTGTGGCTCAGTCGTTAAGCGTCTGCCTTCGGCTCAGGTCATGATCCCAGGGTTCTGGGATTGAGCCCCGCATCAGGCTACCTGCTCAGCGGGAAGCCTGCTTCTCCTTCTCCCACTCCCCCTGCTTGTGTTCCCTCTCTCACTGTGTCTCTCTCTGTCAAATAAATAAATAAAATATTAAAAAAAAAAGAAAAAGAAAAAGCTGTCTCATAAAGTAGAAGGTTTGGAAGTGAGAGGCGTCTCAGGAATCATTCGATTTAATCTCCTCATTTTATAGACAAGAAAACAGAGGCATAGAGGGTGAAATGATTTGCCTAAGGCTGTGCAACTACCAATGGACAGCTGAATTGATTCCAGGTTTTTCTGACTCTAACTTCATTGTTCCTTCTCTGCTACTATTCTAGGCTGTGACCCACATGAAAATGTAATGTGAAATCTACACACATATTATGCAAGACTTGAATTCTAAGGTTATAGGGGTCCACTCTTAAGATTTTGATTTTTAACAATGAGGAAAGAAACATTATGTATTTCACATACTTGTGGAAAGGGGCAGTTTTTCGATAAATGGCCACATTTGTCACAATTTCTACAGGTAACATTTTTGTTGGCTGAATAGTATCGGTGGGTCCATCTTCCAGATGATCTATTATTAACTATCTGGGCCTAAGGGGGGGAAAAAATCAATAATTAAAAAAAATATTTCACTCTGTTCAAAAGAATTAACAGCTATAGTCTATTTAATCTATAGAACCCAGCAACAGGGAACTTTTGTGTTCTTAAAAGAAGTTAGAAAAACTTAAAAGGGGTTGCCATGAAGACAACTCTGCTTCTTGTCTGTCCCCCCACCCCATTCTTTTACACTTCTCCATATGGTTCCATTTCTTTTGTACCTTTCTCTACTTACAGTTGAGGTCCAGTAGGGGTACTGATAGGCATCATTTAGACATTCTGGTGACATTCACAGGCAAAGATATTGCTGATTTCTATATATGAATGTATATCATATTTTTCTGAATGAGAAACTTGCTTAAATTTTTACCTAAGGGATTTTTAAAAATGTTTTTTGTCTTTGAAGTCATAAAACCACGTAACGACCGAACCCATTCTCTCTTTTGAACAGCCCAGGGTCACTGCCTATAAACTGGATTATAATTTCTACGAGACAATGAGATAATTTCCTTCCAATAGAGTACTTTTAAGATCTATTCTGCCTAGAGTAACCCAATTCTAGTTCTCCCATATTCTAGCCAAAATCTAGTGTCTTGCAAAAGATATTAGCAAAACATATCATATGGAATACCTAAAGGGGAATATGTAAATGCCAACCATGCTTTTATCTTGTTGGGTAGAATTTCATCTTTGAAAAAGCTTTTCATCTTTTACTTGTTATTCTGCTGGATTAACCAGGTAGGCCCCATGTAGACACAATCTAATGATCTCTTAAAACTTTTTTACTAAGTTGCAAAATTATTCTCTTTTCTAACCATCTGTCACAATTTAAGGCTAATAATTGACAAAGAAAAACACTTGCCACATCCTAAATATAGACTAACCATTTCCTTACACTGAAGAAGCAGTTATTTCCGGTGTTGATCTTTAGTGGTACCAGGCAATATGGGCTGAGAGGACTCACCATGGCAGAGAACAAACAGAAGGGAAAGGGGACTAAATCATTATGGCAATTAACTGACAAAAATCAAGGCTGAACCACACTTCTGACAAATTCAATCACCATATACTGAAATCAAACTTTTTCTTACAACATACTTGGACCACTGCTATCTCTAAAAAGTTTACTAAGTTATCATACTGAAGTGAAAGGAAACGTCAAATCAAAGGAATTTATTAATCTATTATTCATAACTTCAAAAAACAATTTTTTTACCTCTGCGTCTCTGTCACTGATGAACCAACTTACACCATCTTCTCCTACAAAACAAATAAAATGTTACTCAAATCTTGACACCTTAAAGCACTTATAGATTGACATTATTCAATTTGTCAGTACTGAAATTGGACCCCAAAGGTGTGGTGGGATATGTGAATACTTTAACCTCTTATCTTGGCTCCATATTACTTGTGTGGCTCTGAACAAATAGTTAACCTCTCTTAATCTCAATTTTTCTTACCTGTAAAATTCATGAGAATAATATTTGCCCCTTCTACCTAAAAAATACTTTTGAGACTCAAATGAGATACGTGAAAATGCTTTGAAAATCATCAAGCCATAAACAAATTTAAAAAAAAATCAGTGAAGAAACAAAAAACCCAGTAGCAGATGCAGAAAAAAAATCTTATCTCAACTTCCTTTATCTGATTAAAGCAGAGGTTTATGAAAGTCTGCAGGGCACCCCCACCCCCACCCCACCCAGGGTCTCTAGTCAGGGAAGTGACTGACTTTGGCTTCTAGAACATTCTGAAAACACCAAGTTGTAAAAACCAGCATCATCAAAACGTTCCATCCTTTGAAGCCCTAAATACTTGTGTTAAGTTGGTAAACAAACCTTTACCTCTGGCAACTGAGTTGAGTTGCTCATTACTGAGCGCTCCCACACTTTGTCTTTCCTCCTGTTAATCTCTGTATCACTCACTAGTTAGTTCGCATGCCTCCACCACTCAGACCCAAGAAGGCAGAGGAAAGGTTCTGCCTTCCAATATCAGTATTAACTATGTCTACTCGCTTCCCATTGTAGTTGACTTTCATTGTAACATTTTTAAAAACTGGACTTTGAATACAATCTCACAATTGGGGGCTAGAAATTTAGCACTGTATTTTGTAACAAACAGTGAAATAAAACAACAAATAAGGAGATCAAATACCTAGAAACCAATGACTGATCTAAAAATACAAATGTAAAAACCTAGGGGGCTTGGGAGCCCTACATTCCTCTGTATCAGCTGTTTTCTTCTCTTTGCTCTTTGCAAATGGCTGCTATTCCTCTGGTCCACTCATGAACAAGGAGGAAGGGACATATGACTAATGCAGAAGCTATGGTATCAACAAAGGATTGAAAGATTTTTTTCTCTCCTTGAAGCAAAGTCAAGATTTCTTCCTTCCTCCTATCTATTCCTCTTCTCTATCTCGAAAACGCAAATCAAGCTTGACTCTTCTTTGAAAGGAATTTTGAGGAGACGTGAAGTAATCTACATTTCCCCAGGCCTACCAGGAGTAAGTGTCTAGAGATACATTTAAAATAAACTAGTTTAACTAAGAAAACCAAAAGGCTGCTTTACAAAAAGACCAATCCATAGGACAGCAGAGATGCTGTGCAGATGATTATGTCCTTTGTAAAGTTTGGAGGCTGCATCCATACATGGAGCATGGAGAATACATTAAATAGCTATGCATCATCACCATCCACAACAGCATTCTTTTATTTAAAAGATCCATCTAAGGAGCATGCTCTGCTGTAAGTTTCAAAGCTGCCTTTTGTACCTCGATGTCCTTCATCTTTAAAATTCAAAATGACCATTAAAAATCACTTTAATTTAAAAAACTGCCTTAATATTGTCCTTAAAAAAAAAAAAACCCAAAAACCAGTGAAATGCAAAATAGCAATTACCACCCCCAATTCCAAATAAATTTACAGTTGAACAGAGAACAGTGAGAAAAGGGAAGGTCTGAGAGAGGAAGATCTGACTCCATTTAAATTGTTTCAACATTCCTGTGGGATTCAACAATATTCCAGGTTGTATATTAACTCCTCAGCAAGCTACAGTATATTCTTACTGCAGGAAATTTATCAACAGGTACACAAAACAGGTTTCGATTACAGATGAAATCAGACTTCTCAATGGTAAATGGAACAAAGACTCACCAGAAACACATGAGCCAACTCCTGGTGCTACCCAATGATTCCAGTTTTGGTTCGATCCTGGTAATAACAGTTGACTCCTGCCCTTTCTCTTTTATCTATCCTGTTTTCTTCTTAACTCCAAATCTCAAACTAATGGAAGCTTTGTCTAAGGGCAACTCATTAGAACCTCTACGTGCAGCCGATACTCCACTTTGTTAAATTCCTGGAATGGGACTTAGAAACCTGGGTTCCAGTCTTAACCCTATCTCTTATTTGCTGTGTGGCGCTGGGCAGGTTATTGACCTTCACTGGGCCTGTATAATAATGGGTTGGATTAAATGGCATCCATGGTACCGTCTAGCACTAAGTTTCTATGATTCTTTTGAATTTTCATTATTAAAATCAAATCCATTGTCCTCCATGCCTCTGCAACTGGCACAGGATGTCTTCCCTTAAAGACAACTTCCCACAGGGCCCAGAAGTACTCATCTTCCATGTGTTCACCACCCATTGCCATAGAATATAATATGGGATTGCCCTAAAGTGTAAAATTAGAATTGCCTTAAAGATGCCTAATATTAACTCTTAGCTGCCTTAGAGCCTTGTCTTGCTAATATCTGGGGCTGTGATTTTTTTCAAACATCAGAATTGTAATCAAAGCAATAGCTGGAAACTCCTTTGCATCAAATCAACTCAGTGCAACAAACACACTGAAAGGTTACAATGAGCAAGGTGCTATATGGTAAACCAAGAGGAAAAAGCTTATAATTTAGTAAAGAAGACAAATGAAAGAAGAAGAAAGGAGTAAGAGAAGACCAAACAAAATTCTACAGTAAATTTAGAGGAAGAATAGACAATGTCTGAATTTAGGGGAAAAAGGGGAAAAAAGTCACAGAAGACTGTGCTATAAAGAAAACTTTATTAAAGTATAATTTATATATTACAAAATATACCCATGTAAAAAATATAATATGATGTATTTTGACAAATGTACACACCTGTGTAACCACCACAACAATCAAAAATAGCACATTTCCACCATCCCAAAATGTTACCTTGTGCATATTTGCAGTTGATCCTCCACCCCAGGGCAACCACTGATTTGCTTTCTGTCACCATAGATTTGCTTTGCCTGTTCTAGGACTGTATATAATTAGCATCATATATTATGTACCATTTTGTGTTTGGCTTCTTTCACTCTGATTATTTCTTTTTAATTGACATAAGTTTTTCATTTGCCTTGAGAAAATACCTAGGAGTAGAATTATTGGATATAGTTAAGTGTATCTTTACCTTTATATGAAACTGGCAAATTTTTCCAAAGTGGTTCTGTCATTTCACATTCCCATCAGCAATGTATGAGAATTCCATAGTTTCATAATCTCACCAATACTTAAAACTGTCTTTTCAATTTTAGTCTTTGAATGCATATGCAGTAATGCATTAAGATTTTAATGAGCATTATTCTGATAACTAATGATGCTAAGCATTTTTTCATGTATTTATTTGCCATTCATACATCTTCTTTCAAAAACTATTTGAATTTTTAGCATTGATTGATTGATTGGATTGTAGGCTACACATCCAGTGTGGAGCCCAATATGGGGCCCGATCTCACGACCCTGAGATCAAGACCTAAGCTGAGATCAAGAGTCAGACACTTAACTGACTGAGCCACCTAGGCACCTCTTAGCTTGTTTTTAAATTGAGTGGTTTTTTATTTTTATTTTTTGAGGGGAGTGAAGGACGTTGTCTTTCTTTGATCGAATTAGAGGAGTCCTTTATATATTCTACATAGCAGTCTTTTATCAGACATGCGTTTGCAAATATTTTCTCCCAGTGTGGCTTGCTTTTTTCATTTTTTTAAAGAGTTTTCAGAAAAGCAAAACTAATAAATCTGACAACTTTTCCCTTTATGGTTTTCTATGTCCAGAGAAATCTCCCTATGCAAGGTTACAAAAGCAAGCGCTTTTTATGTTTTCTTCTAAAATTCTATAGTTTTAGCTTTTTATACTTAGTTATTACCCATTTCTCCCCATACGAATATCCTGTAGTTTCAGCATCATTTGTTGAAAAAATACCCTTTCTTCATTGAGTTGCCTTACCAACTTTGTTGACCAACATGCAGGTCAATTTCTAGAAGTTCTAGTATGTTACATTGAGCTACAGGTCTATCATTATACCATATTACAACTTTACTTTAAAAACCTAAAATCATGTAGAGTAAGTTTTCCAACTTTTGTGTTCTTTTTCAAGATTGCTCTGGCTATCCTTTGATTTCTGTATAAATTTAAACTTGCATTTTTTTTCTCTTTAAAGTAAGCTCTACAGCCAATGTGAGGCTTGAACTCATGACTGACCCCAAGATTAAGAGTCACCAGAGTACTGACTGAGCCAGCCAGGGGCCCTTGATTTCTGTATACATTTTAGAATATAATTTCTACAAAAAAAGCCTGATGGGATTTTGATTGGTATTGTGCTACATCTATAGATCAGCCTGGAAAGTTACTTTAACAATATCAAGTTTTCTAAAACATGAATATGGTATATCTCTTCACTGGTCTTTTTCTCAGCAATGTTTTATGGGTTTCTGTGGACAGGTCTTGCATATATTTTACTAAATTTATCCCTCAGTAGTTCATGTTTCTTCCTGTTACTGAAAAAAAATTTTTAAATAACATCTAAATTAATTTTAAATTATTTTTTTAATTTCATTTTCAATTTCTGATTACAAGTTTATAGAAATATAGTTGGTTTTTGTTTATTCACCTTGCATCCTGCAAATCTGCTAAATTCACTTAGTGCTAGAAGCTTTTTGTAGATTCCTCCCAGTTTTCTATACACACTATCATTTCACCTGTGAATAAAGACAGTTTCATCACCTCCTTTCTAATCTGTATGCCTTTTATTGCTTTTTCTTACCTCAATGCATTATAAAGGACTTCCAGGTGTAATAGTATTTTAAGTGGTGACAGAAGATAATCTTTGTTTTGTTCCAATAGGGTGAAAAATTCAGTCTTTCTAAATTAAGCAAACTGCTGTAGATTTTTCATTAACAGGTTGAGGAAATTCAAAAGAATTCAAAAGAATTTCCTACTTTTCCTACTCTCCTGAGTTTTTAATATGATTGTATTTTAAATTTTATTATATGCCTTTTCTGCATCAACTGAGATGGCCCCATGGTTTTTCCTCTTTCTGTTAATATGGTGAATGACAGTGGTTCATTTTCAAATAACCTGGCCTTGTATTCTGGGATTAACACCATTTGGTTAGGATGTATTATGCTTTACAATATACTATATAATTCAATTTGTTAGTATTTTATTAAGAATATTTACATCTGTGTTCATGAAGGATACTGATTTATACTTTTCTTACAATGTCTTTGTCTGGTTTTGATATTGGGGTAAAACTGGCCTCATAAGAATTGGGAAGTGTTGGGGAGAGTTTGTGCAGAACTGGTATTATTTCTTCCTTAAATATCTGATAGAATTCACCAGTGAAGTCATCTAGGCTGGAGTTTTCCTTGTTGTGAGCCAGGAATTTTACTTGCAGGGAGGTTCTAAAAATAGTAATAAAAATAGTAATTCTACTCCTTTAGTAGGTATGGAGCTATTCACATCTTCTAGTTCTGCTTGGGCCAGTTTTGGTAATCTGTGACTTTCAAAGAATTTGTCTATTACTTCTAAATTGTTGAAATTATCAGCATAAATGTCCATAACAGACTCTTATTCTTTCCCTTTGATTTAGCTAATTTGTACTTAAGCTCATCCAGCACGTTTTTTATCTCAAATACTGTATATTTCAGTTCTAAAAGATCCATTTGGTTCTTTTTTTAGATCTTCCATTTCTCTTATATTTTTTTCTTTAAACCTCAGTGTATATTTTTAATAGCTGCTTTAAAGTTCTTTCTAGTAATTTCATCATCTCTGTAATTTCTAGGTTTCTTTTATTTGACTGATTTTTCTCCTGGTTATGAGTGACATTGTCCCTTGTATGCCTAGTAACTTTTTTTCTTGGATGTTAGTTATTGTAAATGGTACACTGTTGAATGTCTCAATTTTGTTTTCTTACTTTAAAGTGTTAGACTCTGTTTTGACAAGCAGTTAAGTAAATTTCAGATTAGCTTGACTCTTTTGAGACCTTTAAAGCTTTGTTAGGGTAGGTCCACAGTAGAGCTAATATACTCTAGAGCTAATTTAGCCCTACTTAACTAAGATGTACCTTCTGAGGTTTCTATTAAATGTTCCAGGTTTTCCACACTCTCTCTTCACTTTGGCTCAGTTTATAGACAGTAGGCTTTTGTCCAAGTCTAGTGGAGTTGGACCTACCTGTGCACAGGTAGGAACACAGTATCCTTGGTGTTCATGGGCAACCCTATGCAGATTTCTGGAGTTCTTTCCCTCCGCAGTTCCTTCCCTCCAGTACTCTGCCCCACAAAGTACAGCTTCCTTAGCCTCTCTAAACTCTGATCTCTGCTTCTCATCTTAGTGAGGCTGTAGTTCTGTGCTTGGGTTCCCTCTTTCGGCACCATAATACAGTGTCTAGGCAGAAATTTAGGTTGATTATAGGGTACATCTTGTTTGCTTCCATATTCTCATGAATCATGGCCCAGTACTGCCTGTTGTCTATATTCATCTTTCCCTTTAAACCTCTGTGTATATTGATAATATATAAACAACTCCTGATAATAGTTGTTTTAAAGTCCTTTTCTGCTAATTTCATCATTTCTTGTCAGGTAGGCAAGTCTGGTATAAGTTTACACAATTTACCTGGAAGGGAAAGTCCTATACAGGATTTTAATAGATGGAGATGAGAGAGAACGCCAGTAAAAAGGAAAGGCACACACAACAGAATGGAAGAGGTAAAAGGATACAGCAAACAATACAGTTTAATTGGAAGAGGTAATGGTAATTTCTTTATTAAGAATTGTCATAGACCTTTTTATATATATGAGAATACTAAGCATTAAATATTATTACTTACAAGACACCTTTTACCTCAAACACATATGAATACTTAATATTATATCTATTCTTCCAACTAAGAAAATTTCCATGTCCTTTTCTGGTTTAACTTTAAATACCTTTACTTACGACTGTGTGAGCTCTCCACAAGGAACAGCACAGCAGGCCTCTTTCTACCAGACTACTAATATTGAAGGCAGAGATAATAAGACAGTATTACAGTGTTCTCTGTAACAACATCCAGAACACTTCACCTCTTCTGAAATAACTTTCAAAACAAAAAAGTAAGCCCATAACCTTACACATATTTTACACATCTTCTCCTATTTCTGGAACTATTCTGCTATCTTAATTACACACACACACACACACACACACTTTCTCTCCCTATTACTGCATGGTAATAAATGTAAACACCTTTCATATTTATATGGTGATTCAGAGTCTATAAATTGTTTTAAATATACATTTTATCCCCAGTACCCTGTATGTTATGATTACACAAATATTCACTTTTTTATGTGTAGTACTTTCTACAAGAAATGGCAATTGGTGCTTTCTGTAAAAGGTAGTGCTAAGGTAGCTATTTACCCATAAGACTGCATTCAGTTTTCAAAGGATGTAAGGGTTTGGACTAGATTTCTTAGGAGCAAAGCCAGTTCCCGCTCTGCCTCAGTTACATTAGCCTACATTCTGGTGGGTGGGAACAGCTGAAGATCATTCCGTTGCTGAGAGCAGCCAAAGACAATTATAGAGCTGGTTCTCTCTATCTTTTGGAGTAATATGACAGAAAACAGGAGTTAATAAAATGTATTCCAAATATTACAGAAGAACTCAGTTGGTTATTTGCAGTGCAGGTGCCAGGTTCTGAGAAGAATCTTTTCCTGAGCCCAATACCCCTGTAGCTCCTTCTTATAAGGAAGCCCGAGATGCCTTATATTTTCTAGATATCCCAATTTCTAACACCTAAAATTATAAGTCTCATTAGATTTCAGTGAAAAGGTATGTAGGTATGATTTTCTTAGCATAAAATGGGCTTGAATATTCAGCAAATCAGATATTAAAAACTTATTTTCCCTATTATTTAAGAGTGTGAATGTGGGGCACCTGGCTAGCTCAGTCAGTAGAGCATGGGGCTCTTGATCTCAGGGTTGTGAGTTCAAGCCCCACACTGGGTGTGGAGCCTACTTAAAAAAAAAAAAAAAAAGAATGTAAATGCGACTTTCCTCAATGTGTAAAATGTTTTCATTTAATGCAGCGTTGAGTTAATTTTCAACAAATATTTACTGAATATTTCTCATTGTAAAAGACAGTATAGGAGACAGAAAGATGACTAAGGCATAGTGCTTGCCCTCAAGGAACTTACCACAGAGTAATATGTACATCTTTGGGTGAAACTGTGCCCAAAGCACTACTGTGCTAAAGTAAATAACCATGATAATTTCATTTTTTAAAATAGAAAGATGAGGGGCTCAGTCAGTTAAGTGTCTGCCTTTGGCTCAGGTCATGATCGCAAGGTCCTGGGATCAAGCCCCACATTGGGCTCCCCACTCAGTGGGGAGTCTGCTTCTCCCTCTGCCCCTCCCCCTGAGTGCACACACACTCTCTCTCTCTCAAATAAATAAAATCTTTAAAAAAATAAAATAGAGGGCGCCTGGGTGGCTCAGTTGGTTAAGCGACTGCCTTCGGCTCAGGTCATGATCCTGGAGTCCCGGGATCGAGTCCCACATCAGGCTCCCTGCTCAGCAGGGAGTCTGCTTCTCCCTCTGACCCTCCTCCCTCTCCTGCTGTCTCTCATTCTCTCTCTCTCAAATAAATTAATAAAATCTTTTAAAAAATAAAAAATAAAAAAAAGTAAAATAGAAAGATGATTAATCAAGTTTTAAAGATTAAAAAGTCCACTATTATTTAGGGAATGGGTTATTTAACAAGAAAATACTGAATTCTACTAATGAGCAATTAACTTAGGATGACTGTATCACCAAAATGGTCTTCTTTATAATTCTAAGTTTGTAAGACCTTTAGCAAGTGTTTTCTCCCCAAATAACCTGTAAGTCTATAGACAGCTCACAACTGGGGACTAGGGCAAAAAAGACAATGGTTGTTATATACCTGCAATTCCTAAGGAATCAAGATTTTGGGCTTTCTCAGTATTCTCTCACTTGCAGGGTACAGACAAAACTCTGACTTGCACGAGATGGCATTTTTTTCACTCCTCTAGAACACAGTGAAATGATCAAGAAAAGAAAGAAAAGTGGAGAAGGTTGTGAATAAGCCTCCCACCAGATAACCTGAGGTTAAATAATTTGGCAGTTATAGCATTGAAGGCATATTAATAATACTACAATTCTGAATTTTTGCCCACACTCCCTTTTTACATACCTAATATTTTAAACTAAAAGGTCCTACTGTTTGTAAAGTAACACTCCCAGTTCTTTGCCCTTTCTGTACTTTTGCTCATTTTACCCCCTTGATCTCCAACACTGTCTCCCTCTTTGCCCAATTTTCCACTTAACCCAGTGCAATTTCCATGACTACAAATTCTAAATGTCCTTTGAAGGCTGAGCTCCTCATAGCTAATGTATGTGGGTAATATTCAGTACTTCTCTCTCACTTGACCTCTGTGAGCAGTTACAGTTCTCATGGTTGATATAACAAAATACTTTCCCAGTTCTTACCCCCCTTCAGTTTCCTCTTCCTTCACTGGTTACTTGGTACGCTCCACTCTTTCTCTCCTCCTAGATTCGTAGTCCCAGCTCATGTCAGACATGTCCATGGAGAAAAGCCCCTAATCTGTCTCTCTAGACCGGATCTTTTCCTGAGTTCCTGATCTACTGGACATATAGATTAGACATCTTGCAGGTAACTCAAACTCATAATCATTAAAAATGAATTCTTCATTTTCTCCCCATTCCTTGCATTTCTCGCTCTTAAAAACAGACAAAAACTTACATCTCCTTCCTGTATCTTCTATCTCAATAAGATGTCTCAATGTATTTTCCATATAAAAAACCTCAACTCTTCCCTCTCACCTTTCAAATAATTACTTATCAAATCCTGTAAATTCTCTCTCCATCACAGCCTCAATACCATTACATTGGCCCACTGATAACTTAGTTTCTCAGCTAGATGATTAATAACTTCTGACTATCTCTAACACCACAACTCATTTTCCATTCCACTGCTACTGGAATGCTTTTATTTTTTACAACATTAGTTTCAGGTGTACAACATAATGATTTGATATCTGTATATACTACGAATGGAATTTCTAAAATGGAAATATGAATACATTCTCTCCTGAATGGTCCCTTGATGCCTACAGGATAAACTTAAAACTTCCTTTGTATGCCACATAATGCCTTCCATGATTTGGTCCTCACCTGTTTCTCTGGCTTCATCTTCCTGATCTCAGTGCTCCAACTAAGCTTAATAATTTCCTCAATATGTCCTGTTGTTCTCTGCAACTATGCCAATGCATGTGTTCCCTGGAACACAAGCCGCCCCCAACTTCACAACATGGAATTAGGACTTGGTCTTCAAGTCATTCATCATGTGCTATCTCCTTCATTGAAGTCTTCCCTGATAACCCTTCAAAAGCAAAGATGATCACTCTCAACTTTGTAACATCCTAGACTTTGACCATGTCGTTTCTATCTTTGTATCTTCCAAAGCAGGACTGTTTAGTTATCATAGGTACTCAGGTTTACTGAATTACTTAAGTAACATTTCCTCTTTTGATTTCACTCTGGTAGAAGTATTTTCTCCCTCCCTATAAACCTTATTTATCTCTTAGAGACTATTAGGCACTTCCAACCTTGTGTTTACAGCTATATTAATAAATATTTTACTTCCCTCACTACATTGTTAAGTTCTCTACATACCTCTATGGACCATCTGTTTTTATCCATCTATCCAGTTATCAGCATGACATCTTGCATACTCTGAATTACATTAGAAAAAATAATTTGAAAAAAAAAAGGAAACATTAATATGCACACTTGTGTGAGTAAACACTGTTCTGAACTGGGGGTAAATAAGCCAACAGCCAATTTCACGGGTTGTCACTGTACATACACATGTTCATTGAGACAATTCTTGGGGAACCTGGGTTGTTAGAGCATGTGACTCTTGATCTCAGGGTTCTGAGTTCGAGCCCCATGTTGGGTGGAGAGATTATAAATAAATAAAAACTTAAAAAAAAAAGATGATTCTCTATGACTAAAAAAACCAAAAGACTTGGAATTTCTGTAGTAAAAAATTCTAGGAACTATAAAATACTTTAAAAATCACTGCTATTGAATAAAATCACTTGGCAGACACAGGATCCACATGAAATATAAGATAACTGGACATTTATAAATAATCATACCTATACCTAGCCAGTGTTTATGGAATAAAGATCACAAAGATGAAGTTGCCAGATATTTATGTCATATCCTTTCCTAAGCCTAATTCCACTACACCAGATTTCCCCCTGGGATCTTCTCATTTTGGATAAGCAACTGAATCAGCCACAAATGAAGTTACTATTCCCAACTTCATCAGCAGCATCTGTTATTTCAACGGAAACTTTTGAAATACATACAATGCCACATGCAAATCCCCTGAGGGTTGAGCCACTTTATTCACTTACATTCTTCTCAAACTGCTCTTTATTTCTGTCTCTTATTTATATCTTTCCATTTCACATTGGTCACAAAACCATTTTAAGTCATTAAAATTTTGCAGTGTTTAACTACCATTAGTTTAAATAAAACAAATTTTATTAGAACAATTTGCAAGTTAGGCATCAAATTGTTCCTCTTATTTTAAATCATATTAAATTTACCAGAAACAATCTATATTTTTAAATGTGTATAAACGATAAATGGGGATTTAGCTCTTCTTTTTTTAGAGGTAGAGGAGGAAGAAGAAAGAGGAAATAAATACAGGTGCTTAGCACAGGGTTATATAGAGCTCCTGCAAAGTTATCTGTCACATAAAAGCTTTTGTATTATCTCCAAAGAGACACAGAGTTCTCTCTCATCTCCCAGTCCCTCCTAAAGATTTGTCAATGAAATTACCTGGTTAAGAAATATTTATTTAGAAATTTAAAAAAACCCTCGTATTAAACTGACAAGAATAGAAAGGGAAAAATTATCAACAGAAACAGTTAATACTATACGATTATGGGAGCTGTTTTTTCTTCTTTTAAAGATATCTACTGGGGCGCCTGGGTGGCTCAGTCGTTAAGTGTCTACCTTCAGCTCAGGTCATGATCCCGGGGTCCTGGGATAGAGTCCCGCATCAGGCTCCCTGCTTAGCAGGGAGTCTGCTTCTCCCTCTGCCCTTCACCCACTGGTGCTCTCTCTTGCACTCTCTCTCTCAAATAAATAAAATCTTAAAAAAAAAAGGGAGACTTAAAGGCTATATAAATTTGGTATCTATGTCTTTCAGTAATCCTTCTAATTCTGTTTTACACTTCCTAGTCTCCTTTCTAAATCTTTTTTTGTTTTCTTTACCTATCATTAACTTGTGTGTAAGCACATGCATTTTCTTCAACATCTGGTTCTTGGTTCACTCCCTCCTTGGTAAAACAAGTCACTCCACAACAATTCATTTTTATTATTTTGGGGGGTCATATTTTCTTCAAATCTTTCCCCACATCTTAAGACCAAACATGTCCAGGCTTACGTTTATAACTGCTTACAGGATATAACATAAATGATTATAGTAGTCATTGCAAACATAACACATCCGAAGAAAAACTCATCTTCACAATCACAATTGAAATGGCTCAAATACTTTCTTCCCTGTTGTTATTAATGGCTCAAAACACAGATTCATTTTCATCCTAACCCAATGTTTCACTCTCATTATCCAAACAGGCCAGGTCTTAACAATTCTATAGTATCTACCTTTAAAATGTCTCTCTAAGCCAATATTCTGGTTTCCCTCCAGTCATCATTGTTCCTCACCTCAAATCTAGGAGGTGCTCCTGTGCCTTCAACTTCATTTGATACATATCAGCCAGATTTTCTCTTTAAAGGGATAATTTCATATTTTATTATTAATTTTTATCAAAGTAACACATGCATATGGTTTTCAAAGCTCTAATACTAAAAAAGCATGTAAGAAAAAAACAGCAGTTCTCTCCTCCCTATTCCAGCACGCACTCCTCCAGAGGCACTTTCAAGTCTTTAGCTATTTCTTTTGGTACTCATCTAGATACTTCTAAATAATATTCCTTCTGCTCCTTATGGATTTATCTATTTTTAAAATTTATTTTTATTTAGGTCCTCTGGGTGGCTCAGTTGGTTAAGCATCTGCTTTCAGCTCGGGTCATGATCCCTGCACTGGGTTCCCTGCTCAGTGGGGAGCCTGCTTCTCCCCCTCCTCTTCGATCTTGCTCTCTCTCACTATCTCTCTCTCTCAAATAAATAAAATCTTTAAAAATTTTTTATTTTTATTTGAGAGAGAAAGAGCAAGCAAGCTGGGAGAGGAGCAGAGGAAGAGGAAAAGAATCTCAAGCGGACTCTCCACTGAGCCCTAAGAAGGGCTCAATCCCAGGACCCTGAGGTCATTACCTGACCCTAAATCAAGAGTCAGATGCTTAACCAACTGAGCCACACAGGTGCTCCTGGATTTATCCATTTTAAACATTAGTATCTAAATTCCTAATAAAGTAAGAGGATTTACTTTTCTTATAACATTCTATCTGAATTTCTTCTCCCTCCATCCCTTTTCTCAGGTTAAGATAATATTCATCTTATGACCATGTAGTAGTATATTGTTTCCTTTCTTACACAATGCTTTAATTTTCCTGTATTTAATACCAGCCTAGTTGTTTCATTTACTTGGCCTGAAAGTCGACTTACTACCATGCTAGCCACTAGCACCTTGTCTCTCTAAAAGGTCCTACTGATATCTCCAGGATTAGGGAAGTGCCTGTTCATTATGTGTCTGCTGCATTACAAAAGTCATCACCCATCATAAGGGTCTAATGGACCCATTTAATAATTTATCTCACAAATAATTTACAGAGACTAAAGAGATAATGAATAACAATTTTATTAGAAATCCTAATAAGAATTTAAACATGGCAAACCAAAACTTTTATTTCATATAGTCCTGTTTTTGAAGCTAAATATAGAAATGGGCAACTTCTTGAAATACAACCAACTACTCATTGACTATCATCTATGAACCTGAAACACATCCATTTTGTAAATACTAAACCAGATCTCAGATACATCTCTTCTTTGGTCCATAGTTGCAAAACACTTTCACTTTTCAACTTATAAACACAAATTAAAATGATTAATCCATTAGTTTTTTTCACTTCTGTATCATTTATTCCCTTCTAGTCACCTCTGCATACTCATCTACCTTGATTGTCCACTTGATACAAACCATATCAAGGAAATATTGGTACACAAACACCATAAAATATGAAAGAAGACAGTCACATGTCTTTTATCAAAGCAGGATGGTACAGATTCTAATCATAAAATATTGTGTGGTAAAGAATTTCCTGTTGAATGACTAAGTAGATGAGAATACCCTATTTCCTTTTTTTGTATTTAGAAATACATTCATTTGTCAATTCTTAAGTTTGAGAAAATTCATCTATAATAGCCTCTGAAAAAATCATAGTCTGAGACTTTACTTAAAAGACCAAGTTCATCACATCATTAAAGTCTAGATACTACCATCTGTCTCCTTGCATTTATGTTCTGATTGATCTAATAATTATGAAATGTCTTCCTCTTGTCAATTTTCTTCTACTTGCCATTTTGGGCAGAAAATGTAAAATTCTGAATTCTCAACTTTGTTCAATGAAAGCTAAAAAAGATGGTGTCTCCAGACTTCTTTTATACATTCTTGAAAGATAATGTAATACTTAGGGCAACACAGTAAGAAGGATGATGAAGACTTACTTCACTGTTACATCATCCTTCTAGGCAATTCCATCATCTGTTTTCTTATTATTTTGGTGTTTTTTTTTAGGATAGCTGGGAATAATTGATGAGTAATGATAAAACTATTCTTAGCATGATGAAATAATAAAATGTTTCAAAGTACGGCAAAATAAGATCACTAGGATCCCATGATGTAACTTAGATATATATAGAAGGATCCAATGGACTCATATAGTAAATCTGAGATAGAGTTTTATTCTATTAAGAAAAGTAAATTTTCTCTCTGTTCTTTGGAAGACTTCTAAGAAAGAATAAAAGTTCCTGAAGGTCCTCAGGATATATCAATGAACAAAATAGAGATTGCTGCCTTTGTAGAACTTATATTCTACTGGGGGGGGGGGGGAACAATAAACAAAACATAATAAATAAGTAAATGATGTATGCTAGCAGTAATAAGTGCTTTGGAAAACAGAAAAGCAGAGCAGGATAATGGGAATTGGTAGTGGGGGGTAGAAGTTACAACTTTACATATGGTAGATAGAGTACACCTCACTGATATTTAAGCAAAAACTTAAAGATCAGGGAATTAGCCATATACTTCTGGGGTAAGAGCATCCCAGGTAGTAGGAACAGCAAAAGCAAAGTCTTTAAGGTGGAAATATTTGTGATGTGTTTGAGAAATAGCAGGGGGGCCAGTGTGGCTACAGCAGAGTAAATAAGGGCAAGGTGAGGTCAAAGAAGTACAGGATACTAGATTATGAAGGGCTCTGTAGGCCTTATAAGAATTCTTGCTTTTATTCTGAATGAAATGGAAAGTCAATGGAGGGCTTTGAAGCAGGGAGAGCAGTTAGGTGCAAGAATTCTGTCAACAAATGATAATACCCCTGACCAGGATGGTAGCAGTGGATGTACTAAGAAGTGGAAGAATCCTGAATATATTCTGAAGGTAAAGCCAACAAGATTTCCTAATGAATTAGCTATGAATGTAAGAGAGAAAAACCGAGTCAGAGGATGACTCCTAGGTTTTTGACCTGAGCAATTAAAAGGATAGAGTTAATGTTACTGAAACCTGAAACCGAACATGTTATAGGGGAAAGAGGAATTCAATTTTGGACACACTGGATTTGCGGTATCAGACATCTAAATAATGTTGAGGAAGCTATTAGTCTTGTGTTAAGAAGACAGATCTGGGGCGCCTGGGTGGCTCAGTCGGTTAAGCGTCTGCCTTCAGCTCAGGTCATGATCCCAGGATCCTGGGATGGAGCCCCATTTCAGGCTCCTTGCTCAGCAGGGAGCCTGCTTCTCCTCTCTCTGCCCCTCCCCACTCATGCTCGCACGCTCTTTCAAATAAATAAAATCTTAAAAAAAAAAAAAAATCAAGGGCGCCTGGGTGGCTCAGTTGGTTAAGCGACTGCCTTCGGCTCAGGTCATGATCCTGGAGTCCCTGGATCGAGTCCCGCATCAGGCTCCCTGCTCGGCAGGGAGTCTGCTTCTCCCTTTCCCACTCCCCGTTTGTGTTCCCTCTCTCGCTGTGTCTTTCTCTGTCAAATAAATAAATAAAATCTTTAAAAAAAAAAAAAAAATCAAGACTGTTTTTTACGCTTGTATCACAGATGAAAAAAGATGAGATTTATGTGAATTTTTCATTTTTTTTTCTCAAGTAGGCTCCACGAGGTCTGAACTCCTGACTCTGAGATCAAGACCTGAGCTAATATCAAGAGTTGGATACTTAACTGGCTAAGCCACCCAGCCACCCCAAGGTTTATGTGAATTTTTAAATTTTTTGTTTAATGTCACAAAGCTGGCTGACCAGAGGCTCACTTCCAAACCATGCTCTTAATCAATATGGTATTGTCACCTCTACGTTATTTTTATCAACAGTCTCCCCTCTGTCCATAATAAAGTTTTATGGAAAATCTCACAATATTATTTTTTACGTAGCACATGGCAACTACTCATGAAACAACCTGTTGAATTTCAAATTGCTCTTTTCCACTTTTAACATAGGATTATATTCTGATATGAATAATTGTATTATCTGAAGAGCAGAGTTAGTCTTCTATTTAGAGAGAATCTTAACTGAGGTTTCATAAAAATAATGTCCCAGCTTTCTAATTGTTTAACTCGAGTCTATAATAGGGGTCAGGAACTATTTTCTTCTTACTCTCCAGTATATCTCTATCACCTTGCATGGTGTCTGGCACATAATAGAAGCTCAATTAATATTATTTAACGAATGAAATTGGAAGAATTAAGTGATTTCCTAAAAAAGATGTCAGTTGGGGGTGCCTGGGTGGCTCAGCCAGTTAAGCCTCTGACTCTTGATTTCCGCTCAGGTCATGATCTCAGGGTTGCTTAGGTCATGATCTCAGGGTCATGAAATCAAGCCCTGGCAGCGGGGAAGTCGGCTTCAGATTCTCTCCTCTCCCTCTGCCCCCTCCCCCTACTTATGCACATGCACATGCACACACACACTCTCTCTCTCAAATAAGATAAACAAAATCTTTTTTAAAAAAAGATGTCAGTTGTTTTTACTGACCTTTAAAAATCAAATAGCATCTATCTACTTCATTGGTTAGCTCTTCTATTTATGTAAGCATCAACTAATGAGTATTTGATTGATTCACAGCTTACTTAACTAGCACCGTAAATACAATTTTGATTTTTAAAAAATAACATCCAAGAACAATGTAGCGCTTTACAGACCATATGGAATATCTGATCAGCTCTACTCCTCCAAATCCTGCTCTTAACTTACAATGCTATACCCTATCTGCAGTAGGACCAATGTTGAAAAATAAGAGAGGAATGAGAAAAGACAAGGAACAGACAGAAATGAAAGAGACAATAAAAGTCAGGAAATAGAACAAGAAAAAGAGAAAGAGAGAAATGATGTTTTTCCCCAGCTTTACTGAGGTGTAATTGACAAATAAAAGAGAAATGATTTTTAAAGTACCATCTCAGAATAAAAGAGAGGCAGTTTATTGTATAAGTAAACACTAGATAGGAATTGAGACCTAGGTTCTTCCAAAACATACTGAATAATGTTGTATTAATCATTTTATCTCTCTAGATTTCAATTTCTCATTTGTGAGCATGAATCTAGCCCCTACGTGATCTTTAAGATAAATTGCTACCCCCCACCTCCAGGAACCAACTCAAATGGTACCTGCTTCGTCCAAGTCCCTAGACAGAAACATATCACTATATTATCTTCTCTCTGAATTCTGAAGCTCCTATCCACACTACAGAGAGAGATACACTTAAGAAACTTTTGCTAACAAAAGTTGCAAATAACAAAGGAAGGGTTTTTTAAAAAATTAAATCCTAAATTTGTAAACAGAAATATAAATTAGCAATATATGTGAAATATTTGTTAGATACGTAAATACTTCATGCCCCCTGGGAATACACATCGCCCTCCACCTCAGAAAAAGACTATGACTATTTATAATCCCTATGCAGGGGCGCCTGGGTGGCTCAGTCGTTAAGCGTCTGCCTTCGGCTCAGGTCATGGTCCCAGGGTCCTGGGATCGAGTGCCACATCGGGCTCCCTGCTCAACGGGAAGCCTGCTTCTCCCTCTCCCACTCCCCCTTCTTGTGTTACCTCTCTCGCTATCTCTGTCAAATAAATAAATAAAATCTTAAAAAAAAAAAAATCTTTATAATCCCTATGCAGTATGCACTATTGAGGCCTACTAGGCAGGGTTAAAGCTGGATTTTCAACAAGGCTCACAAGTCCTGAGGTTAAACACACATGAATTAAGGATGTTTAATCCAACTCAAGATACCATCTTTTCATATTTAAAGCAGCTTCCCTTAAACAGGAAAAATACAAAATACATGAGCTGCCCCCTGACAGTAAAGCTCCTGCAGAGGTAATATAAAGGTCCATTTTTTTTTTTTTAACCATTTAAACTCATACTGTGTTTACTCTCACTTCCAATACATACAACAGGTCCTGCTAAAACCAGAATACTTTATGGCACAAAAAAGCTGTAAAACAAACAAAAAAAATTAACAAATTTAAAAATGTAACAAACATCATTGCTTAAATATAATTAGGACCAGCTACATAAAATGAGAGAAAGGTACAGGTTTTTTTGGGCGTGTGCATAAACACACATAAATCTGTATACACACAGAGAAATAAAACAGTTAAACAGTTTCTACCTGTTTTTGTGTACTCCCTTTCAGATATTGTTCCCCTAGAGTCTTGGCCTCTGTTGCTGTCTAACTTGAATTCACAAAACTCAATGGCTCGTGGTTTTCAAAGCTTAGGGCTACGTTTGCAGAACAAAGTCGCTTTCTCTCTCTCTCTCTTTTTTGGTGGGTACAAGTATGGGGACCACAGGAACAGTTAAATTCATGGCATGGCTGGTCTACCACACAGTCGGGGGAATTCTTTAAATAGAGCCTGTCACTCTCTTGGCCCATCAATGGGATTTCCTTCTCAAACTGCTGATTCGTTCAGGTACACAACAGAGGAAATTTCAGTTAACCTTTGTTTCACCCCAGGGAAAAATCTGTCTGAAAGTATAAAATGAATAGATTAAAAAAAATAATAATAAGCAGCTCAGCCACAGGGCCATTCTCCCAGTGTTCACTGCAGCTTAAGTTAAACAGTAAAAAGGGACAGTGGAATGTTTCATTCCCAGTGGAAAATTCAAGCACAATCTATAACTTGGGAATCTAGCAGGTCACATTTTATTCTGATGACTAAACCAATCCAACTGTCCCTTCTGTTTAACAAACCTCAAAATTCCCCTTCTGATATTTTTATATGAGTCAGAATTATTTTCCTCTTGTATCTCCATTACCACTATAATCTGATTGAGGGGGTCTATAACACAGCTGCATTCTCAAATTTCTAAATAACAAAAAAAGTAACTCTCAGGAATATTTTCAAATAAAAGTAGTAATGGGGACAGTGGAAAAGTAGGGATAGAATAAATCAGAGAGCCCTGTTAAATTCTCTGTTATTCATTTCAAAATAAAAATTGAGGTGGGGAGGGACAACAAAAAGGAGCCCACTTTTCCATCATAAAGTTCTCTGTTTTTAAACAATGGGAATATCTGGAGACACTATAATTAGATTGAGTCATGTGAAATCTTGGAATGGGGAGTAAAAATTTGTTTTCCCTTGAAATCAAAGTAATTTATACACATTTTTTTTTGGAGAAATACAAATTTTAGGATATGGTAGATAAACATTGGCTACCTAGTCTTTGTTTCTCCCAAATGATTTCTGAACCCCATGGAACAGAAAAATCATTGTACTATCCATACTTTTTATACATATTATCATATTACAATTCATATATATTGACTGCAAGGAGCTAGGGCAGCTTTTATAAAACAGCAAGATGCATTTTGCCTCTGAGACCAATGTCATTTTCATAAGAAAAAAAAATAATTCAAGGCCTTCTTGCTTAAATTTTCTTACCAACTTTTATTTTCTGGTAAAATATACATAACCTAGTATTTACCACCTTAACCATATTTAAATGTACAATTCAGTGGCATTAAGTACATTCATATTGTTGTGCAACCATCACCACCATCCATCTCCAGAACTTCTTTCATCTTGCAAAACTGAAACTCTATACTCATCAAACAATATTTTACCAACTTCTGATGCAGAACTTAAAGATACGTTCTTGATTCACTGACAAGGTCTCAAAGTCCTCAAAGTGGAGCTGATGCTGGCACTGTCACATTTTATATTCTGAACAGATTGAAAGATACTTATCACACAAGCTTGCTCAAAAGGCTTAAGACAGAGAGGAGAGGTTTGAAAGTTGGAAAGAGGTTGGAACTCTGTGACCTTAAGAGTCATACACTGGTGTAGGGACAAAGTGCGTGTCTTTATTAAAATACAAGACCTTAAATGCAAAATTACTAAAGAATATTTATATTTGCGTATTTCAATAAACAAAGGTCATAAATTCAGCTCTTTTGTGACAGAGTCCTCTGGGCATCCTTAGCCTAGAAAACAGAACCTGCCAGGTAAGTACTTTGGTTACCAGGATCTGAGGGAAAACCATTATTAAATGTATACCTGCTGAAGTTAGTGTTTATATTCAAGCTTAAATATTTCCTTCCCTTAGTAAATTCTAGCCCTCAAAAACATTTCCATACTGTAAAACCCCATAACAAATAGTATAAAATTAAATATGCCTTTCAAAATGAGACTAATTATGGGGCGCCTGGGTGGCTCAGTTGTTGAGCGTCTGCCTTCAGCTCAGGTCATGATCCCAGGGTCCTGGGATCGAGCCCCGCATCGGGCTCCCTGCTCTGCAGGAAGCCTGCTTCTCCCTCTCCCACTCCCCCTGCTTGTGTTCCTGCTCTCTCTCTCTCTGTCAAATAAATAAATAAAATAAAATAAAATAAATGAGACTAATTATAATTATATGTAGTAAAAGATGTATTTAAGGACCTAAGTAATATTTTGTAGCTCTCTCCCTGAAAATCTGTTTTCTGTACCAGCTTGAAACCATACACAAATAGAACAGCCCGTTCCCCCTCTATATTTAACTGACTCTAGTTACTGTCTTCTACAGAAACAAAAATGTAAGTCTGCTCTGTTCCTTGTTTTTAGGACAGGATTTCGAATAGGAAGTCCTCTAAAATAAACCCATGAAAACACTGAAAACAAAGATAAAAGAAGATAAAATAATTATTTTAAGAAATACCAAGATTAAAAGTATGTCGGTTAAAACTGGCAGAAATGTTTAGAAAAGAGTTACAACGAACGAAGATTCCGAATCATCCATAGAGAATGAATGAAGAACAACGATACACAGAAGTAACAATACTTTCAACAGTCTAGGTCATAAAATCCAAATAAACAGGTGATAAAAATTCGAGAGAGAACTCAATGTAGATTCTTGAGCCAGGCTGAGATGGGACTGAAGACAGATGAGATGAGGCAGTTGGTGGAGATGGTGGTATAGAGAAAGAGCCCAGCAAAAGGCAGAACCTGAAAGCCTTTTTAGATGTTCCATGTAGGCTGGAAAAGAATGCATATTCTACAATTATTGGTTTTGTGGTCTATAAATGTCAATTAGGTCAAGGTGGGTGACTGTTATCCTGATCTCCTATGTCCTTATTGATTTTTTTAAATCTAGTATTTCTAGAAGTTACTGAGAAAGGAGTAGGTATTAAAATCTCCAATTATGATTGTGGACTTAACTACTTTCTTCCTTTAATCCTGTCCAATTTGTCTATTTTGAAGGTCTGTTTGATTCTTATGCCTTTCCTGATGACTTGATCCTTTAATCTTTCTGAAATCTCCTTGTTTATCTCTGGTACTACTCTGTCTTAAAGTCTACTTACCTGATATTAACATATCATATTAACTGGACTACTCCAGTTCTTACATGCCTATTACTCTTTGCATGTTTTATCTTTTCAATCCTTAAAATTGTTCTCATCTTTGGTTTTCATCAATTTGACTATGAGTCTCTTGAGTATGTACAATTTTATCTCTCACCAACTTGAGGAGCTTTCTTCCATTATCTAAAGAGATATATATTATCCCCATTTTTTTCTCTCCTTATGGAACTCCAATGTTATGTATTACGTCTTATAATATTGTTCAGTGGGTCACTGAAGCACTGCTCTTTTATATTTACTTTTTGAATATATTTTCCTTCTGTTTCTCAGTCTTTTTTGGTCTTCAAGTTCACTGACATTTTCAATCTGCTATTAAGCTCATTCAGTTAACTTTTATTTCAGATAAAGTATTTTTCACCAATTCTAGAATTTCTATTTAGTTCCCTTTTATAGTTTCATTTCTCTGAGATTTCATGTCTGTTATTTCCTTATATGCATATTTTATACCCTTGAACATAGTCAAAATAACTGTTTTAAAACCTTCATCTGCTAATTCTAACCTCTGGGTCATCCCATAGTCAGTGTCTACTGACTGCTTTTTCTTAAACATGAATCAAATTTTCCAGTTTCTTCATATTTCTGGTGATTTGGGGTTGCATCCTAGACTTTGTAAATGATGCTTTGTAAACTATGGATTCTGTTATGTTCCTCTAAAGACAGTTGATATTTGCTCAAGGATCAAAAATTTGTCAAATGGTTATATGCATAATTTGGGCTTCTCCCTCTGTAAATTCCCTTTCACTTTCCAGCTGCTGTAGGAGCCTCCCTTTTCTGATTCCCAAGGCCAGTAAGACTGAATTTCTTTCTGAGTTCTAACCACTCCCATGTTATACCAGTTAGCTACTGCTCTCAGGCAAAAAGCCATAAAAACAGAAAAATCATCTAATGCCATTTCTTTATTCCAAGTGTTGACTGCTTGCTTTTGGTCTCCAGTATCTTCAGGTATTTTATGTTTTTAAGTATTAAAGTATGCTTACAGTGATATGTGTGTATGTAAATTTGTATTTTATGTGTAATAGTTACAGTATAATATTTTGTCCAGAGTATATAATTATCTTTGGGAAGGCTGGTCCATTATGAACAATTCTGCCATTACCAGAACTCTGGGATTGCTTTTTTAGTATACAGTATATAACCTTAAAAAAAAAAAAAACAAAAACAAACTTCCACTCTTCTCTTTAGCTCCCTTCAGGCAACTATTGAGTCTATACTTCTCAGTGCTCTGTCCCTATCATCTAGCATAGGGTTTGATATATAATAAGAGGTGCTCTATAAATATTTGTTGAATGAATGGAATGATGGATAGGGTAAAATAAAAATCAATATGCGTCAGAAAGTTCCTAGGAGGGGGAAAGTACTTTGGGCTGGAGTGATTAGCAATTTCTCGTCATTTAAGAAACCTTGCTTTCTTCTTGGAGGCAAAGAGATCTACCCTTAGTTTTAAAATATGACGCATTATGCATAGGTTTTAGATCGTTTTAACTATAGCTTCTCATTTTCTGGATAAGATGCTCCAATCATGAGTTTTATTATTAAGGGTCCCATATTGAGTATAAGTCCTTTTCATCAGAGAAAATGTTACATTTTAGTTCTCTGGGCAAATTAATTATGATTTACTATTTTAGGCCACCTTCTAAATTCCTGGGATAATTATATGAGATTCTAATTTTCAAAACATTCATTTGCAAATAGCTCATGAATACTACCCAATTTCCCAAAAGACAGTATGAAAATGAGCACCCTAAATGATGGGGAAGGTAATTAACATCTATTGAGGGACTGCTAGGTGAAAAGCTCTATAATAAGTGCTTTATCTCATTTAATCTTCTCAATTACCCTATGACATGGATATTATTACCAACTATTTACAGATAAGTAAACTAAAGCTCAATGCTGGCCAAGGTCATACAGTAGGTAAGTGGTAGAGCATAAATTGAAATTTGATAACTTTGGACTACAATGAAATCAAGCACTTCTGTTCATCAAAAAACAAAACAAAATACTGTATTAAGAGAGTGAAAAGGCAAGCCATGGAGTGGGAAGAGACATCTACTCAACATATAAAGGTTTCACATCCAGAAGATAGAATAAACCCCTACAAGTTATTAAGAAATAAACAGAAAAACTAGAAAAAGACTTAAAATAGGTCATTCACAAAAGAGGGTATCTAAATGACTAATATGAAACATGAGAGGTTTGACTTCATTTATCAGGTATAATACATATTGAAGCCACAATAAAATACCTCTACTCACCTACCAAAACAGAATTTAGAACATGAACAACATCAAGCATCGGCAAGAATACAGACAATGGGAATTCTCATACACTGTTGGTTAAAATGCAAACTGGTACAACAACTTTGGAAAAAGAATTGTCGTTATCTACTAAAGTGGACGATAAGCATATGATAGGACTAAGCAATTCCAGTCCTAGGTATATACATGAAAGAAACACAAAACACACGTTAAAAGCAACACTTTTAGCAATAGCCAAAATATCCATTTATAGTGAATGGATACACTCTGGTATAGTCATAAAATGAAATGATCTGCATCAACTAAAAAACAAAATAACAAAATGAACCACAGCTACAAGTTATACAAAGGAAGGCAAACACATACAAAACTATATATCTTCATGAGTCCATGAATATAAACTAACAAAACAGTTATTTATTTATTTGACACAGAGAGAGAGCATGGGGTGGGGGGGGGGAAGACAGGGAGGGAGTAGCAGACAGAGGGAGAGGGATAAGCAGGCTCCCCACCAAGCAAGGAGCCCGATGTGGGGCTCAATCCCAGGACTGATATCATGACCTGAGCTAAAGGCAGACACTTAACTGACTGAGCCACCCAGGCAACCCGAAAATCAAGGAAAATATTATCAGAAAGTCAGGCTACCTTTTGAAAGAAGGCAAAGGTTATGACCAGGGAAGGGCATACTGAGGGCTTCATTGTGCTGGTAATATCCTATATTTTGACTAGGTGATGATTACGTGAGTTATCTGCTATATAACCATTAATCAGAGTAGATGCTAAATTTGAAAAGAACATGCTGGCAAAGACTTGCCCAGCTAGATGTCAATAATTAGCATAAAGCTCTTATATTTAAGACAGCATGGTCCAGGCATATGAATAGACATACAGCCCAAGGAAAGACTTGCTTTCATAAACTTGATGTATGATATAAGTGTTGTTCCATAGGGAACAGGTGATTTATTCAATAAATGGTGCTGAGACAATGGGGAAAAACAAAATTGGAATTCATCTCTCACCATATACAAAAAACAATTCCTAAGTGGATTAAAGTTCTAAATATGGAAAGCAAAAATTTTTTAATTGTATAAGGATATATAAAATACATATCTTTTAGGGACGCCTGGGTGGCTCAGTCAGTTGAGTGGCTGCCTTCAGCTCAGGTCATGATCCCAGGGTCCTGGGATTGAGTCTCACATCGGGCTCCTTGCTCAGTGAGGAGCCTGCTTCTCCCTCTGCCTGCCACTCCCTCTGCTTGTGCATGTGTGCTCTCTCTCTCTCATTCTCTCTGACAAATAAATAAGTAAGTCTTTAAGAAAGAAATACATATATTTTAAAATCTCAGAGATGGAAAGGATTTTTAAAGAACAGACTATTAAGAAAAAGACTAATAAAATGATTACATTAAAATATAAAACTTTTAAACATCAAATGACATCATTAAGAAACTAATATAGTTGGTAGTTTAGATAAAATTATATCAACATAAATTTAGGGAAGTTGACAGCTGTATTACAGTTATATAAGATAATATCTCTATTCTTAGTAAATATACACTAAAGCATTTAGAGGAAAAAAGGACAGACATGATGTATGTAGCTTACCCTTAAATGGTTCAGAGTTGTGTGTGTTTATGCATATACACATACATATACAACATATACATATACATACATACATATATACATAGAAAGGGTGTGAGCAAGCACACAAATGATTCATAAGGCAAATGGAGTAAAATGTAAACAAGTGAATATGTATAATGGGTATATGGGTATTCTTTGTACTATATTTATTTTTGCAACTTTTTGTAAATTTGGAATTATTTCCAAGTAAAAAGTGTTTCTTTTTAAAGACATCATTAATAAAAATTAAAGGACAAGCCACAGACTGGGAGGAAGTTATCAGTCATGCATATAATGAATAAAGGGCTCATAGCTAGAAGATACAAAAAATTCCCACAAACTATTAAGGGGAAAAAAAACAACACACAGGAAAAATGAGCAAAAAAATTGAACAGGCAATTAACAGAAAAAGATGGAAGAATGATGTAAGATCCAATAAACGTATGAAATAATCTCCAGCCTCACTAGTAATCAGAGAATCAGCAATGTAAACAATGAAATATAACTGCAAAACAAAATTGTGACAATACTAAATACTGGTAGGTGAACAAGAATTCATATAATTATGCCTACAGGATACTTTGCAAAATCTAATAAAGCTGAAGACTACCATATGACCAGGTAGCTCTATTCCTAGCTACACTTTCTAAAATAAGGGGTCAAAGAACTTTCTCTTTCTTTCTTTTTTAAGATTTTATTTATTTACCTGAGAGAGAGGGAGAGAGTGCACAAGCAGGGGGAACAGCAGGCAGGAGAGGGAGAAACAGGTTCCCTACAGAGCAGGGAGCCCGACACAGGGCTCCATCCCAAGACCCTGGGACCACAACCTGAGCCTAAGGCAGACGCTCAACCAACTGAGCCACCCAGGTGCCCCAAAGAACTTTTTCCTAAAAGGCCAGATGGTAAATATTTCAGGCTTGTGGGTCATAAGGTCTCTCAGCTTCTCAACTCTGACACTGTAGGCCAAAAGAAGTCATTGATAATAACATACACAAATGGGCACGGATGTTTCATTACAGCTGTTATTTACAAAAACAGGCAGTTGTCCTGTGGGCCATAGTTTACCAACCTCTGCTCTAGAGAAACCCTCATATATATACATCAAGAGATACACGTAAAAACATATCCAGTAGCTTTATTTGGAACTACAAAAATTTCCAACAATCTAGTTGTCCATCAATAAGAGAATGGATAATTAGTGGTACATTTATACAACAAAATACTATACAGCAGTTAAAAATGAATGAAATAGAGGTACATATATCAAAATGAATGAATCTTACAAATGTAATGTTGACTGAAGAGTTCAGAAGTATACTTATAAGATAGTGCTAATTATATAAAGTTTGAAAACATCCAAAATAGTATTATCCATACATAAATATACAGTACAAATATGAAGAATGCATGGGGCAAAGATAAACTATATTGTTAAGAAAGGTTAAAAACCAAAGAGCAAGGAAGTGATTATTATAAATGTCAAAGAAATGGATATATCTATGGGGGAGAGGAGATATGAAGTGTGGTTGAGAAGGGACATGCTTCATGGGTTGGTAAATGTCCTATTTCTTGACCTGGTTACATAGATGTTTACATAGATATTCACTTGATAATTTTCCTTACATATTTTATGTATGCATTTAATAACTTTCAAAAAATCCTCTTACTCCACCCCCAAATTAATAGGAATAATAACACTGAATTCAACATCATTTGCAGGATAAGAGTGATTGAGGGAGGATTATAAAGTGAATTTGTTGGCTATATGAAAATATAAATCCTGTTTACTAGTCAAATCACCAGACCCAGCAGATACTTAGGAAAGTAAATGGTAAATCATGGAGTTAAACTTTAAAATTTTTGCTTCTGCCCTAGAACTTTTGATACAACAAAGTGTAACAGATAAAATCTGCATGAATGACATTTTTCCCCTGCATAAAATATTTCTTGTATAATTCTTTTGTGTGCTCTTTTAGAAAATTCCCAACATACAAAGTTGAGAAAATAGTATTTAAAACCCCCAGAGATCCAGCTTCAACAATTTTTAACTCATACCCAATCCTATTTCATCTATATCCTTAACTACTTCTCCTGGTCCCTTACTGTATTACTGTTAAGCCAATCCCAGACATCATATATTTCATCTGTAAAAAATTCAGCATACTCTCTCTAAAAGATAAGGTCCCCTTTAAAGTTAACTGTAATACCAATATCATACTTTAAAAAAAACCAACAATTAAATATTCATAAGTGTTCAAATTTCCGTAATTATCTCATATATGTGTTATAAAATCCCCCAAAATGACCATTGTAATAAATTAGTATCTTTTAGCTCTCTCTGAACCTATAGGTTCTCCCTCCCATATTTCCTCTATTCATTCCACCTCTCCCCTTCTTTGCAATTATTTATTTAAAAAAATAAATGAATTTATACGGCCGAGTTTCCCACATTCTGGATTTTGCTGATTGTACTGTATCTTCATGGTATCATATTCTTCCTATTTCCTACAAACAGGTAGTTAGGTCTAGAAGCTGATCACATTTAGACTTTATTTATTTCGAGGAAATGATACTTCTAGGAAAGCACTGTGTTCTTCCCTGAGGAGGCAAATAAAGTTTGGTTGTCTCTTTTTGTCAAACTACAGTCACTGATAATTCTTTAAATTCATTATTTCATTAGGAGATGCAAAAGTGTGGTACTCAAAACTATTCCCATTTTATTTGTTAGCGCCAATACTTCTTTGAAGGGAAAATTCCCCTTTGACGTAACCAAACATCCTCTCTTTGGGTACACCAAGGTACAGTTCATGTGATTGACACTACATGTTAAGTGTTTCCTTAAAATTAAAGTCATACTGAAAGAATCATCTCTGTTTCTTCAGAATCAAAGAGAAATAAAATCAGTGGTGTTTCTTCCCCCTTTTTTGGTTATTAGAAACGACTTTCAGTGACAGCTTCTTTAGAAAGGAGGTGGGGAGAAAAAAATTACTATATTTTGAAGCATTAAAAATTCCCCAGGAGGCCTTTTCAGCCCTGTGATTTTATGTGTATGCAGTGCATCTGAATTTTTTCTAATGACAATGTCAAGAACCTGACCATTCTAATAATTCAGAGACATTAAATGTTGGAATACCTCAAGTCCCAATCTTAAACCTACTTTCTATACCATTGTTGTCCAACAGAAACATAATGCAAGTCACAGATGTGAGATAAGTAATTTAAAATTTTCTAGAACGTACATTAAATAAAAACAGGTTAAATTAATTTTTAATAATATATTTTAGCCCAAAATATCTAAAAGACAATTACCAACACATAATCAATATGGAAAATTAATGATATGCTTTGCAATCTTTTTTCACACTGTCTTTAGACTATAGTACATCTCAATTCAGATAAATCACATTCCAAGTGCTTAAAACCACATGTAGCTAGTGGCTATTATAGCTCTATACTATCCTTTGATAGCAGAAAAGTCTAAATGGGACTGTTTATAAATCACTGACAAATCTCCCTTCATCTGACCACTGCTATAAATACAATTGCCTAGGTACCTCAAGGTCAACATGTTCTAGCCAAACTCATCCTCCTAAAACTGGTCGCCTCTCAGTGTTTCCTATTTTTGTATATGATGCATCCATTAATCAGAAACCCTAATTTTAGGAGGTCATTCATGATTTTAGAAGTTTACTTCTTCCTGTTTCTCTACAAATAAACAATTGGTAGGTCTGGAACCTATATGTACCTTACCTTATTGACCAGGTAGAGATATATGGTTCATCAGTAAACTCTTATTATCTTATAATAGTAGCCTACTTGTTTTGTGAGAACTTTATAGAGATACCAAGGTTTTCAAAAAACATTCACAAAGAGTTTGCTACATATTAGATTCTGTGTTAAGCACTGTGGGGAACAAAAAGTCTACAACGCAGCTCTTGCTCTGAGGAACTTACAATCAAGTTAAGGCACAAAGTAACATACACAAAAGGATAAAGACAAAACAAGTACAGGAGAAGTTAAGTGAACAGTACTACCTTACAGGATATGCTAATAAGGTTCAGTGAAGTAATGACTTAGGTTGATGTGATCAAAGAGGAAGTATGCATCCTCAAGAAGATGCCATTTGGTGACTAGGAATCATAAAGGCAAAAAAAGATAAAAGCATTTCTAGCAAGAGGAAGTGCTATAAAAACAAGGACCAGAAAATGAACGAGCAAGGTTTGTTCTAGGTCTGAGTACATGTTTGGCTAGTAACAATGACAACAGTAAGCTAGGTTAGATTCATCTCACTTTATTCATTTATTTAAAGTTCATTTATTTTTTGGGCGCCTGGGTGGCTCAGTTGGTTAAGCGACTGCCTTCGGCTCAGGTCATGATCCTGGAGTCCCGGGATCGAGTCCCGCATCGGGCTCCCTGCTCGGCAGGGAGTCTGCTTCTCCCTCTGACCTTCCCCCTCTCATGTGCTCTCTCTCTCATTCTCTCTCTCTCAAATAAATAAATAAAATCTTTAAAAAAAAATTAAAAAATAAAAAAAAAATAAAGTTCATTTATTTTTTTTAGTAATCTCTACACCCAACGTGGTGCTCAGTCGAACTCACGAACCTGAGACTACGAGTTGCACACTCTTCCAAACTGAGCCAGTCAGGCGCCCCTCATCTCACTTTAATCATAGCTCTGTCTCACAGTATCAAAACAGGACATCAAAACAGAGGGCCACATTCTTCTTTGATGTTACACTAATTATCTTAGCCAAGAACTATTGATTAATGAACCTTATGACCTATTTCCCAAAGCCTTTCCAAACTGTGAATGAATGAATGAATGAAATGTACAAGCATAGCCCCATGGAATGTGTTCTGGGTAGAACATCTCTCTCTCTCTCTCTCTCTCAATATAATGCTTTTTGACCAATATTTATGTAGAAAATTTTCTATTTATTTCCCCCAAATTCAGTATGCATGTGAAAAGTCTCAGGTTACCCTCAAAATATAACTGGTAGAACATCTAGAACATCATAAAGAGATTCACAAATGTAACAACAGGAGTGTAGAGCTCCATTTTGTAATTTTTACCCTAAAGCACTAATTACCTCCACCAATAATTTACCAAAACCTTCCTGCTCAGAAGACTACAGATGTACATTAGCTCATCTGGGTTTCAGTTTGTCTGAAATAGTTTTCTCCTTCTTTGCCCATTCTAGCCATTCCACCATTTCTTTTCTCTTCTTTAATATTTATTTTAGAGAAAGAGAGAGCGTGAGTTGGGGGTCGAGGGGGGTGTAGGGCCAGAGGAGGGGGAGAGAGAGAAATCTACACAGGGTTCAATCCCATGACCCTGAGATCACGACCTGAGTTGAAACCAAGATTCAGCCACTTAACTGTGCCACCTAGGCACCCCCATCCCACCATCTCTTAGAACAAGTAAAAATGGCTAATTCAACTCTCCTTCTTAACTTTTTTCAAGCTCCACCTCACTTGAGCGACAAACAGAAAATTGCTTTTTCCCCATAGTAAACTTTAAATGCATTCTTTTCTTTTTTTTTAAAGATTTTATTTATTTATTTGACAGAGACAGACACAGCGAGAGAGGGAACACAAGCAGGGGGAGTGGGAGAGGGAGAAGCAGGCTTCCCGCGGAGCAGGGAGCCCAACGCAGGGCTCGATCACAGGATCCTCGGATCATGACCTGAGCCGAAGGCAGACGCTTAATGACTGAGCCACCCAGGTGCCCCAAATGCATTATTTTCTAACAAATTTATTTATTGCTGTATGTTGTTGATGTGCATATTGTAAAGATAATGTCTTTGTCTTTGTATGGTATGGCATACAAATTGTACATACTACTACATAAAAAGCAACCGTTTGTTAACAAGTATATTACTTGCTTTATGATCAGGATGCTTATTTTTACATTTACTTTCCAACATGATAATGTGTTTCATAGATACAGGCCTTTCATTATATTTTAGGAAACTGAATGAGGGTTAACATATTAAAGTTCTTCCCATTTAAAATAACAGGGAACAGGCTCTTAGTGTAATCTTCAAGCAGAATATCTGATTTTTCAAGAAGGATGAGAAATGCCTATATTTACAGGAGAGACTAGGCAAACTAAAGATTAAAATCCTTGGCCAAAGAAATCAGTAGAAATAGGGTGCTCTTCTTGGAATGTGGTGTAATTCCTTTTCTAAATCTGATGTGACCTGAGAATTAAAATATGCTGTCTACCCCTCTGCCATGATAGGGTAAAGTAACAAATGAACACTCATTTTCTGAAGACAGAATAATTATTCTCTCTCTCTCTTTTTTTTTAACCAGATACGTCTAGGGGAACTATCAATAATCGATTTGCTTGTCATACAGTTTCAAAGTCAATGAAACCATTTGTTTTTAAATGAGATGAGGTCCCTTTCCTATCAAGGTTTTTACCTTTTATATTCCAATATATTCCTATCATATCTTCTGGGCAACAAATGGGAAAATTCCCATTACCTTTGCTACAGAAAACAAAATGGTAGATGACTTTTTCATGAACACAAAGCAGTAAAATCAAATATACTTCCTGTATCATAATTTGATCTCTCAGAAACATAATTATACATTCCTAGAATTTGCAGGATACATTTTTAAACTACTTAAGGTTTATTGGTATTTAAAAGCTTTCGGTTTCTCAATATTAAAAAAGTTTTTCTGTAATTAGACTATAAATATCCCATTTATTTCTATATGCCTCCAAGAAGGATAGGACAACTTCCATGGCATTTCTGCCAAAATAGCATAACTGGAATTTAATCATGAGGAAACATAAGACAAACCCAAACTGAAAGACATTCTATAACATAACTGGCTAGTACTCTTAAAAGTGTCAAGGTTATTAAAGACAAAGTAGCTGTCCCAGATGAAAAGAGACTATAAAGTTATAAGCACTAAATGTAATGTATGATCCTAGATCAATCTGGGTCCAGAAAAAGAATGTGACAGACTTGAGGAAATCTGAATAAATTCTGGTAGATTAGTTAAAAGGATTATATCACTGTTAATTTCCTGATTATGACAACTGTACTATGGAAGTAAGATGTTAACAATTGGAGGAACTGGGTGAAAGATAATATAAAGACTTTTTTCTAAGTCTTAAATTACCTTTTTGAGTTTGAAATTATTTCAAAATAAAAAGTTAAAAATAAAGAAAAATACAGCCCACAAAATAAGAAAATGTTGGGCTAGATGTTTAGAAGTGGAATGTAAGCAAATTAAGTGAGAAAGGTGGCCATGGAATCCCAATTTCCCAATGTCAAAATGCCGCTGTAAGGTTTCTGAAGGAGGGTTTTCTCCTCTGTACTGAGAGCTGTAAACATGTGCCCTCTGCAGAATACACTTGTGCCAGTGATTCTTTTACTCCAGTTTGAGATTTTGTTACAATGTCTGGACAACTCAATGGTTCTTATGACTGGTGGTACCACTGAAAATGGTACGCGCAGGTGCATGGAGATTTTGAAGTTTGCCTAAGGTTCAGACTATATTTCTTCCGAATCAGAAAAGCGTCCCAAATTAAAGAACCCATAGGTCTTTATTAGTTCTCACACTCTAATCTGAGCTGAAAGATTGTCCTGTCTGAACAGGGTATATAGTGCTCTATGGATATTTACATTAACTACAAGTTAACAGTCCCTCTTAGACTTGTGCAATACTACAGCATTGTTTAGCTCTCAATTTTGCTTTGGGTGCAAGCTATTGGTATTAACCTTTTTTATTATGAGTCCTAAGCAGTATGGTAGGCAGAATCTGCCTTTAGAAACATGCATGCATTGGTTAGCAGTTTTATTTCATGCCATATAATAGGAAAGATATTCTACCCATATCATACTCAAAGTTTTCTAACTCTCTTATTTGGAATCTACAAAGTCTCTTTTATAAGATGGTGAATTTAACTTGCTCAATGTTAATCATAATTTGGTTTCTAATATATGTTTTATCCAAAAATTATTAATCCATGGTTTTGTAGTTTTTCTATCAATCTATAATTACATCATATGAAAAATTTCTGATTTTACTCCATTATAATAAAGCTATTCTGACATGCCCCCCGGTAAAAAAAAAAAAAAGTCTGTCTATCTATCTATCTATCTATCTATCTATCTATCTATCTATCTATCTATGTATTTATTTATTTATTTATTTGACAGAGCGAGAGACACAGCGAGAGAGGGAACACAAGCAGGGGGAGTGGGGGAGGGAGAAGCAGGCTCTCCACTGAGCAGGGAGCCCGATGCGGGGCTCGATCCCAGGACTCTGGGATCACGACCCGAGCCGAAGGCAGACGCTTAACCGACTGAGCCACCAGGGCCCCCCCCCCCCCAAAAAGTCTTAAACATGGCGGTGAAACTTTACGTATTAAGCATTTGCATTTGGAAAGGTTATTCCTATTTTCTTGGGTGAACTATAGGTTAAACTTTTTTAGCTTAAAAACGGAATTAAGTATATTTTTCACCATATTTCTGTAGAAAGTACAGTTCCAAAGTCTGACTTTAAAGAACTACAAGTGGCATTATGGCAAGATCTTGAGGAAAAGGTAAAATTTCAACATGCAGGGATTTGGGAAGGGGATAAAGGAAGAGAAAGATAGGCACCCAAGAGAGACTGATTTTAGGATGGACACAGAAGCAGCGAAATATGGAATAATCATTCAGTTTGGCTCATGGGAAAGAGTGCTATGGCATAAAGACTGTGGAAAAACAGCTAAAGGCCAGATCACTGAGGGACTTAAAATTCTTGGTTGAACAAGCTATGCATAATTTTATAGGCAATGGGGAGCCACTGACCACTGAAGGTCTTTGTAAAAGGGAATGCCATGATGAGATCTCTATTTTAAGAAGATCAGTCCAACAGCAATGTGGAAGGAAGGGAAGGAAAGAGGGAGAGGCAACAAAGTGACAGATTATTATTATAAAGCCTAAGGTAAAAGATAAGGAATTCAACCACAGCAGTAGCACAGGGAAGGAAAAAGATGTAGGGCATTACCTAAGTAGAACAGACAGGATTTGGCTTTTTCCAGAGAAACACAGCAAGAGTTGGATAATACCAATCAAAACAACTCAAAACCAGAAAATGGTAAAATACACATCTAGAAACAACTAGGATGATCTGGATTGGGGGTAGGAGGACAGAGAAACTTTCTTTTACAATCTTTGACAATGCCTCCTATTCACTGATCTTAAGAAGTAAAAATTTTAGTCCTGTAAGGTAGTCATGTGATTCAAGTTGAACTTTCCACCTACCTTTTTTAAACTGAAGGCATTAAAGAAGAGGGCAAATGTAAGAAGATTCAGTCCCATATAGTAAGAAAATGAATCGTGTGCTTCTTGATCCTGACTGCTGAAAGACTTTCTCAAGGGTATTATAGAGGGAAGAGATTCATAATTGCTAAATAGGTAACTGCAGTTCTTTAATAGGAGGAAGAACATCTGTTTTCTCTCCTGATGGGACACAGGTTTCCTAGACTACCAAATTTATCCTATACTTTACACTGTGACACATACACAAATTCAGAAATACAAACTTAATACACATATCAAAGCTTGTTTTGTTATAAGTTAATTTCTAAACATTACAAGAGCCTGGTCTTATGCCTCAAACATATGGCTTTAACATTCCTTTTCATGGGCAATTTCTTCTCTGCTGAGAGTTCAAGTCTAACTGCCATGAAGAGATCTAGAGAAAACAGCATATTTCTGAAGGGTTCCTAAGCAATAAAAAGTGAGGCAAGGATCTAGGTCCTGCTTGAAATTTATGGTGCTAGCTCTGTACTTATGAGGAAACACTTATATCCAAAAACCATCAATTGAAGGTCAGGTAAGAAAACTGATAAAGACTAATATCAGTAATGTCTATTTTTCTAGTCCTTTGTACTCTGGAGGTAAGATTTAATGAAGAAAAAAATTTTGATATTTATACCCTGTTTTGGTCTACATGCAGTATACAGTAGAAAATGTAATGTATAAAAGTTATATAATTCACTACCCTCCATAAAAAAAGGACAAAAATCTTTATCAGTACACAAGTTTGACACAGAAATGTAGTTAGGTGTTTATGAGAAGAAAAATTAAGTCTTCCATTAAGTCTAGTTTAGCAAAGGCTGTAATACCTTTTTTTTCTTTTGGTAATGTCATTGATTAAAAAAATTTTAAGTGCATTTTTATTTTACAAGTAATACCAGTTTATACTTGTATGCCATTTAACAGTTTACAAAATGCTTTTAATATTCTTTTTTTTTTTTTTTAAGTAAGCTCTATGCCCAATGTGGGGCTTGAACTCACGACCCTGAAATCAAGAGTTGCATGCTCTACTAACTGAGCCACCCAGGTGCTCCTCTGGGAATTAATATTTACATTTCATAAAGGAGGAAACTGGACAGGTTTGTTACAACTTGTAAGTGACATACCTGGGACTCAAAATCAGGTGTTAAAATGTTTAAACATGTTCATCATCAATGATAAGTAGAGAGATTTTTTAAGTTTTAAGATTTTATAGGTGTAAGGCATGTATCAAATTAAAGAATCCTGGGCTCTCATTCATCCATGGTCACCAAGCTCAGGTCAAGTCTTAGCTATCTATAAATTTTTACTAAGAGAAAACGGACTGGTTGGGGGATGAAGCAGCACATGATCTGTTCCTGTTGTGACTAATTACTTCCCATAATTCTGACTTTATTTTCTAAATTTAGAAGTTACTCTTTGATATTTTGCTTCATAAATAATTTTTTTTAAAAAAATATTTTATTTATTTACTTGACAGAGACAGAGCGAGAGAGGGAACACAAGCAGGGGGAGTGGGAGAAGGAGAAGCAGGCTTCTCGCCGAGCAGGGAGCCCGATGCGGGGCTCGATCCCAGAACCCTGGGATCGTGACCTGAGCCCAAGGCAGACGCTTAACGACTGAGCCACCCAGGCGCCCCTTCATAAATAATTTTTAAGTTATTACTTAGGGTCTTAGAATTTCTCAGATCTGAACTTACTGGCTGTCTCTTTTGTTCTTACTTGAAAATGGGTGGCTCAGTTGTTAAGCGTCTGCCTTCGGCTCAGGTCATGATCCTAGGGTCCTGGGATAGAGCCCCACATCGGGCTCTCAGCTCAGCGGGAAGCCTGCTTCTCCCTCTCCCAATCCCCCTGCTTGGGTAGCCTGCTTCTCCCTCACCCACTCCCCCTGCTTGTGTTCCCTCTCTTGCTGTGTCTCTCTCTGTCAAATAAATAAATAAAATCTTTAGGAAGGAAGGAAGGGAGGGAGGGAGGGAGGGAGGGAGGGAGGAAGAAAAGAAAAGAAAAGAAGAGAAAAGAAAAGAAAAGAAAGAAAAGGAGAGAAAGAAAATGGAAATAAATTCTAGCTAATTCCAGAAGGAATCTTCAAATATCTGATTTGGTTTTTTTATCTATAGCTTTCTCCACATGCATATTTATAATACAACAATGAAATTGGTCAAGTAAAAAATAATTACATAAAATTGTCTGAAAGGTAGGGCACCTGGGTGGCTCAGTTGGTTAAGCGACTGCCTTCGGCTCAGGTCATGATCCTGGAGTCCCTGGATCAAGTCCCACATCGGGCTCCCTGCTCCGCAGGGAGTCTGCTTCTCCCTCTGACCCTCCCCCCCCTCATGTGCTCTCTCTCTCAAAAAAAAAAAAAAAAAGTCTGAAAGGTAAAATGACTAATAAATGAACAGGTTTAAAGACTTTTACCCCTAGTCTTTTGATTTCAACTGCAGGATTTTTAGGAGGATATATGATATTAGTATATTTCTTTAATAAAGAATGAGATACACTGAGTTATTAAAATGTGTATAAATTTTAGAAATGACATATCATAAAAAGTCTTATATGAATTCTTAATAGAAATATCAACAAGTAGCAAGCTACAGATTTAACTGAGAAATACAATAAAAATCAGAGGATCTTTTATACTTTCCATTTTGAAAAATACCAAATACAAGAGTATATAGAGAGATTCCCTGGTAAATCAAGAAAAAAAGGCAGGGATAAACTGCTACTTTTCAATAAGGAAGTGAAATTCTAAAATGTATTCATTTAAATAATCTTGTATTAGAATGTTGGTAAGAACCAAAGTTAATGCTAATCCCAAAGGCCCACAAGGCCAGAGTATAAAATAAGTAAGGATGGGCTTATAAAAAATATCACATGAAGAATCTAGAACTAAAAACTAAAAGCAGAAGCACTGGTTTTAATGAAAAATCATTAGTGAACTTAATTCCAACCTGAAATTGTTAAATGGAGTTGGGAAAATTTGATGCCCATCTTTAAGAATATATATATAAGAAATATCTTCCATGAAAAGAGCATCTTGGTTAATCCACTTATTTAAGGTAGTTTTGAAAATCTTTTTTCCCAGGGATGGATGTACATACTAAGGAACACCTTCAAAGCAAATCTTAAAAGATAAGTAAACAAAGGAAGAGTGTAAGTTGTGTCCATTAACATTGAAGTAATGGGCAAAAATCTCGGGTAGGAAGAATGCCTATGAGAACATGCAGGAGGAGAAAGAAGATGGCCCCATCTTTTCTGTCAACAATGTCTTTTTCTAGGACATGAAAAGTAAGGAGCTATGGTAGAGTTTTACATTGCAGAATCACAAAATAGAATAATGTTGGTATGAAAGAATTAAAACATCTATTTATTTGGTAAAAAGTGATTTTCCTGATCCATTGGGAGGTCTAGATGGCGCAGATGACCAGGAGAGGGCAGCTCACAACTGCAGCTGTGAGTAAAGATGTGAATTACTTTATTTGCCATCAAGGGGATAGTCTACCTTACTTATACTTTCCACACTCAAATAATAAAGAAGTAAATACTGCCATTAAAAATTCTAAGCAGATAGAGTATAACAGCATAAGTCATTACAAGAAGTAGCTAGTCAGAAATACTTCTGATAAGCAAATTGCAACTCATAAAATAAGGTGAGGCTAAAGTTCCTGCCCCTCTCTGATAAACAGAATATACAGATCTGGCAATTATAGTCATTATGACTACTAATGTAGATTTGCTATCTTTTTATACTCCAATGCACTTTTTGTAAATGACTACTTACAATTTATCTAAATTTTCATGTATCCAAATATTTTACTAAAATAAATTCACAAAAACACAATGAATGCAATTAAATGTACTATCTCATACATCAAAAGATTTGAAGGGAAAAAAAGTTCCTTCTTTTACTAACCTATTTCAAAACCCAGTACTTCCCCTTGGATTACATACATCTTTGAAATATGTTTTGTTTATAATCTGTGTTTTGCTAGGGTAAATTTGAAGACTTCTATTGTCAGAATAAGGACCACAATGATCAAATAAGCCCGCCTTGTTTTCGTCAAAAGTATGATAAAGAATTGAAACTTTTCTAATATTAGGAAACTGAATAGACTGGCACAATTTCTTCCTTTTGGGCTGAAATCTTCCACTCAGGAGTGTGGAAGTAAAACAATCTAATCATCTAGAGATTGGTATTTTATCTTTTAAGAGTTATAGCCCTTATTTACTAAAAATATTCTGGCTCCTAGTAACACAATAATTGGAAGAAAAGTAATTAGACTATAAGTCTCCTAATGTTTGTTATTTTCATCAGTGTATTACCTGCTTTAGATGAATACTTTAAATAAAATGAGAAAACACTGAAAAAGAACAAAGACAATAGTAATTGCATAAATGGTTAAAAAGCAATTGTTTAAATATGAAATTTCATTTCTTTGTGAGTTTTAATTTGAGGTTTAAGGGCAATACTTCCAAGCCTTTTTCATGTCATGGTGTCCAAAGAAAATGATGTTTACACAGCACATTAGAGTAAGCACAGGAGGACATTTTCAGTCAGAGACAATCTGCCCAGAAGTTCTGAATGTTCCAGGTCCTACCAGGCCACCCTGTGGACAGAGGGAATCAATATCTTGTTCACCTGTAACTTATTCCTGTCACAGCAATGGCTGTGGCACATCAGGAAGTTCTGATACAAGTATCTTTGGCCAAGTGTAAGGGGTTAAGAGGAGGATGAAGTAGTAGCCACAATTCTAGTTCACTGAAGAAGCCATTTTACAAAACAAAGTAAACTATGGGAAGCCAAGAAGCAACAGAGTGTAAATTGGGATCTGTGTGTTGACTCTGACTTCTTTACTTTTCATATACACTGTTTCAACCCCTGTCCATTTTTAAAAGGACAAAAGGCATTTAGAGAAACTTCCTCCAAAACATCTGCTGTAATTTTAAAGAAGAGAAAATAAACAAGGCTATAGGAGATCTTGACTTTCCCCTTTAAAAATCTCTGTCACATAGGTATAAGATTAAGGGGGGAAAATTATGGTATCAGCAAGTGCCCAAACTCTGCTTACTAGGTACTGAGGACCAGTAGGCTATGTATGAATACACAATTAAGTTACCGGGAGTCAGAACTAAATAATAATCCATAGTCTTTTCTCTTTAACCAAAAGAGAAAGGAGAGCAAAAATACAAAATTCAAATGATAATTAAAAGAAAGATAAACAATAAAACACAGCAAACTAAATCAACAGAGTAATTTGACTGAACTCTACTGCAAAGGCCAGTCTCTTAGAACCCCAGCCTGATTCAACAGTTAACAGTTCCGGCTACTAGGGAATTCAGCTTCCATAACGCCCCTAGTGGAGCAACAAGTCTCCACTAAGAATGTGTTAAGTTTTTAAAACAAACTCAGTGAACACCTGCATGAAAATCACCACCTCTCTGTTCCTAATCATTGTAGAGGCCCCATTAAGGTCAAATAGCTCATCTCAGGGAAATACTGACAGCTCAACTTAAAGGCTGTTTGGCAGCAAACCCTTTAGAAAAACCGGACAGGGAAAGTTTAATGTGTGTGCAACTTGACAGCCATTCAGGGGCTTATGCTTGGTTTAATGCTGTTTTTGCCACCTTGAAATTCTTAATAATTTTATCTTTGAACTTGTGGTTTCTAAGTGAAGATCAAGAGGATAATGGAACACCAGCAGAGGAAATGTGCCAAGTGTCAGCATATGCACCAAGCAGTGGGCCTTGGCTGCCCAGCCCTGATGTGCATACCTGCAGCAGTCAGGGTCAGCCAGGATTAGAAGTGGCAAAATGGTGGGAGCAGCCCCAAGAAAGAGGAAGGGCTCTATCATGGGAATTTGCTGTGGAACGTCAGCTTACCCATCTGTTCTGGAACCTGTCCCAGTGGCATATGCACAAATATGAACTCTCCAGCCTGAGTTATCAGGACAGGATATGCCAGTGCTCAGACAGTAAACTTTGGCAGTCAATTATTGCAAAGGAAAAGCATATCATATACATGGATGTTAGCATGTTGGGAAGTTATTAGAATTCTTCAAAGAATTTAGAATCTCTAGTTTTTAAAAACTGTTGCAACATCACAAAGCAAATATCCACAGGCTTAGAGAAATTAAAATTAAAGATTGTCACATTTGATGGAAAAGAACACTTTTCATATGAAGCTTTGAATGAACCAATTATTAGGGGGAAAGACAATTTTTAAATTAATTTTTCCTTATAATTGAAGATATAGTGATAGAATGAATAACCAGAAATTCTGAATTATATACAAGTCATGAAGCCACTTCTAGTTTTTTGTACAAACTCCGTAAGTTATAAGAAATGACAGAGGAGGGGCGCCTGGGTGACTCAGTCGTTAAGCATCTGCCTTCGACTCAGGTCATGATCCCAGGGTCCTGGAATCGAGTCCCGCATCGGGCTCCCTGCTCGGCAGGAAGCCTGCTTCTCCCTCTCCCACTCCCACTGCTTATGTTCCCGCTCTCGCTATCTCTCTCTCTCTGTCAAATATATAAATAAAATCTTTTAAAAAAAAAAGAAATGACAGAGGAAATATTTAAATACTATTGTATAAATTTGCATTTGAATTAAAGTCACACAAAATTGATTCATATAAATTAAATATTTTTAGAAAAAGTGTTCTATAAAAATCATCAGCTCTAGATGTTCTAAAATTTAAACTTTGAAATAATTTATCAGATATTTATGTTGTCAAAGCTTATAAAATGCCTGGCTGGCTCAGTTAGAAGAACATGCAACTCTTGATCTCAGGGTCATAAGTTCAAGCCCCATGTTGGGTGTAGAGATTACTTAAATAAATAAACTTTTTAAAAAGTTTATAAAATGTTAACAGTTCCATTAATAATTGTGTCAGCAGAAAGACACTTCTCAAAATTAAAAATTATCAAATTACTTGCAATCTAACATTTGCCAAGAGTGACATTACTTTCAATTATATCAATTAAAAATTAAGTTGCCAGGGCACCTGCATGGCTTGGTTGGCTTCCACTCTGGTCATGAACTCACAGTTATGGCATAGAGAGCCCTGGCAATGGGCTCTGCATTCAGTGGGGAGTCTGTTTCCCCTCTCCCCCTCCCTCTGTCCCTCCCCTCTCCTCTTATACACTCATTTTCTCTCTAAAATAAAGAAATTAAGTTGCTAAATGTATAAATTCTGACAACCTAAGAAATGAATTTGCAGAGAAGTGAGCCAGAAAAATCACATCATCAATCAAGATATCACACTGATAAAGTATTACTATTTATTATATAAAATCATAATAATTTATAACATCATGTTACTCATGCATTTCTATTACCTCTTTATATTTTATAGGTAAGGATATATTTCTTTTTTTTTTTTTAAGATTTATTTATTTTATAGAGAGAGAGCATGTGCGAGCTGGGGAGAGGGGGCAGAGAGAGAGGGAGAGAAGCAGACTTCCCAATGAGTTGGGAGCCCAATGTGGGGCTCAATCCCAGGACCCTGAGATCATGACCTGAGCTGAAATCAAGAGTTGGAGGCTTAACTGACTGAGCCACCCAGGTGCCCTGGTTAAGAATATATTTCTAAAGGAAAAGGTGTTTAAATGTTAGTACCTTTAATGGCACTTTCCCCCTGCTTTTTGAACAAGGTCCTGCATTTTCATTTTGCACTGAGTCTTACAAATTATGTAACCAGCTCTGCCCCTGCAAGGATAATCCAATAGTTACTTCTCAATACCTGGCTGTTGTCTTGCAAAACTCCTCTGCTTCTGGAAGGCCAACCTTAAACAGACACCCATGCCCTCCCTACCTGTTTTGTCCTGACTGGTATCTCTGGCCACCTTCCTCTACTCTAACTTCTGTGCTGTGATTCCCAATCCTGTAATCCTGATCTGGAAGGCCCAGATTTTTAAACACTCATTTTGTGCTTTTCTCACCAATCCCTCCAATTTGTTTACTCAGAATAATCCTCAACTAATTTGTCTTTATTCCCCAAATTCAACCAGTCATTAAGTCTTACTGGATCTCCTTTGATATGCCTCCTGAATCTTTGACTTAACCCTATACTATACTCATTTTGATCTTCCTAGACACAGTCCTTATAACCTACTGGCAAAAAGAAACCTTACCTCGCACATTATCTTTGTATCATGTCATCTGATCCTCATAAAATCCCTGCAAGACAGGTAGAGCAGTTCTGATGTAAAAATCATCCTATTTTACAAGTGAAAAAACTGAGGAACAGAGAAGTCAACGATACTGTGCAAAATCACGATGAAAGCAAATTGCTCAGCGTTATGGAGATGGGGGTCTGACCCTCCATGACATTACAACTGTCTGGTCTCTTGAGTATTCCAACTTGCAATAAAACTTCCATCAGATCAATTTCTCATTCAAGATTTTTTATACCTAACTACCACCTAGAACATAAATAAGTTTCCTAAATTTAAAACATTAGGAACAGCAAACCAACCCTACTTCAGACCCGGTTTTAATCTGTATTTTACAACTGTATCTTCTATTACTCCTATTCTACCCTACGCTTCAGGCTCCTTCTTCTTTGCTAACCTAACAAATTCCTGTCTGTCCCTGAAGGCCCAACTCAAATGAGATCTCCCTCAAAATCCTCTCTTTTTTCCATCAAGAACAGTCTTCTATTCATTTGAATTTCTATTTAAGTTCATATATATATATGTATGTATGGTCCTACAGTATATGCCACATCCTTCCTTACCTTGAAAGACAGTTCCATAAGGATTCATTTCTATAGCACCACAAGACTTAGCAATGAATCAATATCTCATTTAGTTTTCAGGACATTGCTAGTCCTACCATTCATTCAAATATTTATTATCTACTATTTGCTGGTACCATACTAAATGCTGTAGAGATAGAGATATGAAGCCTAGGGACTCCAGATAAAGATGCACGACTAACACATGCATATATACTGCTCCTTCCCCCAAACCCCACTTAAATGACATAAAAGGGGTTTAAAGAGTCAAATTCCTCTCCCCACTCCATGTAACGGGGTGACTGCCTTTTTTCCACCTAAGCATATAATTGGATGTTTATTTTCTGGATAGAATTAAGTAAAAAACAAGGTCTCTTGATTGGGGGCAGCAATAGCAAACTGAAACATAAAGATTAAAAGGAAATACACATAATGGATTCTGAGACTCCCAGCCTTCTTCTCTCATTTGGCTAGCAAAACACAGTCAACCAGGCCTTTACTCTCTAGGTAGATGATCCGAACACTTTTTCTTTTTTCTAAGAACTCTAACCAGCCTAGAACATCCTAAAGATGTTCACATATGGGGTTTCCCCAGAAAAATGACTCAGTTAAATTTCCCTAGATAAAGGTTTTCCTGACAAGCATGCAACACAAGCTCTGGGCATTCAATCAGTTGTTAAGTTCCCCACTTTCAATCATGAACAAACAACTAAGGATTATCAAATATCTGATAAATGCCTAAAATGAAAGCTAAGACCAACAGACACAAAAACCAGGCTAGGCAACATGGAAGAAACAGGCTGCTCAGAAATTTAAAAAATTAAAATAATCATAAATATTTCCTGAGATATAAAATATTATGTCCATAATAAATTTTTAGGGTTATTTATTTTATTTTAATTCCAATTAGTTAACATACAGTGTTATATTAGTTTCAGGTGTACAATATAGTGATTCAACAATACCATACATCACCCAGTGCTCATCACAAGTGCATTCTTTAATCCCCATCACCTATTTCATCCATCCCCTCACCTACCTCCCCCCCTCTGGTAACCATCAGTGTGTTCTCTATAATTAAGAGTCTGTTTCTTGGTTTCTCTCTCCTGCTCTTCTATTTCACTTAGCATTATACTCTCTAGCTCCATTCATGTTGTTGTAAATGGCAAAATTTCATTCTTTTTTATGGCTGAGTAGTATTCTATTGTATATATACTATATCCAAAATAAGTTTTAAGTTCCACCAAGTTGTTTTTTTAACTTAGTTTCCTATATACTTATCACTAAATCAATCCCAAATCTTTTCCATTATCTAAATTTTCTCTTGCCACACAGACACAGACAGATATACATATACACTCACACACACATTTTAAAAAACATTCAAATAATAGACAAGCAGACACACAAACCATGTAAAATAAAAGAATCATCCTTGGAAAATAAAAACACAATAGCAAAAACAAGAAACTCAATAGATGTTTGGGAACATAAAGTTGAGGAAATTTCCCACAAAGTAGAGCAAGAAGACAGAGATGGACAGTAGGACAAAACAAGTAAGAAAATTAGAACACCAATTCAGGGGTCCAATATATGAAAAACAGATGTTCCAGAAAGAGAGAACAAAGAAAAAAGAGGGAGGAAATTATCAAAGAAATAATTAAAGACTATTTCTCAGAAAAGAAGGACATGTACTTCCAGACTGAAAGTGTCTACCAAGCACTCTGCATAGCAGATGAAAAGAAACCTAAATGAAGGCACAAAGAGAATAGTATATACTTCTAGAGATTAAGAACAAAAACAAGTCACATTCAACAGATCAGAAATCAGAGAACCTTTAGACATCTCAACAATACTGGAGATTAGCAAGCAATGGTACAATGCTATCAAAATTCTGAAGGAAAATCATTTTCAACATAAGAGTTCTACCTCTATGCATCCTTTCTTAGGACATTATTGGAGATGAACTCTTTCAAAATGAGTAAGTAAACCAAGGAAGAACATGAAATGGAATGTAGGAAATAGAAGCCCCATCAAAGGAGAAAAGCAAAAGGAATTCCTAGGATAGAGAAGGGTGATCCCAGAAGGATACTCTGCAGCAGTTAGTATCCAAGGCAACTAGATCGGGATGAAGCAGTCAGAACTTCTCCAAAAAGATGAAACCCCAAAGTGTCTGAGCATATTGGGAGGAGATTTAAATAATTTAAAAAGAACTGAGTTGATTTAGTGATAAGTACATGGAAGACTAAGTAAACAACAACAAAATAAGACAATAATGTGGGGTGGGGAAGGTAGGAATAGTACAGAAAAGGAAAATTTGTGATTTTATTTATGTGATTCAGGTATTCAATAACATTTATATAGTCATAGTAGTGGAAACACTGACTATTTAACCGAAAGGACAATTATCTAGAGAAGATGGCAAGAGTGCATGGAGAGCAGAAGGAGGTAAGAAAGATAAATCTTACCTTCTATAATGAAAAGTCTATAGAAAATTCTAAAACTGGGGGCGCCTGGGTGGCTCAGATGGTTAAGCATCTGCCTTCGGCTCAGGTCATGATCCCAGGGTCCTGGGATCGAGCCCCACATCGGGCTCTTGGTTCAGTGGGGAGCCTGCTTCTCCTTCTCCCTCTCCCTCTCTCCCTGCTCATGCTCTCTCTCTATCTCTGTGTCTCAAATGAATAAATAAAATCTTTAAAAAAAAAAAAGAAAATTCTAAAACTGAAAAATCAATAGGTAACAATATAAGAATATAACTAAGAGAAACAGATGTAACCAACAAAAGAATCAGCTAAAACAACAGATCATACTGACTTTGGGGAAGGGTGAAATGGTGGGGGGGGGGCGATGAATGCTGTTTTTCATAACAAAACTTGGAAACTACTGACTCTTTAAAGCTGTGTGCAAATATAACTTGATAAACATTAAAAAATAATTAAGCCATCGAGGGCTTACACAATAGTGGGAGAGATACAAATAAATTGATAATTATAACACAGGGTGGTGAGTGCTGTGGCAGTAATTTATCTGTGTATCTATAGTGTTACTTGTTATAATCTGCTTTGTATTCTGGTCATTTGTGTACAGGTTATTTTCTGTCCTATGCAATGAGCTATAAGGACATTTACCCTGTCTCATTCACCTATAACAGATCTTGACACAGCAAGTACGATACAATACAGCAGTTATTAGTTATTAAGTAGTACTTGTTAAGTAAATACTTCCTAAATCAACAACACAGAGATGGAATTTCCTTTATAAGTAAATGTAAGTTTTTTGCAGTTTTTCTGTTTGTGTTTAAACCGCCTAGAAACTGAACCTCCTTTCTATGCTTCGGAAAACTCTCATTTTATGAGGTATAGCTGGCTTCCCCTTCGAGAAGGTGAAAATGTCAGCTATTTTCTTTCTTCCTTTGCATATTTCCACCATTAAGGGATATATTATATTTTTGAATGGAAGCTGTCAAGAAGACACAGCAAAGACCCCATGGAATCCCTTTTGTGGTGATGGGACCAGCAGCTACATCCATTTCCAGGTTCCAGTGGCAGCCTCAGGTAGCCAGCATCAGTGGTACTGGTCATGTCAGCAGGGCAAGTCACTGCTTTTGGGATTAACCACAGCAGTATCGTCACTGGACCAGCTCTGCAATGTGATTTGCATGAGTCTTGGAGAAGGAGTCTCCAAACCTGTTTATCCAACCCTATCAAAAATTCTACAGAAGATCCAATTACTCTATCTGTAAACCTTGTTTGTATAGTCCACTCTGCTGGCAGCTTATACCTAGCCCATTTTACCTGTCACTGTTTGCACCTTGCAAACCCTCTAGTCATTACAATTTTATGATCCTTTCCCAACAAATGTTCATGTAATCTCAGAAATATTAAAATAATTGTCATTGACCTCAACATCTCTTTACTAAATTTGCAAACAGAAACACTAGCTTAACTGGCAAGAAGTAGAAAAGGTATTCAGAATTCCTTATTTGTATTTTGCTGTGATTAGTTGGTTAAATAACATTACTGTAGATTAGTAGTTCTCAAATTTTTTAGGTCCCAGGATCCCTATTCATTCTAAAAATTGTTAAGAACCCCAAAGAGTGTTTGTATGGGTTACATCTATTACTCTCTACCATAAACTGAAAAAATTTTAAATAGTTCTCAATTCATTTAAAAATAATAAACCCAGTCAGGGTCACGTGGGTGGCTTAGTGGGTAAGTGTCCAACTCTTGATTTCAGTTCAGCTCATGATCTCAGGGTCATGAGATCCAGCCCTGCCTCGGCTCCGAGCTGGGTGTGGAGGCTTAAGATTCTCTCTCTCTCTCTCTCTCTCTCACCTCTGCCCCTCCCCCTGCTTATGCTTGCTCGCTCTCTCACACACGCAAAAAAATTAATTAAAAATAAAATAAAAACAAGTTAATAATAAAATAAAATAAATAATAAACCCATTCAATATAAGTAACACATTTATGAAAAACTATTGTATTTTCTTTTTTTTATCTAAAGATTTTATTCTTCAAGTAATCTCTACACCCAACGTGGGGCTCGAACTCACAACCCCGAGATGTTCTACTGACTGGCCAGCCAGATGCCCCAAATGTATTTTCTAAAATAAAAAGAAACAAGAAGGGGCGCCTGGGTGGCTCAGTTGTTAAGCATCTGCCTTCGGCTCAGGTCATGGTCCCAGGGTCCTGGGATAGAGCCCTACATTGGGCTCCCTGCTTCGGCAGGAAGCCTGCTTCTCCCTCTCCCACTCCCCCTGCTTGTGTTCCCTCTCTTGCTATGTCTCTGTCAAATAAATAAATAAAATCTTTAAAAAAAAAAAAAAAAAAACAAGAAGAGTGGCACTGTTTTGTCTTTTTGAAATAAAAACAATGCCACTGGTTTATGCCAAACAATAGCTGGTTTAATAGAACATAGCTGGATTCTCATATCTACTTATTCTATATTCAGTCATTTGTGGTATGTTGTTTTGGTTGAAGTAAATGAAGATAATCTGGCCTCACACTGATAGGCAGTTGGGAAAAAAAAAACTGTATTTCAGTAGTCTTTTAAGATAACTACAGATATTGTTCACTAACACTATACCAAATTCAACAAGTGGTAGTTTCCTAAAGGTTAGTTACAACGTGAAATCCGAAATTGGTCTATCTTGCACTTTGAATGGATTTTTCATCCATGTATGATTTTTAACATCATATATTGGTCATGTGGAAAATATTGGTTCACTGAATTATACTTTGTGTGCACTTTGCATTTCATCATACAGAATACTAAAAAGACATGTACTGAAGCATTCAGATTTAATAAAATTTCCTCTTTTTATTGATTCATCAAGAACATTTTGAAGTGAAACTAGCCTTTTTAAATTTTTTTAAACTCTGTGTAGAAATGAACAATATAATGACATTACGGTTTGGTGCAATTGCCTTGATTTGTGATAAGGAGCCAGCAGTTTTACTCATCATTGCTTTTGCACCATCAGTGTAAATGTCAACATAGTAAAAAAGGCAAATAACTTCTCTGTATTATTATGAAAATAGATTTGACCCTCTGAAAGGGACTCAGGAACTCCCAGAGGTCCACAGACCACACTTGGAGAACCACTGCTGTAGGCCATTGCTAATATAAAGAATGAGTATATAAAGCCAATAGGCACTTGGTGTTTTGACAATTTGGGAAGAAACACAAAGATCTATGACCTATAAAAATTTGTAAATTCTGCTAACTAATGAATCTGAATGGCATGTTTGACAAGTTTGCTGTTTGGAAGCTAGTTAGTAAAGTCAGTAAGTACTAGCATCTTACCATGGTTTTATCATGTAAATGATAAAAATATTGTTTCTTTCTGAAAAACATCCTTATTAAAAATTCACCTGCTAGAGCTGATCTGAGCAGGTCAATTAAAAATATTTTTTTGGAAGGAAATATGTGTTATAAGTGTTGTTTATTAATTTAGGATTTCACAAAGATCTCAGGATTTTTCCCTAATCAGTGTTAAAAATATCTGGCTGGGCAAAGAAGCTCACACATTTAGCTTTCCATTACTTGCATTATAGAACCTACCATGAATCATCTAGCCCCATTTTGATGAAATGAATCAAGACAAAAAGCGAAATCCGCATGATATATAACAATATAGATTCCCAAAGAGCTAAACATAGCACCACCATGTTCACCTATTAATATCTATTCAATTACTTATCATCTTTTTTCCTGAAGTAGCTGGATTCAAATGCCTAATATTGGCAAATATCAAAATATAAACACACCAGCTGGCTGTTCTGACACTAGCTATGTGGCAGCAGCACTAGTAACAATGTAAGTAGTGGTGGTGATTATTAAAACATCTTTTGCATATCACTCTTTACAGTTTTAGAAGCACTTTCAAGTCTCTCTTATCTAATTTCAAGTATATAATTTCTTTTTAAGATTTTATTTATTTATTTGAGAGAGAGAGAGAGGGAACACAAGCAGGGGGAGTGGGAGAGGGAGAAGCAGGCTTCCCGCCAAGCAGGAGCCCAATGCGGGGCTCGATCCCAGGACGCTGAGATCATGACCCGAGCGGAAGGCAGACGCCCAACGACTGAGCCATCCAGGCGCTCTCAAGTATATAATTCTTAAAGTAGGTAGAGATATTATCATCTTTCATGGATAACTAATAAACTACATATTAGTGGGCTCAAACCCAAACCTCTGACTCCTTTTAGTGCTCTTTCCTAGATTCTATAATTTGACACTCTCCAGGTATGATCATCCCCCAACTCTTCCCCCTTTTTAAAAAATAACTGATAATCATAATAATGAACCTAGGATCCTCAAAATTTCAAAAAGCCTTCTGATTTTTCCCAGATAACATTAAAACTAAAGACAAAAGCCTAAAAGCATTTTCAAATTTCACAGTTCTTTGTAACTGGACAACAAAAGAAGTAATTTTCCATTAAAGATAACCCTTTTTCTCAACTATGTTAGTCAAGTTTCAAAATTATTATCTTAAACTAAACTTATTTATTCAGCAAGCATTTGAATACCTACTGTGTATGGTAGTTGGTATGAATACTGTTCAGACTAAAGAAACCTACCAGTTTTTGACACAATGGCATTCACTATAATGAATAAACTATAATTATTCCAGTTCTACTTTCTCCTCATAATCCCATACATCTAAAGATTAGGGACAGGCCTTCTATTGACACCAACATTATTAACAGATTCTGCTATACATGCCACTCACTAATGTTCCAATAACACTCATATATTACTATTACTAACATAATAGGGGAATAAAAGAAGAGAGACTCTGATTCACACTTTAAGCAAAATTTAAACAATCAGCAAAATCTAAGTTACTTTTCTGCCTCCTGATTTCCAGTCTGAAGTTACAAGTGGACATGCAATAACTCAATTTATACTTTAAAAATTATATGTTGGTTAGTATGGTTTAACTTCATAAACAGTTTGCCTTTAAAAACTCAACTTTTAGCTTTATCAAGGAAGTAAGATATCTATATCTATACCTGTCAATTCTAATAGCACTTTTGTTTTTAACCTTTACTGAGATGATTACCAATAGTTATTTTATATTTCCTTTCATATTTATGTAACCTGCAGTGATTAAAAGACCAAAGTGATAAGAAACTTCTGGTGGAGTCTAGTATAAATCTTTGATGTCAATTCCCCTGGTCCCACTATATATATATAGATGTTGATATCACATGGTCCCTTTAAATGAAAATACATGGAAATTTGTTCTTTTATTTTTCAAGCTCATTCAGTTTACCATGAGTTCAGACAAATCTATAGCATGTACATAGATAAAGAAGAAGAAAAACTGGATCAATAGAATAAGAATTATGAAGGGCCATAAACAGCAAGAACATTAATGTCTCTGACTCACCAAGATTCATTAAAGCAATATTAATTAAAATTTGCTTCGATACTGCTATCTTTATCCATAAATTCTAGAAAGCCAACCTCCACTATAAATGATACAAATGTTTTCATTAGACTTATAAATAGTCATACTGTCATTCTTTTAAAAAAGAACTCTGATAATAAAAGGATAGCACAGTTACCAAGTTACCATTCTTCTTTGATTTTTCAGGAAATAAGGAGAAATCACATTCTCTGTTGATTTTTAGTAACATAAAAGTTGAATTTTCCAATGAACTGCTTCGTCACCACAGACCTCCTGGAATTCTACACCTTATGATTGTAGACATCAGCATGCTTGTTCTAAATTTCATTAGTCACTTCTTTTTTTGTGACAAATGCTTTTACTTACAGAAGTGACTGTTTTTAAAATAAAAAAGGAAACAAGTAGCTCACTTCACATTAATTTGAGGTTTTTCTGTAATAGTCTGAAATTAATTTAGAGTCTGATCTTTTAAATATGGGTATTATAGACTTTGATAAAGCCTGACTCTAGTTGTAATATACTAATAAAAACAATGTTACCTTTCATACAAAATAATTCTATGGGTGATTGTTATTAGCTCTCAAACACTAATGGCTGTACTACAAAATGGTATTAGTTTTTTCTTTACTCAATGTTATACCAACAGGTGGGTAAGAGGTATTAAGCCAAAATCAGCTCTGGCTAGCATAAAGCTAACTTAAATTGGGTTAACTAGTAACCTAAGTTAAAACAATTATTTGCAAGGCTGTTATCACTTCATCTTGAATTTTTAGTTACACTTCACATCTCACTTTTAACACTAAGTAGAAATCTATGCATTTTCCTCTAGTGAGTGCAGAAGACTTTTGTGTTTACATTTTATATGTGACTATATGTAATTTCTTTAAAATATCCAGATGACAAGAAAGGCTGAAATTAAAGAATTCCAAAATTGGCTATTAAAATCATATTCAGAGTATATTAAATTAAGACCAATGATGGTTACGCTACTTGGCTCTGGCTCATTTGGGATGCATATTTTTACTTTTGCCTTCGGCAAAAAATTAAAGATAGATTTCATAAATATTTGGGAGCTCTTGGTCACATCACAACTTTTCACTCAACGTTGTATCTACTGTTTTCAGAAGAATACCTCAATATATTCTTTTATAAGTTACTTAAAACCATGTAGAGAAAAAAACTCATCCATTTTGGATATACCAGAGTAGTTTCAGGGCAAAGGAAAATCAACTCCAAGCTCCTCAAATGAGAATATAAGATTCTATTTCCATAAATCCAACTTACTTGCAAAAATTTAAACTATTTGGTATAGTTTATAACAAACTATAAGACATATTAAGTAACTATATGCTTTTAGGAGATTTTTTAAAATTACAAATATAAACAAATCTACGTTTTACGTATTAAAACGGGCAAGAGAAGAAGGAAGATGGAAAACAAAAAAATTAAATTAAAAACAGTAATGTAAGCTAATACTGCTTACATATGAACATCAAGATGCCAAGGGACCCAATACAATCCTCAGTCTAACATTTTCAATGGCACAGACTAGTGATCACACGATACTGGTGATACTCTCTAGTTACCCCTGGCAACCTTTCTCAACTGTAACGATGCTACCCTACAATAGCTTTCACTGGGCAGCTTTCTCTTCACTTAGCTGAATGCTCTGGGACCATCTGCGTCGGCAAGCATAAAAGGCCAGCCTGCCTGTGGGCCCGTCACTCTGAACACCACCTCTCTGACCCTGATTAAATACAACTTTCAATCCTTTTTGTCCTCCCTGTTGACTTCTCCTATTAAGGGAGCCCTTTGACAAAGAAAGCGGAAGAGTGGACTAACTGCCCCCAAGAAAGGTGATGTCTGATACTGCTCAACACAAGGATTAGCAAGCCAATACATAACAAAAGCAAGTTTGGGGGGAGGGGAGAGGTAAAGAAAAAAAATGGTTTTAGCTAGAGCTTTGACTAATTCAGTAGGTACACAATTCAACAAATAGCTATACAAGAGGCCTTCTTTGAAAGAAATAACTATAGCAGAACAATAATTTGGAGAGATACCTTTCAACATCTTGACATAAGGCCATGACATTGACAAAAACACCAGATATTTGTTTTCTATTTGATTAATTAAAAAAGAAAACTTAAGAGTCGAAGATAGGGAAGACAGAACAAAAATGAGAAACAAAGAGAAAATATAAAGAAATCATAATTGTAATTTATTGTCTAATTAGAAAACCAGGTAGCTTTGTTAAACGCATTAAATTGGCTTTAGAATACTAATTCAAATATTTAAGTAAGTATTTAAATAAAGGTGGAAAAATTGCAACATTCTATAAAGAACCATTTTGTAACTTATATCTGGACTGAGAAAACTTCAATTTAAAAGGGCTGGTTTCATAGGATGAAATATTTAATATAAAGAACTCATTCTAAACTTTTTAGGCCAATGGAAGCTTGTGAATATGATCTACAGTTCCTTAAGGTAATCAGAACTCACCAATAAGGCAGATCAAAATCACCACTTTCAATAATGTTACCACTTTAACAAGTAACTCATAAGCCTCCCTGTCCCCAGATCAGGCCAACCAGTGAATGAAGGGTCTGGTTGGCTCAGTCAACAAGGTAACTGTATAATACAACCTCATACCATGCCTTGAAACAAATAAACAAACAGTACATTCACAGATACATACACATACAATCTAAAGAACTTTATTTAGGTCTACTTAAAAGTCTAACCTATAAAATAAAACTTGACAACACTTATTCAAAGACAGCCAATAAGAAAAGCCCAATGAGAGGGAAGGAGGGTGGGGGAGACAAGGGAAAGGGAGGAGGAGAAGGTTCCTAGGTCACGTGGGACTTTCAATGCTAAACCTGGGAAGGAAAGCCCTGGACAAACCTGAACATCAACCTAGGGAAGGAAGCCACATATAGTGAGAAACTATTAGTACTAAACACTGTGACAAATTCTTTCAGACAACTTAACTCATTTAATCTTCATAATAACCTTATGAGGAAATAACTTTTTTTTAGATTTTTATTTATTTATTTTGGAGAGAAAAGAGAGAGAGAATGCACGTGTGAGTGGGCAGAGGAGCAGAGGGAGAAGGACAAGCAGACTTCCTCACTGAGAGTGGAGCCCAAACATGGGGCTCAATCCCAGGACCTGTGTTCATGGCCCGAGCCGAAACCAAGAGTCGGACGCTCAGCTGACTGAGCCACCCAGGTACCCTGAGGAAATAATGTTTAAAATGAAGAAGTCTAGCTAACTATGAGGATAAGGACTCTCAAAAGGCTGCATTGTTAGAAGAGGAATTTGAATCAGTCTGCTTGTCTCCGAATCCCATTATTTTTCTGTAACACCATCTTGTCTCCCCAGAAGTCAAGTAGAAAGAGGAGTGGAACCATCATTTTCCTTCAGGGGGCACAGCACTTGGTAAACCCAGCAAGCCCCAATTCTACACATACCTGACTGGACTGCTGTCCAAGAGGACTACAGAAAAACAAAGCAATGTTTATTAATCATATGAATAAAGGGTAACACTTTGAGAAAATTTAGAGACAAAAACATTCCTACTTTGCTGGGAATAATTCCTTACTGCTAGATATTCTAGTTTACTGGGGCTAGAGATTGGGTCCTATAGACAACAAGGTAAATTTTATGTTTGGTATAGAAGGTAGAGTCAGGGACAGAGAATGATAAGAAATGTGCTCCAGAGCAGGATTCAGATACAATACTGGAAGGAGGGTACCATTTTTCCTTTCTAGGGGTTCTCTGATGTTTCCAACAAGTTCCCACTACCAAGATACCCAACATGCTGTCACTACAGTCAGTGGGATCACAGCACCAACTTGGCTGAAAGGTCCATGATTGCTCTCCTCTCTAAGAGGCCATCCTATCAGTCAAATATGGCAGGGTAGTTTTCTGATAAAAAAACAGAAGTATTCAATTCCAATATCTGGGTCAAATTACAAGTGTTTGGATAGGCAAACAAAAACAAATCCATGATCCTCTCCTCATTATTGCTATTAGTTCTTAATGAGCAGATGCATTCTATGTGCCATAGAACAGGCCCTGAAATAGTAGAGTAAAACATGGCTCTATCGTTGAAGCTTTATACTACAGAGGTAGCAATAGGTTTCAGAAACATAAAAAAAAAATCACAAACAATAGAGAAAAGCACATACTATGACATAACAAATATTACATGAGCTCAATGCACTGAAAAATCAGGAGTGGGGGTAGGGGACCCAACAGCACTTGAAAGAAGGCTAGAACTCAGAAAACCAGAGAATGAATGGGAAGAACAATCTAGATATGTAGAAGGCAAACTAGTGAGTAATCCAACTAGAGCACAAGGAAATATTGAGGGATTAAACAAATTAGAGTTAAAATTTATTCTTTTGGCAATAGTGAGCCACTGACAGTTTAATTTAGAGTAGGGGAAAATGTATTCAGGCAGTGTTTTAAAAGGTTAACTTGGCTGTGACAAAAAAGTAATACAGACAACAGACTATGTACTCACAAAGTTATTTCTTAAAAATCTTTAATATAAATCTTAAAAATCTTTAATATAAATTTCTTTTTGAATCTCTCTCATATTCTACCATAAACACTCATAAAATTATTCCAGGTAAACAATGAAGCGTAAGATGGCTCTACTATTTGTTAGCTACATGATCCAAAGTTCAGAAAATAATTTGTCTAAACTCAAATAGTAAGAGCCATAATTCCAATCTATGAGTCTAGACCAAAAACAAAACAAAACAAAACAAAACAAAACAAAAGAGCCACATCATGGAAGACTCACATTAACAAAAGCTCATAAGAAGCAGAAATTTTGTTGGGGTAGAAATCTTTCTGCCTCACCTTTGAACCCACCTCAAAAAAGTAGATGCATAGGAGATTGGGGGTAGAGACTTCAGTGGAAGGAAATACTCATAGGTAGAGTATGTTCTATAACAGAGAAACCAAAGAAGGTAATATATATATACACACATAAATAACAGTTACAAGTGACATCTGCACTAAGAATATTACATACTGGGGCACCTGGATGGCTCAGTCCATAGAGCACTCGACTCTTCATCTTAGGGTCCTGAGTTCAAGCCCCACAGCGAGGGTTGAGATTACTTAATAGAAGTTAAAAAAAAAAAAAAAAAGAATACTACATACTGCTATAAAAATTTAAATCATTACTAGTTGATAGAGAAAACTTTACACAGAAAGTATCAGTTGCAGTGGTTTTGAAGGCTAGTTGAATCGAATCCCTGTAATTGAAATGAGATGAGACAATGCATTCCGGGTAGAGAAATATGAACAGCCAAAGCAGTAAAATTTGGAAAATATTTAGTACATGGCTATCATCTGGCATTTATTATAGCAAGCCTTTACTTGAATTATGACATGCCTGCTGAATCCATCATGGTGTTTTGGTGTAGTCACATAAAGGCAGCTCACAGTGTCTAGCTATATGCAACAGGCACCCAATAAAGGGTTGTTTCCTTCCATTCATGGAACAGTCTCTCCAGGAGGCTTCTAAGCTCTTAGAAGAGTTCTGCCAACCAGAGATTCCTGGCTCCTCCACGTTTTTGGGTAGGAAATATAGTTTAACTACAGTTGCAAAGTCTAAAAGAATATAAAGATCATTTGGTTTTATTTCCCAAACAATACGGGAATCTCTACCAAAACACTCCAGGTAGGAAAATAAGAAAGCTGCATTAATATTATTTAAATCTGTAAATAGATTACACATCTAGAGGCAGTGTGGTATAATTGGAAAAGCATTAGATCTGAAACTTCACCTTTTAGAACCTATTTCCTCAAACATAAAACTGTGTTAATACCTGTTCTGACTACCTCCTCGGAAGCCTGTAAGAGTTATGTGAGAAAATATGTTTTGTTTTGTTTTTTAAGATTTTTTTTTTTTTATTTGAGACAGAGAGAATGAGAGAGAGAGCACATGAGAGGGGGGAGGGTCAGAGGCAGAAGCAGGCTCCCTGCCGAGCAGGGAGCCCGATGCGGGACTCGATCCAGGGACTCCAGGATCATGACCTGAGCTGAAGGCAGTCGCTTAACCAACTGAGCCACCCAGGTGCCCTGTGAGAAAATATGTTAAAGTACTTAAATCTTAAAGCACTGTACAAATATTTTCTGCTATCGTTCATGTTGGTTTATGTACATCATAACACTAAAAATTAATTTTCAATAGATTTATACCTATAGAAAAGAGTTGGAAAAAAGTTTTTGTTTTCCCATAAAACTGTAGTATTCCTCAGGATTGTGACTTATTGTCAAGTGAAGCGATGAAGAAAATACAAAATATCTTCTGCTTCCAATTTTATTGTTTTATCAAAATTGGGCCAATGGCTTTGAAATCTCAACGCCCTTAACTACTACCTTGGAAATCATTTTCTGCAACAAACCAATATACTGGTACATATATTACTGAATAGAATAGAGTCAGGCACATAATAGGCAGTCAAGTTTCTCATAAACTGAAAAAATTAAAAATGATTTAAATCCCATCTAAGTACACTTAAATGCAGAAATGTCACCCATCTTTAACTTAAAATTTTCTTCTGCTCATTTCTCTCTACCCTGGTCCCTTTTCAAAGTCTTAATTTGACACTTACTATTAAGCAATGAGACTTTGGGGAAAGTTAACTTGACATCACTAGTTTTCTTAATTGGAAAAGAACAATAATAATACCTATACAAGGTTATGAGGTGAGGTGTGAGGAATTAAGTGAGCTTAAGTGAAGATATCATACATAAAGTACATACAAAACACATAGGAGATAGATAATGAGATAGATAGACAGATCTCTTTCCTTATTCTTAAATTACTAAAAGGAGTTAGGTCAGATTTTATTATAAAAAATACCATTACAGCAAAAGGTTCACTGTAACAAATTATTTCCCTGTCCCAAATGATGGTCCATCCTGGTGCAGTTTAGGACACCAGTTTTACAGCACTATGGCAATGTATTTAGTATATGTACTCTCCATTATGTTACATAATATCCTATATTGGTATAGTACATAAATATTTCATAATATATTCACACCTGTCTTCTACATGGCCATAGAAAAGCAATGAATTGGGCAATAAACACTATCATATGTCCATGCCAAAGATGAAGAAACCAGAGCGAGAAGATGATTTGTCTAAGGCTATCATCTGGCTCATCAGTGATAAGAGTCACAGTAACATTTATATCTCCTGATTCTCTATGAAGCACAATTCCTACCACCGTAGTTTCATTCTTCCCTTTCTCAAACTTGATCCTCCTTTAGTACTATCTAGAAAAATGGTCCATTACCTCTCACTTACTTCCAAAAGCAACCAGTCTCTTTATACCTGACGTCACTCTCAACTATCCAACCCTCTGCAATTCTCCACTCTCCTGCCAAACTGACTTTCCTAAATTGCAAATCTGATCATGTCACTATCTTTCTAAAAATCTCTTCTAGAAATCCTTGAGTTTTCTCACCATTCTTATAAGGCCCTTCACAACCTGGTCCTAATTTACCACTCTAGACCAATTTCTATTTTCCATCACCTTTATAACCTATGTTTCAGCCATATAAATCTTTGAACAAAACAACATCAGTTGGGCTACGTACTTGCTATTCCCTGAACCTGCAATGCTCTCTCCCCTCTCCATGCCCATCTCCATTTAGCTTATTTTTATTTATCCTTCTGGTCTTGCTATAGTTTTCCATCCAGGAAGTCTCATTTCATTTCCCAAAACTGAATTAGGAGTTCTTCCTCTGTGCTTCCACAATGGCCTGTATTCACAGGTATCAAGGCACTTATCTCTTTGTTCTAGGAGTACCCATTTTTGTGTCTAACTCCTTGCCAACCTATGAGCTAGCTACTTGAAGGCTATCACAGCTTAGCAGTGTCCGCCACACTGACAGGTACTCAACAATAATTTGAAATGAATTAGGATTACTGTTACATGTCTTCCAAAAAATTATTTGCTTATTTAATAATTTACTACTATATTTTAAACTTATATTTCAACTATTTACACATCAAATTCTCTTTTGCTTACTCCAACTTGCTAATTTCTAAGAATACTTCTCCAAAATATTAGAAAGCAGAATACTGAACATTAAAGAAAATTATGTATTCTACTGGAGCACTTCAAGGAAAATGACAATCTGAAAAACCACTGACTTATTTAGTTGTGCTGCTTATATTTGTATTTAAGTTATGGTGCCAAATATCAAACTTCCCCACTTTGCATTTATAACTTTAGTATTGTGTCTGAAAATGATTCTTTTCTTCTAAAAAGCTATCTTAAATTTGATTTTGTCTTAAAAACCAGTTTGTTTTCTAGAATAATGCATCTCCAATTTTATACTGTGAAATAATTGAGAAAATAGGGTTTGATATACCTATCCTATTTGAAATATCAAATAGAATGTGATTCATCTTAGAGACAACTTTTTTCCTAAGTGAGATATATCTATCATGTTTTGGTGAGTTCTTACAGGGAAATTAGCTATTATAAATTATTCAATGGAATGAACGCTTTCCCCCATTCCTCACTATTCGCTAAAAGAAAAACAGAAAAAGCCAACACTGGATTCTAATCCACAGTGAATATTTATGAAAAAATATAGTGGCCCTCAGTGATCAATCATGGGAGAAACTTCAGGGCACAGTTACAGCTAACAAGCAGAGCAAAACAACTTACCATACCTATTTTTAAAAAAAGAAAGAAAAAAGTAAAAATTATAAAGATTAGTTAGGTTTTAGAGAAAAAAATCTTGGTGAAAATAATTCACTATCTTGCATTACCTCTTAATATATGAAAACTAAAGCCTCTCACTTTTCAGGAAGTTTATTATAAATGAAATCGTGTTTAAACACATTAAGAATTGTCTTTTAAAGAACTCTACTGGATAAGCTATTTAAAAAGTAATCTTTTTAAAAATAAATATTCTTTATAAATTGAGCTTTTTTTTTTAAAGCCACTCTGCCTAAAATAATATACAACTGTTATTATACCATGTTGTATTCTGCATAAAGTCCAGGTTATTCTAAATGAGAAATGTATCTACTGAAAAATTATGGGCTGGGGTAGCCTTTTTTTTACAAAGACATTCCAGCACAATGGAAGTTTGCTTCCTTATAGTTCACTCCGCAAGTACTTGACCTGTACCACAAAGAAGCTCAGGCTATCTTTGCAAAATAGATAGTTACAAGAAGTAAAAAGACTAAGATTGTAAGTCAAGCTGAGCAGCAACCATATGGCAGTACAAAGCACCACTGGGAGACAACAGGCATACCTAAAAATGCTTAATTTAAGGTAAATCCTTATTGGTTAATGGACTGCAAAATGAATACAATGACAGTCAAGATATGCAGGATGGAAAGTTTAGAGACAAAGCAGACAAACGTTATAGTCATGTCATCATATCTCACAATTTTATGGCAAACTTCATACTATGCAATAATCCAGTCTATTGTACAATTCTCTGTGAATTAACGAATGAACTCACTGGAAACTGAGCTAGACTAGTTAATGTTCCCATCTGAACTGTGATCAACATTTTGCTGATACAGTTGTACAGCAGAGACTGAAAAGCATTTCAGTAGCCACTCTGGACAATTTTTGTTGTTGTTTTCCAATCAACCAGGTCTGCAGAAAAAGCACGCTAACTCCTCTAGCACAGTCCACAGTGCAGTCTGAATAGTTGTTCCATGGCTTTATAAGTATGTAGTATGTGTGCATATAAACTCAGTTTTAACCCTGAAAGCATGGATCTTGAACACTGCACAGTCCTTTCTGTGGCAATTATAATTTACTAATGAACCACAAAATGGTAGTTTTAAAAATTGAGGAGAGGAGGAAGCAATGTTGATATTCCCTCTAAAATAAGCTCTTTTAAAAAAGCAAGTAATATTTTGCCAAAAAAAAAAAAAAAACCTGGATTAAAGACTTTCCAAAGCAGTTATAGCCAGCAGCACACAATGTTGAAATAATTTTATAGGGTGAGACTGGCCAGATGACCTGCCAATTTTACACAAGGTTTAGAATTTTCCAAGGAAGGCCTTGCTAAAAATCTTAAAATCTGTTTGCCTTATATGCTTAAATTTTATAAGGCAGACCTATGACATCAAGATAAAAACAAATACATATAAATTTCAAATGGGTAACTCACCAATTCCTTTATAAGCTGTATTATTTGTATGTAGTGAACTTCACTCAGAAATAATTCTAAATTTCCCAGCATAATTCTTCCCTATGTTTTGGGAAATAATAAATGTTAATCATAATATTTTGAGCACTTAAGTTCTCTAAAAAAAAGGAATATGCTTTTTACATAATAGATAAATATACATATATGACTCCCATGATTGCTTTTCCTTCATGGTATTTTCAAGTGTGAGGGCCAAACTTGTCATTGAATCTGGCTTTCCTTAATGCAAAACCATTTAGTGTGCTGATACAATGAATTGGTTTCTGGAGTTCAAATCTAATTTCATGCTTTTGTTTAAGCATATGTAAATCTTTTAATTTGAAAGCAATTCTTAATAGATAAAATTAATATGTAAATGTAAACTGTAAATATAAAATACACAATTTGAAATAACTTGAGGCAGCAAGCTCTAGATTTCCATTAATATCTCTGCAACAATTAGAACATGTTTTAATAAGAGCTTCACTATGTCATCCTGTCATCTTGGCTTTATTGCATTAATACAAGAAAATGTGCTATCAGGAAGAAGTTTAAAAGCACTATCTACATAGAATACACAATTTGATATAAGTACTTTGTATCACATAGCATTAATAGTCCAAATAGCAAGAAAATACATATTGTGTCCAGGATTGCATAAGCATACATTTTGCTCCTTTGAGAGCGCTGTCAAGTACCGTGGGAAGCAAGGAAGTGCCCCCATAGATACAGCACAGAAATTATATACCTGAAACACAATGGATCTATTTATAACTCTCTAGTCAAAGCAAAACATCACATATAAATTTCCATTTACCATAGACACTAAAGAAAAACTCAAATCATTTGGCAGAAAACCAATATATAATTTGACCTTTTTTGGAAATTTTAATGGATTGTATATAGGTAACACCAGAACATATTTTAAATTCCTACTCATTTTGTTTAATACCAACTTAAACAAATAAGCAGTTTATACTTTCCTTATTTTGGCAGCCAAATATTTGGAATGCTATTGGGATACCCTATGCACTTACCCTATAACAAAAGCAAGTTCATTATTATTATTCAGATTTTAAGCATATCTTGATACATGAGAGAAAAAAATACTAATGGAAAAAATCTGAGAAAATATCAGAATCAGTAAGGTAACAACCAAACCACCTATTTTAACAGGACAAAAAAATAAAATAAAATAACAGTACAATGTTTCAAGAACGAGAATTATGATCCAAAGCTGATGAACCACTGGCTTAGGGGAGAGTTCTACTGACCTACCTTCATTAGGTAGTCAGCACCTTATTTATCTAACCCTGGCATTAAACATTTTATTGCAGTAGTCAATTTGGAAGTTATAAAATTCTTCTGTTGGGGGTTGTTATTTGGGGGGTGGGGGAAGGGATGCAGCTAAGAAAATCAGTGAAATCTCCAGAATGAACAGCCTGGCACTTTAGTATCTCACTGGGCACCCAGGAAAGCAATACTATAGAAAGCAGGTTACCGTTTATGATAGTTGTATTTTCTGTGTTATCTAGAGAAAAACAGGTTCATCCATGCAAAATGGACTGTTTTAGAAGATATTGCTGCTAAAATGAAAGACTTTTCAAAAGGAAAAAGTGATTATTCCAGATGAAATGAGAAGCTCCAATGTCAACCTTACTTCCTGAATCAGCAAAAATCAAAGCTTTACCCAGAATAGGAAATTGGAGATTTTCTTTTAATTTACATATCTTTTTTGCTGAGTATGTTTTAGCTGAAATATGAGAGAACTTCTAAGAGACAGCACTTCTCATTTCCAACCATGCTTTTTGCTATGGCATTATAAAATACCACTACTTGGAACTAAGAATACATCAATTTTACTAGCACTAATGTAGAAGAATCAAGAGTTTAAGTCAGAAATAGCTTTCCATTTATAGCATTTTGTTATACACTCATTAGCCAAGCCAATACCATACCAAACACCCAGTTATAAAGTAAAAATTTTAGCTATCACCAGGACATATCTAAATCACTAAAGGTTTGGCATATTAGAAGCAAAATTCCTAAATGAGCCTTAAAATAAAAAAACAAGAGAAGTATCTTTAATCCAGATACCTTATTGTCATGTATATACAATTATTATGTGTATGAATCCTTTAACAAAATGAATGAGAAGTCCAAGTGTGTTAAGAAGCTTGGATAAAATTTGGAAATTATTCTGTTAAATGAATTAGTTTTAAAACATAAAATTTTATTCAACACTTTATAACTCTGCAGTATTTCTGTAATGGTATCAATAATAAAGTCTGAACATGTATCTAAGCTGTTGACAAATATATATCTCTTGGTTATTTTTTTTGCCACCAACAATTTTATTTTATATTAAAAGTGTTTACTCCTAGTCGGATTGCTTTATTAAGAGTAATAATACCCAAAATATGGTGGTTTGTTAAAAGAACAAATTTTATTCAATTCCACCTATTTTGGAAGATACTATGTTGTCTGCCCATCCTATCCCTTCCTTTACTACTCCTACAGCTTCTTTTCCTTTATTTTATTCTAGGAGTTGTGAAGTATAGAATATGTTTTTCCCCCCTACATAAAGACTGTTTTATATGAATTTATTTGGCAAATGTAAACAAATTATTTGTTTTATTCTTAAGTGACATGAAAATAATTTAAAGATTCCTTATTCATAAACCTTTCAAACATCAATATTTTATTTTCTCTGGCTTTTATATACACTACAAAAATTTTGTCTTTTGCCATAATTAGTAGGTATAAGGGAAATTTTATTTATCTGCCTTCTAACACAAGAACATAAAAATCAGGTTAACACAGTTACAATTTGGGTAATTACCCATTTTTAACCTGTATAAGACAAATTCTCTAACAATATGTAAATGGCACATAAACCTTTACAAATGTAAATTTCATATTCTTGGAAACTAGATTAAATCTGTAACAATCTCAAGCAAAAAATATACTGAATTATTTTACTATGGGAAAGCAAACAGGACCTGAACTAGCCTTCAAAACACAAACCCCCATCATGAAAAAAGGTAAGAAGAGTTTTTAAAGATTTTTCTACATTTTGTTCTCTTCATATAAGTCACAAGTAACATTCACGGACTCCCATGTGTCCTGCAAGACATCTTAATGATTTTTAGGCCCCCAAACCTCACCAGCAACTCATTGTCTTCAAATGATGTGGAAATTAACACTTAGGGCTAATGTTGACTATTATACTAATAACTGGCTTTTAATATAGCATTTTGCCTCAGAAATATCTGGACAGCTTATGTTTTAAAGCAATTAGTAGTTTAAATCTGCTAGTTCCTGCAATCTTAAAATAGAACTGAAAAACTAACTACTGCCATTCCATAGTGCTGGTGACATACTTAAATATGGTGTATGCCCTTTTTCTACTTTGATACCCAAGGAAACTCAAATGTATTCCATTTTATTTTAATGTCTACTGACCATATCTTAATGGTTCCCGTACATTTTCCTTTAATATTGATATTAAAAGAAAAAAAAAACAGTAAAAAGTCTTTGTTTAAGAGCTTTGTAAATAAATCTCATCCTAAACTAAATGTACAGATGAAGCACAATGCAATTAAAAGGCAGACTGCCTCCATTATGGATATATGATGTAGAACACCAACTTCCCCCAACTTTAAAAGGTTTGAACAGACCAATTTTATCAAACCTTTTTGTGATAAAATATAACTTTTTCAACAGTGTACAGAGGCTAAGGGCTGGCCAATAATAAAAATGACAGTGTACTGGGCTAGTCTTATAGAAGCTGGTTTTCATAGACCAAGCTGAAATATACTTGCTGTTTTCTATGGCAGTATCCCATGCTTAAAACCCTTCCTTCCTGCCTTTGTTCGGCTCTTTTGCTGGCAACCAAGTGCTTTCTTTTGGTTCAGCCTAGTAAAAAGCCAAAGGACTAGAACATGAGGGTCATCAAGGTCTACAAGGTAGATGAACAAACCAACAAAGCAACATCACAGGGCAAAGAGCAAAGGCATTACAATAAGAATCTAATTACAACAAAAAGAAAAGTCTATATAAAATAGTCATAGTTACAAAAAATAGTAAACTGCCAGAATGGTTGCTTTCCTTTTATATTAGATGATGCTCTTTTTAATAAGAATTGATATCCAGGACATTAAATCATTATTTTCAAATTCAAGTGAAGTAAGTCCTGCAGTGCATGCAATAACACAATGATCTATTAACTAGGAAACATTATACCTAAATCTGTGTGTGAGAGTGTGCTATGAGTCCTTTGGCATTTTCTAATTAATAATGGATTTTTTTAAGTCTATGTAGAACACTGACTTCTCCAATTTGTTGTATTGTTCCTAAAGTTTAAAAGCAGAATTAACCACAACTATGAATAATTCTAAGCCACAGGGTAGAAACAATCAACACAGAAAATAATGACAGAATTTGCTTACTTTTCAATCCTATGAGGGAAGAATGAAAATAATTTCATAATTATTTATAAAAGGCAGCTTTTCCTGCTTTTGTTTTTCCAACCACTATTTCTTACTGATGTGACTGTGGGCAAAAAAAATGCTAGATATCAATGAAGCTGCTATTTCCTTTTTAAGCCTTCACTGCGATCATAACGTTAATCGCTGCCATCACATTCGTTCTTATGCCAACCCTGCAGTGGGGCAAATGGGATTTTGATGATTTGAAGCACAGAGTGAAATAGCTGGAATGATCAATCAGGTGAGACACACAGGCTTCTGAATAATAGCAAAAGAATGAAATTTGATTTTGGCAAAATCAGAACCAAATTCTGCCTTTAATAAAGGTTATTTTAAAAGCAGGTGGATAGAAAAAGTTTATTAAGCAGTTTTCTGATAACACACACAAAAACTTATTACTACATTGAGCTAAGGTTTCTTCTTCCATTTTCCCTTCTCCTCAAGGAATATTCAAACACAAAGAAAGAAGGAGCCAAACAGATAGAATACACTACTGTATAAGGAGAGAAAAATTATTTAGCAAAAAATAGCACATCTCAACATCATTATACTTTATCTTAGCAGGTATATTGTCCAGAAACACCTCACAGAAACATATGAACAGCTATGAGATACACAGAAAATTTATGAATACTTCAAACTAATGGGCAAAAGTTCCAGTTTCATTTTCTTTAGTGGTTAAAAAAACAAGTAATGTTATTAATAGCATTGCAAGATGGTTACTGACAAATCTGGTCAAGCAGGATAGGGTCAGTACTGACTTTTTGAGATCAGATGCTAAAAATAAGAAATCTCTCCTTTTTTCTAGAGTGCTTATCTCAAGGACAAAAGACGATAGCAGAAGTCAAGATTGATAATACTGTTTTCCAACCACCAAGGAAATCAGAAAACAAAATAAACTCTGAAAGCTAAATGGGTTTATATGTCCACAAAAATATCTCATAGGCTTTTAAAGCACCAGTAAGAAATAAACATAAAAGGGCTTTGCCAACCACCAAGAATTATACATGAGGGGTTATGATCACTTTGCCTTTAAATGTCTCTTCTATAATGTAATTCAGCAAACTGATGATTCAATGAAAATATCCCAACAATCTGGTGCTGACTCAAATACCAACTCCTTCATGAAGCCTGCCCTGATTTCCTGAGAAGAAACTGATTGTTCACTCCTTAATGATACATCTTTTATGTTAAACTTAAATGCATATCACATCTCTTCTATGATGTTAAAATCCCCTTGAAGGCAGGAACCATGTTTTATTTATCTTTGTGTCTGCCATGACACCTGCTAAAAATTTATGGGTTATTTTACTAAGTACCAATCTTTACCTGATCTTTGTATGAAAATACAAAACAGGTCATAGAGTTCATGACTCCGAGAGGTTTATAGATGGTTAAGGAGATGGAACTTTTCTAAGATTTATTTATTTGACAGAGAGAGTATGTGCGTGCACATGTGTGGGGGGTGAGGGGAAGGCAGAGGGAGAGAGAGAATCCTCAAGCAGACTCCCCACTAAGTGTGAAGCCCTATGCGGCGCTCATCCCAGGACCCTGAGATCAGACGTGAGCCGAAATCAAGAGCCGGCTGCGTAACCATCTGAGCCACTCAGGCGCCCCAAGGAAATGGAACATTTAAATAAGAAACAATACAACAATAATTTTAAAGAACAGCTTTTTAAGAGATACAGTCAAGGTGAGGGAAGTTGAGGGAAAGGAAGGAGAGTATAGCAGGAAAACAGAATGCTAAACATGTGGATAGGATCACTACCTATTCATGAAAACTTAAATCTTGCTAGAAAAGCAGCAGAGAGTAATCACAATTAGGGTTGTGAATTTGAAAGGAATATGGCTAATGACACATTTCTTAGAGAATTATTATCATGTAAAGCCGAAGTATAATCTTATTCCAGTGGGACACATTCACTCGAAGCATGAAAGCAGGGGCATTAGAAGTTCATTTTGAAGGGCACAGGGGTATCTTAGGCCTTGTTAGTGGGTTTCATTGTTGTCTTCTTTTTAAGGCACTCCAGGTTGGGTGCCCAATCTTCAAAAAGCTGCTGTACAGCTTGACGAGTACTGATTTCCTATTAGAAATGCTTTTGGTGAGAGAAGTTCCTTCAACAAGCTAGGTGGGAGGAGCTGGAATAACAGCTGTAAAATGGCCCCTGGAGGCAACTCCTGGGAGATAGGGACCCCTCTGGAAGAAGTTCAAATTGAAGGCGTTTGAGTGAAAGCATGTCTATGAAACAACCTCAAAGGCAAGAGATTATGAGACTCAGGAGATGAAGGATGTTTCTGAAGCAAAAATGTAACAACTGAAGTGGAACTGATAAATGATTTTTCAACTTAGCCTTTCATCCTTCCAAGGTAGATAAATTGAGTAGCTGCACTGCTATGCATGGGTCTTCCAGATGAGGCTTACTATATGCTTTGTGTAGGCATTAAAAATCCCATAGCACTTTAGATAAATAAAAGGTAAGGAGATAGCTTGTGAGCCTTGGTTAAAATATGTTTTAAAATATAACTTGGTGTTCCTTGGCTTGCATAAATCCTTTAGCCTGATTAGTTGACATATGGAGATAAAATATGAAAAAAAATCACTTTAAAATTGCCTTGAAACCTAGTTGTATACATAAGAGTTATTTTTAAAATTATATGGAACCTTTGAAAAGAGTAAGTAATGCTGCAGGTAAAACAGTGTAGCAGACATTCAATAAATAATTGCTTAAAGAATGGCTAAAATAGGGCGCCTGGGTGGCTCAGTTGGTTAAGCGACTGCCTTCGGCTCAGGTCATGATCCCGGAGTCCTGGGATCGAGTCCCACATCGGGCTCCCGGCTCAGCAGGGAGCCTGCTTCTCCCTCTGACCCTATCCCCTCTCATGCTGTTTCTCTCTCTCTCTCTCTCTCTCTCTCAAATAAATAAATAAATAAAACCTTTAAAAAAAAAAAAAAAAAAGAATGGCTAAAATATTTCCATCCAGTTGCCCTGAGAAACTTAAATATCAAATACAAGAGCCCTGAAAGAATCTATTGTTTTCAAAAAGACTATTTAAGCATATTTCATTAAAAAAATTATTGAGTGTACAATGTGTACAGGCTTCTGCATCAGATGTTACTCATAACAGATAACTATTTCACCTCTTTAGTATCCATTCCTTCTCTTTGGTATCAGGACAGTGTTTTTTATTGGAAAATCATTCTATTTGGTTTGGATGGTGATTGAGTGATGATCACTCCTCCCCACCTCACTCCTCTTCACATCCCCATTATAGGGGTCAGTACACAATTCAAACCTGACCAATCCAAGCATCAGATCCCACTGATTAGATCAGGAATAACCCAAGCTGAACCAATGAAAGAACTTCCCAGAGCAGAATTATCAGAGAAGAGGCACTATCTCTGAGACATAGGTGTTAATGACCATGGAAGTAAGTCTAAAACTGCTGAAAGCCATTTTTCTCCAACGAGAGCCAGCCTAAGAATGAAGCCGGCACAGAAGAAAGTGGAACTGAGAAATGGGGAGAGAGAGTTAGTGTTAATGCTTCAATCTCTAAAACAGATCTAGAATGATCAGGTATGTTAAAGCCAGATAAATGCCTAGATATATCTTCCTCCCACCCCTTCCTTTTTTTCCCATTTCCTTTGGATCCAGATTTCTGTTATTTGCAACCAAGAGCCCAGATTATTAAAAGCCTCTACACCACCTATTTTTTTTTTAAAGATTTTATTTATTTATTCATGAGAGACAGAGAGAGAGAGGCAGAGGGAGAAGCAGGCTCCCAAGGAGCAGGGAGCCCGATGCGGGACTCGATCCCAGGACCCTGAGATCATGACCTGAGCCGAAAGCAGACACTTAAGCATTAGAGCCACCCAGGCACCCTACACCACCTATTCTTAATCCTACCAATTACCTGTCAGGTAGTTGTCTGCTAGTCCCAGTAATTCCTTTGCCTCCACCACAGTACTAAAAGATGGTGGATGAATGCCTGAGCTGGGGATGTTTCTGACTACTTTGTTACTTGACCTGGTTACTAAATTAGGTAAGTAATATACAACTTATAGACAAAGACTACAGAATCAGTTCTTAAGGTATCCTAATCCCCAAAAGTTGAGTTATTTCACACTTAACTCTTATCTACAATGAAGAAAAAATAACATTTGCAGAAAGTCCTCTCAGTAAAAAGCCTAATCATAACTAATAAAAAAAAGCAATCTTTATAAACATATGATATCACTGAATCCAACAGAAGTCCAAAAGCCAAAAAACAGAAAGTCCTGGTAGTCTATATTTACCCCAGATCATTTGCTTAAAATTTGCTGAGGAAAATGATGCATATGGAATTATTTTAATCCCTATCCTTAGAAATTAGAGTAAAATGGAACAATCCATACACAAACAAACTTAAAGAGCTTATTGGGTTGCATTAGGGAAAATTTAACATTTGGAATATATAACATACATTAAGTGTAATCACATACGTCCTTATAAGAGGAGGCAGGGAGAGATTTGAGACACAAAAGAGAAGGCAATTTGACATAGATTTGACAATGCTGCGCTTAAAGACTGGAGTGATGTGACCACAAGCCAAGGAAAACTGGCAGCCACCAGAGCTGGAAGAGGCACGGAACAGATTATCCCCTAAAGTCTCCAGGAGTGCAGCTTTGCTAACGGCTTGATTTTTGTTCAGTGATACTGATTTTGGATTTCTGGCCTCCAGAACAATGATAGAATAAATATCTATTGTTTTAAGGAAGGAAGTTTGTGGTCATTTCTCAAAGCAGTAAAAGGAAACTAATACAAATACTATGTTGTAGATATTCTTAATTTTAAAAATATTTGGTTAAGTGATATTTACACACGAATACAGTATTTTTTAATTTTTAGTTGAGGTATAGCTGACATGTAATATTATGTTAGTTTCAGGTGTACAACTTAATGATTTGACAATTATATACATTACAGAATATCACAATAAGTGTAGTTACCGTTACCATACAAAGTTATTACAATATTATTGACTTTATTCCCTATGCTATACTTTTCAAACCCATGATTTATTTTATAACTAGAAGTTTGTACTTCTTAATCTCTGCCTAAAGTATTTTTATTTTTTTTAAGATTTTATTTATTATTTATTTGACAGAGAGAGACACAGTAGAGAGAGGGAACACAAGCAGGGGGAGTAGGAGAGGGAGAAGCAGACTCCCCGCGGAGCAGGGAGCCCGATGTGGGGCTTGATCCCAGGGCCCTAGGACCATGACCCGAGCCGAGGGCAAATGCTTAACGAATGAGCCACCCAGGCACCCCTGCCTAAAGTATTTTTAAAAGAAGTCCTTAAGAATTGTGCATGCAGGCGCACCTGGGTGGCTCAGTTGGTCAAGCGTCTGCCTTTAGCTCAGGTCACGATCCCAGGGTCCTTCTCCCTCTCCTTCTGCCCCTATGCCCCCACCCTGTTCATGCTCTCTCTCAAATAAATAAAAAAAACTTAAAAAAAAATAATTGTGCACGCAAAATTTGGTGAATTAAACCACAACAGCATTAACTAATTCAGGAAAGACTCATCAGTGGGTGTTAAAACCACTGGGTTACAGTTGGTCGGAAAACAGGATGTTTATACCATTTCAAAGTATCTCCCCATAGACTGTTTACAAAATGTTATAAAATTACCTTTATTGGGGAGAAATCCAGTGAAATCATCTTAATCAATGATCCAAGTTAACACCCATTACAGGACAAGGTGAAACATGAACCTCCTAATGTGATGCACTGAGAACATGTAATCACTTACATAGTATTCCTGCCAAAAAATGAATCTAAACGTGACAAGCCCAAGTTAAAGGACATTCTACAAAACAACTCACCAATACTCTTTAAAATATCAATAACATGAAAAACTGACAAACTATTTATGAGTAAAGAAGACTCATGAGACAGAAAGTTAATACTAGATCCTGCACTGGACCATGGTTTGAGGGAAGCCAGAAGGCTGGGAATAGATTATTATGAAAGGGATGATTTAAAACAATTGGTAAAATTTTAATTTGGACTCTACATTAGATAAGAAAAATTTACCAATTTTAAATTTCTTGAATTTCCTAACTATACTATGGCTATATAAGATAGTATAAGATAATTAGGATATACATACTGAAGTATTTAGAGGTAAAAAAAGCATGATGCCTGCAAGTTATTCTCAACTAATTAATCCCCAAAGTGTAATAAAAATAAATCGTGTGTGCACACACGTCTGTATGTGTGTGTGTTGTGTGAGTGTGTGTGTGTTGTGTGAGTATAGGAGTGGAAGGAAGGAGAAAGGAGGAAAAAAAGAGAGTAATTATGGCAAAAATGTTAACACTTATTAAATATCTAAGTGAAGGGTGTATTTGGGTTCATTGTGTTATCTCTATTAAGTTTCTATAGGTTTGAAATATTTTGAAATAAAACATTAGAAAAACCCAACTTGGGGCGCCTGGGTGGCTCAGTCGTTAAGCGTCTGCCTTGGGCTCAGGTCATGATCCCAGGGTCCTGGGATCGAGCCCCACATCGGGCTCCCTGCTCCACGGGGAGTCTGCTTCTCCCTCTCCTACTCCCCCTGCTTGTGTTCCTGCTCTTGTTATCTCTCTCTCTGTCAAATAAATAAATAAAATCTTTAAAAAAAAAAAAAAAAAAAACTTGGTGGATTGGATATTTGATCTCATGTGGAACCAAGGTATAGAACAGTCTACTTTCAGATCTAATAGGAAGTGTTGTATGCCATCAACACCACATATTCAGTAATGATCAAAAACAAAAACAGAAACAAAAATCAACATGAGAAAATGCCACTCCAAAACACTGCTTCGATTATCTATAATAGGTAGAAAACCAATTATTTTTATGTGCTTTTTTTGCAACTTAGTTGGCAACATAAGAAATATATGTTGATTTTTTTTTTCCTTTTATTTTTAAGTAGGCTCTATACTGAACATGGGCCTTGAATCACAACCCCAAGACCAAGAGTTGCATGCTCTACTGACTGAGCCAGCCAGGCACCCCACATGTTGATATTTTAATAGTAAAAATGAATTTGTTTTAAAATTGTCATTTTCTGGGTGCCTGGGTGGCTCAGTTGGTTGGGCGACTGCCTTCGGCTCAGGTCATGCTCCTGGAGTCCCGGGATCGAGTCCCACATCGGGCTCCCTGCTCAGCGGGGAGTCTGCTTCTCCCTCTGACCCTCCCCCCTCTCATGTGCTCTCTCTCTCTCTCATTCTCTCTCTCTCTAATAAATAAATAAAATCTTTAAAAAAAAAAACAAAAAAACCCACTGTCATTTAAAAAAAAAAAAACTGTCATTTTTCAAAACATGAAATGCATTAATTACATAAAATATGTCAAAGAATAGAATAAATTTGACCAAATGAGTGATCTAGTCTACTATTCAAGTTATAAAAATATCAATTTAATATAATTTTTTAAATCCCACTTTTTCTGTAATATAAATCTGAATAAACTAATATTAAACTTAATTACTTGGTAATTAAGTAATTAATTTATTACTTATTACTTAATATTTATTTATTTTTTATTCTAATGGGCAGCCGTGGTTAAGAACCATATTATTAAGCAATAAATAAATATTTATAATAATTACTTAATAAATAAATTACTAAAGTAATTAATTAATTACTTTATTATTTATTTATAATTTATTATTTATTGCCCATATTAAGTAATAAATATTTATAATAATTACTTAATAAATAAATTAAATTACTAAAGTACTTTTTTAAGTAAGTAAACTTAATTACTTAAAAAACTTAATACTAAATTACTTAATTTACCTTGAATAGGTAAACATTACTCTCAAGAGGTTTTTCTCACTTTATTACACAACACAAGACAAAAGCAGCAAAATGAAATAAAACAAGGACTGCAAATATATCATAGTCTACATGTATCTAAAAATTGTATAAACTTATTTCTGAATGATTCACACATATATTCTAAACAAGAGGATGCAATGATAAATGCCTTCACAGATTTAACAAAATACAATAAAAGAAATATTTTAAAAGATGGCTTTTATTTAAATAATGAAACTTGAAAAAACTTGATTTGTTAGTCTTTTAAAAACTTGATTTGCTACTGTTTGTTTCCCTGATAAGAATGTTGAATCACTTGTAATTAGGATTTATGACTCAACAAAATGTTATAAAATTATGAGCAATATATTTGTGTATACACCTAAATCAATTCCTCCTCAAGTACCATGAGGTCAAGGCAGTCTCTGAAGACCAGCTGGACTGAATCAGAATATACTTCCTGATCAGTCCAACTCTGTCCAAATCTCATAACCAGGAATAAAATACAGTCAAGGAAACCTTGCAGGATGGACCACAATGGCATCATTAGTAAACTGTAAAGCTCTCAAAAAAGGGCAGACTTTGTAGATGAGTTTTAGATCTCCCTCTACATTTGCAGAAAACCTGTGTACACAGTGGGAACTTCACAGCCTAACTTACTAATAGACAGTAGGTCTGGTGATGGAAGTCAAGCTCTTCTTCCAAGAATAATGTTTTAGGAAATAACAAAAATAAAAATACCCTTCAAATTTAAAACTTTGAAAGGCAGGTTATTTCCTTGAGAGAGCTTATCTACAGTAATCCACATACATTTACTTTGGAAATGGAACAGTAATGGAGATGTGCTTTAAACCCCTAAACCGGTATCACCAAGTTGGGAATACTGTCTTATGTGAATTAATACTGGTCAGTATAAACCATGAAATACAAACCAGTAGTACCTCACACTATCAACAAATGATTACTGAATCTGACCTAGCAATTCTCTTCAATCTTCACAGTTAAAGCAATAAAAAGATGATTTATCCTTTTATCAAAAGAATATATGAAAAGGGATGAAATAACTTGAAACTGGAGATGACAGAGCCCAGAGGTTTTTATTTCTCTTTATCTGTAAGTTTATGCTCTTTTGTTTGCTAGAAAATGCAGTTACATTAGAAAGAACAGTTTAAATATGTCTATGGAGAGGTCTTTCAAGTATTTCTTGACACATCAACAACAATTTATCATGAGGCTTTGGTCTCAATAAAACCTTGTTTATGGGGCCGCCTGGGTGGCTCAGTCGTTAGGCGTCTGCCTTCAGCTCAGGTCATGATCCCAGGGTCCTGGGATCGAGCCCCGCATCGGGCTCCCTGCTCTGCGGGAAGCCTGCCTTCTCCCACTCCCCCTGCTTGTGTTCCCTCTCTCACTGTCTCTCTCTGTCAAATAAATAAATAAATAAAATCTTTAAAAAAAACAAAAAAAAACCCCTTGTGTATGGACTCTAAAAATTTAATTTCATGTGTCATGAACTATCCTTCATTTGATTTTCTTTTTAGCCACTGAAAACTGTTAAAACCATTCTTAGCTACCAGGCAGTACAAAAACTGATGGGTTAGATTTGGCCTGTGGGCTCTAGTTTGCTGACTCCTGTTCTTATTTTTTTTTAAGATTTTATTTATTCATTTGAGAGAGAGAGAGAGCATGAGCGGGGTGAGGGGCAGAGGAAGAAGCAGACTCCCCACTGAGCAGGGAGCCCAGTGTGGGGCTCAATCCCAGGACTCCAGGATCATGACCTGAGTTGAAGGCAGACACTTAACCGACTGAGCCACCCAGGAGCTCCTGCTGACTACTGTTCTTAACCAAGGCTGCCCATTAGAATCACCTGCGAGCTGAAATAAAGTTCTATGTTTCTGCCATACCAACATGCCTAGGCTCTATCTCTAAGAGTGTGAGGTAAGGAAAAATATGATGAAAATATATTTTAAAAATTTTCCAGATAATTCTAATGCATAGCCAAGGTTGAAGAGTGCAGAACTTAAAAATCAAATGGACACACTCCATAGCTTCTTATACTCCATAGCTTCTTATATCTTGGCAAGACACCTATTCTTTCAGATTCTTTTTTTTTTTAAGATTTTTTATTTATTTATTTGACAGAGAGAGACATGGCAAGAGAAGGAACACAAGCAGGGGGAGTGGGAGAGGGAGAAGCAGGCCTCCCTGTGGGGCTAGATCCCAGAACCCTGGGACCATGACCTGAGCCAAAGGCAGATGCCTAACGGCTGAGCCACCCAGGCGCCCCTATTCTTTCAGATTCTTGGTCTCTACACCATGCATTGTTCAGAATTGGCACATAGTAAGTGCTCAGTGTTCTCTCTCCCTTTCCATGTTGTGCTATACACACTAATCGCTCGGTACAGATCTCATTAACAGAATTTTACATTAAACATATCCCTATTCTTAAAAGAACTTACAATTTAAGAAGAATAAGGCACAAACACAAGCAAGAACACTTATAAACTGAATGAAAGAAACATGTATAACAAAGTAACTATTAACACAATATACTGCTTTTTTCCAAAATGTGCCTACCAAAACCAAAAAGGATTATATTCTGAGAATTCTAGGTAACAGAAAGAGAAGTAACAGTGGCAAGATGCTAAGTATAAATTAATACCTGTTTCATATAACGCCCATAACACTGAGATCATCTCCCTCATCTATTAATTATGGCTTAATAATCACTTGCTGACAAAAACCACAGTATTGACTCTTCAAGCTTGTCCAGGACTCCTGCTGAATGCCTTGGGGTAGGTGAAATGCCCCCAAATGTATTACTATACAGCATACTTAAACTCAGGGTCTGTTCAGTTTAAATAAATTATGAATACTTGACCATTATTATTTCAGGAAGCTCTAAACAATTAGGGTGAGAAAATGGAGAAAGACAACTACCTCCTCAACCACAGTAATTATGTATTTTTTAAAGCCATAAAAAATTTTGGTCTTCATTAATCATTTTAATTTTGAATTATAATTCTTTTTTTTTTTTAAGGTTTTATTTATTTATTTGAGGGGCGCCTGGGTGGCTCAGATGGTTAAGCGTCTGCCTTCGGCTCAGGTCATGATCCCAGGGTCCTGGGATCGAGTCCCACATCGGGCTCCTGACTCAGCGGGGAGTCTGCTTCTTCCTCTCCCTCTGCCTCTCCCACTGCTCATGCGCTCTCTCTCTCTCTCTCTGTATCTCTGTGTCTCAAATGAATAAATAAAATCTTTAAAAAAAAAGATTTTATTTATTTATTTGAGAGAGAAAGACTGAGAGAGAGCGCACATGAGAGGGGGGAGGGTCAGGAGGGTCAGAGGGAGAAGCAGACTCCCTGCCGAGCAGGGAGCCTGATGCGGGACTCGATCCCGGGACTCCAGGATCATGACCTGAGCCGAAGGCAGTCGCTTAACCAACTGAGCCACCCAGGCGCCCGAATTATAATTCTTTAAAATAGGATGTATAATTTTTAGTAAGGTGTTTGATAAAAGATAACTATGAGCAACTTAGAGGCTTACGATATAGTATATATTAGAGAAAAAAAAAAGCATAAAGGAAACTAGATCCCAAAAACAATACCAACAAAATTAAAACATCTGGAAATATACCTAATAAGTAATATGCCAACCTACATTAAGAAAACCATAAAGCTTACTGAAGGACATGAAAGAATATCTAAATAACTCATTTTATCATCCTAAATGTTCTAAACTCCTCACTGAAAAATGCCAATTTGCCACCAAATCAATTTATATTACTAGTGAAATTCCAATTAAAATCCCAGTAGGATTTTATTAATGTGACAAGGAAAAGCCTAGAATAATTTGAATATGAGCAACAAAGAGGACATGTCCTACCAAATTATAAAACATAGCATATAAAACTACAGTAATCACAGCTACACAATTAAAACAAAATAAATAAATAAATAAACAAACAAACAAAAACAAAGACAAATCAATTAAAAAAAAATCCAGGCTGAGGCCCAAGTAGCTATAAAAGTTTAGTGAATTCATTCACTCATTCAATAAATATCTATGGAACATTGTTCTAGGCTCTATGGATACAGCAACGGGAGGGAAAAAAAAGACATGATGCTTACATTCTAATGGAGAGAAACAAAATAATTAAGTAGAAAATTCAGAGCCAGGGCACCTGGGTGGCTCAGTCGTTAAGCGTCTGTTTTCGGCTCAGGTCATGATCCCAGGGTCCTGGGATCAAGCCCTGCATCGTGCTCCCTGCTCTGCAGGAAGCCTGCTTCTCCCTCTTCCACTCCCCCTGCTTGTGTTCCCTCTCTCGCTGTGTCTGTCAAATAAATAAATAAAATCTTAAAAAAAAAAAAATTCAGAACATTTTTTTAAATAGAAAGAAGAAAGTCATTACCACCCTCACACTCAGAAATAACTATTGTTGATATGTGATGTATTTTCTTTCTGCACATTAATAATGCCCCTCCTTGGTTTTTCAAAAGAAAATTGAGATTCTGATGTATGTCCTTTTTTCCCATTCAATATATTCAGGACATTTCCCCATTTTATTGAGCATTCTACTCGACCTTGATTTTTAATTACTGAATTTTATTGTTTGGGTGTACCTTACTTAATTAACTATTGTCCTATTGTTGATTATTTAGGCTATTTATGTAAAGGAGTTTTGAGCCATTAATCACTATAATATTCAATTACAAGTTCCCAGTTTTTCACTTATAATTGGACTATCAGGAAAGTGGGTTTAAATATGCACAAGTATAAAATAAATATTTTCTAATGAATATATTTCCTTCTTTTTTGAAATGAGTTTTAGAATTTATACAAAATAAAACTCACAACTTACAACTCAAAGTTTTTAAAAAATAAAATATAAAGTCCTGTAATATCCACAATTAAGACATAGAACATTTTCATGCTTACAAAAAAATCCCCTCACACTTCACAAGTCCCTTCCATTTACAATTTACACCCTAGCAACCACTGGTCTGATTTCTGTCACTACTTTTGCCTTTTCCAGAATGTCATAGAATAGATTTATATAATATACTGCCCACTGCATCTGACTTCCATGACTTAGCATAAAGCTTTAGACTCTCCCAAGTTGTGGAATGTATCGGTAATATGTTCCTTTGAATGGATACACTACAATTTGCTAATCAGTCATCAGGTGATGGACATTCACATTATTTCAAGTTTTTGTCTATTAAGAAGACAGCTGTTAGGAATGTTTAAATACAAGTCATTTTGCAGACATATGTTTTCATTTCTCTTGGGTAAAGACCTGGGAATAAAACTGCTGGGTCAGATGGTATGGTATATATTTAACTTATCAAGACTCTTTCAAACAAGGCTGTACAATTTTACTTTCTAACCAGCAGTGTATGTGAGTTCTTGTTACTTCACATCCTCCATGTATTTAGAATTGTCAATCTTTTCAATTATAGCGTATTCTAGCAGATGGTAGTATTATCTCATTACAGTTGTAAGCTTCATTTTCCTAATGACTAATGATTCTCATCTTTTAATAAGCATATTTTCCCATTTGTATACCTCCATCAGTAAATACATCTATAAATCTTTCGACCATTTTTACTTGGGTTGTCCATCTTCTTATTGTTACGTTTTAAGAATTTATTACATATTCTGGATACATGTCTTGCAAATATTTTCTTAACATCTGTGACCTGCATTTTCAGTTCTTTATAGTATCTTTCATGAGTAAATACCATAAATTTTTATAAAGTCCAATTTTTCTATTTAAAAAAAATTGTGCTTTTTGCTTATTTTTAAGGTATCCAATTAACCCAAGGTTATTCAGATTGCCTCCTGTTTTCTTTTAGACCTTCAATAGTTCTTAACATTTAAATCTATGATATGTTACATGTTACCCGATATGTCATCTGATATAAGAATTACGGTTCATTTTTGGCATATGGAAATCCAGTTGGGCATTAATTTGTTAAAAAAGTGAAATTTTTGGCACCTTTATGTGAGTTTATATATATCTGTATATATATATACATCCGTCTTTACAACAATATCATACTATTTTGATCACTGTATTCTAGATCCTTTGCATTTCTAAATCCATTTTATAATTAATTTAGAAAATTTCACCTAAAAGAAAAGGCTACTGGGATTTTGAGTGGTACTGCACTGAATCTATAGATAAGCCTGGAAAAGAACTGACACTTCAAAAAAAAACCCTGAATTTTCTGAGCCATGAACATGGTGTAGCTCTCCATTTATTTAATCTTTTTCTCTGAATCATTTTATAGCTTTCAGTATTAAGATCTTACACATTTTTGTTAGAACTGTTACTATGTATTTCACATTTTTTTGATACTATGGTAAACAGCCTTAAAAAAATGTCAAGTTCCAGTTGTTTGTTGCTAATATATAGAAACACAATTGTTTCCTGCAACTTTGTTAAGCTTATTAGTTCCCGTAACTGTTTTCTAGATCTCTTATGATTTTCTAAGTAAATTCTCATGTCAGCTGCAATCAAAGACAATTTTGCATCTTTCTTTCCAACTTATATGCCTTTTATTTTTTTTGCCTTATGGCCTTCCAGTACAACAGTGAACTGAACTGCTGAGAAGGGACAGTCTTGCCTAGTTCCCAATTGTAGAGTGAAAGTATTGAGTCTTTAGTTGTAGTTTTTTTGTTTTTTTGTTTTTTTGTTTTTTAAGTAGGCTCCATGCCCCAGAGTGGAGCCCAACATGGGGCTTGAACTCACAACACTGAGACCAAGAGTCAGACACTTAACCTACTGAGCCACTCAGGTTGTAGGCCCTGTATGGAGTTGAGAAAAACTCCCCTCTTATTCCTAGTTTAGCAAGTTGTTGTTGTTGTTTTAAATCTGTCATGAATGGGTATTAAATTTTATAACATGCTTTATCTGCATTTACTGAGATGATCATATGGTTTTTTTCCACTAGCCTGCTAATACACTGAATGACACTCATTTTCACAGGTTAAACCAACCTTATGTTCCTAGAATAAATCTTACTTGGTCATGACATATTAAGCTTTTTATACATTACAGGATTCATTTCTAATATTTCATTAAGGACCTTTGTGTTTATGTTCATGAAAGATATTATGTCTCGTCTAGCTTTTGTGTCACAGTAATACAAACCTTATAAAATTAGTTAGGAAGCAAAGAAGACATCCAAATGGCCAACAGACACATGAAAAAGTGCTCAATATCACTCGGCATCAGGGAAATCCAAATCAAAACCTCAATGAGATACCACCTCACACCAGTCAGAATGGCTAAAATTAACAAGTCAGGAAACGACAGATGTTGGCGGGGATGCGGAGAAAGGGGAACCCTCCTACACTGTTGGTGGGAATGCAAGCTGGTGCAGCCACTCTGGAAAACAGTATGGAGGTTCCTGAAAAAGTTGAAAATAGAGCTACCCTATGATCCAGCAATTACACTACTGGGTATTTACCCCAAAGATACAAAAGTAGGGATACAAAAGGGTACGTGCACCCCAATGTTTATAGCAGCAATGTCCACAATAGCCAAACTGTGGAAAGAGCCAAGATGTCCATCGACAGATGAATGGATAAAGAAGATGTGGTATATATACACAATGGAATATTATGCAGCCATCAAAAGGAATGAGATCTTGCCATTTGCAACGACGTGGATGGAACTGGAGGGTATTATGTTGAGCGAAATAAGTCAAACAGAGAAAGACATGTATCATATGACCTCACTGATATGAGGAATTCTTAATTGCAGGAAACAAACTGAGGGTTGCTGGAGTGGGGGGTGGGGTGGGAGGGATGGGGTGACTGGGTGATAGACACTGGGGAGGGTATGTGCTCTGGTAAGCGCTGTGAATTGTGCAAGACTGTTGAATCTCAGATCTGTACCTCTGAAACAAATAATGCAATCTATGTTAAGAAAAAAAAGAAGAAGAAGAAGAAGAAGAAGGTAGCAGGAGGGGAAGAATGAAGCGGGGGAAATCGGAGGGGTAGACGAACCATGAGAGACGATGGACTCTGAAAAACAAACTGAGGGTTCTAGAGGGGAGGGGGGTGGGAGGATGGGTTAGCCTGGTGGTGGGTATTGAGGAGGGCACATTCTGCATGGAGCACTGGGTGTATGCACAAACAATGAATCATGGAACACTACATCTAAAACTAATAATGTAATGTATGGGAATTAACATAAGAATAAAAAATAAAAAAAGAAAAGAAAAAAAACTAAAACCAAAAAAAAAAAAATTAGTTAGGAAGCATTACCTCATCTTTATATTCTGAAGGAGTTTGAAGAGAATTGGTATTATTTCTCTTTTAAAGTTTGGTATGATCTACCATCTGAAGACCATCTGAACCTGAAGGTTTCTCTGTGGGAAGGTAAAAATTCAACTTCTTGTAATAAGGCTATTCACATTATCTATTTTTTCTTAACTAAACTTTGCCTGTGTCTTTCAAGATATTTGTCCTTTTCATCTATGTTATTGAATTTATTGACCTAAGATTCTTCAAAGTAATATCTTTAGCCTTTTAACATTCTGTAGGATCTGTGTGATGTCCCTTCTTTCCTTACTGATAATGGTAATTTATGTATTTATGTCTTGTTTTTTATTTTTTTCCTAATCAGTATAGCTAGACATTTTTCAGTTTTACTGACATTTTTGCAAAGGACTAGCTTTTTATTTCACTCATTTTCTTTACAGCTTTTGTTTTCTTTTCTCCTTCTTCTTTTTTTAATGGCTTTTCTGTTTTCTAATTCCTTAATTTTGGTTTCTTATTTCCTTCCAGGTTGTTTACTTTGGGTTTAATTTCCTTTTTTTTTTTTTCATGTTTCTTAAGGTGGAAGCTTAGATCACTGATTTGTGATACTTCTTTCTACAATTAGTATATAATGCTATAAAGTTTCCTCTTAAGATTACAAATGATGATGTCAGCAAATGGTGGAACAGGAAATTCCAAAAGTCCATCCCTCTACAAAAGAAACAAAGAAGCTGAGAAAACTGTCAGAATCAACTTTTTCAAAACTATGGAATCAAGTCAAAAGCTTAGAACCACCAGGGGAAAGCTTAATGAAGAAAAAACACCTGAAATCCGGCAAGAGAGATTTGTGTCATTTTAACTTACTGAGATACCATTCCCCACTCCCAGTTCAGTTGACAGCCTTGAAAGACAACAGCCCACATTCATGATATGGGTTACAAGTACCAGAGGGAGCAATATGAACATTTTCTCAAAGAACTGTAGTTTGTTTTTTCTGACCTGTCTGGTGGCTAGACTTTATTTCATCTAACTCAGAAACTTTCCCATGTCTGAATTGGTGGCGAGTGTGTGTGGGTGGTGTGTTTGTGTTTAGGAGTGAGTGGTGTTGGTGGTGTTTGCTGAAAATATTTAAAGATAAATGTATGAGCTGCTGCCACAGTTGGGGCAAATCGAAATAGCTTGGAAGGAAAGGCTAGGGAAGGAAATGCTTTGGGGAATCTTTGAATGTTTGGAAAATCCCTGCATATTCCAGGGAATTTAAAAGGCCACACACATGTCAAGTGCTAAGCACATGCCCAAAAAGATCTGAGAAGGTCCTGAGTTCTCACCTCTGGCTGACCTTCATGCTCCATCTAAGTAGGAAGCAAAGGCTAAAGAAGAGCAGCTGTAAATTGTCTGGCTGAATGTTAAAGGTATATTCAACATGCACACAGAGCCTACCTGTAAAGACTGGGAAAGGTGGTAGTGGTGGTGGCATTCCAGGCATTGACAGAGGTATCTGTCAAATCACTAGCTGAACACACACAACAAAAAATTCAGACTTAGAAAATAGTTCAAAAAAGTCACTAAACAAACAAGCAACAACAAACCCTAGCAACGAGGAAGAATCAGATTTCCATAGTTGCCATATTGTAATATCCAAAATGTCCAATTTTTCAATGAAAAATCATGAGGCATGCAAAGAAACAAAAAAGTATGGTCCATATACAGGAAAAAGAAATGAACAGAACCAGACCATTCAGAAATATTAGCTGGAGACACTTCAATACTCCACTTTCAAAACAGAATAACTAGACACAAGATCAGCAAGGATATAAAGGACATGAATAACCCTGTAAACCAACTAGAGCTCACAGACACATATATAGGACATTCTATTGAATGACAGCAGAACACACAAATCTTCTCAAGTACACATGGGAACATTCTCTATGGGATAGACCCATAGACTATAGTTAGGCCACAAAACATGTTTCAATACATTTTAAAAGACTGAATCATACAAAGTATCTCTTTGACCACAATGGAAAAATACCACATCGGTGACAAAAGGAAATCTGAAAAATATAATAATTAGTGGAAATAAAACAAAATATTTTTTTTTAAGATTTTTTTTTTTTTTTTTTTTTTAGTGAGAGAGTGGCATGCGAGGAGGGAGGAGCAGAGCAGGAGGGACAAGCTGACTCTGCACTGAGTGCAGAGCCCAAGCCAACAACCCATGAGATCACAACCTGAGGCGAAACCAAGACCGGAGGCTTAACCAACTGAGCCACCCAGGCACCCCTAAACAAACTACTCTTAAACAACCAATGGACCAAAGAAGAAATCGCTAAAGAAGTTTAGAAAATACTCTGAGAAGAAGGAAAACAAAAACACAACATACCAAGACTTATAAGATGCAGCAGAAGCAATGCTGAAAGGGAAGTTTATAGCTCTAAATGCTTTGCATGACCTTCAAGTTGGTCTTTCTCCAGCCTCAGGTAATTTCCTACCAACATATGCATAGATCAGTACTCAGCCAAAAATTCTTCCTTCTGTAAATCTCCAGAGTTCTCTCTCTTGGTGCAGCTCCCTTTCCTCCAGTATTTTTATTCACAAATTCAAGACACCTCAGCCTCCCCATATTTCAAACTCTCTTTAATGTAGTGTGGTGACACCCAAGATCTGAATGGGTACCTCCTCTCTGTACTGTGGCCTGGAAACTCCAGGCAATAAGCTAGGCAGTTGTAGAGTTCATTTCATTTGTTTCCTTCTCTCTAGGATCAGAGTCCTATACTACTTATTGCCCAGGATCTGTAAATAGTTACTTCATATTTATAGACTAGTTTTCTTGTTGTTTATAGCAGGAGTATAAATTCAGTCTTTGGGGGCGCCTGGGTGGCTCAGTTGGTTAGGCGACTGCCTTCGGCTCAGGTCATGATCCTGGAGTCCCGGGATCGAGTCCCGCATCGGGCTCCCTGCTCGGCAGGGAGTCTGCTTCTCCCTCTGACCCTCCTCCCTCTCATGCTCTCTGTCTCTCATTCTCTCTCTCTCAAATAGATAAATAAAATCTTTAAAAAAAAAAAAAATTCAGTCTTTGGTATTCTATCATGGCTAGAACTGGAAGTCTGCCCTACTCCTCTTCACTTCTTTGAAAAAAACAACAACAAACAAACCTAGAACCTAAGTTTTACATGTTCACGGTATGAACTCAAGCAACAATAATTAATCTTATCATCCAATGATAACCATTCTAGTTTTTAATAATATGAATTTTCAGTCATTTCTTCCCCATGTATAAATGTTTTTTAGAAGTAAAAAGTGGGGGGCACCTGGGTGCTCAGTGGTAGAGCACATAATCCTGATCTCAGGGCTGTAAGTTCGAGTTCCATGGTGGGGTATAAAGATTACTTAAAAATAAAATCTTAAAAAAAGAGAGAAAGAAATGAAAAATAGGTACATGCTATCTTACTACCTGTATTTTCACTTAACACGGCAAAATATTTTCTATTACAACTAATCATTGTCAGTGGCTATAGAATATATCATGGTAAAGAATCCTTTTTATTAAGTACCTAGATTGTTTCACTCTTTAGCAAAACACTAACACACATTCATTATTTATTACTTTAGAACAAATTCTAAGTCAAATGACATTCACACTTAATACATTTTTTTATTGTGCTAAAATATATATAACATAGAATTTGCCATTTTAATCATCTTTTTTTTTTTTTCATTTTAATCATCTTTAAGTGCACAATTCAGGGGCATTAATTACATTCACAATGTTGTTAAACCATTACCACTATCTATTTCCAAGGACTTTCCATCACCCAAAGCAGAAACTATGTACCCGTTAAGCAAAAACTCCCCATTTCCCACTCCCCCCAACCATTGGTAACTTTTTTTTTCTTTAATTAGAGAGAGAGAGTGTGTGTGTGCAGGCGAGCATGGGTGAGGAGAAGCAGAGGGAATGGGAGAGAATCTTAAGCAGCTCCATGCCCAGTGAAGAACCCGTCAAGGGGCTCAACTCACGGCCCTGAGATGATGACCTGAGCCGAAATCAAGAGTCGGACACTTAGCAGACTGAGCCACTCAGGTGCCCCTATTCTTTCCCTTTCGCACTACCACTGTCCTTTCTCAGGTCCTTAATTCCCCAGTACTATAATCATTTCTTTATCTCAAGTTTCCCCCACTCTATCCTTCAAATCAATGGGCTAACTACATTGCCAACATTTCAGTAGGCCCACCCAAAAACTTTTAACAGCTCTGTAAAGCTTAAAATGGTATTTTCCAAACTGTGTTCCACAGAGCAATAAGGGTTTCAATGATGCACACTGTGGCTACTTTGCTAGGACATGGGGAGGTCCCATGTTCTTCCATTCCTGAGTCAATCAAGGCAACTCTACTTTAACCTCTTTTACATATTGAGGTTATTAGCAACATTCTGCTTGAACAGATGGTTCTACTACTTATCCAGGGGGAAAAGCTTGAAAAAGTTTCAGAGGAACCTTGTTCAATTTGCATCCAGTCTTCACAAAACCATGCCCCAGAGTTCCCTGTTTTACCAACCCTATCGCTCCATTATATACTCAATTTTCAACTTCAGATTTCTGTCTTCACTGTTCTTCATGCAAAACTGAATATTCTACCTCCACATCTCTGTTCACTTTCTTTTCCCTTCCAACAATATCCTATATGAATCCTACCTACCTAAGTCCTCCTTACCCTTCAAGACCCAGCACAAATGCTAGCCCTACAAAAAACTTTTCAGGGGGTGCTGCCTTTGGCTCAGGTCATGATCCCAGGGTCCTGGGATCAAGCCCCACATTGGGCTCTCTGCTCAGCAGGGAGCCTGCTTCTCCCTCTCCCTCTGCCCGCCGCTCCCCCTGCTTGTGTTTGCTCTCTCTCTCAAATAGGTAAAATCTTAAAAAAAAAAAAAAAACCACAACTTTCCAGGACTGTAATTTCTCCTTCCTTCAAACTCCTACAGTACTATCAGTCACTCACATTAGACACTATCATATGATACCCTTATATTTTACGATCATCATTTTAACAGTCAGTCTATCTAGAACATAAGCTCCTTGAATATATGCTTATCAAGAACTTCAAATCAGGGGCGCCTGGGTGGCTCAGTCGTTAAGCGTCTGCCTTCGGCTCGGGTCATGATCCCAGGGTGTTGGGATCGAGCCCCGCTTCGGGCTCCCTGCTCCACGGGAAGCCTGCTTCTCCCTCTCCCACTCCCCCTGCTTATGTCTCTGTCAAATAAATGAATGGAATCTTTGGGGGACAAAAAAAAAAAAAAAAAGAACTTCAAATCAGGGGCGCCTGGGTGGCTCAGTCAGTTAAGCATCTGCCTTTGGCTCAGGTCATCATCCCAGAGTCCCGGGATGGAGCCCTGCATTGGGCTCCCTGCTCAACAGTGAGTTGGCTTCTTCCTCTGACCCTCCCCCCTCTCATGCTCTCTCTCACTCTCTCTCTCAAATAAATAAAATCTTTAAAATATAATTTTAAAAAAAAGACTTGTTAATAATGCTTTAAAAAAGAGGAATTAGCTAAGAATTAGTATGCAATCTGGGAAGCACTGCAAATAGCAGAAATTAAGCCATTCCTAATAACTAATTTACAGATCTAAGAATGGTGAGTACCTACTCCAGCAGTCAGCAAACTTTTTTGTAAAATGCCAGATAACAAATATTTTGAGCTTTGCAGGCTCTGTAGTCTCTGTCATAATCACTCACCCATGCTACAAAGGCAGCCATAGGACGATATGTAAAAGAGTAAGTGTGACTTTGTTCCAAAAAAACTTTCTTTACCAAAAAAAGGTGTTGAGATGAATTTGGACAATGGGTCACAGTTCACCAATCTCTGACCTAGGCTAGAAGAGGTTTTAAAACTTTCTTTTCTGTTTTTGTTTTGTTTTTAAAGATTTTTATTTATTTATTTGACAGAGAGAGAGACAGCGAGAGAAGGAACACAAGCAGGGGGAGTGGGAGAGGAAGAAGCAGGCTTCCCGCTGAGCAGGGAGCCCGATGCTGGGCTCGACCCCAGGATCCTGGGATCATGACCTGAGCCCAAGGCAGACGCTTAACGACTGAGCCACCTAGGCGCCCCTTTGGTTTTGTTTTTAAAGAAGTGTTTTTTCTTTCTTTTTTAAGATTTTATTTATTTGACAGAGAAAGAGACAGCCAGAGAGGGAACACAAGCAGGGAAAGCAGGAGAGGGAGAAGCAGGCTCCCCGCTGAGCACGGAGCCCAACGCGGGGCTTGATCCCAGCACCCTGGGACCATGACCCGAGCCGAAGGCAGACGCTTAACAACTGAGCCACCCAGGCGCCCCAAGAAGTGTCTTTTTCTTAAGTAAACCTTAAGCAGAGTCCCAATCTTAAAAAACAAACAAAAAACTGAGTTGCTGTGGTTGAGCAGAAAAGGGGAAAGAAGGACACAGTAGAGATAGGCCACTACACCTTCCCCTCTCATTGCCCTCTAAATCTCTGCACAATACAGACTAGACTCATTTATACAGGTAAGAAAACAGATTCAGAGAGGGGGAAGGAATTTCTGTACTATCACAAAGAAAACCAGAGCTAGAGCAAAAATTAAAATCTAGATCTCAATTCCTGATTATATGCCCTGTTAAACTGGGGAGTCATTAAACTGGGGAGTCGGTCAGGAATAAAGTGAGAAGGTAAAGTACTTTATTATGCTTTGTGACTTCTGATAGGACTTTAATATTCTGACTGGATTTGAGGGTTTAAATCCACAGTGATTTCTTTTTTACCCTGTCAAGAATCTTTGTATTTAGAGCCATCTGTTACCTATCACAAAGAGATCCAAACAAAATTCCAGAGTTTTAAGAGAGACATAACAGTAACTAGAATTTTAACCTTGCTATGAAACCATGTTACCAATTCAGTGGCCCCCAATTTGTCCCTTTTCCATATAATTTTTATAGGTCACTGCTAGGTGTAATATAATCCATCAGAAAAAAAAAAACAAACTAGAAAAGGGTTAAGTCTAAAGGATCAATGACTTGCTTTAAAACAGAATTTGCGGGGCACCTGGGTGGCTCAGATGGTTAGGCGTCTGCCTTAGACTCAGGTCATCATCCCAGGGTCCTGGGATCGAACCCCGCATCCGGCTCCCTGCTCAGGGGGAAGCCTGCTTCTCCCTCTCCCACTCCCTCTGCTTATGTTCCTGCTCTCGTTATCTGTCAAATAAATAAATAAAATCTTTAGGGGCGCCTGGGTGGCTCAGTCGTTAGGCATCTGCCGTTGGCTCGGGTCGTGATCCCAGGGTCCTGGGATCGAGCCCCACATCGGGCTCCCTGCTCCGCGGGGAGGCCTGCATCTCCCTCTCCTACTCCCCCTGCTTGTGTTCCCTCTCTTGCTATGTCTCTCTCTGTCAAATAAATAAATAAAATCTTTAAAATAAATAAATAAATAAAATCTTTAAAAATAAAAAAATTTTTTAAAACCCCAGAATTTTCAAGTATACATCAAAGGAATAACTATTGAAAGCCCATAAACACAGATTTTCCAAATAGAATATTTATTCAAGACCATGATCATTGGAGGCAAAAAACTGTATATTAAGAAAAATGACATTTTCATATCCATAGTAAGATTATCACTGACTCTAAACTGTAACACTGACAATTCTTTACATTGTCTCTGCCTTAGTTGCATGAATGTCTTTAAAATGAATTCAGCTTTACTGAAGAAAACGACATAGGAGATAGTGTTAGAAAGTTTTTTAATGCCCCTTGGGGTGCCTGGGTGTCTCGGTCAGTGAAGTGTCCAACTCTTGATTTCAGTTCAGGTCATGATCTCACGGTTGTGAGATTGAGCCCCACAACGGGTTCCACGATGCGTGTGGAGCCAGCTTAAGAGTCTCTCTCTCGGGGCACCTGGGTGGCTTAGCTGGTTGGGCATCCAACTCTTGATTTCAGCTCAGGTCATGATCTCAGGGTCATGGGATTGAGCCCCTCGAAAGGCTCCGTGCTCAGCAGAGTCAGCTTGTCCCTCTCCCTCTGCTCCTCTCCTTGCTCTCTCTCTCCCTCAAGTAAATAAATAAAATCTTAAAAAAAAAAAAAAAAGATTCTCTCTCTCCCTTTCCCCTCGCATGCTCTCTCCCTCAAAAAAAAATTTTTTTTTAAATAGTAATAATTGAGAAAAATGAGATAGGAGCATGGACACAGTATTATTAATGCTCTAGAATAGTTCAATGTATATTATTCTAATAGTAATTACAAGATTACAAAATAAGTTTTCGATTAAATGATAAGAACTAAAGAGAGAACATGTACAACATACACTCTAAGTATCCATTTTAACCAATTAAATTTTTTATTTTTAATTTTTTAAAAATATTTTATTTATTTATTTGACAGAGAGAGATACAGTGAGAGAGGGAACACAAGCAGGGGGAGTGGGAGAGGGAGAAGCAGGCCTCCCGCCGAGCAGGGAGCCCGATGTGGGGCTCGATCCCAGGACCCCGGGATCATGACCTGAGCCGAAGGCAGACGCCTAACGACTGAGCCACCCAGGCACCCCCAATTAAATTTATTTTTAAAAAGTTTTATAATGTCCTATGTAATGTAGTTTATATTACTGTGATGTATAGTCATATGCTTAAAGGTTGCTAGAATTCCTAAAAATTTGTATAACTTTTTAAATAGCTGACATAGAGTAAATCAGAAAACCTCCAAATAATTATTATGAAATAACATAGAAGTGTACAGCATGTTGCTTGCCACACAAAATAGTTTTAGAGAATACAAATGATAAATTACTGAAATTTCTTTTATATGCAAGAAACATTTTCACATTTACAAGTATTGTTTTTAAGAATCAGAAATAAGATCTTTACACAAGAAAATTATTTTGATATTTAAGAAAAATACCATTTATATTGGTTTCCACAGTAGGATTATCTCTGTCTATAAAAAATAACTTTCAAAATTCTTATCAGTTTGTCTCCCTAAGTCACTGTAAGATGGATACACTTACAGCAAATAAAGAATAAAGAAAGCCTGGTAGCGATATTATTGGAAATTTAAAATAGACAGCAATATTTAAGTACTAATATTAAGAACAGCAAGATAGAGGATTTGACACAAAGTACATTTTTTAGTACTTTACCTCAGCTCTTAGTCAATACAATTAAATTGATTTCAGATGCAGCAATTTAAACTGTACTACAGAGTCAAAACTACTTAAACAAGAACATTAAAAGAGGCTTTCATAAGTTTACATAAAATCAAATGTATACTACAATTATAATTACGAAGAATTCCTTTCTTGACCTAAGAAATGTCTTAACCAGAAAATATCATGTCAAAATGATGCTGTAGGCAATCAGTACATTACTGTCCCTGTGACATAAAAACATCCTATCTAACTATTCAGAACAAGCAAGACTGGAAAGGTAAAGTAGTATCTCACAATAATATACTGAAATTTCCCTCAAGTGCAAGAAACACACTGATTTCCTTTCATGGTCATAAACATTCTTCTGTGGCTAAGAAATATGATCAATATATAGGCAAATCATGTATTACCTAAGAGACAAGAATGAAAATTGCAGAAAATACTCTACGCCCTTTTTAGTGAAGAAATAATAGTTATATTACCTAGAGCAAAACACAGGAAATTTAGGATGTCAAGAACAGCTTAAAGCTTCTATGATCAAGTAATATTCTCTGACTCACCACTTTGTTACTTGTGTGGGAGTATAGCAAAAGGATTATTGCTAATCCTTTAACTGTGAATAATAATGATTTATTGAACAATTCCTACGTAAATTCCAACTGTGACCAGAAAATCACACCCTCACAGGCCAAGATATTTTCCTCTTAGATAACAAAATTAAAATGTTTACAAATATACATATGTGTACACACACACGTATTGAATCAGATAACAAGTTGATTTATATGTATTTAGCAAAGGCTTTGAGCATTTACAGATTTCATTTTTATTTTAAACTTAAACAAGTCCAAGTGTGGTCCTCCCACTTAGGTATCAATTAAGAGTGGTAACAAATTTCAAAATACTTTCTCAAGTAGTTGAGTTTCATTCAAAGAAATAAAAAACCAAGATATTAGAATGAGGTTAAGTGCATCTTTTGTCAGTAACGTATGTTGCTCCCTCTGGCCTCATAAACAAGCTGCTCCTTTTTGAATACAGCAGACCTTCAATTTAAATTTATGGAAAGACTAAAGCAGGAGAGCCTGCACTCAAACAATTTTAATAACCTATTAAGTTGCGACTTCAGATTCATTTTATAACCATGCTCCTCAGGGAGCTATGCTATCTGGATAAAGATAAAATTTTTTTCCTTTAAAGATAAATAGCATCATTAATCTGCAACATTTCTTTTCTATTATCTTTCGAAATGAGGAGTTATTTTGTTCTGATCTTGAGGTAATTAGCCTTCATTCACTAGCCTGAAAATGTCTGTGTTCTGAAAATTAAAAATGTGTCATTAAGTGGAATTTACCATAATGTCATTTATCTTTATATAGTTCATCAGTGACAGCAATGGGCCTGGGAATCCATCAGCTTTTACCAAGGAAGCATTAAAACAAATTGAAAAACAGAATAATCCCAGGCAGTCTTTAACACAGTCAAAGCCATTTGGGTAATTAAATAGTGGTATTTAAAGTTTTAATTTAGATTTTCCCCTCTGTTCATCAGTAGTCAAATGAGATGTTCATATTCATAACTGTTTGTAATAAAAGGTTTCATAAAGCAAGCAGAATATCAATGTTATTAAAATATAGAGAGAGCTTTAATCTACAAAATAAGTTTCTATTTTCCTGCACCCTAATTTCTCAGATTATAGCAGAAATAAACTCTTCAACTCTCTAGCTTGCAATATTAGCTTTAGAAAGACTCTGATGATTCAAATTCCCAAATAACACAAGAGAGTGTATGACATGAAATTCAACTTCATTATTACTAATATTGGAGAATATCTTCACCACCTTAAGTGTTTTCAACCACAGCCCCCCAGCAATTACTGTACAGAATTATCAGATGCAATTATGAAAATAAATGTTGGCTTAATAAACTAATTCTTGTTCTTAAAACAAGAATCTTGGGGTGGTAGGGGAGGACACAGGCACTGATATCAAATAACTAATTCCATTCATATATTGGTCAGGAAAATAGCACAAGATTAGAAATATCTCAAAAATTATATTCTCTTAGTTAAGACATTAAAAATACTTGGAATAAACACAAAAGATACAACATAATGAGGTCAGTTGAAAAGGCTATTATAAAAAGGCCTCATAAGTATAGCAGTTTCAAACTATGCAGCTCATTCAAAATAATAAAGCATTCACCATTTCCTTTTCTGTATATTCCGAAACAATACCATGTTTAAAAATGTACTCTTAACATAAGAATGATTATACTCAAATGTATTAGTAAGTGTTTCCATATGATTTCATATTAAACTACTGGATAATTTAAGTTTAGAGGTTTGACACTCAATATGCAAAAAGGGGTTCAAATGTCTTTTGGGGGACACCAATGGGAATAAATGATTCCTCATAAAATGTCTAGGATTTAATTTTCTTGACTGATGAATTCTCACACACACACACACACACACACACACCCACCCCACTACTGAACAAATTTCATACCAAACATCGCTTAAGGACCTAAGGACTTCAAAAGTACTTTTATGTTGAGGGGCCTGAATGTCTCAGTCAGCTGAGCATCTGACTCTTAGTTTCAGCTCAGGTCATGATCTCAGGGTCCTGGGATCGAGCCCCATGTCGGGCTCCCTGCTCGGCAGGAGTCTGCTTATCTCCTTCTCTCTCTGCCCGTCCTCCTGCTAGTGTTCTCTCACTCTCTAAAATAAATAAATAAATCTTAAAAAAAAAAAAAGGTACATTCATGTAAAAGTGTCTATCATCTCCAGGGACCACCTGACTGCTCAGTGCTGATTTACTCTTCACTGAGTCAGAATAATGTAAGTCTAAAGACAGAGGGTTGTTACATAACTGTATTCTTACGTCACAGATTTCTTCTTTTTTTTTTTTTTAAGATTTTATTTTTAAGTAATCTCTACACCCAATGTGGGGCTCAAACTTACAACCCCGAGATTGAGTCACATGTTCCACCAAATGAGCCAGCCAGGTGTCCTATGTCAATATTTCTTTAATATGCAAGATAATAAATCAGAAGATTTAGAACTGAAAAATTTTGGAAACAATCAAGTTTAGGGAAAGGAAAGGAAAGATCCCAGGAGGTGAAAACTTGGCATATTTGTACAACTGGTCAACAAGAGCTATGACTAAAAACCATGTATCCAGCCTATTTTTATACCATTCAGTCTTGCAGACCTAAAATATATTTACTCAGCATCTACAAAGGTATAGTCATCAGATAAACATATTTCCAACAATAAAAACCACATTCTGAATTTGACAGCTTGTTCAAAGTTTCCAGACAGTATTATGACCCTGTTATCAAAAAAGCAATTAACAAGAAGTTTTTTTCTTTGAACAATCTGCTTCAGAAATTTTAACTAGTATTTCTTGAAAAAACATACATACCCAAATAATTTCTAAGCATTTCTTTCCATAGCCCCTGGACCTACAGGGGCTGTATTTTTTTGTTTTAACTAAATGAGTTGCTTGCCTCCCTTAAACAAGAAAAAGGCATTGGTCAGGCCAGTCTGAGCAATAATGGTATTTATCTTCAAAATGACATGGAGTCAGGATCTTTTGTGGTTATTTCCACTGCACGGTTTGAAACTCAATGTTGGTCAAATACATTCCCCCCAAAAAAGTTCAAAGTCAAAAGTCAAATAAACAATTTGTGATTATCCTCATTATTCCTTCTCTGGACTAAACCAGTTTCATTTTTAGAAAAAAATTCAGCACAGAAGTATATATGTACTTGGATTATTGTTTAGTGTGTAAAAAAAAAAACAAACCCAAACCTGAAAACTAAATATCCAAGAGAATAGTTCAATAAACTCTGAAACACCCACTCTATATATTTTAGAGAATATCATACAGCTATTAAAAAGTCAAGCTCTGGGCGCCTGGGTGGCTCAGTTGGTTGAGCGACTGCCTTCGGCTCAGGTCATGATCCTGGAGTCCCAGGATCGAGTCCCACATCGGGCTCCCTGCTCATTGGGGGGTCTGCTTCTCCCTCTGACCCTCTTCCCTCTCATGCTCTCTGTCTCTCATTCTCTCTCTCAAATAAATGGGTAAAATCTTAAAAAAAAAAATTTTTTTTAATTAAAAAAAAAAGTCAAGCTCTCTATCAATTAAACAAGGAATATTATATAGTAAAAGTAAAAAGAGTATGTGTCAGAAAAGTTGTGTAAAAACAATAACCCCAACTACTTTGGGTGTGTTTAAAAGTTCTTTATATGAGCATGGAGAACGATATGGAAGAATATAGAAGGTGTAGGGCCGCCTGGGTGGCTCAGTCATTAAGCATCTGCCTTCAGCTCAGGTCATGATCCCAGGGTCCTGGGATCGAGCCCCGCATCTGGCTCCCTGCTCCACGGGAAGCCTGCTTCTCCCTCTCCTACTCCCCCTGCTTGTGTTCCCTCTCTCACTGTGTCTCTCTCTGTCAAATAAATAAATAAAATCTTAAAAAAAAAAAGAATATAGAAGGTGTTAACACTGCTATAGGGCTAATGTAGATATAGAAACTGTTACCACTGTGTGTTTGAGGGACAAGCTGGTGAGGGGAGAAGGGAAATCAGTAACATTTTCTACATTAATATTTAGCGTAAAGGAATTCTTCCAAGAAAGTGACCTGATCTATTTTGTTAGATGGAGAAATTAAAATAAGGCTGAACTGCCTCAAACTGACAGCAAGGCCTGTTGGCAGGGCTCGATTCCAGGACCCTGGGATCATGACCTGAGCCAAAGGCAGACGCTTAACCGACTGAGCCACCCAGGTACCCAAGATCTACATGTACTAAACACTTTAAAGGTATTATGAAGATAATGACTAAATCTGTGTGCCTACACAGCAAGAGAGAAATAAAAATACTCCTCTTAAAGGTAAAATAAACATTTTTTAAAAATTTTTATTGTTATGTTAATCACCATACATTACATCATTAGTTTTTGATGTAGTGTTCCATGATTCACTGTTTGGGCATAACACCCAGTGCTCCATGCAGAACGTGCCCTCTTTAATACCCATCACCAGTAAAATAAACATTTTTAAGGTAAGGAAGACTGATATTTATTTTTAGCGCAGGGTTTCTCAATCTTGGTAACTGCTGCATTTTGGGCCAGAAAATTCTTTGTTGTAGGGGGCTGTGGATTTTAGGATGTTTAGCAGCATGCCTAGATGCCAACAGTGTCTTTCCTCAGTTGTAACAACAAAAACTGTCTCCAGGTATTACCAAAATGAGCCCTGGGAGCAAAAGCTGGGAGCAAATGCACTCCTACGGGAGTGCTTTTGGCTATCTGTATCATTGGGATATAGATACAGTTGAGAATCACTGCTTTAGTTATAGGTTTTCTGACCGAAATGATTTTGAATGCTTTACACTGGCAACAACTATCCATTATAACCCGCTAGGTAACAATTATATATTAACACTCTACAGTGGAAAATGTTAAATATGAACAATTAACATCCTATTTATTTCCAAGACATAAAAACTGAAGCTTTAAAAGTATGTAAAAATGAAAGAACTCCCATTATGCAATATAATTTTTTCCTGCTACGTAAATGCAAAGAAAATACCTCTAGTGTAAATCAAAGCACCTTGAGAGAACTCAGTATTTTATACCTACGATAAAAGGCAAATAATATGTATTTTTAAAAACTATTATAATACCAAAAGTTGTCAGTAATTGTTAAGAAAAGGAAATTCTAAGTCACCATTTCATTAAGGAGCTAAGGAAGGCCTGAGGGGCGCCTGGGTGGCTCAGTCGGTTAAGCGTCTGCCTTCGGCTCAGGTCATGATCCCAGGGTCCTGGGATTGAGCCCCGCGTCGGGCTCCCTGCTCAGTGGAGAGTCTGCTTCTCCCTCTCCCTCTGCCTGCCTCTCTGCCTACTTGTGCTCTCTCTCTATCTCTCTGTCAAATAAATAAATAAAATCTTAAAAAAAAAAAAAAGAAGAAGGAAGGCCTGGGATTGCAAAAACGAATTTGGATTAAAGTAATAGTTGGCACTATATGTCAACTATACTTAAATATTAAAAAAAAAATTTTTACCCGCTCTGTAAAATTTAAAGTAATAACACTAGAAAAAAAATTCAAAGATAAAATGTAATCTGTCTTGGCTTCATATACAGCATGCATTACTAAAACAACAACAACAACAAACTTACAGGTGAAAAAACCAAATGTAGGCCAAAATCATTCCTCTATTAAACTTCATCAATACTTTGAAAGCACATATCCATTGAAAAAACTTTAGCCTGAGGCACCTAGCTGGCTCAGTCAGTAAAGCATGTGACTCTTGATCTTGGGGTTCTGAGTTCAAGCCCCATGCTGGGTGTAGAGATTACTATCTATCAATTAATCAGTAAATAAAAAGGGAAAAAAGAAAAAGAAAAAGCTTTAGCTCAAACTCAAGATTTAATATTTCTAATATTTAGGAGAAGTATCTCTTTGTCCTTGTCCATGAAGCAAACAATGTCGTAAGTTAACAAAATATATATTAATCCTTAAGGGTTCTGATCATATGAATAGTTAAATCCCAGTTCACTGGAAGTTCTTTAGAACTAAAATGTATAAAAGGGTCATAGTTTCCCAAGTATCAGCAAAGCGCACTATATAAATGATCAACTGGCAGCATTAATATTCCAGGCAGAGGAAACTACAGGAAAAAACGAAAGCCACAAAGTGTGTGGCCCTGAGCAAGTGTGTGTATGCATCTGTCTGAGAGAAAGACAGTGAGACAAACTTGTACAAGGCTAATCATATGATCAGACAAATGGAGTGACTTTCAAACATTCTTTTAGTTACAGATCCCTATTTTAAGGAGAGCCCAGTGTGTAAGAGAGATGAAACACTAAAGGCTCCAGTCAAAGGAAGAGAGACAGAATCCTGACAACTTAACTCTCACCTCTCCAAGGGGATCCCAGGAGCTGTGAAAACTCTTTGAAAGCCAGTGGACTAGAGTATAGGGAATGTGAGAGGGAGCTGAGAAATAAAAAGAGTGGGTTAGGAAGTATATTATGAATCACCTTAAACACTACTTTCAAGAGTTATTTTAGTGGGTATTAGGAAGTCATTGCAGGTGTCAAAAACAGAGGAGTGAGATAAAGTGATATACAGAAGAAATGAATGAAGTATTACACCTACTTCACTATTAGACACCAGTCTTCAAAAATCTTGGTGTTTTCTATTTTCTCCTATGTACCCTATGAAAAAGATCTATGATGTAATAAGACTAGCATGGATAGTACGAGGGAGAAATATGTTCATAGAAAGCACACATTTTTATAACATAAATACTAAATGTTCACCAATATGGTTATTTCTACTTGATAAAGTACAATCTCTTACACTGAGTCTCTTGAAGGCCCACGGCTGTGAATGCAGACTTTTAAAGGTGCCGTTCTCCGTGTCAAGTGGCAACCAGTAGTCACCCTCTCTGTCAGTTTGACAAGTACTCTCTCAGCATTCAGGGATAAAGTGCATATATACAACGCCCTCACTGACAAAAAAGAAACCAGGGAGACGAGGGCCAGCCACTAGAGGGAAGACAATCAAGCTGGCAGAAAAGGACTAGAAATTGGCCACGAAAAGAAACCAGAGAGCCAAGGGAAAGGGGGGGAAGGGGGAGGGAGGGCTTGTTCATGCTGAGTTGAAAAAAGAAAAAGAAAAAAAGATCTACTTATACAGCATGGTCAAATACGCAAATAGAACAAACTTGTTTTTTGTGGATAAATCAAAAAGCCTTCTGATTTCACATTTTACTATCTGCACAAGTAATCAGCCTACCAAACAATCATCAGCACTAACATATTCACTCTAATACTTTCTCTCCAAAGGACATTCCTACTTAAACACTCTACCCCTCTAGAGTTCTAAATGCTGTTCTATGCCCATTTGTTTCTTTTATAAACACAACTGTTTATTACCCATCCCATCCAATTTATTGAATCATGTAATCAAGAAATATTTTTTGAGTGTCTAGTCAGGTATCTAGGCCCTGGGGATACAAAAGCGAACCAAAAGGTTTCTGCTTTAGGGGCACCTGGGTGGCTCCAGTGGTTGGGCGTCTGCCTTCGGCTCATATCATGATCCCAGGGTCCTGGGATTGAGCTCCATATATCAGACTCCCTGCTCAGTAGGGAGTCTGCTTCTCCCTCTGCCTCTGCCCCTGCTCTCTCGCTCACTTTCTCTCAAATAAATAAATAAAATCTTAAAAAAAAAAAGTTTCGGGCGCCTGGGTGGCTCAGTTGGTTAAGCGACTGCCTTCGGCTCAGGTCATGATCCTGGAATCCTGGGATCGAGTCCTGCATCGGGCTCCCTGCTGAGCGGAGAGTCTGCTTCTCCCTCTGACCCTTCCCCCTCTCATGCTCTATCTCATTCTCTCTCTCAAATAAATAAATAAAATCTTTAAAAAAAAAAAAAGAAAAAGAAAAAGTCGAGTGCACTAAGTCACAAGGTGGGGGCGGGGGGGCGGCAACATATTTTTGTGAGTTTTACCTCCAGGTGTTCTACCAGGTCCGCACAGGAAATATTAGAGAAAAATTCCCATATTTCTGGCAGGGAGAGGGAGGAAAAAATTTTTTGAAATATGTCAGTGTTCTGTTTTTTAAATTCCAGGAAAAAATACCAGAGAGGAAGGGGTACACAGAGAGTAAACTCCACATCCCTGAAGAGTGGTTTCATCAACTTTCTGGCTAAATACTAATCTGCTCATGTGTGTGGAAAAATTACCCAAAGCCAGAGAAAGAACCTAATCATGTGCTATCTATAAGAAAAACACTTTTAAGACACATATATGGGTTAAAAATAAAAAGACTGAGGGTGGCTCAGTCGGTTAAGCATCTGCCTTCGGCTCGGGTTGTGATCCCAGAGTCCTGGGATTGAACCCCGCATCGGGCTCCCTGCTCAGCGGGAAGCCTGCTTCTTCCTCTTCCACTCCCCCTGCTTGTGTTCCCTCTCTCACTGTCTCTCTCTCTCTGTCAAATAAATAAATAGAGTCTTTAAAAACATAAAAATAAAAAAAATAAAATAAAAAGACTAAAAAAAAGATGGCATGTAAATACTAATCAAACAAAAGCTTAAGTGGCTGGCTATATTAATTTCAGAAAAAGTAGATTTCAGGACAAAGAACATCGCCAGGAACAAAGAGTGACATTTAATAATGACAAATGGGTCAATTCAATAAAACGTAATAATCCTAAGAACAGGGCTTCAAAATACATGAATTAATGATTGATAATACAGAAAAGAAAACAACAATAACTAATAAAAAAGTAGATTTATAAAATCAGTAAAGATTCGGAAGATTTGAACAACACTATTAAGCAACTTTATTTTTTCAAAAAAAATTTTTTTTAAGATTTTATTTATTTATTTTCCAGAGAGAGTGAGAGACAGAGACAGAGCATGAGCATGGCGAAGAAGGCAGAGGGAGAGGGAGAAACAGACTCTCCAATGAGCAGGCAGCCCGATGCCTGGCTTGATCCCAGGACCCCAGGATCACGACTCGAGCCAAAGGCAGTCGCTTAACTAACTGAGCCACCCAGGCACCCTATTAAGCAACTTCTTATATTGACTTTTATGATGTACTATTCTCAGCAAAAGCAGAGTCCTTTAATAAGGACTTGATAAGAATGTACATAATTAATAGGTCATTAAGACAGACTTTCCTTCTGGACCAAAGCAAGTCTCAATAAATTTTAAAAGAATTCAAATCATACAAAGGTTGTCTCCACCACAGTGAAATTAAATCCCCCAGTATCTGAAGATTAAACAATTCTATGTAACTCATTGGCTAAAAACAAAAAATACAAGAGAAATGAGAATATATTTTGAAGTGAATAAAAATGAAAAGATAACCTCTGAAAACTAGGGTGATGACGTTAAAGCAGTTCTTAGAGGAAAATCTAAAGTACTGAATATTAATAGTAAAAAAATTAAAAAGGCTTCGAATCAATGATAACTTCCATCTTAAGAAATTAAGAAAAGGACAAATTAAAAGCTGCTTCTTTGGAAAAAAAAAAATCAGTAAAATGAGAAATATCTAAACTAACCAATCAGGAAAATAAGACTGAAGTTGCAAATTACCATTGTCAGCAATGACAGAGGAGACATCACTACAGGTCTTACACACATTAAAAGCTTAATAAGGGGAGGGGGGCGCCTGGGTGGCTCAGTTGGTTAAGTGCCTGCCTCGGCTCAGGTCATGATCCGAGGGTCCTGGGATGGAGGCCCACATTGGGCTCCCTGCTCAGCGGGGAGTCTGCTTCTCCCTCTCTACTCCCCCTGCTTGTGTTCTCTCTCTCTGTCAAATAAATTAAAAAAAAAGCTTAATAAGGGGATGCTATAAACACATTTCCAGAAAATAGAAGAGATCGGATCACACCCTAATTCACTGTAGAAGGCCATCATTACCCTGATCCAAAATCACACACATTAGATGAACAGAATATTACAGCCAATATCCCTCATCTACTTGGTGGGGGGGGGGGGGGGGGGACTTTTTAAAATTTAAATTAGTTGATTCCAGAAATAAAGTAGATAATTTATCATGAACAAGTAAAGTTTATCTTACAGAAATTCAAGGAGGATTTAAACAATGCATTTCATCATTTTAACCATAACCTTAATCATGTCTAGAAAAACCATGTGATCACTATACACAGAAAAAGCATATAAAAAACCCAGTGACCATTCCTAATAAAAAATCCTCAACAAACTAAGAATAGAAAGGAACTTCCTCAATTTAACAGAGGGCATCTACAAAAACTCTACAGTAATCCCCATAAATATGGTAAAAGAGAACCCTTTCATTTTTTTTTTTTTAAGATTTTATTTATTTGAGAGAGAGAGAATGAGAGACAGAGAGCATGAGAGGGGGGAGGGTCAGAGGGAGAAGCAGGCTCCCCGCCGAGCAGGGAGCCCGATGTGGGACTCGATCCCGGGACTCCAGGATCATGACCTGAGCCGAAGACAGTCGCTTAACCAACTGAGCCACCCAGGCGCCCCGCTCTCATCACTTCTATTCAATTTTTTCTAGAGGTCCTAACCAGTACAATAAAACAAAAAAAGGAAAGAAATGACAGATTGAGAAAAGGATTAAAAATGTATTTGCATATGGAGTGATGGTTTCTGTAGAAAATTCTAAAGAAACTCCAAAAAAGCTATGAGAACAACTGAGTTTAGCAAGGTTGCAAGGTAAAAGGCAATTAAACAAGTAAAAATTATAAATTAGATCAAAAAGTGCCACTTAAATCAGTATCAAAAAACAAATACTTAAAAAGATAAGTGTACCAATAAATATTTGTTTAAGACACGTAGACTGAAAACCTCAAAAGAATGATGAGAAAAATTAAAGATAACCTAAATAAAAGGAAAAATCATGTCCATGGATCAGAAGACTATCACTAAGATATCAATTCTTCCCCAAATTAATGTACAGATTCAACAAAAATCAAATCAAAATCCCAGCAGGTTTCCTTTAATTAACTAGATGATTCAGGGGCGCCTGGGTGGCTCAGTCGTTAAGCGTCTGCCTTCGGCTCAGGGTCATGATCCCGGGGTCCTGGGATCAAGCCCCGCATCGGGCTCCCTGCTCGGCAGGAAGCCTGCTTCTCCCTCTCCCACTCCCCCTGCTTGTGTTCCCTCTCTCGCTGTCTCTCTCTCTGTCAAATAAATAAATAAAATCTAAAAAAAAAAAAAAAAAAAATTTTTAACTAGATGATTCAGAAATAGAAATGGAAAGACAAAGCAATACAGTATAAAAAATTTTTTAAAAAAAAGTAGAATTATCCTCCACAATTTCAAGACTTAGTAAAGTTATAATAATCAAGACAATATGAAACTGGTTTATACAAAGACATGTAGATCAGTTTCACACAGTAGAAAGTATAGAATCAGACCCCAACTTACATGGTAAATGGATTTCAACAAAGGTGCCAAGGTAAATCAATGGACAATGGACTCTTGAAACAAACGGACAAAGACATGCAAATAAATTTCAACTTTTTTCTCTTAGTATATCCAAAAATAACTTGACTCATAAACGCAAATATAAAAGCCAATACTATAAAACCTCTGGAGGAAATCCTTTATGATCTTAAGTCAGGCTATATATATATGATATATATTATATATCATATATATATGATATATAATATATATCATATATATATATAATTTTTTTTTAACATGGGACACAAAAAAAAGCATGGAAAGGAAAAGGAAAAACTGAGAAATTACCAAAATTTAAAACTTTTCCCCTTTGAAAGATACTGTTACAAAAATGAAAAGATAAGCCATAGGTTGGGAGAAAATAACTGAAAAACAATTTGATAAGTACTTTTATCCAAATCTGTAAAGAATATTTACAGTTCAGTAATATAACAAGGCAATTTAAAAATGAATAAAAGATATGAAGAGACAATTCACCAAAGAATATATATGCATGTCAAATACATTAAGAAAAAGTTCAATATCAATAGTCATTGGCAAAATCCAAATTACAATCACAATAATATACCTCTACACACCTACAACTGTGGCTAAAATTTTAAAATATGACAACAGCAAGTACTGTCAACCAAGGCTGCGGGGCAATTGCAACTCTCGATTGCTCTGGAAATGTATAACGGTAGTGCCAATTTGGAAAAGTGTGGCATTTTTTTTTTATAAAGTTAGATATATACATACCAAGTGTTTATACCCGAGAGAAATAAAAACACATGTCATTTAAAGACCTATACACAAATGATTAAAGCAGCTTTATGCATAAAAGCCAAGACTATAAACAATCCAAATGTCCATCAACTGGTGAATGAATAAAGAAACTATGATGCAACCAATTAATGGAATACTACTCAGCAATAACATCAAACAACATGGCTGAATCTCAAAAGCCCTAGGCTAACTAAAACAGACACAGAAGGCTACATACTGCCTAATTTTCTGCATGAGATTCTGCAAAAAAAACTATCAGGACAGAAATCAGATTAACAGCTACCAGCAGACAGGGTACAGGCAGAGGACTTACTATAAAGGGGCAGGAGGATATGTTTTGGGGTAACAGAAATTTTCTTCATCTTGATTGTACTGGTGGCTATAAAACTATACATGTTTGTCTAAGCTCATCAAACTATCTAAAAAAGTGAATTTTAAAGTATGTAAATTATGTCTCAATAAACACATATCAAAAAATGGATTAAGGCAAGATAAAGGCCTTTTCTGATAAATGAAACCTTAAGAGAATTCATCTCTAGCAGATCTGCACTTGAAGAATGATAAAAGAAGTTCTTTGGGCGAAAGGGAAATGATACTAGGTGGATACTTCAGATTTTCAGGAAGCAATGAAAAGCACTAGATACAGTCAATAAATAGGTAAATTAGAAATACATATTTTCCGTCTAAGTTTTTAAAAATATACATTACTATTTCAATACAAGTAAAAACTGCAACATTTTATTGTGGGCTTTTTTTTTTTTTTAAGATTTTATTTATTTATCTGACAGAGGGAAAGAGCGTGAGCACAAGCAGGGGGAGTGGCAGGCAGAGGGAGAAGCAGGCTCCCTACTGAGCAAGGAGCCCGATGTGGGACTCAATCCTAGGACCCTGGGATCATGACCTGAGCCGAAGGCAGACGCTTAACCAACTGAGCCACCCAGGTGTCCCTATTGTGGGCTTTGTAGTGAAAACACTTGTATTATCTATGCCAGCATAAAGGACTGAGGAGAAGGAAGAAATAAACAGAACTACACGGCCGCACAAACTGTTCAGCTCGTATTATTTTCTCTAAAAAAGAAACTGTTGAGTAGCTACCTAGATTACTTCATTTAATCAACCCAAAATCCCTTTGAGAAAAGTATTAATAGCCTATTTTACAAACGAGGAAACTAAAGCTCAGCGAGGTTACACAGCTTGTCCAAGGTCACAGAGCCCAAAGCAGTACATCTGGGACTAGAACTGGGTCCATCTGACTCTGAAGCTGATGACCTGTTGAAAATACCACCCTGCACTTCTCAGTTACCCCCTTGTGTTTTAGGAGGGTTCAATAAAAGCAAGAGCTAAACAAAGAACTGTTTTGCATCTTTTATAAAACCTTGGCTGAAATAGTTGTCCGTAATTTATATTACTCAGTGTTTCTTCCATAAGAATTCAAATGACAAGTTTTCTCTCAGATTTCAGTGCCAAAAGACACTACTTTCTTCAAAAGAAATCACGTTCAACCACTTGTTTACTCATGCTAAACACTGTCTTGAGTAGAAACAAGGATCCACATGGTCCCTACTCCACAGCAGTTTATAGACATAATACAATATGTACATAAATAACCATCAAATAAGAATGATGTGCTTCTCTTTAATTAAACAAAAAAACATATAACTCATTGTATTTCCCTTTGTTTTGGCTGCCAAAGCTGAGAGCTAAACTTATTGTTGAAGTATAGTAATCATTTCACCCCAGGTTCCTAGAAGAAGGAAATTTATCTTTTATTCTATGACTTTATATTTAACTGTCCTTGTGTATATGCATCCTATCCCAAATCCTTTTGTGGAAGCAGGCAGAATATATAATATAAACAAATAGGTGGAGAAGGTATAGATTAATAATACAAACTGAATCCCATGAATGTAAACCTTTCTTTATCTTTACACAGTACACCGGAAACATTCCGGGTTGGTGGGATCCCGGGTCAAATGAGACAGTCTGTTAAAAGTACTCTGAAAACTGGAATTCTTTAAACACTTGTGAATGGAAGTCCTATTTCTACTATCTATTTTCCATAGACATTATATGAGCTCTTAAAACCCACCCTGGATTTATATTTAGAATGAACAAGTTGGGAAAAAAACAAATGAAAATTCGGTATGGCTGGGTAAATGGTGTTTTCAAGGGCCAATGCAATGCAAATAATGTGAGTTTTGTATAGCTTCTTTGTTTCTATAGCTTTGGGGGGAGGTGGTGAAGAGCACTAGACTAACAAAAGTGGTGGTTTAGAAGCACTACCATTACCCTGCCCTTTTCACTTCCTGTGCATGGTAATTTGCTAGTGCCTCTGCAATGATATCTGCCAAATCTTTAAGTGCCCTACGATGCATGTCATTGGGACCTGCTGATTTAAACACATTCAACTTTTTCAAGTAATGCTGGACCACTTGAATTTCCAGTCAGTTTTGGCTTCCCTCCCACTCATTCAGAATTTCTAGGCAGAATCTCTTGTTATCTCAGAAGTTATGTTTTTCACAAACATAAATAAAAGAGCAGAGAAAGACTTTTAAATATACCTATTATTAGCTTTCCTCTTTAATAAAGTTATAGTATTTTTGTTTATTTTCTTTCTTTGGCAACACAACAGATCCTTAGTCATTCAAGTGGGATCTCTTCTCCAAGTTTGGAAATCCAGAATATTATAATATTGTGATAATAGAGGGAGTAATAAAGGAGGGGGTGGTAGGGCACATATACATATTACCTTTGTCCCTTTTTCTCTTTGATCTTGGTTCCTCCCACTTCAAGTCAAGGAATGGCTAGGAATCCACCGTAGCACAAAAATAATACAATACTATAAAAGAGAACAACGGATAAAACTGTCCCTTTTCCATCACCAAGAAGCTAAATGACCTTAAAAAGTCAACTTTCTGCGGACTGTTTTTTTCACCTATAAAATAATTAAGCTAGAGCATCATGAATACATCTGTCAGTTAAAAAATGCAATGAATTTAAAACAAAAGTTATAGAAGAATGCAATGATATTCCTGTCCCCCATAGTCCCTTCTACAGCCTGACAGAGCTTGCCCTCCTTCTACTGCCCTTCCCACAAACTCAAATAAAATTAAAATTCCTATTCACAATCTGATTAAGAGTTAATTCACACAAGGTCTAAATGAGACTTAGTATCATAGGAAATTTGCATTTTTAGAAAGACCAGTTAGACCACATGCATTTCTAATGAACAGAACTTGGTAGTAGGTGCAGTCAGAGGGGGAGGGAAGAAAATATACGTATCTTTGAGCAGAGAGCCTCCCAACAGTCCACGCTTGGTCTACTTATCCTACTTTCTTTTGCCTCAAATTATACTTCCAACTCCATTTTCCACAAAGCATAATTTACAAAAACAGCTATAAACACCCTCCAATTTTTTGTATAAAACTTTGTTCTCTCTTTTGATTTAGCTCCTTCTTCTAATCCTCACCACTACGGCTTCTTAAGAGGTAAAATAACCACTGTAGCTGCACATTAGCCATACATCTTCCTCATCTTAGGGTATCATACAGACACGCACGTACACACACATGCACACACACACAACCACTGGAACACTAACAGAGGAAAAGAGAAAGTGCACAGAGTAGAGACTGAAAATCAGGGAGAACAGCCAGGATTATTGCTCTGCAGGATTTATTATGGAGAAGGAATATGGGGAAAAGAACAAAAAGTAATGAATGAAGGGGAAAGCATGGAGTCAGCTCTAATTAAAGCAACAGGGAATATGGAAATGAAGTATAAAATGAGGCCTGGATACAGCTGGGGAGTTACATGTATTGTTTTGAGGTTTTGTTTGTTTAACTTTTAAAAAGTGATATAGTCAAGAATGAAAAAAGAATTAGAACTGGGGATAACAAAGGCTGAAGTGGAAATGGAGAAGAAAACAGAGAAAAGATGATGAATAGAAATGGAATCAGAAAAACAGAAAACAGAAAAAAGAGAGGATTAAGAAAGGGAAGTAAGAATAAGAGAATGCATGATCTAGTCAGAGAGGAATAGGAAGGATTTTATAATGGTGATGCACAAACAGAGCAGAAATGGGAGCAGAGTGAAGTAAGAAAAAGAAACAGAGTAGAAACCAAGACAGAGAAAGAACAGCAAAGATAAGAACAAGAGAAATCAGAGCCAGCTGGGTTACAAACCAGCAGCATGTGTCTTTTTGTTTTGCTTTTTGTTTGTTCTTTTAAATAGGAACACAAAGTGGCAAGAGATCATGATAAAGAACAGCACCATCTGGGGCATGTTTTCATTGGCCTTTTAATGTACTACAGGAAGCAGAACCCCAAAAAGAGAATGTGGGTGGGGAGGGGGGAGTGAGGCAAATGTGACAGCAACAGGAAGCAATAGAAAATGAGCTCAGTGGGTAGACAGAGAAAGGATACAGGTGGTAAGCAGGCAGTTTCAGACTACTCTAGCATGCTGTAGGCAAAAGAATTTCATAAAGCAAAGAAAATATGACAAACACACAAAGGGTCAATCATCAATTAATTCAATGTAAAAAGCTTTAACATGGGTCTTTTAATGCCTCTTCCTTCACCTTATTACCTGTCCTACCTAGTAACACAAGCTCAGGTTTTACTAAGTTATTTCTCACTAATCTTTCAATGAGTGAACTGGCTCTACCACCATGAGATCCCAACTGAACAGAGGACACAGATAAAAACAAATTACTTGAAATATGCCTTTTGTGAATACCCCAATTGAAAATAATATCTCCGGCAATTGAATGCTTTCTCTCTTATGGCACCTAACACTTTCTACCTTATAAAATAGTCATCCTTTTTTAAACTATAAACTCTTTAAGAATCAGGATTTTTCTTTTCTGACTAGTTTTTATACTCAGCCAAATCTAGCACAACATCTATACATACATGTTCAATAGTACTGTGACTGAAAGACTTGGAATGTGGGGGCCTAATGGAGAAGAAAACATTTAGCAAGATCTTAAAAAATGAGAAAGACTAAAATAGACAGACATGGGGGCACTCCATTGCAAAGGAGCATACAGTAGGCTCAAGAAAAGAAATAACAGCAAGTCATTTCTGTCACAGTGCAGTTAAGTAGCCAAGAGGAAAGAGAAGATGAGACTGGCTAAGACATGGACCAAAAAGAGGAAGACAGCGACTACTAGGCTGATACACTGGGTTGGATATGAAATGCAATTACAGTTAAAACTTTTTTGAGACCATCAAACTTGTATTTTAGAAAGATTATTCTTGCTGTTGTAACACTTTGGGAGGAAAAAAAATGAAATGCTTCAATATGTGGAAAACTCACTGAAGAAGTGATATTTGAGTTAGGTCTCCTAAGAGAACTACAAGCTCCTTTGAGGAAGGGCCCTTAAGGAAGACAAAATTAAATGAGAAATCGCATGATAACATAAAAGGACACAGTAGATTCTGGAGCTAGTGAGAGGTCCAGAGTGGCTGGAGAATACTTTATCTGGAGGAAAGAGATAGAAGACTTGAAAGACAGGCTAACGCTATTTTATGAAGAACACTGCAGTTTCTCATTTGATTACCAATTTTCATTTTGGGGGAGAAAAAGCCTCCATACTACCTACACAGAGTCATATCATTAAGTGATTCAACAATTATTCAGGATGACAGTATCAACATCCCTATTCACATATTCAATGAGACCCTGCCTACAAGAGATAAAGTCTCTACAACCCCACTTCAGAACATGTGGCTGCTATGCTAAAGAAACAGCCATTTCTAGTTGTCATGGACCCAGATCTCACAGATCAGATTCCTGGAAAATTTTTAAACAGTAAATCTAGAATAGTAGAACTGGTATTTTGACTTTCCAAACAAAGAGGACTACTGGGTGGAAAATAAAAGCCTGAACATCCATTTATAGGACAAACCATTTTAAACTGTTAGAGCAAATCACATAGCAATGAATTATTCGGGGTACTGCATACTTAATGACAACTGTACATCTCTGAATTCACGATACTGGAAGGAGTGGCATTTTGTTTCATGAAAATGTTCACTGTGTCTTTTCTCCCAAACCACACTCATCACAAGTTAGCATCAAGTGCTTTAAATAACAACACTTTCAATAATGTGAAGTCTGTTCTTGTTATACTTTACTATAACTTCCTGTGTCTTTGACATATTCAAGAAGTGAAACTCATGCATAGCATGTTTATATTATTCCCTCCTTAGCAAAAGCTCACAGACAATGTCAGGTCTGGAGAGATAAGAGCTGCTTCCAGGACATGAATTCTCATGAGGATTAGGCAACCACCATCTGGGGCTCTAGAGTTTATCTGTAGCAGCTGCCTTCAAAGTATCACAGTAGAAGGGGGGGAAAAAAGTCTAATTCTAAAGTGTTTAACAACTTGCTCTACCTTGGCTTTGATTATTTTTCTGCATTGCTTTCCCCCCCTTACTTATAAGAATAAAATACAACAGAGTGACCGCTTCTTAAAACACAACCAATTTAAAATAGTGTAATGTATTAAAGTAACAAGCACATCATGCACTCAAATTTTCTTAACATGTCACAATACATAACAATATGAATTTTAAGAATTACCCAGTCATTTTAATAATTACCTAAAAATTACCTAACATCATTAACAAAAGCTTAATCTTAATCTTTAAAAAAAAAAAGTGAATACTACAAATTTTTAAATTTCTACATAGACAAAAAGTCTACAGATTTTTTTTTTTAAAGATTTACTTCTTTTTTTTTTTTTAAAGATTTTATTTATTTATTTGACAGAGAGAGACACACCCGAGAGAAGGAACACAAGCAGGGGGAGTGGGAGAGGGAGACGCAGGCTTCCCGCGGAGCAGGGAGCCCGACGCGGGGCTCGATCCCAGGACCCTAGGATCATAACCTGAGCCGAAGGCAGACGCTTAAGGACTGAGCCACCCAGGCGCCCCAGATTTTGTCTTAACCATTTAACAATATCACAGATTAGTTGGGGAAGATTTTTACTGTTTTTAAATGACATTCAAATAATCATAACACTAAATTTTATTAAACAGAAAGCAGGTATTTACCATATTTATAAATCAAATATCATATAAAAGAACAGGAAGTTCAAAAATGAATTCAGTAGGGGGAAAATTAATTTTAAATTCTCAGTTTTAAATAATAACCTACTGAAAGTGTTAATATATTTAACTTTACAGCGTTAAAATTGGTCATAATGAAACAAAGAGCTAGATATTAAAAAAAAACAACAGAAATTGTGAAACAAAATATTTTAAGGTATGAATTCTACTGAAATAAGTCTCAAAATCAAAAAATGTCTAGTTCTTAAAATCAGGTCTCCTTTCAATCAAATATTCTTTTACCTGCTATAGAATCTTAAGTTACATTTGCTCATTTCAATATCCTTTGGCAAAAGCCTAGACAACTTTATTGTTAGTCCCATCCAGAGATGTGGCAAAGTGGCTGCATCTATAGATAAAATTCCACTCTAATAAACAGCTTTGTAAAGAAGAATGGTTCACTCTTTCACTGTTCATTCAAAATAAGTAACAAACCTATTTCTGTAGTGGACAGTGTGACCCGGAGACACAAAAGGCAGAAGGTTTGGGTGTGCCAAAATCATAAAATTTTTTGGACATGGAAGATGTCCAAAAATCTACATATATTTATATCTCCAGGCCTGATACAAACATTCTAGTCCTATTTCTTGAAGTACCTTCATAATTTCTTTATCTTACTTCTCAACTGGCTCTTTCTCCCAACTTCCCTATTTCTGTCAGTGGCAGAATCATGTTTAAAAATCACCCAAACCTGCAATCTTAAATCTTTTTTTTTTTTTAAGATTTTATTTATTTCAGAGAGAGAGACAGAGTTAGAGAGAGAGAGCATGAGCAGGGAGGAGAGGGAGAAGCAGGCTCTCCACTGAGCAGGGAGCCAGACCTGGGGCTCGATCCCAGGAGCCTGAGATCATGACCTGAGCTGAAGGCAGACGCTTTACCGCCCAAGCTACCCAGGCGCCCCTCTTTTACTCCTCTCTTCATCAACTCTTTTATCAAGTCATCAAGCCCTCTTGACTCATTTCAAAATCATTTTGGCAATATTTTACTTACTTTCAATACTATCATTACCAACCTAGTATAAGTTATCCCTCTCAAACTTTGCACTAAATAAACAGTTTTGTAGGTAGTCTCTCCTCCCTAATTCACAGTACACATCACCACCACTTCTCCTGGTTTAAAATGCCATTCCCTTTCCTCCACACAGTCTCTCTAGACCAGATACTCCAGGATTCAAACTCTGTTGTTTCTTTTTCCACTAAACATTCCATATTTAGCCTAGTCACCTTCCCCACTTGCTGAACTGCTATATTAGGCACAAGACACACTGGTTTGCGTGATCACAAATATTACTTCTTAGCGGTATTTTTCATATATCTGAAGGAGATGGGAAGAGAATAAACAAACAAAAAAACTATAATGCATTTTTCTGCCATTCCTATACTGGGTTATAAAATAACAGATATTTGTTGACTGAGTGTTTCAACAAAATCAATTACGCATTTAGGTGTGCAATGTGGTATGCTTTTTTTTTTTTTAAGGGTTTAGCCTTATAAAAGATACCAGAATCCAAGAAATCTGAGTTCTAGTTCTGCAACATCTGAGTAGGCAGTGACAATGATCCAACAACATACAAAGATATTCTTTGAATATGGAATCAGTACATATAGTAACTGCTTGTAATATAATAGGTATTCTTTTATAAGTGGGATTCTTCTCTTAAATTCCTTGTATTTGTTAGAGATTCAATTTGTTACTCAAGCTGTGGATTTATAGGATTTACATCCTTAAAACCAATTCCAGCATAATTTCACACAGAAGCCTTCCTGAAGTTAACCAGGACAACACCCAAAATAAATCTTCCCTTTGAGAAGAATAAATGTTCCATGAAAATAATGAATACATCATTTAAACTTAGAGCATGAGGTCTGTGCAAACCCAAGCTCCACCCCACTCCTCCAAATGCTTCTAGAGTCTATAGTAATCTAATCCCACACACTATTACTTATTCAGATGCGTTTCCCAAGTACCATTACTCCAAATAATTCAATTTCCTATACTAAATTACCTGTTTTCATCCTGCTTGCTTCTCTACCTGTATAATCTAAGATTCTTGCTCCTGAGCTGCAAGGTTCTATTAAACTTTACACTACCCTACCACTTACTAAGCTGACTTTCATAGGACCTCGGTATTATCTCCTAAATCACAGGGGAATCAGGTACTCCAACCTGGGTTCTAACCATCATCCAATTTTCTTTTTTTTTCTTTTTAAAAATTTCATTTATTTATTTGACAGAGACACAGCGAGAGAGGGAACACAGCAGGGGGAGTGGGAGAGGAAGAAGCAGGCTTCCCGCTGAGCAGGGAGCCCAACGTGGGGCTCCATCCCAGGACCCTGGAACCATGACCTGAGCCGAAGGCAGACACTTAACGACTGAGCCACCCAGGCGCCCCCATCATCCAATTTTCTTATTAAAAATCATGACCCAACAAAACAAGAGTAATATTCCTCTATATATTCAAATACCACTATAGTATAAGTGATAAATACAGATAGAGTAGCATTTGTCCAATTTTCAGAGCCTGCCTTCAATATATGCACATTTGGATGAAAACTTAACACCAAGTATAAGACCAGAGTACTAATTATATGATATAGGCAAGTAAGTGCCAAAGGAGTTCAAAGAGCAGTACACCAAGGTCTGAGTCTGAGTCTCAATCTGAGAATCGTAATGAAGAGCAGAGAGGGGCTAGGCATTCAATTCAATTCCTGCATTTTAAAGATGAGGAAAATCAGGTCACAAAGGCTACATAGGAAAAGCTTCAATGGAGGAGATGAGATTTCACATGGACTCTGATTGATCTGGATTGACCAGGAAGGAAGGAGAAGGAAATTCCTGAAGACAGAGAAAAACAAAAGGATAGAAAAGATTTGACTTAGTAAACATTCATGGGAAGCTACTATGTGCAGGTATTGTGCTAAGTGCATGTCACAGGTTCTCATTCACTTGTAATAACAGCCTTTGTATTATCATCTCCATTTTTTATAGCAGAGAAACTATGAGGCTCACAGTGTCAAAACAAACAGAATTCTCTGGTCTATCTGAATCTAAAGCCCATAAACTTTCTAACATTCTTTCTATCATAGTATATTTCCTCCATATATTTTTTTATACAATACTCAGTATCTCTTTCATCTTTAAAACATTCTTAAGCTGCCTTTTGGCCCCTCAGAAAAAATTTCTATACCTTATCAATATTATTCTTCTAAAGTCAGTCTATCAAAAATAAATAGAAGCTATCAACCCACGATAAGTTAATTTTGATACTTCTGACACAGATTACATGAAACTACCACTCTCTTTTTAAGACTAGATTGGTTTTATTATCACACTGTCTTCTATTTACCAGGTTCAACTACCTAGCTAATGCTGCTTCTATCAATGCAAATTAAAATATATCCTGAAACTGTCATAAATAAATATATACCCTGCAGAAGAGCAGAAATCCAATATGCCATGCTCAGGAAACAGTGGGTACCAAAGGTATCCTGAATTACCTAGGTGCTTCTCTGGCAAACATACAGTTATTCAGAAAAGTGCTTTCCACGAAACAACTCATTCATGAGGCCATCCTCTCACCAGAAAAGCTGGGCATATACCTACTGAAGAAAAAGAAGGGCACCTTAACAGGAGTAGAAAAGAAAAGCCGGGGCGCCTGGGTGGCTCAGTTGGTTAAGCGACTGCCTTCAGCTCAGGTCATGATCCTGGAGTCCCGGGATCGAGTCCCACGTCGGGCTCCCTGCTCAGCAGGGAGTCTGCTTCTCCCTCTGACCCTCCCCCCTCTCATGCTCTCTATCTCATCCTCTCTCTCAAATAAATAAATTAAAAAAAAAAACCTTAAAAAAAAAAAAAAGAAAAGAAAAGCCGTATGGGGAAACAGAAAGGAGGGAAGAACTGTTTGGGTTGGATAGGCAGCTAGAGATACAGGTGTTGGTGGTCATTCATTTGTACCAGTAATTTGTAAAACAGGCTTTGAAAACTAGAGACTGCCTAAATGTACATTCTGTTCCTTAGTCTAAAATCTAAGAGAACAAGATAAGTGCATAACATAGATTCCAATGTTTAGGCTGACCCTAGAAATACAGATGAACATTCTTTTTTTTTTTTAAGTTTTTACTTATTTATTTGACCGAGAGAGACACAGTGAGAGAGGGAGCACAAGCAGGGGAGCGGGAGAAGTAGGCTTCCCACGCACGGAGCAGGGAGCCCGACGCGGGGCTCGATCCCAGGACCCTGCGATCATGACCTGAGCTGAAGGCAGATGCCCAACAACTCAGCCACCCAGGCGCCCCCAGATGAACATTCTTAAATATCTTTTAGGAATATGTCTGACGACCTGATTCACAAATGGCTTGAAAGGTAATTAAGGCTATCAAAAGGTTAAGACAGGATAGAAAAGCACATTCTGCACAGGGGGAAAAGCAGAAAGAAATGAGAAAGCTGGGGGGTGCCTGGGTGGCTCAGTCGTTAAGCGTCTGCCTTCGGCTCAGGTCATGATCCCAGGGTTCTGGGGTCGAGCCCCGCATCGGGCTCCCTGCTCGGCGGGAAGCCTGCTTCTCCCTCTCCCACACCCCCTGCTTGTGTTCCCTCTCTCGCTGTGTCTCTCTCTGTCAAATAAATAAATAAAATCTTAAAAAAAAAAAAAAGAAATGAGAAAGCTGAAAAGGAAGAAAATCTGGGGAAACAATGAGTGCTTTGGTGGGTGAGGTAGAAACCAGAAATGGTAGAAGCCAGTATGAGGAACAGGAAAATCAGTAGTATGTAAGATAGATTTACATCACAGAGAAACTGAGCAAGAAGACTACAAAAATTAAAACAACAACCCCTGGGGTGCCTGGGTGGCTCAGATGGTTAAGCGTCTGCCTTCAGCTCAGGTCAGGATCTCCAGGTCCTTGGATGGAGCCCCACATCAGGCTCCCAGCTCAGCGGGGCGTCTGCTTTTCCCGCTCCCTCTGCCTCTCCCCCTGCTTGTACTCTCTGTCTCTTAAATAAATACATCTTAAAAAAAAAAAAATACAACAACCCTTACTAAGTGCTGTGTGCTATTTATCAAAGAAACAAATGCTCCTGGCAATCCCTGTACTCAAGAATTCAAAATCTAGGGCACCTGGGTGGCTCAGATGGTTAAGCGTCTGCCTTCGGCTCAGGTCATGATCCCAGGGTCCTGGGATCGAGTCCCACATCGGGCTCCCCGCTCAGCGGGGGAGCCTGCTTCTCCCTCTGACCCTCTCCCCTCTCATGCTGTTTCTCTCTTGCTTGCTCTCTAAAAAATAAATAAAAATCTTAAAAAAAAAAAGAATTCAAAATCTAGTGAGACTAATACACATAATCACATTATCAAACTATCATAAAATTTAATACAACAGCACTATGAGTCAAGTGCTAAAGATTAAGTCAAAAATAATTATCGATTTCACAAAGGAGATACATGTGAGGCATGCCTAGACAGACAAACGCAATCCCCTCAGATGAAACAACAGGATGGTCAGAGAAGTAACTAGGGCCTGATCTGTGAGATTGGAAGTGAGGAAAATGACATTAAGCTAAGAGTAAATTAGGCACTCTGAAGAAGAGAAATGAGTTAAGAGCCAGCAATTCCATTCCTGGGATACAGCCAAAAGAATTAAAAAGATATGTCCATGGAAAACTTGTACATAAATGTTTACAGCCATTTTGACTATCATTCTTAATAGCCAAAAAGTGAAAACAACCCAAATGTTTTACAAATTACTGGTACAAATGAATGACCACCAACACCTGTATCTCTAGCTGCCTATCCAATCCAACTGATAATGGATAAGCAAAATGTGTTATACCCATACACACTGGATACAATGGAGTATTATTCGGCCATAAAAAGGCATTAAGTTCTGACACATGATATAACATGGATAAACCTTGAAAACATTTTTAAGTGAAAGAAGGCAAACACAAAGAACCACATATTGTAGATTCTACTACTACGTGAAATGTCCAAACTAGGCAAATCTATGAGACAGAAAGTATTAGTGATTGCCCTGGGCTGAGAGTTTTGGGGGCAACAGGGGAGTGATGAAAATGTTTCAATATTAATTACAGTGACACTTGCACAACTCAGTGAATAAGCTAAAAACCACTGAATCACACACTTTAAATGGGTGAATTATATGATACGTAAATTATATCTCAATAAAGCTGCTATTAAAAAAAAACTCTACTGCAGAGTGTGTAAGGTTCAGCAGTATTCCCATACACACATACACTCACATACAAAGAGGTAATTCTTTGAGGGAAGCTTATAAAGAGGTTTGGAAGTAAGCTAAATAGCCTTAACTTCCTACTTTGAAGGTCTGAACTGAAACCAGAACTTGTTTCTTCTTCTTAATACATGTCCATCCATCTCAGTACAGTTCAACTCTATACTAGGCATAAACACTGCTCAGTAAATATTTGTTAAGTGGTAGTACATACAAAATATTATATGAAGCACAGGAAAAATCCAACATCATAAAGAGGCTACAATAAGCACAAAGTAAAAAAAAAAAAGTTACTAGATTTTTCTTTAGGCTACAGGTATTGGCAGACTAGAGCACAGCTGTATATATGCTTATATCAGTTGGGAAATTCCCTCTTAGCCAATCATTTAAACTAATAATTTTTTTGATGCTTTACATAATGTATGGGATAATTATTCTTCTAAGATGGAAAACGACTTTCCCAACACCCTGTTTTTGGCCTGTTAGTAACCAAAATGCAGTAAATTTTTCTATTTTAAGAGAATAATTACAGTTATCAAAGTAATTTTATTACAATTCCTGAATGACACAGTAAAAAGTATAATAACCATCAGAAATTTTTGAACTTACAAGTCCTTTCTGAAGCCATCCAATTATTATTAAACCACTTTCTTTGTTAGAAAATATTTTTCTGACTTAAAGATCCTATTTCTTTTTTTTTTCTTTTTTTTCTTTTTTTTTAATTTGGGTGATACAAAGATACAGCTTTCAGTTCACGGTTAAACGTAAAATAAAAACTGTGAATTGAAAAACAATTTTACTTTCATTGAAATCAGTTCAATGGCTCATTATCCAAAAGTGTATGTTCCTCAATACAAATAAACTTTCATTTCTAAAAGTTTCTATTTGAGGTTAAAATCCTAAAATAGCCCTAAGTTGCACCACAATTCAGCTAAGGAAAAGCTAAGTAATGTTTCCCATGACTAAATGGATTAATTCTTTAGCCCAAACACAATTACTGTTCTCCACACTGTTCCATTGAACATCTAAATAAGCATCCCAAAGCTTATTTAATTCAAAGAAAAGATCCAGACCAAAGAATAATCCCAATGTATGAAGTTTACATTTTGTGTAAAGTTTTTTTTAAAAGGGAAAAATCTATAAGTGGTAATCAGGAAAAGAAATGAGTCGTTTTAGACAGGTGTAGGGGATGACATCTATTGACTAATAGATATCTTTGTTGAAGGAGTGCTGTGCAGATTCCAGTAGATGTCTTTTTCTCAAATCAACTAATTTTTCTTACTTAGCTCCTGAATCTACATTTCCCCAAAGCTGACACACACATTAGCAGTGAAAAGAATAATTCTTTGAGAAATGGCCTGTTATATGGAAAAAGATCTACATTTCATCTGATTGTTCCTTTAGTTGCTTTAAAAATTTTCAACTTCAACCATGTATGAAGAATGCTCTCCTACAGCCATGCTTAGTAAACATTTTATTCTCCAATATATTTTTAAATTTTAAAAACTACATTATCTGATCTAGTGGCAGGGTCAGGGGATATGGAGTGGAGAAAACAAGCGAACATGCAGCTATATTCAAATAATACTCTATGACTCAGGTGGTAAAAGGAAAATGAACAAATAATAGTAATTTCAGATCAGGATTCTCTGACAATGACAAGTCATCTGATTACAGGACCTTTTAACACTTGCTGTTACTGAGATGTTTACACAGAGACTAGGTGACCGTGTCCACTGTGTTGGAGAAAGAACACCTACATGAGGGAATCTGAACTAAACCTATAGGGTTTCTTCTTCCTCTTTTTTCTTCCTTTTTTGGTAGGGTTTCTTCTGACTCTTAAGATTGGTCAATTTCCACTGTTTTTATCTAAAACTGAGAAATTATAGCTGTTTTTCCACCAGCTTAATACTCCTTGGGAGATCTCTATTGTCAAATTACTGTTGCAACATGAGTTGCTAAGAAGAGTGTTTTTAGCTCTTTGTAAGTAACACTTTTGCATTTAACTAAAGAATTATTTACTGTTACATGGTTTTCTACAGCTCTGACCCAATGGGCTTTCACAAACAGTGCAAATGTTATTTTCACAAGATCATGCTAGTTAGCTTTGGTCTTCTAATGAAGGCTAAATTAATGGCAGGGCTTCCTTGTGCTGTTGGAAACTAGACTGCCGCAAGTGGGCAGGTGGAATGGTCTGTACAAACTTTGTGTCACCTAGTTTGCAGATTTTCTTCCTTAGGACAGAAATGAAATAAAATGCTGAATTCCTACCCAGTTTTGACCTGTGTTGGGTTTGTCAACAGGGGGTGAAACAGCCTGAATCTCACCTTTAGCAACTGCAGGTATAATCCGATTTAAATGGTTATTAATGCCCTTTGGAATTCTAATTAGCCAAGGGGACAGCTGGGGGGAGGGGGAGATAATGGGTTATTTTCCTAGTCAGAATTTAAACTCTCCAGAGATCACCCCTATATAATTCCTATCTATTTTAGCAAGACTCGGGGAGAGGGGAGGGAGGAGCCTAAATAAATATAGTAATGAAAACACAAAAAGGACAGAAAAGGAAAGAAAGATAAGAAGAAACATAAGAAATAATGAAAAGAGAAAAAGATATATGAAAGAAAAATTGTCAGTAAATTTTCCCAAAAATGCACCAGTGATTAAAAAAAGTGAAACCCAATGTACTTCTAGTAAGTACAACAAACGAAAACAAAACTTGCTAGAAAATAGTTGTTAGATATTTGGACTGGAATCGTACTTGCAACAAATTAGAAAGATATAAAAATAAGATAAAATTACTTTTCATATAGGAAAAGATTTACATACCATGCTTATTTCAAAAAGCAAAAATCCCAATGGCTTCCAGTGCCCAAAATGTTTTTATAAATTGAAACATTTAATACCCATAAACAGGCTAGTTTCTTCATGTATACTTTTTTTTTTTTTTAAGATTTTATTTATTTATTTGACACAGAGAGACCAAAGCAGGGGGAGCAGTGGGCAGAGGGAGAGGGAGAAGCGGGCTCGCCACTGAGCAGGGAGCCCGACTCAGGGCTTGATCCCAGGACCCTGGGATCATGACCTGAGCCGAAGGCAGATGCTTAACCAACTGAGCCACCCAGGAGCCTCAAAGCAGCTCTTTAAGGAATCTGAAAAGTAAACATTAGCAGGCAGATTAGGAAAGATCAGAATTTGAATCAGCAGCAAACTGATGGTGAGTTTACCATTTTCCCCTCTTTGGTCTCCTCTGGCCTAGACTCAACAGGGGAAACCTGCAAGTAACTCTGGCAAAAGGAGGGAACTCTAGGCCAAGCCCCGCAGTTGCAGCTTGAGGAGCAGAAAGGGAATCTCCTACCATTCAGAGTAAATTCCCTGGGTTTGTGTTCTTTTCAGCATTCCCTTGTACCCTAGTCCCCAGGCAATCTTGTGATGGTGGTGAAGGAAGTAACAGGTGCAGCAATGGGGTCCAGAGTCTAAACTCTGGGGGGGGGGGGGGGGGGGCGGAAGACTTCTTCAAGAAAATGGTATGAACTCCCGCTGCTCACTTTTTTCTGTCTTCTTGCTACTTGGCCCCATAAGTAGATACAGTTGCAAGAAGTATGCAGTAGGAAGGGGTAACTAAAGCTCTTACTCTATGGCTGGAGGACCAAAAGGAGAGGGGGCCAGGTAACCAAAAGTACCAAGGAGATTATAAAAAGGGAGAAGCTCAGGAAAGCAACCCCATGAGGTTGTTGAACTTCTGGGCTCACCCTTAACCTGTGAGGAGCTGAGGCTAAAATAGCATACCACAAACATTGAGAACTGAACTATAGGGCAGACAATCAACCAGTTTCATACTGGCCACTGTTTGGCACACATGCAAGACACATTCATGGTAGGGCAAAGGTTCTGTAAAAGGAACTAATATTAGAACCATGACCCACAAGAGGCTGGTAGAACCTGCAGCCCAAACCTAACCAGATTGATCACCAACTAAAACAAAACTATCAACATTCATTGTAGGATTTAAACAAGACACAGTCTTACAGTGTAATACTCAGATTGTCCAGAATATAATGCAAAAAAAAAAAAAAAAAAAAATTGACACGAAGAACTAGGAAGACTTCAATTTATGAGGAAAGACAAATAGCAGATGTCAACACTGACAGATTTATCTGACAAAGACTTTAAAAAGAAGCTACTATAAAAATGTTCCAAAATGTAAAAGCAAAGACTCTTAGAATGAACAGAAAGATGGGAAATCTCTTCAAAGAAATAAAAGATATAAAGAACAGAAAGAAATATTTAGAAACTGAAAAATACAATAACCAAAATGAAAATTCCATTGGACAGGCTCAATAGCCACATGAATATGACAGAGAAAATAGCCAGTGACCCTCAAAGATAAATAGAAAATACCCATTCTGAAGAGAGAGAAAAAAATATTTAAAAACAAAACAAAAACCTCAAGGACTTGTAGAACAATACCAAGAGATCTAATACTCATTTCACTGGAGTCCAAGAAGAAAAAGAGAGTGTGGTGCAGAAAGAAAAAAGTATTTGAGGAAATAGCAACTTGAAGACTCAAAATTCTCAGCTTTACTTGCTTACTTACACGGGAACAAAACTGGAATGACAGAGAATTTCTCATCAGAAACCAGAGGCTGGAAGGAAGTAGAACAACATTTTTAAGCACTGACAGAAAAGATGAAGGAAATTCTCAGATGAAGGAAAACCAAGAGAATTCACTGTCAACAGATTTGCTCCAAAAGAAATGCTAAAGGAAGTTAGTTCTTCAGAGAGAAAAAATATGACACCAGAATAAAACTTGAATTTAGGAATGAAAGATGAACAACAGAGTAGTAGTCCATCTTCTGAGATCTTTAAAATACGCTTAAAAACAGAAAGCAAAAGGTGTACAGTGTCTAATGGCATTTTCAATGTATGTAGATAAAATACGTAAGACAAAAATATATCAAACAACCTCCAACTCAAAATAGGGCAAAAAGACTATCAAACTACCACTTGCATTTTTAAAAAAGGGCAACTACGTGAAAAATGTGATTTCCAGAGATCTCAAAATTCCGTTTCTTTCCAATGATCCTCTTCTTCCAGAGAGGAAACAATGACATCAAACAGCTTATAAGTACCTACTTGTGCATGATACTGTCAAGACCACTAGCTGAAAAGATAAATTCTTTGCCCTTTATGAAGCCTACAGTCTAAACTATTCAAATCCAACATAAAAGAAATGATAAACAATGGAATTAAAACAAACAAAAAGCAATGGTTCAAAGACTCAAATAATATACACGTTTTATATCAACGTATTTGTGGTACACAAAGAAAAAAGCACTGGGGAAGGTTCGTTGGGCCATTGTTTTTGTTGTCTTATTTTAAAATGGTAAGCTCTTCCTGAGAAAAATACACTTACCTTTTGTAAGTCAGAGCTCCTTTTGAGTGCCAAATTGGAGGAAAGAGATGGTTCCATTTTATAAATCCCAGTTAGGTTACAGAGGAGGTGCAAATTCAGATACACAAGCAAATACTTTGAAGAAATGCCAAGATCATCCCCCATGTATTAATTAAGGCCTAACCTTAGAAATAAATCATTTCATCTTTAATTCATCTGGCTAGTTCTTAAAGATTTTATTCTTGGCCTGCAGAAAAAAATGTCTTTGAATCTATAAATATTCTAAGAGTATAAATTTTGTTTATTTTCAAGTATAACTCATGATATCCTGTAATACTAATACATTCTTAAAATTCAGGCAAACTTCAGTTACTGCCAACTGTCCTTGATGTGTTTGTAACACCCTAAAGATTAAACAGTATAATGTCATAAATCCTATTACAGTATATAATCTCGAAATTACATTCAAGGGGATAAAAATATACAGCATATTAATGAACTTTACATTTTACTAACACCCTTTATACTGAATGTGTGAATCTAGTTACTTTGGATAAAAGTTTATGAAAATCTCTCTCTCGTTACTATTAAATAAAATATATTCTGCTCATCCTTGGAATCAGTTATTTTAAATGATGTCAGCCTTAGAAGTGGATTAATGTTTCCCACTTCTCCTGCCCCAAATTTCAAGATTTATTTATATGCTATCCTTATGAGGTATGATAAAGAAAATTTAAAAAGTAAAAATAAATAAGCGTTAAACTAAATATATATGTATGTTCAGAAGACATTTTTAATACCCTGAAAGAAACAGCAAGTGCATTTAACAAAAAAGATTCTTCCTCACCCAGAATCCTACCCATGAAAAGGCAAGAGCTCATTTTTCTAAGTAATGGGGATGAGGTGGGGTGGGGAAATATAACCTCCAAATTATCATGCACATGTCAATAAAAACAGGCAACAGATTTACTGCATGAGATGTTAAGCAAATTGATTGAAATTTTAATAAAAATGAGATACATGAATCAACATGTATTTCCTGCAGTGCACTAACCTCTAGTACCTGTAAATATGACTTTATTCGGAAATACGGTCTTTCCAGATATAATCAAGTTAAAGATCTTGAGAGAAGATTATCATGGATTTGGGGGGGGGGGGGTCTTTAGCCAATGACTATTGACCTCAGAGGAGAAAGGAAAGGTAAATTCGAGACTGTAAATAGGTAGAAGAAAGCCATGTGAAGACAGAGACTGGAGTGATACACCAGGAACACCAAGGATTTAGAAGAGAAGCATGAATGGGACTCCCTCAAGCCTCTAGAAGCAACTCTGATTTCAGATTCCTGGCCTCTAAAACTGTGAGAGAATAGATTGCTATTTTAAGCCAACAAGTTTATGGCCCGTCCTAGCAGCCCTAGGAAACTAATACATTCTTTAAGGAAAGTAGGAAAAAGATTTGTATTTATATACAAAACAGTAAGTCAATTTACTTATTTAAAGGCTCCAAACTGTAACCTGATATTCAAATTATTATACCATTTACACCAAATCAAATGAAATACCTGAAATGGTAGACATTTACCAAATGAGTTTCCAAATGAGGGTGGATGCCCACAATTCCTAAATGATGGTACATGATCAAACACTTGAACATACAATAGTAAAAGATCTTTTTAGGACTTGAAGATATACTAAAGGACCTTGACTGACTATCTGTAGATGTCTCCTGTGACCTGTAGAAACGGTCAGCCTAGACTCCAGTTGCCTCCTGAAGTACAGGCAAAGTTTGTGCCAACCTTTATTAAAGTCTGGTTCAAGGTGACACCACATGCTAAGAAAAGAGCCCAGCAGGGGATTAACAATATACACAGAGAAAGCAATTTATTAGGTATTCTGAAATTTAAGGTGTACTAAGAGATCTAGAAACTTGCAGAAAAATCTAAAGGATCCAATGCAACCTAGAGGGGTTCTAAGGAACTATGCCATAAAATTGACTTGGCTACACTTAAAGAGATTCTGGTCCCCCCTCTATTGGAATATGCTACGTAACCTAAACAATCCCAAGGTATCTATGCCTTCTTTTTTAATAATCTATGTCCAGTCACTCATTTACTCATCAAAGAAATAATTTACTGAGTTCTATACTGGGCATTATACTGTGTTAAGGATAGACAAAGAATAAAAAAACACCACCACACGTCTAGAAGGTAGAAGACCATGGGGAGGGGAGTAGGGGGAAGGAAAAGTAGAGAGTCATCAGATATATATGTCTGGTGGTAGAAAGTACTAAGAAAAAAATAATAAAGCAATGTAAAGAGATGAAGAGGATGACACTAGTATTTAAAATAGAGTAGTCATGGGGCACCTGGGTGGCTCAGTCGTTAAGCGTCTGCCTTCGGCTCAGGTCATGATCCCAGGGTCCTGGGATCAAGCCCCGCATCGGGCTCCCTGCTCAGCGGGAAGCCTGCTTCTCCCATTCTCACTCTCCTTGCTTGTGCTCCTTGTCTCACTGTGTCTTTCTCTGTCAAATAAATAAATAAAATCTTTAAAAATAAATAAATAAAATAAAATAGACTGGTCATGGAAGATTTATCTGATAGAGTGACACTCAAGAGACCTGAAATAAGAGAGGGAGCTAGGCATACAGAGATATTAGAAGATATCAGAAGAGGACATTTATGTGTGAGTGCCTGTGTGGTTTTTTGAGGCATGTGTTTTCTGTGTTTCTCTTTGTTTTTCCACTTACTACATGAAGTACACTAACTTGACTGAGCGACTTGCTGTTTGTTTCTTGAGAGCAGCATCCAGGAAAGAGTCCAAGGTGCCTTAGGTCCTACTGTAGACTGTGTATTCTTTACTGTATCCTTGGTTCCAGGTGCACTAGGAAAAGGCAGCCGTGTGTATCAAAAGGTCAAATCCTTTTTGGATCTAGTCAAATATCCCTGGGAGATGGTTTAGCATGTGCCTCTGATATGTATTCACAGAGACAGGCATACTCTGAACACATAATAACTTCATTATAAAGAATTATCTCATAAATTATAATGTGAAATAACCTGGGCATTCCACAATAAAATATTAACTCTGGAGGAAAAAAAAAAATTCACCCTCTTAAGCTGAAGAATGCATAGTACATCCTGGAAAGAGGAAGGAGGCTAGTCTGGCCAATGCTGAATAAAGCAGAAAAACAATGAGAGGTTAAGACAGATAAAACAGCTCGGATGTGGTCCCCTGGACTTGCAGGCAAGTCATGAAAGGCCTTGTAGTTTAAGGTAAGGATTCTAAATTTCACTGTGTGAGGTAAGAATCCACTGGAAGGTTTTGAGCAAAGAAGTCGTATGACCTGACCAAAAGGGTTGCTGTGACTGCATTATGGAGATCAGAACATAGGAAGATAAAAATATCTGCAGAAAGAACAGTTGGAAGGCTATTGCAACAATCCATCAAGAGATGATACCCACCCAGGTTGGTTACTGGAGGATCAGATTCTAGATATATTCCAAAACTAACTGTTCTTATGAATGGACTGAATCTCCAGTGTGAGAGAAAGAAGAGAGATGACTAGTGTTTTTTGGCAACTGGAAAAACGGAGTTTCCTTTTGCTAAAATAAAAAGTCTAAGGACAGAGGAGGGAAGAGGAAAGCCAAATCAAGACCTCAGATGTGATTTATTTCTTTTCTTAAGTAACTCTATACCCAATGTGGGGTGCTCAAACTTACAACCTCAAGATCAAGAGTCATATGCTCCACTGACTGAGCCAGTCAGGCACCCCCACATGTGATTTCTTAAGATGTCTATTAAACATACAAGAGTGTCAATTATACCTCAATAAAGCTGAAAAAAAGCAAAAGGAAATAGTCTGGCCTTCAGAGGAAAGCCACAGAAATTTAAAAATCCTGTAGGAAGTAATATTTGAGAAGAGAAAAGGCCTGAAGATTAACACCTAAGGCCAACAATGTTTATAGGTCAGAACAATAATAGTAATAGGTAACACATACTATGCACCAAATACTAGTCTAAAAGCTTTACTATGTATATTAAGCTCTTTAATCTTCATAATAAGCCTCCATTTTACAGATCAGGAAATCAAAGCACAAGAAGATGAATGATTTGCCCAAGGTCACATAATAAGCAGCAGAACCAAGATTTATAAAAACAAACTAGCTTTAGAAGCCCTACTCTCAAGCATTACCCACACTATAAGACCTCTACAGAAAGGATGATTTGACCAAAGAATCCTTGCTATGGCCAGCAAGGTAGGAAAACCAAGACAGGAAGTATCCTTGAGGCCAAGGGGAAAAAAAAAATGCCAGTGGCTGATGAATAATTAGGAAAGAGGATTGAGCCAGGACCACAGCATCTGACAAGGTGGAGCTCACTGGAAAACAATCAATATCTCCAGGACCATAAACTGATATTCTTTTATATTGCTATTTCTAAATGTGATGATGAAGTATTTATAAAACAATACCTAAGTTAAAGAATACACTCATTTACTCAACCAGTTTAAAACCTTTTATGCATAGGTCACTTTAACCTCAATCTTCATCAGTTTATCCCCTTCTATTATTTTTTCTCTTATGGACTTCATAATGGAAACTTTGTCTAAGTTATATTTATTCATATTTTATTTTTCTAGCTTTTAAATCAAAGATTTATTTAGCCATATGTACAAAAACATGTAACGGCAACAGTAAACAATAAAACTTTTATATAAGATGGCTGCTTCCTTAGGTTCCGGCACACCAAAAATAGCATAAGAACTAATCTAACCATTACTACATTAATGGTCTCTATTATCAAACTACCAGTAATCTGGGGCACCTGGGTAGCTCAGTTGTTAAGCATCTGCCTTCGGCTCAGGTCATGATCCCAGGGTCCTGGGATTGAGCCCCCCGCGTCGGGCTCCCTGCTCCGTGGGAAGCCTGCTTCTCCCTCTCCCACTCCCCCTGCTTGTGTTCCCTCTCTCACTGTGTCTCTCTCTGTCAAATAAATAAAATCTTTAAAAAAAAAAAACAAACTACCAATAATCTAACACTAGACAGTTTTTATATGCTAAAAAAATCAGTACAAGAGCAATTCAATAAAGTATCATTTCATTCTCAGACTCAAAAATTGTTCAACTTGGAACGCCTGGGCAGTTCAGTCAGTTAAGCGGTTGCCTTCGGCCCGGGTCATGATCCCAGGCTCCTGGGATCGAGTCCCACATCGGGCTCCTTGCTCAGCAGGGAGCCTGCTTCTCCCTCTCTCTCCCTCTGCTTGTGCTCTCTCTGTCAAATAAATAACATCTTAAAAAAAAAAATTGTTCAACTTGGCCTTAGCTTTTCCATTTTAAAATGAACCCTTCAGTTTTAGTTTATTTCCTTAAGGCAAAATTTCAGGCTGCTTGGGCCCAAGAATTCTCTACTCCACGGTCATTCCATTTAATGTAAGTAACCCACAAAACAACCCAGATATTTATCTGTCCAAGAATCTGATATGCACAAATGCACTTTGTACAAATTGCCCCATTAGCAAACCAGATTCATACACCACTGCAATAGACTATATGATTTTTAAGCAACTGCAATAGACTATACGATTTTTAAGCAACTGTGGTGATGTGAATATAATGTTATATCAAACTGCCTTCTTTAGGGTATTAATACTATTTCCCTTCTAATACCAAACACAGTAAAGAATTTCACAAAGAGAGAGAACAGGGGATTCAGGATGAGTAAGAGACCAGGCCCTAGGAATAAAAAATAGAATACCTCTTGCTCTCCCAGCTCTGGCATGTTTTTTGAATGCTTGTTCCCTTGATGGAAGCCGATAATGGGAACCTGGAAAACTGCCATTACAAACTGAATAAAACAGGAAACAACTTACATTACCAGTGATCCAAAACACTGTCTGAATCTTCAGATGACACAGACTAAGTTGATTCCTACATTTATCAATTCAGCTAACAATATTATTACACATATTAAGTTGCTACATAATAAGATCTGACACAAAAGCATTCAACAAGTGTTAGCTGAACTGACACAAACCATAGAAGGCTTCTGCAATTTACAAAATAACATGTGCAAGTGTGAACACCAGTATAGTAAATTCTGCTGAAAGACTCAAGTATCTATTCCTATAGTTACAAAACACATCTGGAATAAGACACAATTATAAAGCAAATACAATGCGATAAAAATCCTACACCTAATTAACACTGGGTAGGGAAAGAAGAAGGGCTCAAGGCAAGAGAAGAATTAGGTTTAATTTACAAAACTACCAGAGGGTGAAAAGGGGGCTAGGTCAGGACTAGAAGGCAACATAACATTGTGAGTAAACTGTGGGCTCTGGAGCAAGACTGCTTGGGTTGAAATCCTGAGCCTCCCATTTACTTTGGGACATTACCTCCTCAGACCTATTTCTTCATCTATAAATGAGATGGTAATAGTACCACTCACTGGGTTGTTGTGTGGATAAAATGAGTTAATACATGTAAGGCGCAAAGAAAAGTACAATGAATAAATACTTACTATTAGTACAGAAATTGTACTCTTACGCCTAGCAATTTGAAGCAAATGACTATTTGGTTGACCCATATAAATTCTGCTATTTCTGTAAGTCAAACACTTCAGATATCAATTTTTTGGTTTCAGCTGAATATAAAAGCAAGAGCTGTGAAAGCAAGTTGCTAAGAATGCCTATGAGACCCAAGCCCTAAAAAGCTAGAGTCAATCTCGCAATGTACTCACATAGCGGCTCCAAAATATAACTGAAGGGAAAGGATTTCTGCAGCAGGTTGAAAACAAACCACACTTCAAATAATACAGCATACAATTCAGAATGACTGACCTCTAAGGCAACCAATATTTTACAGTGGATTGATTTTGAAAGCTGAACTGATACTTTATATTCAAATATCTATTCTCTCTCCTCTGCATTACAAAATGAATGTTCTCACAATTTCAAAAAGGTACACACTGTACTGTTACTCATTAAATTTTAGAAATGCCTAATTTTGGTCACATGAACGTCTTACAAACCTAATGGTGAGCTGTAACATTTTTAATGCAAAAAGTACAAAGAAAAGTTTTTAATCAACATAACAGTATATATTTCATAAATATTTACACTGATTTTAATATAAAATTATTATTTCCCTAAATATTTCCAGCAGGATAAGTTTCTACAACTTAACATAGTATCTACAATTTACCTGAAAGGTTGTCCATCTCTCAAACTGAAATGAGTACACTAAAACCTCACCTCACAAATAATAGCACAATTTCAAGATAGCCTGATTTTCCACAAGGCTATGTTCATCTTTTAAGTTTCTACACCTAAATTTTACAAATCTTTAAATGATACATAAAAATATGTAAGTAAAAATAATGTTCATATGAAGATATAGCAGACAGATAAAATATACCTCTAAGATTAATACAAATTAAAATCCTATTAAGGTTTTATAAAAGACTGATAACTGCAATCTTACAATTTAAAAAAAAAAACTCCCAAAAAGGCCAGCCTCAACCTGCCAGCCCATTTTCCTATCAATAGGTTCAGTTCTCTCAGTTCCTGAATGAGGTTTTACATATCAAGGAAAAATGAATACTGACAAGCTCTTCTGGTAATAATCTCTCTATAAACCAGCAATTTATATATTTCACCCCCCTTTTTTAAACTGAGATATAAGTCACATACTGTAAAAGCTACCCTTTTAAATTCAGTGGTTTGTAATATATTGAAACAGCTTTGCATGACCATGACTCCTATCAAATTCCAGAACATCTTCATAAACCACAGGAAACCACTCATCTACTTCCGGTCTCTATGGATTTGCCTATTTTAGACATTTCACATAAATGAAGTCACAGAATATGTAGTCTTTCATGCCTGGCTTCTTGCAAGTAGCCTAATGTTTTTGGGGTTTATGCATGTTGTAGCATGTATCAATACTTCATGCCTTTTCACAGCTGAATAATATTCCATTATACAAATATACTACAGCTTATTCATCAACTGATGGACATTTGGGTTAGTTCCATGTCTTGACTATTATGAATAATGCTAGTGTAAACACCTGTTGTCATTTCACCCCCTTTTAAGATTTGTGACAAAGTTTTAACATTTTAAAGCAAATCACAAAGGCTCTAGAAGAAGTCTCTGAAGACCCAACACTGATTTTAAGTAGCAGCCTCTTCTTCTCTAGATGTAGACCCTGCTCTTCAAAATTCATGCTTTTCCATTAAATATCATCTGAACAACTGAAACAAGGAAAAAAACCCTCATCTACCTTTTGCAAATCATGAATAAACAGGAAGGAAAAGATAATAACAAAGAAAGCTATAACATAAAATACTCTAAGTTTCTTGTTAGCCTTATCCAATTTTTAAAAAACCTACACATCCACATTTAACTTAAATATTTAAGTAAGATTAAAGTAATCTGTTACAATGTTGTAATATGTGTGTTAGATTTAAGTATCTGTACATTTTCAGTTTGAGCTATTCTCCTAAAGCGCCAGGGAAAAAATTTCGGCTAAATATCCAGGATTAACCTAACAGATTTGAAAAGATTCAAATTCAACCCCCAAATATTTACTCTTTGTAAATTAAACCACCAAATGATCTAAAATGTCCAAATCAGCAAAATGGATTAGAGGTTCAAATGTACCCTTTATGTTTGGGAGAAAAGACATTCATTTTCTTGATTACTTGATTAAAAGTATTTTGATACACATCTCAAATATCTGCCTGAAAAATATATAAAATTTTTATTTAAATTATATATAATGGCCTAGAACCCCTAAATTTTGCAATTGAAATAAGAGTTTCCAATATATCAACTCCATAACTTTCTTTTTTTTTTTTTTTTAAAGATTTTATTTATTTATTTGAGACAGAGAGAATGAGAGACAGAGAGCATGAGAGGGAAGAGGGTCAGAGGGAGAAGCAGACTCCCTGCTGAGCAGGGAGCCCAATGTGGGACTCGATCCCGGGACCCTGGGATCATGACCTGAGCCGAAGGCAGTCACTTAACCAACTGAGCCACCCAGGCGCCCATATAACTTTCACACCAATAATATTTTTGTTTGCTTTATGACAAAGGACAAAAAAGTGTTATCAAAATAATGTAAAATTATTCCTCTATAAGTAAGTGAAATGTTCAGAATAAGCTACCAAAATAAATACAGCATTCAAAAAAAGAAGACAGTATTTTTTGAAATTGGGAAACTATACCAATTTTTAAAAAACAAATACACTATGTACTGAATATGTTAAAACCAACCGAATTGTACTGCTGTTTTCCTAGTGTTAGAAATTTTTTACATCTATTTTTTAACTCAATTTTACTTATCAGTAAAATAACAAGGAACAATGTCTTTCTTTTTTCTAGAGTGTTTATAGGAGAATTCTGCATTTAAAAATGTACTTCTAGGGGCGCCTGGGTGGCTCAGTCGTTAAGCGACTGCCTTCGGCTCAGGTCATGATCCCAGGGTCCTGGGATCGAGCCCCGCATCGGGCTCCCTGCTCGGCGGGAAGCCTGCTTCTCCCTCCCCCACTCCCCCTGCTTGTGTTCCCGCTCTCGCTGTGTCTCTCTCTGTCAAATAAATAAATAAAAAATAAAATCTTTAAAAAAAAAAAAAAATGTACTTCTAATAAATTCCTAAAGGGAAGTTTTCATTAAAAAATGAGAGAAGGACAAACTCTTATCCTATAATTTATTTCTGCTATAATTTTAAACTACTTAGCCAATTAAATCTAGTTGTTACATTTGTAGAATATCAAATATACCCTGGGCTTGATATTTAATTCAAATTCAATAAATATTTATCAAGTGGTCTACTACACGCCTAACACTATGCTAAGCACTGAGAAAAAAACAACCATTTTGGTTTTTCCTATCTTTTTCCCTCCTTGTCCTCACAGCCTACACATATAATCACTTGATGAAAGATGCCAGTAGGAGAGTACTATCTACCCTAATTTACTACACACTTGACTTAAATTTGTACTCATGGACTCTAAACTCAGAATTCAAATAAATACCAACTATGAAAAAGAATTCACAAAAATCTGTTTTTCTGTAGGGCACTCATCACTGAGGGGTAAAATTTTTCTCGTATGCATCATGAAGGAAGATCCTTTTTCCATGTTGTTGGGAAAACTGTCAATCATCTTGATGAGCAGCAAATAAATGAATGCCCAATGATGGGATTCTGTATTATCCTTAAAAAAGAAATCCATCAACTAAACATCAACAGGTAAATGTTTATACTCGACAGCCATCAATTTCAACTATCCATGCAAAGAGACAGGTGAGCTGGACTGGTAAACCTCGAAATTAGAGAAGTATTAATCGTCTGCTTCCAGCCAATATAAACAGATGTTATTTTTAAACAGGCAAAATCATCTCTTCCACTGAAATTTATTTGCAGCAGATAATGTTCTGTTACATTTTTAATCAAGCAGATGAAGTTACATTTAAATTGAAAATCTGCTTCACTCAACTAATCAGGCAAGTAAAATTCAGAGATGATTGAATAGCATTACACAGCACACTATTACGGCAGGTAAATTGGGAAATTTACCTGTCACACCACACAGCGTATTGTTCAGCCACTGCATCTGCAACTTAGAAGCAAAGCACTAAGACAAAAAGGGAAAGGCATGTTAAACAGATTTATAAATCCATCATATTTTATGAAAACATTATTAAAGCTGCCAGCAAAAAAATAAATAAATAAATATTTTTTAAAAAGAAAAAGGAAAACACACACACCACCTCTCAGAGAATCAATGAAGATTTACATGTGTATGCTTATCTGTTTCATGTAAACAGCATGCCTGGTTATTTTGAAGATCAAGATACATCCCAGGCTATGGAAAAAAATAAACATTACATCACAGCAAAAGGCAAAGAAACAAGGACCATATAATATCAGTAACATGATGGTCAAACACAAGAAAGGCAAATAAAACACCTTATCAAGAAATGACAGATAAAACAGAAAATATACACTCCTTTGCAAAATAAAACAACTTACTTCACTCATTGGTACAGATCATTAATTTCATACACAACAAAAACACTACATCTAAAAATTGGTAACTCACCCTATTTATAAAAAGCCTTTTTTAGCCATTTGTAGTTCCCTACACAACAATGTTAACATTTCTAACATGCCTTCAACCTTATTTTCACAGACATCCAAAAAAATCTTATGGCTATGTAAGTTGTTTCTTTCCACTGAAATCTAAAATTCACTTTCACTGCTTATTATCTGTCAACTCAAATACTTCTGCGGCAACATCTAAACTTAATGATTACTGCTTATAACATTATTATTCCAATATCATGTACCAAGTTACATGTTTTACGTCTTATTTGGAATGCAGTTTCATCTTTACAAACTTTGAAATACATAGGCGTGTGTGCCACCCACTGTGTCTCTTTTCTTTCTTCTTACTTTTCTTCTTGCCTTCCTTCCTTCTTTCAGTTTTACCGTCCCTCTTTCCTTCCCTTTCCCTCTTCTTTCGTCTTTTTTTGGGGGGGGGGTAGAAACAGTATACAACACTGGAATGTACTCTAAATTATAAAGATATAATATTACTCTTATGGTGTGAATCTATGCTGCTTTTCCATTAGGAGTGATGGGTTTGGACAGACATATCCATACACTGTCATGGGGCTAGTTAATACAGCTAGAAATCATACACTCATCAACACAGTGTCTTAACTATCAAGGCATCATTCAGTAAATTACTGGTGAGGGTGAGAACAGTTGAGGTTCACAGAAAAATTGTGAAGATAGGAGAGAATTCCTATGTGCCCCACATCAGTTCCCCCTATAAGCAGTATCTTATATTAGTATGGTACATTTGTCAAAATTAATGAGTCCTTATTATTACCTAAAATATATATTTTTATTTAGATTTACTTTTTACTTATTCTTTTTCTGCTCTAGGATCCTATCCAGGACAGTACATTACTCCTTGGGCTCCTTCTTGGTTATGAGTTTCTCAGACTTTCCTTGTTTCTGATGACCTTGCCAGCTTTGAGTACTGATTAGGTATTTTGCAAAACATCCCATAATTGGGATTTGTCTATTTTTCTCATGGTTAGGCTAGAGTTATGGGTTTTTTGGGAGGAAGACCACAGAGATAACACTGACATTCTAATATATCTTACCAAGTATAAATGCCATCAACATGACTTATCACCGCTGCTGATGATAGTCTTGATCATCTTTTTTTGGTTAAGATTTTATTTATTTGACAGAGAGAGAGACAACGTGCTCAAGAAGGGGGAGCAGCACAGAGAGACAGGAAGAAGCAGGCTCCCCACTGAGCAGGGAGCCTGACGTGGGGCTCAATCCCAGGACCCTGGGATCATGACCCGAGCCAAAGGCAGATGCTTAACCGACTGAGCCACCGAGGTGCCCCTTGATCACCTGTCTTATCACTGTTTTAATTTAGCCTCAGCCTTCACAAAAACTGCATTTATACTTTTCTAAACTCCATAATGACATACTGTTATTCCTGTTGAAAATGACCATTTTAACAGCTACTCTCTTTAGCTGTGACTTACAGGGAAAAAAATAATAAAAAAACCCAGGTATATTTCCCATAGTGCACCAAGATTAACCTTTGAGTCATTACAGTGATTTTTCTAAGTCTGTAGATATTTTTGACCTGACGTTTTGCTTTCAAAATTGGTCCAAAACAGAGGCTCTCTACTTGAGGTTACCATGAGAATCACATGTGGGCGCTTTTAAAAAAGCTTAAAACAAAACAAAACAAAAATGTGGTGCCCAGGCCCCAATTTAATCAGAATTCCTGGACATCAGTTTTTTAAAACTCTCCCGGTTATCCTAACATAGAGCCAACGTGGAGAGATCCACTGGCCCAAGGTCTTAGCCCCATACTGACTGTGGCAGCAGTACAAGGTGAAGCGTTTTCCTGTTTCAGCACTCCTAGCTATGCTACACTGTTTGGGGTTTACATTTCTTACGTCTCATCAGTTCTTCCCATAAATGGCTTTGGCTTAAAATAACACTAGAACACAGGGACACTGCAATGCTATTTAAACACTGACAGACTAAACAGAGAGGAAGAAGGCAGTGACTAGACCCTTAGAAGCATTACTGATGAAAAATATGCATATTCCAAGCTGAAGACTACAAAAGGCTAGAATCCAAACCATCAACATAAAAATGTTCTATATTCCCCAAAACATACTGATAGATTGTTGTTTAAAACCTAGTGTTCATTTTTGCACTGAAGCAACAATCTATGGGGTGGGTGGCTGAGTTCTCAGGCTAATATAATAAGGGTATTTAACCCATAAGGCTAAAGAAATATTCATCTGAAGAATATGAAATTGCCATATTCAACCATTACATCAGTTTCACATGATTCAACCTAATACTTTACATTTTCAATAAAAGACAGAAAAATAGTGATTACAATAGTTTTTAAACAAAAGTAAGAAATTACTTTTTAAAATTTATTTAATATTAAATAACTGGCATCTACTGGAAACGCTGGCCAGATGAAATGGTCTGCAAAACAGACAATTCTATTTACCCACAATGGAAAACACAAAATAGTTTTGTGAGATGGGATCACAGGCTAAAAAATGGAGATGAACTTCTAGGAGAAGGGCTGAACTACCAGAAGCAGAAAGGGTACTGAAAATCACAGGAAATGAAAGCCAGAGCTGTTGAACAGAAAAATAACCAAGAGTCCTTAGTTCAGAGATGTGGTTCCAAGTCAGTTATGGTTTATACATGTTTTTACATATTTAAGGAGAAAAGAACTTTAAAGAGTGAGAACACATATATTCCTATGGTGTAACGATAAAAAAAATAGGTTGGATCAGGTACACTGACTATCACAGTAAACCACAGGTTCAGGTATTTTTAAGGCTTTTATATTGATTTTAATGAATAATTTGTTTTCCTTGGCAGTAAATACTCCAAGCTCTTCGATAGTGGCACTTGAGGTAACAGTATTTTAGAACCTGCTTTTTTACTTAAGATAACCATTTTCTAATATTAACAACAACAACAAAAATTTCTAATGACCCACAAAATATTCTATGATATAGATGGATAATCAATACTTAATTATTCCCTTTTTTGTGGATGTTTATGTTATTTTGTTATTTTCAGAAATAACAAATACATCCTTTGTACTCCCAAGTACTGGTGGAAATGTAAATGGTACAGCCACTATGGAAAAGTTTGGTAGTTTCTTTAAAAAATTAACATACAGGGATGCCTGGGTGGCTCAGTCGATCAAGCGTCTGCCTTCAGCTCAGGTCATGATCTCAGGGTCCTGGGATCGAGTCCCACATCAAGCTCCTTGCTCAGCAGGGAGCCTGCTTCTCCCTCTGCCTGCCACTCCCCCTGCTTGTGCTCTCCAGAGCATTTATCCCAGAAAAATGAAAACTTATGTTCACACAAACCTGTACATGAATGTTCACAGCAGCTTTATTCATAATAGCCCCAAACTGGAAACAATCCAGCTGTCCTTCAACAGGTGAATAATTAAACAAACTGTGTGTATCCGTATCAGGGGATACAACTCAGCAATAAAAAGGAACAAACTAATAATACACACAACAACTTGAATGAATCTAAGGGATTGGAAGGTCACACACAGTCTTATTCCATTTAAATATTCTTGAAATGACAAAAATATATAAATGGAGAACATATTAATGGTTGCCAGGGGTCAGGGATAGCAGAGGAAAGGAGGACTACAAAAGGCCAACAAGATGAGGGATCCTTGTGTGACAAAATTTTTCTGTATCTTGACTCTATCAATATCCTGGATGTGATATCACATTATAGTTTTGGAAGATGTTACTGCTGGGGAAACTGAGTAAATGGCACATAAGATCTCTCTGTATTATTTCTTTAAATTGCGTGTGAACCTACAATTAAATCAAAATAGAAAGATTTCTAAAAACAAACCCTTTATATATAAAGATTTTTCTCTATTTCAGATTTCTTTAGATTGCTGCAAAAGAATCCATCATTCTTTAAAGCTTTATATATTGCCAAATTATTTCCTGAAAAAGTCATGCCTCTGAACATTTCTCCCAAGCTGACATTACTGTACAATTATGTGGTCCTTATAAATGTACCTCAAGTTTCCCTTCCCTTCCTCCCTGCACTGCATCCTAAGGAAGGTGCCTCTCTCTCTATGGGAGCATTAACCACAGGGCTTAGTAATCAGTTGCACAGGGTTTTACTTGTCTCTACCCAACGTGATTACAAATTCCTTGACAGAACAAACACCTTCTTTATCTATGTATCTCCAGTTCCTTGCATATAGATGTTCAAGAAATGTTTACTGAATTAATGAATAGATGAACAAATACTATTAAAACATTAAAAAAAAAAAAAAAGTAAGAAGGGAAGAATGAAGGGGGAGAAATTGGAGGGCGAGATGAACCACAAGAGACTATGGACTCCAAGAAACAAACTGAGGGTTTGAGAGAGGAGTGGGGTGGGGGATGGGTTAGCCCGGTGATGGGTATTAAGGAGGGCACGTATTGAATGGAGCACTGGGTGTTATACGCAAACAATGAATCATGGAACACTACATCAAAAACTAATGATGTAATGTATGGTGATTAACGTAACACAGTAAAATTAAATTTAAAAATTCTCATAAATGTGTATTATAATTTTTTATTTTCCTGAGTGATCAGGGTAATGATGGTACTGCTGACACAAGCAGGACAATGTACTAGAAGAACAGTTTAAAAGAAAAGACAATGAAGCCTGAGCTGCATTTTTGATAACTGTAAGACATCCAAATGGGGAAATCCCAAAGGAACAACTGGAGAGTCATAACTGTAACTCAGATTTTGGAATTATCTGCATAGAGATGTTAGTTGAAACAGTGAGAATAGGAAAGAAAAAAAAAATCAGTGAAAACAACAGGTACACAATATCTTGTTCTCTATTTTACATCTAATCTTCATTTTGTTTTTAAACTATTTGATACAGAAGGTACATTAGAACTTTAAGAGACATAAGGCTGATAAAACATAAGTATCAGGGTGCCTGGGTGGCTCAGTCAGTTAAGCATCTGACTTTTGATTTCAGCTCAGGTCATGATCTCAGGGTCATGAGACTGAGCCCCGCATCAGGCTCTGTGCTCAGTGGGGAGTCTACTTGAGATTCTCTCTCTCCCTCTCCCTCTGCCCCTCCGCCTGCTTCCTGGCTCTGTCTCTAAAAATAAATCAATCTTAAAAAAAAAAAAAGAAGTATCACTTATCATTAAACATTGAAGTGTACATGTGTCTTTGATTTAATGAATTTGGTAATCAACCAGGTCAACATCACCCACAAACAGAGTAAATGATAACTTATTGATATGATTTAAGAGATAATGGGAGGGACGCCTGCGTGGCTCCATCAGTTGGGCATCTGCCTTCGGCTCAGGTCAGGATCCCAGGGTCCTGGGATCGAGTCACACATCAGGCTCCTTGCTCAGCGGGGAGCCTGCTTCTCCCTCTACCTGCCACTCTCCCTGCTTGTGCTCTCTCTCTCTCCCTCTGACAAATAAATAAAATCTTTTTTTTAAAAAAATAGATAATGGGAACATATCTACCCTAAAATAACTTTTTTCCACCTGAAAAAATTGATTCCTGTGAATCAAATATAAATAATATTGAAAAGGGTAACCTCTGAAGCCATTATAAGCTAAAACACTAGGAAAGCTTATTAGTTACTAGTCTGTAGAACTCAAGGTCCTCTGGTTGAGGCTGAATATCATTAATAGAAAATAAAGAGTCCCCAAAGAAGAGGTCTCTCAAGAGGATGCCAAATAGAGATTTGCATTAACTTCACAATTTTGTCTACTACTAAAATCCACATGACTTAAACACAGCATTTACAACTATGCTAACAACTCAGCAGCAGTAAAAAATGTGAGAGCTAGAATTCTGCCTCCGATTCTCTCTACTACCAACAATCTACTTCCACTCCATAAGGACTACACACAAAATAGTTTAGCGTACATCCCTTAATAATGACTATTTCCTAAATAATCACAGCATTTATATCACATTTACTTTTAGTATCAAGTAATATTATATAATTTCTAAGCTTTTTTAATCCATGATTCTATAATCTCAAAAATTCATTTTTAATAAACATCTAACTCCATAAAAACGTCAGACCTACATGACACTGGTTAACATTTATATTCTTAAATCTTAGAATTAAGTATTTCCTCCTCCTCTCAGTGTGTTTTTGTTTTTATTTTTGCTTGAGTAAAAAACATGGTAGGCACCTATTAGCTTTAATTTTTTAAGGTATGCACACCTCTATCAAAGACATATTTATAAAACAACTGGTGGGGGGGTGCCTGGGTGGCACAGCTGTTTAAGCATCCAACTCCTGGTTTCAGTTCAGGTGTGATCTCAGGGTCTAGAGATCGAGTTCCGCATCGGGTTCTGCGCTCAGTGTAAGACTCTCTCCCTCTTCCTCTGCAACCCCACCGCTCTGAACTCTCTAATAAATAAATCGTTTTAAAAAGTTAAAAACAAAAAACGAAAACAAACAATTGGTGGAAATACATGCTTCATTCTTTGCAAAGGTAAATGGCGAGATTAAACCTCTTACTTCAGGCAAAAAGAAACCCTAACCAAAAAGAACTAGCAAAGCTAGAGGCACGTGTAATGTAATTTGAAATGGACAATTCTATTAGAAATATTAAATTTGCGGGCTTTTTTATTTGGCTAATAAACACATTAAAATAATTCTTAAAAATTTTTTGAGTATATTTGAAATAAATTTATTCTTAATTTACCAAATGTTCAAAATTACAAATTTACATACTAGACTGACATAGAAATATCAGAGAAACTGCTACCACCAAAAAGTTCATTAAACTTGGCAAGAAAGGTAAAATGAACAGGGCACCAGGAAGGCAGAACAAGACAAACTGATAGATCAAGGGCCACAGGGACTTCTGCTCCATACTCCACTGCCTTAAAATTTTTCAAAAAGAACACAGCAGTAATTAAAAATAATGAAAAGTAGGACTCAGAATTTAGAAATTTTCTTTATCATCTATTTTATATCCAAAGTAATGTTTATACATACACACAATAAAAATGCAGTCTTCAGAAACAATAACCTATTGTTACAAAAGTCATTAGACAATGATAAAGTAACATGTTAAAGAATTTCTGAAGACAATTAAATTACAAAACCAGCAATGTTGGATACAGGTGAATTAGTGTTAAAATCAAGCATCCATAGTGAAATTCCCACTGGAGTTCCAACTAGGTCAGAGGAACTGGCAAACAGGTAAGGCTCTCACAAGTCCTCTAAGCATCTCTCAGGATGACAACTCAACCCCACTAGGTAGGTCTCCCTCATGAAATAATTACTCCCATACTCACAACAAAATATTTGTGTTTTTAGAAAGAGCTTATGCCAGAACATCAGAATTTCTGTCAACAAATAAATGCCTTCCTGACATCAATGGGATGGTTCCCCTGAGCTGGTATCAAATTCAAAAAAGAATATAAAGAAGATTATGTCCTAGTAGATCCAGACATTTTTAAATCTACTACCAGCAGGATCTTTATATTTTGTTTCCTGATGAACAGAGGAACTTATAGTTACATCTTCCAGTTTATTTACCATGAAGACCAAATTATTGCTTAACACAGCAATATAACAGGAACTTAGATCTTTCAACAGTTGAAAGAATTGCTACAAAAATTGCACAGGATTAGAATGATGTCTCAGGATATAGGAAGGGTCTAGCCCTTTAAAAATTAACTTATTAACTTACTGAATCCACAAATACACACTGAACAGTTTGTTTATGTAATTAATTTTACTAGGCATTATGGAAGACACATTGAGTATGCCAAAATATAAGGAGATCCCAAATGAAGTGAATCTCCATTTTCCCAATAAGCAGATTTAAAACTAAGCGTTTGGCGTCCAAACACATAAACTTTGAGGGATACAGATACAATTGTCTAATGTGCTCTGTAGCGCAAAGTCAAACCTCAAGAAATTATTACACACAAGTCAAGAGTGAGTATGAGACTTCTACTTCCAACTAAATAAAGTAATAGGGATATGATCTGATTTACCAGCCCACCTGAAACCAACAAAAAGAAAGAAGAAAGAAAGAAAAGCGAACAGACAAAACATATCCAGCCACAGTGTTTAAGACACTGAATGGCAGATAACAAAGGGCAATAAAATCCCTGAGAGACAGGTAGGTGAGTCCTACCACTGCCCTAGCTTATTGCCTTGAGAGTTTTCAAGCCACAGTACAGGAAGTAGGAACCCAGGCAGATGCTAACAAATACCAAGAGTTTAAAAGAAAGAGCTGAGAGCCCAGGGAGACCAAGGCAAGTTCAAAAGATAGAGCAATGAAGGGTAGAGAAATAATCACACAGATCTCCAAGGGGTATTTAGCAGAGTATTCAGCACACGTGTAAGAAAACGATCTGAAGTTGGGGAAAGAATCACCCCAAAGAATGAGATAGAATAACACTAGGCACTCACATAGGGAGGGAATAATGCCTGTTTCCATTGGTCGGGCTGCAAAATCTCATAATTCATGGGGTGCCAGGTAGAGCACTCAAAAGAGCCTTGCCTCAGTAGTGGAGAATAATTAGCCTTAGACTAAACAATCCACTGTTCCCACTTAACAAATCTTAAAAACAAGACTCAAAAGGATCACACAACTGCAAAGTAATTTAATTTTGTCCCAGCAGAAAGATCAAGAATATCTATAGGAACATAATAATCAGCACCAAATAAGTTAAAATTAATGTCTAGCACCTTATCAAAGATTGGAAGGCATGCAAAGCGGCAGGAAAATATGACTCGTAATGAGGAGAAAAATCAATCAATTGAAACCAACCCAGGGGCACCTGGGTGGCTCAGTTGGTTAAGCAACTGCCTTCGGCTCAGGTCATGATCCTGGAGTCCCAGGATTGAGTCCCACATCAGGCTCCCTGCTTCTCCCTATGACCCTCCCCCCTCTCATGTTCTCTTTCTCTATCTCATTCTCTCTCAGATAAATAAAATCTTAAAAAAAAAAAAAAAGAAACCAACCCAGACTTGACATACATGTGAAAATCAGGAGGCAAGAATATTAAAACAGTTGAAATCATTGTATTCCTTACATACAAAAAATTAAGTACAGACATGGAAGATATAAAAAAGATCCAAATCAAACTTGTAGAGATGAAAGCTACAATATCTCAGATTAAAAACACACTGGAAGGGCACCTGACTGGCTCAACTGGTAAACCATGCAACTCTAGATTGTGGGGTCATGAGTTTGAGCCCCAGTTTGGGCATAAAGATTACTTAAGAAACAAAACAAAACAAAACAAAACAAAATATACACACACACTGGATGGAATTAGTGGTAGGTCAGATTTGTAGGAGAAAAGATTAGTGAACTTGAAAACATTAGCAATAAGAACAATCTAAAATAAAACATTAAAGAAAGAATTAAAAATAATAGTGAAAACTGCATTAGTGAGCTGCTGGATAACTCCAAGCAACTTAACACCATGTACAATTGGAGTACACAAAGGGGGTAGAGATATTTTTAAAAATCTGAAAAATGGTTAAAGTTTTTCCAAATTTGACCTAAACAGCCTTATTTTTGAGAACACTTATCAAGAAAGACCATTTTCTGGGCCATAAAACAGGTTTCCATAAAATAAAAGAATTCAAGTCTTACAAAGTATGTTATTTGAACACACTGTATTAAATTAGAAATCAACAACAGAGAGCTCTCTAGAGAATACCAAAACATGGAAATTAACACACTTCAAAAAAGAAATCACAAAGGAAATGAAAATATATTTTAAAAAGAGAGAAACTGAAGATACAACATACTAAATTTGTGGGACACTGCTAAAACAGTACTTAGGGGGGAATTTACAGGACTAAAAGAACAGTCTCAAATCAACCTTAGCTTCCACCTTAAGAAACTAGAAAATTGGGCGCCTGGGTGGCTCAGTTGGTTAAGCGACTGCCTTCGGCTCAGGTCATGATCCTGGAGTCCCTGGATCAAGTCCCGCATCGGGCTTCCTGCTCAGCAGGGAGTCTGCTTCTCCCTCTGACCCTCCCCTCTCTCCTGTGCTCTCTCTCATTCTCTCTCTCAAATAAATAAATAAAATCTTTAAAAAAAAAAAAAAAGAAAAAAAGAAACTAGAAAATTGACAGCAAATAATATCCCCTGTAAACCGAACAAAGAAAATAATAAAGATTGCAGCACCTGGCTGGCTCAGTTGGTAGAGCATGCATCTCTTGTTTTCCTTTTTTTTTTTTAAAGATTTTATTTATTTATTCATGAGAGACAGAGAGAGAGAGAGACAGAGGCAGAGGGAGAAGCAGGCTCCCTGCAGAGCAGGGAGCCCGATGCGGGACTCGATCCCAGGACCCTGGGATCATGACCCGAGCCGAAGGCAGACGCTTAACCGACTGAGCCACCCAGGCGTCCCAAGCATGCATCTCTTGATCTCGGGGTTATGGGTGAGACCCACCTTGGGTGTAGAGACTGCTTGAAAATAAAATATTAAAAAGAAAGGAAGGAAGGAAGAAAAGAAAGATCAAAGCTAAAAACAAAAAATTAGAAAAATAAAAAAATTTTTAAAAATCAAAAGCAGATTTTCTGAGAAGATCCATAAAATTAACTCATCTCAAGCTAGACAGATAGGGGAGAAAAAAAGAAATAAGAGGTGACGTCACTAGAGACTCTATACATATTATAAACATAATAAAGGAATATTATGAACAACTCCATGCCGATAAACACAGCAATACATTTTTTAAAAATCCTTGAAAAACATAAACCACTAAAACTTTAATTAAAGAACAAACCAATAACCTCAGTAGTTCTGCGTCTATTAAAAGAGACTGAACTGGGCGCCTGGGTGGCTCAGTTGGTTAAGCAACTGCCTTCGGCTCAGGTCATGATCCTGGAGTCCTGGGATCGAGTCCCACATCGGGCTCCCGGCTCGGCGGGGAGCCTGCTTCTCCCTCTGACCCTATCCCCTCTCATGCTGTTTCTCTCTCTCTCTCAAATAAATAAATAAAATCTTTAAAAAAAAAATTAAAAAAGAGACTGAACTTCGGGGCACCTGGGTGGCTCAGTCAGGTAAGCATCTGCCTTTGGCTCAGGTCATGATCCCAGGGTCCTGGGATTGGGCCCCACATTGGGCTCCCTGCTTAGCAGAGGAGTTTGCTTCTCCCTATCCCTCTGCCCCTGCTCATATTGTCTCTCTCAAATAAGTAAATAAAATCTTAAAAAAAGAGAGAGAGAGAGAGACACTGAATCTATAATTTAAAAACTTCCCATGATTAAAACTAAAGGCCCAGATGGCTTCACTGGTTAATTCTACCAAATATTTAAGAAAGAAGTAATTATCAATCCTTCATAAACTCTTTCAGGAAGTAGAAGAGTAGGGAATATTTCCCAACTCATTCTATGAGGTCAGCATTACTCAGATAGCAAAACCAGATAAAGACATTGCAAGAAAACTATGGACAAATATCCCTCATTAACGTATATGTGAAAATTCTAAACATTACTCTAGCAGATTGAATTCACCAATATATATAAAAAAAGTAATGTATCATGAACAATTGTGGTTTAATCCGGGAATAAAGGTTACTTTGATATTTTTTAAAAATCAATTAGATGTCCATTCTCACCGCTTTTATTCAACATAATACCAGAAGTCCTAGCCACAGCAATCAGACCAAAAAAAAAAAAAAGAAATTTAAAATATCCAAATCGGTAAGGAAGAAGTAAAATTTTCTCTATTTGCAGATGACCTGATACCGTATCTAGAAAACCCTAAAGACTGCACCAAAAAACTACTAGAACTGATAAATAAATTCAGTAAAGCAGGATACAAAATCAGCATTCAAAAATCTGTTGCATTTCTATATTCTAATAATGAAGTAGCAGAAAGAAAAATTAAGAAAACAATCATTTACAAGTGCACCAAAAACAATAAAATACCTAGGAATAAACTTAACCAAGGAGGCAAAACACCTATACTCTGAAAACTATAAAAAACCGATGAAAGAAACTGAAGATGACACAAACAAATGGAAAGATATTCCATGTTCAAGGGTTGGAAGAACAAATATTGTTAAAAATGTCCATGCTACCTAAAGCAATCTGCAGATTTAATACAATCTCTATCAAAATACCAAGAGCATTTTTCACAGAACCAGAACAATAATCCTAAAATTTTTATGGAACCACAAAAGACCCTGAATTGCCAAAGCAATTTTGAAAACGAAGAACAAAACTGGAAGCATCACAATCTCAGATTTCAAGATACACTACAAAGCCGTAATAATCAGAACAGTATGGTATGGCACAAAAATAGCCACACAGATCCAAATAACACAATAAAGAGCCCAAAAATAAACCCATGATTATATGATCAATTCATCTATGACAAAGGAGGCAAGAATATGCAATGGGAAAAAGTCTCTTCAACAAATGGTGTTGGGAAAACTGGACAGCAACATACAAAAGAATGAAACTGGATCACTTTCTTACACCGTACAGAAAAATAAACTCAAAATGGATTAAAGACCTAAATGTTATATGTGAAACCATAAGAATCCCAGAAGAGAACACAGGCAGTAATTTCTGGCATTGGTCATAGCAACATTTTTCAGTATTTTCCTGAAGCAAGGGAAACAAAAGCAAAAACAAACCATTGGGACTACATCAAAATAAAACACATGTTCACAGCAAAAGAAACAATCAACAAAACAAAAAGACAACCTACTATATAAAGAAGGTATTTGCCAATGACATATCTGACAGAGTTAGTATCCAAAATATATAAAAAACTTACACAACTTGGGGCACCTGGGTGGCTCAGATGGTTAAGCATCTGCCTTCGGTTCAGGTCATGATCCCAGGGTCCTGGGATCCAGTCCCACATCGGGCTCCTGGCTCAGAGAGGAGCCTGCTTCTCCCTCTCCCTCTGCCTCTCTCCCTGCTCATGCTTTCTCTCTCTCTCTCTCTCTCTGTATCTCTGTGTCTCAAATGAATAAATAAAATCTTAAAAAAGAAAAAAAAACTTACACAACTCAACACCAAAAAAAACCTAAATAATTCACTTAAAAATGGGCAGAAGATATGAACAGACATCTCTCCAAAGAAGACATCCAGATGGCTGACACATAAAAAGATGCTCAGCATGACTCATCATCAGGGAAATGCAAATCAAAACCACAATGAGATAACACCTTACACCTGTTAGAATGGCTAAAATAACACAAGAAACAAGTGTTGACGAGGATGTGGAGAAAAAGGAACACTTGTACACTGTTGGGGGGAATGTGAGCTGGCACAGCCACTGTGGAAAACAGTATGAGGGTTCCTCAAAAAATTAAAAATAGAACTACCCTATGATCCAGTAATTCCACTACTGGGTATTTACCCAAAGAATATGAAAACACTAACTGGAAAAGATATATGCACCCCATTGCAGCATTATTTATAATAGTTAAAATACAGAAGCAACTCAAGTGTCCACTGACAGACGAATGGGTAAAGAAGACATGATACAGGGTGCCTGGGTGGCTCAGTGGGTTAAGCACCTAACTCTTGATTTCAACTCAGGTCATGATCTCGGGGTCATGTGAGATCAAGCTCCATGTCAGGTTCTGCACTCTGTCCACAGTTTGCTTGTCCCTCTCCCTCCTCCTCTGCCCCTCCCCTTGCTCGCTCTAAAAATGAAAAAAATCGGGGCGCCTGGGTGGCTCAGTCTGTTAGGCGTCTGCCTTCAGCTCAGGTCATGTTCCCAGGGTCTTGGGATCGAGCCTCACATCAGGCTCCCTGCTCAGTGGGAAGTCCGCTTCTGCTTCTGCTTCTGCCTCTCCCTCTGCCTGCCGCTCCACCTACTTGTGCTCTATCAAATAAATAAAAATAAATAAATAAAAATGAAAAAAACCTTTAAAAAAAAAAAAGATGTGATACACACACACACACACTGGAATATTACTCAGCCATAAAAAGGTTGCAAAAACATGGATAAATTTAGAGGATATAATGCTAAGTGAAGTCAGTCAGTCAGAGAAAGACAAATGCCATACAATTTCATTCATGCAGAATTTAAGAAAGAAAACAAACAAGAAACAAACAAAAACTAGACTCTTAAATATAGAGGACTGGTGGTTACCAGAGGGGAGATGGGTGGGGGATGGGTGAAACAGGTGAAGGGGATGCAGGATGCACTTATCATGATGAGCACTGAGTAATGTACAGAATTGTCAAATCGGGGGTGCCTGGGTGGCTCAGTTGGTTAAGCATCTGCCTTCGGCTTAGGTCATGGTCTCGGGGTCCTGGGATGGAGCTCCAAGTTGGGCTCCCCGCTCAGGGAAGAGTCTGTTCTCCATCTGCCCCACCCTCTCCCCCTGCTCCTGCACACCACATGTGCGCTCTTTCTCTCCCAAATAAATAAAATATTAAAAAAAAAACAATTGTCAAATCACTATACTGTACACCTGATATAACACTGTACATTATACTGGAATTAATAAATTAATGTAATACACTATATCAACAAAAACCACATGATCATGTCAATAAAAGCACCTGACAAAAGCACTTAACACATAAAAGCACTTAACATGGGGCGCCTGGGTGGCTCAGTCGTTAAGCGTCTGCCTTGGGCTCAGGTCATGATCCTGGGGTCCTGAGATAGAGCCTCACATCAGGCTCCCTGTGTGGCGGGAAGTCTGCTTGTCCCTCTCCCACTCCCCCCCGCTTGTGTTCCTGCTCTCACTATCTCTCTCTCTGTCAAATAAATGACTAGAATCTTAAAAAAAAAAAAAAAAAAAGCACTTAACACATAAAAGTACTTAACAAAATCCAATATCCATTCCTGATAAAAGTGCTTAATAGCAAATAGAAGGAAACTTCCTCAAGCCATTAAAAGGTGTCTACAAAAAAAAAAAAAACCTGTATCTAACACTGTATGTAATGATTAAAGACTATACTTTCTCCTTAATATCAGGAACAAGACAAGGAGGTCCACTCCCACCACAACTACTCAACATGGTACTGGAGGTTCTATTCAGACAACAAGGCAATCAATCAATCAATCAATCAATAATCATCCAGATTGGAAAGAAAGAAGGCAAAATGTATTTGCAGATGACATGTGCAACAACATAGAAAATCCAACAGAATCTACTCTAAAACTTATAGAACTAATAAGTAATTTTTACAAGAATTATAGATATAGGAACCAAAATCAATACACACACCCATATGATTCAGTCATTTCACTTCCAGGTATTTACTCAAGATGAAAGCATATGTCCATTTATAGGCTTTTACAATGTTCTTAGCAGCTTTATTTCTAACAGACAAAAACTGGTAACAATTCAAATGTCCATCAACAGGCGAATGGATTAACTGTGGTATATCCATACAATGGATATAAAGCAATACTAAGAAATAACTATTGATACCTGCTATATTACGGTTGAATCTGAAAATAATTATGCTGACTGAAATAAGCTAGCCCTCTTCCCCCCAACAGAGTTCCTACCATATGATTCCATTTACATAAAATTTTAAAAATGCAAAACTAATTCACCGTAACAGGAAGCAGTGATTCTCTGGAGGTGAAGTAGGGTATGGTGAGGCAAGAGACAAGGATTACAAAGGGTATGAGGAAACAACTGGAGGTTTTAGATATGTTCACTACTTTGATTATGGTAATGGCCTCCTGTATGTATACATATATCAGAATTTATCAAATTGTACATTTTAAATGTATACAGTATGGCAATTATACCTTAACAGTTGTTTTGACTTTTTTTTTCTAAAGTACCACTTTGATAACAGTCTATATGACACTTCACTTGAAGGTTTTTTTTTCAGAACTAGTTTCTAAAGACATCTCCACAATATCCCAAAGTATCTGTTCTCATTCATAGGATATTAATGTGAAGGAGGAGATTCTCGGATCATTCTCCTGCCAAGGATTCAATGTCTGACTGCTATAGCAAAAGAAATGTCTGCCATGACAATGTCTTGAAGGGTCACATGCAGAAGTGCTAGCTCTAAAGAGGCATTTGAGCATGGTCCACCAACTAAAGGAGTTCTGTAGCTATCATGATTTGACCTCAAAATACTCTGTAAATTGTAGCTGCCATGCAGAGAAAAGGACCAAAGTGAATACAGATTGACATGTCACTTATCTCCTCTGAGCCTGAGATTTTTCATCTAGAAAATGAGAGCACTGGCCTTGAAGCAGTGATTTCCAATCATTCTGTGCCAGCCTAACACTGGGGGACTTGTTAAAACACAGAATCCTGGGTCTCACCCACATAGATTCTAACTCAATAGGTCTGGGATAGAGCCTGGGGACATATTGTTAAATCCTGGCATAAAACAAGATTTGGGAAATTCTGGCCTAGATATTTTAGGTCCTTCCAGCCACAACATTATTCAAGCATTATTTCCAAAGGTTGCAATGAGACATTTCAAGTGGGGTGTATGGCAGCCATAAGGTCAAAGCGAGGTAAAACAGCAGTAGCCTATATAATGTATACCACAAGAAGGCCCTAATGCTTAATGTTTAAGGGAACCTCTTTAAATTTTACAGATTTGGAAGAAATAAGTTTAAATTTTTTTAAGATTAGTTTTAAGCATGTTATAAATAGGTTATTTCTAGTTAATCACTGCATTATTTATCTTTACTCCTCTTCATACTTGCCAGAGACCCTAAGGACTGATTAGGTCTCCTGAGGTCTTTCTGTTTATTCTAAAGCAATTTTCTCCCCCCCTTATTCTTGGGCCATTTTAGAACAGAGTGGAAATCAGAGATTCTATAGAGCCAAAGATGTAGTCCCATTCTCTTTGTAGCTTCAAAACAGAATAGCAAAGCTTAAAGCAACAGAAAGTTAAAGATATCTGCAAAACCTTCAGAGCTTGAAAGTGAAAAAATTTCTCCCAAATCTCATAAAATCATATACCAAATTCCACTCCAACAAAGTCAAAAGGTTCTCATATTGTCACCTCATCTCTGCTTCTACCACTTTGATACAAAATAATACCATTTTTTAGAAATATTAAAGTTCAAATGAAATCATTTCTTCCTCTACCAAACTGGTTTCTTATATTACTTGATATAATAGATTACTAAATCATTCAAAAAATTTAAGTATTATATAATTCACCTGTTGGATAACCACATATTTTTAATATTTGTTTAAATATTCTAAATATAGATTAAAATATTTTCACAGCCAATAGCATCAAGTTATTGCAGGTGAATCCTGAATTTAGTCTTTATCCTAAAATTCTATTAAAATTCGACACCTCTGGACATAACTGCAATTGAAAATCTGTTTCCAAAAGGATTACATGAATCAGACAGAAATAGAAAAATATACCTGTTAAAGTTGTGTATGAATAAATGTGAACAGCATGCAAATCAACTTTTATCTCTAAACTTTATTTCTGATTGTGCCCCAAACAGACAAGCCAATGAATGATTTAATACCTTGGGTATGTTTTGTGCCACTAGGCAAAGTAACCTAATTCTCTTAATTCCTGGAATTGGCTGCTGTTCCAAAACTAGGAGGATTGCATTGAAAGTGGATGTGGCATACTATAATACAATTAATACGCTGCAGAAAGAAAAGTAAGCTTAATTTTATTCAGCAGATAAACTAATATATTTTGTTGCCATTTGCAAACCAGGTTGTAAACAACTATAAGCTGCCCCATATTCCTTGATCTTTCACACATTCTGTACAAAATAACTCTTCTAATGATGATCCTAAGGAAAACTTTTAAGATGGGAAGGCTATCACGGTAATTTTATAATTTATATATCCTTGTAATAAACAAGTTAGTCAATCCACTCCAGAAAGAGAAAATAATTGTCTCCATATTAACTAAATATATGCATCTATTATGCACATTAATATAAAATTCATGATAAAAAGTACAAGTGTCAAGGGGGAAATGTCATATAAATAACTTTCAAACTTGTTAGACACACTTACTCTCTTACATACTGCCCCCAGACACATTTCTCCCACATCCTTTTTTCCTTAATTGCTGACATCTACAAGCAAAATATTTTGGGGACATTCGTTTCTCTCCTTTTGCTTCATTCACCAAATCTGACCAGCCCACAAATTCTCACTCGATGTGGAGCTAAACATGCCTAAAACCAAACAACTGCCTTGGGACTCTAGCACCCCTGAACATATGGGACATAGAAAGGGGGGGAAATAGCATATATTTATTCATTCCTTTGATCATTTTAATTAAGTTTCTGTCCAAGGACATTGCTTAGACTCAAAATGTTACAATAAATGCTCTCAACAAATCTTTACTTAACCCACTAACTAAAATGACCCAATTCTCAATTTGTTTTGTAAAATATATTGATGCTATAGAATACTAATTGATAGCCACTCTCAAGCCCACCACTGCTTCTGCCTCAACCAGCTTAAGTATATGCTGTTTATTCCAAAGCTAGTTTTGCCCATTGTACTTCTCACTATGATATTCACTATAAATGTTAAGTAAACCAATGAAATGATTAAAAAAGAAAGGGCTGTGACTTAATGGAGTTGCTAAAAGTTACTGTCAAATTAGGGGTAGGCAAGCCAACTATATTATATAAGACTAACACCAGTGGGGAGGGGGGAGACGAGTCTGCAACACTGGCTTATGAAACAAATATAATGAAAAACTTTTTTTTTTTAAAGATTTTATTTATTTATTTGAGAGAGAGAGAATGAGAGACAGAGAGCAGGAGAGGGAGGAGGGTCAGAGGGAGAAGCAGACTCCCTGCTGAGCAGGGAGCCCCATGCGGGACTCGATCCCGGGACTCCAGGATCATGACCTGAGCCGAAAGCAGTCGCTTAACCAACTGAGCCACCCAGGCGCCCCAAATATGATGAAAAACTTTAATCAGCAGAGTGAAACTGATACTCAAGAAAAGGTCTGACCTTCTACCAAAAGATTGGCAAATGAATCTATATATTAACTTAAAACATGTTTTAAAGATTTGTTTTATGTTCATATATACTATTTTTCATTCTTCTCGATTTTATTCAGGTGTATGACTATAGTTCCTGACAGTACCAGACAAAAAGGGGTTTCTACTCTAGTCAAAAAAAAAAAAAAAGGAAGGGTCCATGTTTACTTAGTGAATCCGAATATCACATTCAATTTCTAGCAGCACAACCCTCAAAAGGGATTTACTATACATAAAACATTAAGGAACCTGAATGGACTCCCTAAATAATCACTTTAAGAGAAAAAAATCTCAAGCTTATAGTGCTAAGGGAAAAGAAAAAAGTCTGACACACACATATACATGCTTACATATACACATACATACATATCACACATATATATCAAGGTTTGCTGTTGATAAGAATGTTTTTTCCCCTGGGAATATTACTGAAATAATGTAAAATAGATTACTACTCCAACTTTTATGTTAAGAAAAAGGACAAGAAAACAGCCCATCTAATATATAGATAAGCATGTTGATCTATTCTAATTCTATAAGGAAAGAACACAAAACAAGAAAAATGTAAAACTGGCGGGGGGGGGGGGGGGGGGGGAATGCAGAGAATCAAACAAAGGCCGAAAAAGCAAGTCAGGTACCGAAGCCAAATAGAAATATACAACCAGAACAAAAAAGGACAGTAGAAGGAAAAACTGAAGGACAAAGAACATAAATATACAAAGGAATAGATAAATACATAGAAATTTTCATAAAACTCAATCATGAGATTCTATTTAGGATAAAAACAATGTCTACGTTACACATTTGCAACTACAGATTCAAATAGAAACATTAGCTGTTTGCATTAAGCCAAAGTTTCCCAAGCTTGATATGCATGGAGAAATGATAGGCTACTTTTTAAAAATTACAAATAAGTCTGACTCTCTGAAAATGGTCAGTCCTCATTCTCTACAAACCAATTTGCTAATTCACAGTGATGAAAGTAATGCTCTATTAAGACCTTATATATACCTACATCTGTACCTAGGTATCTAAATCTATACGGCTACTTTTTTTAAAATAAAAGAACAGCATTTATTCATTCAATTCTCCCTATCTTAAATTTCCTCCTCTCCATTTCTCTTGTCCCTATCTTCAGAAAGGCTACCCATTCTCCTTCAAGACCTAGTTTAATACATACTTCTTTAGGGCACTTGGATGGCTCAGTGGGTTAAGCAGCATTTTTGATATCAGCTCAGGTTAGTGAGTTCAAGCCCCGCACTGGGCTCCACGCTGGGTGTGCAGCCTACTTTAAAACAAAACAAAACAAGGGGCACCTGGGTGGCTCAGATGGTCAAGCATCTGCCTTCGGCTCAGGTCCCGATCCCAGGGTCCTGGGATCGAGCCCTGCATCGGGCTCCCTGCTTCGGAGGGTGTCTGCTTCTCCCCCTCCTTCCTGCTCGAGCTCTCTCTCACTATCTCTGTCCTTCTCAAATAAATAAGTAAAATATTAAAAAATAATAAAATAAAACAAAACATACGTACTTCCTTCATGAAGTTTTCTTGGTTTCCTGTCAGCAAAGACTAAACTGTCTCTCTCCTCTGAGTATGAGAATTTTATATCATTCACAATTATTATCATATTCAAATACCCTTTCTGGAGATGTACATTCATTCATTCATTTTCAAAAAAGTGTCTGCAAAATACCCCATTCTGAATATCTGTAGCTTGTCAGTTATTCTTTGAGGTAGAAATGCAAAAGGAGAACAGTTCTTTTTCAAAAGTGAAAAAGTGTTTTTCCTTGAGACAACAATCATATTTCAGGACACAAATACTCCCCATTTCATCATATACAATACTGGGTAAAAGTGATTACATGGGTAGAAATTCAGTAAGTTTACTAATTTTTTCTACTTCATCAAGGACATTGAATGAAATCAGCTCTTTTCTTTGAGTTTGTGGTGGTGAAGAATGCAATGATTCCTAGTACAGTTTGGTGCCATACCACAGATTCACACTGAGGAACCATCAGTTTTACCCACCACTGCTTCTGTGCTATCAGAGCAAGTATCAGCACAATGAAAAAAGGAAAAGAGCATCTTATTATGATGAAAATAGTTATGAAAGTACAGGTCCACCGCCCACATTTTGAGAAACATTTTACTAAAATTATAAACTCTTTGGGCCAAGAAATTCATTTACTTATAACAATGCCTTGACACAATAAAGCTGTTAATACAAGAAGGAAGGTTTTAATGAAAAAAACACTGGTGGGCGCCTGGGTGGCTCAGCTGGTTAAGCGACTGCCTTCGGCTCAGGTCATGATCCTGGAGTCCCTGGATCGAGTCCCACATCGGGCTCCCTGCTCGGCAGGGAGCCTGCTTCTCCCTCTGACCCTCCCCCCTCTCATGTGCTCTCTCTCTCATTCTCTCTGTCTCAAATAAATAAATAAAATCTTTAAAAAAAAAAAAGAAAAAAAACACTGGTAACATGGGTAAATAAATATAAACTAATCTGGAGGCTACAGAAAGTGATTGCATTACCATCTTAACAAATGCTTAGAAAAAAGATGACAATGAAGGCCTATCTATCTAACCATTTCCATTAACCAACTAAAAAACTCAACATTCTTTCACTTACCACAGAAACAGAGCTTGGCTTATAGTATTAACTATGGCCATCTTTTTAACAATTATTTTATAAGAAATTTAATAGCTTAAGCAAAAATTAAAAGTGTTTATACAAGATATTTTTAACCTCACACAAACAATGAATCATGGAACACCATATCAAAACTAATGATGTAATGTATGGTAATTAACATAACAATAAATTTTTTTAAAAAAGATATTTTTAACCTCTTTTATGGTCATTGGATTATCCATTCTATGAAAAAGAATGTCAAAAAATTTTTACTCCATTTAGAGAATCCATTCAACAAATATTTATTTATTTATAAATATTTTATTTATTTGGGGGGAGAACACAAGGGGAGAAAGGCAGAGGGAGAAGCAGATCCCCCACTGAGCAAGGAGCTGACATGGTGTCAGATCCCAGGACCCTGAGATCACAAGACCTGAGCCGAAGGCAGACAAATAACCGATTGAGCCACCCAGGCGCCCCAACAACAAATAGTTATTGAAGGCCTGGAATAAATAAGGCACTCTATTATATGTTTTGGGCTTATAGGGAGGAATAAAATGTGGTCTCTTCCTTAGGTCTCTTTCCCTCCTGACACAGGTCAGGAGAGAAAAGGCTGAGAAACACATGTCAAGAAAAGCTAAAATAGCCTTTTTATAGCCAAAATATATTGAACCTTGGGGCACCTGGGTGGCTCAGTCGTTAAGCATCTGCCTTCAGTTCAGGTCATGATCCCAGGGTCCTGGGATCGAGCCCCGCACGGGCGAGCTCCCTGCTCAGTGGGAAGCCTGCCTCTCCCTTTCCCACTCCCTCTGCTTGTATTCCCTCTCTCACTGTCTCTCTGTCAAATAAATAAATAAAATCTTTAAAAAAAAAAAAAATATATATATATATATATATAGAACCATAATGGCCACTTAAAAATAAGTGAGTTAGTGTTAATGTATAGATGTAGAGAAAATTCGTGAAAATGGCTTACATCAGGGCGCCTAGGTGGCTTAGTCAGTTAAGCGTCTGCCTTTGGCTCAGGTCATGATCTGAGGGTCCTGGCATTGAGCCCCAAATAGGGCTCCCGCTCAGCAGGGAGTCTGCTTGTCCCTCTTCCTCTGCCCCTCCCCCCGCACTCACTTGCATGCTCTCTCTTCTAATAAATAAATAAAATCTAAAAAAAAAGCATCAAAAGAAAAAGAAAATCTAATTCACACAAATATTCAAAAACTTTTAGCTTTACTAAAGATACAAAAAAGAAAGGCAAATCATAGCTTTAAGAAATCCATCAAGAAATCTTAGGATAAAGCCTACCTGATCTGTGTTTATTTAACCAAGACTTTTAGCATGTCTCCCACCAAAATAAAACAAAAACAAAACAAAAGCTAATACACTAACTAATGTGTCCAAACTGCCAGTAAAGAAAGCGGGGCTCAGTTGGTTAAGCGACTGCCTTCGGCTCAGGTCATGATCCTGGAGTCCCTGGATGGAGTCCCGCATCAGGCTCCCTACTCGGCGGGGAGTCTGCTTCTCCCTCTGACCCTCCTCATGTGCTCTCTCTCTCATTCTCGCTCTCTCAAATAAATAAATAAAATCTTTAAAAAAAAAAAAAACCTTTATAAAAAAAAAAGCCTAAAAACAGCAAAGTTGGGGTCACTTTGCTACAGATGGAAGGTAGACTAGATGGTGTTATTTCTGACAGGTCAGAACTCTAGTGTTATTCACCTGTAGTGCTTAACAAAGAAAGCAGTCAATAAATAAGTGTGAACTGATGAGGCATCTACACTGCATGACAGGCAGTGCCAGAATGGAATATTCTTTGTACTCAATTCTTTTTTTTTTTTTTAAGATTTTATTTATTTATTTGACAGAGAGAGATCACAAGTAGGCAGAGAGGCAGGCAGAGAGAGAGGGGGAAGCTGGCTCCCTGCTGAGCAGCCCTCTGTGGGGCTCAATCCCAGGACCCTGAGATCATGACCTGAGCCGAAGGCAGACGCTTAACTGACTGAGCTACCCAGGTGCCCCTGTACTCACATTCTTAACCATTACCAGGTGATGATGAGGTTATTTGGAGGAACTTAAAGAGAACAAAGACCATATATTTTAGGTAGTTAGATAAGACTCTGGATTTGATGAAGTTTACTGGATTGCTCTCTGAGAATATAAAATAAAGCACTCTTTAATATCCACCTTCTCAAACATCAATGGCTAACTTACAAAAATTTAATGTCCTCAATTGATAACATGAGATATCCAATCACTGAACTTGAATTTATAATAAGTATTTATATGAAAAAATCACTTTAGAGGAAAAATTAGAATTCAAACTATTACTGAATTAGAATTCAAACATTATATTATTATAATACACTAATAAAATCAATTTGGTTGACTTAGTTATTGCTAAGTAAGCTATTTAAATATCATCTTAATGGCCATCTTTTATTTAGCTTCCAATATCCAAGTATAATTAGAACACTCACAAATGTGGATCCGTAGAATATTAAATTCCACCTGTTTATGTCCAAAATTACTGATTTCATTTTTTTCAAAAGCCAATCAAATGTATTACATTAATTTTTATTTATTTATTTTTAAAGATTCTATTTATTTATTTGACTGAGAGAGACACAGCGAGAGAGGGAACACAAGCAGGGGGAGTGAGAGAGGAAGAAGCAGGTTTCCCGCTAAGCAGGGAGCCCGATGCGGAGCTCGATCCCAGAACCCTGGGATCATGACCTGAGCCCAAGGCAGGCACCCAACGACTGAGCCACCGAGGCGCCCTACATTAATTTTTTAATGCTACATTCTCTATACTTTTAATAAAATAGAACTCAGAACCCATTAACTCATTACTTTACAAAATGTTATCATTTCTCTTAACTTTTAAAAACATGAATTTGAAATCAAGAATCACTAGTTAACTGTAACACACCATGCGATTAAAAATATACAACTCTAGCAACCTTATATCCTTGCCGATGTAAAACACTGCCATTTCAAACAGTTCGTCTTTCAAAGTAAGTTAGTGATATGGTTGATCAATAGTTATTAACATGTACTTAGCTCTTACAATGTTCCAAAGATTGCGTTTAAGTGTTCCACATGTATTACTGAATTTAAACCTCACAACAAGCCCAAAAGATAGGCACAATTATCTTCATTAGAGATGAAAAAAAGGAGACCTGGAGGGGCGCCTGGGTGGCTCAGTCGTTAAGCGTCTGCCTTTGGCTCAGGTCATGATCCCATGAGCCTGCTTCTCCCTCTCCCACTCCCCCTGCTTGTGTTCCCTGTCTCAGTGTCTCTCTCTCTGTCAAATAAATAAATAAAATCTTAAAAAAAAAAAAAAAAGGAGACTTGGAAAATTTAAAGAATTTGCCCCAAATTAGATGGCAAGTAAAGTGGCAAAATCCAATTACAAAGCCTGAGCTCTTACCCCCTACATATTCACTATCTCCCAAACAGGGTTGCCATTGTGGTTGGCTGAGGAAGGGAAGAGAAAGAGAAAGAGAAGTTCTATCTAGTCACAAAATAAATAAATGTTGGAGGCTCCTGGCTGGTTCTAGTTGGTAGAGCATGCAAGTCTTGATCTTAAGGTCGTGAGTTCAAGCCCCACATTTGGGCATAGAGCTTACTTTCAAAAAAAAAAAAAAAAAGGGTAGTAGATACTCAAATATGTCTGATTTGATTCAATCCATTAGAGTTATGTTAAAAGTAAAGACAAACACTGAGTGCTCAAATCTTGGTTTTTAGTATCATTCTCCACTATAAGGAACAAGGTTGAATAGCTGATTTAAGGTCTGGGGTTATAGGTTCAAGCCCCACAGTGGGTGTAGGGATTAATTTAAAAAAAAAAAATCTCTTGGGGTGCCTGGGTGGCTCAGTCGGTTAAGTCAGTTAAGTGGCCAGCTTTTGATTTCGGCTCAGGTCCTGATCTCAAGATCCTGGGATTGAGCCCTGCAGTGGGCTCCGCATTCAGGGGGGAGTGTGCTTGAGATGGTCTCTCTCCCTCTCTCTCTGCCCCTCCCCCCACTCACATACCCTGTCTCTCTAGAATAAATAAATCTTTAAAATCTTTTTAAAAAATGACAGGATTATGTCAAGAGACACAGGAACCAACTGAAAGAGCTCCCAAAGGCCAAAGCTAGAACAATTTAAACAAAATTTAGTACTGGATTATAACTCAACATATAAAATATCCTAAGTCCATATGGATAGAAATAAATAAATGAGGAAGAACAGACAAATCTCCCACACAGAAGAATTCCAAATAATGCATGTATATACTCCACCCTCAAGGAGGTGGAACATTAACTTCCTACTCCTTAAATATAGGCATATGCCTAGTGACTTCCTTCCAAAAAGTATGGTATGATAAAGAGGGAACAAGAGTAACTCTACAGTGGAGAAACCAGACAAACACTATCTTGGCCAGGTGATAAAGGCTAACATCATCAGTAATAAGTCATCTATAAATCATTTACACTTGTTATGAGAATGATCCTTTACCTGTGGTCTTCCTCCCAAAAACCCATAAACAACCCTAACCATGAGAAAAATATCAGACAAATCCCAGCTGTGGGATAGTCTACAAAATACCTGATCAAGTACTTCTCAAAGCTGACAAGGTCATCAAAAACAAAGAAAAGTCTGAGGGGGCGCCTGGGTGGTTCAGTTGGTTAAGCATCTGACTCTTGCGACTCTTGGTTTCGGCTCAGGTCATGATCTCATGGTCACTGGGCTCTGTGCTCAGGGTGGAGTCTGCTTCAGATTCTGTCTCCCTTTCCCTCCCCCCCTGCCCCTCCAGGCTCACGTGCTCTCATGCTCTCTCTCTAATAAATAAATAAAATCTTAAAAAAAAAAAAAATCTGAGAAACTGTCACAGCCAAAGGGAGCCTAAGGAGACATGACAACTGAATGTAATGTCCTATCCTAGAAATATGGGACAGAAAAAGAACATTAAGTAAAAACTAAAGAAATATGAATAAAGAATGGACTTTAGTTAATAAGAAATCAATGTTGGCTCATTAATTTTGACAAATGCACCATACTAAGGTAAGATGTTACTAACAGAGGAAACTGGGTGTGGGGCATGAGAATTCTCTGTACCATCTTCATGATTTTTCTGTAAACCTAAAACTGTTCTAAAGTAAAACATTTGTGGGGTGCCTGGGTGGCTCGGTCGTTAAGCATCTGCCTTCGGCTCAGGTCATGATCCTGGAGTCCTGGGATGGAGCCCCACATGAGGCTCCCTGCTCCGCGGGAAGCCTGCTTCTCCCTCTTCCACTCCCCCCTGCTTGTGTTCCCTCTCTCGCTGTGTCTCTCTCTGTCAAATAAATAAATAAAATCTTTAAAAAATAATAAAAATAAAAAAAATAAAGTAAAACATTTGGAAAAGGGGGGGAGGGGCACCTGGCTGGTTCAGTAGGAAGAGCATGCAACTCTCAATCTCGGGGTCATGAGTTTAAGCTCCACACTGGGTATAGACATTACTTAAAATCTTAAAAAATAAATTAAAAAAATAAAAATCCGTGAGTCCATACTCATAGACTCAGAAATTCTCAAATCCTTCCTAGTATATGCTACCATCATTGTCAGTTTGCTCTAATTTAAGCCTATGTTCCCAGGAGAGATTGGAATACTGCTGGTCTCAATTCTTCATTTAAAAAAAGGGAGTTCAAGAGTTTGTATTCTTTTCAAGGATATACACTGCCAAAATAAAGAATTGCTAATGTAGCACTAATCTACCAGGAAGCCTATCAAGAAACAACTCACAGGAGCTAAGTGTACAAAAAAAAGAGCTCTGACATCACTAGAATCAAAGGAAAAAGAATTTTTTAAAGATTTAAGATATGAAGATCATTTTATAATTTTTCATAAAACCTAAGTAGCTAAGTTAAAAAATAAAATGAAAGCTACCTTTTTCAATGTCAGCTTTAACGTCAAAAAGTCCCAAGTAAAATGAAGGGTAGAAGGATCATTTTAGGTAGAAAAAAGGTTTACTCTCACCGAGAAACAGCCTTGAGGTATTCTATAAATTTATTTCTGATTTCAGCTGAAAAAAGTGAAGAAACAAATAATCATGTCTTTATAAATTCCAATGCTACAGTGATTCACAGGAAAGAAAAAAACCTACTATGTTGAGACTTACTAAACAGGAAAAATAACTTATCAAGCCCCATGTGCACAATGGAATGTTACAAAAATCATAAAACAAACTCATAGATGTTAAATGTTATACATTAAGTATAAAGTTTATAGTGTCTGTTATTGTTAAGAAACCTAAGGGGATATTATGGTTGTATGTTGTATAATAACTCCTCTTTCCACTCTCTACTCCACTAAAAAGATCTGTATGCATGTGATGCAATGCCTTCTGGATGTTATTCTAATGTCTGATGCAAAAATATGCTTTTCTGTTCCTGTACTGAAACATAGCTGTTTCTGGCACACATTTAGTATTTGCCCTCTTTTGTGATACAATCTGATTGACCTGCAGAATGTACCAAGGGCAATTACTGTCACCATACAAAAGAACACGGGTTAAAACAATATTCTGAGAGTGGAAGTGGAATTATAATTTAAATGAAATTTCAGATTTAATACATCCAAACAGTTTAAGTTAAATGCAAAAACGAATTATGTGCTTACAAATATAAAGTTGGGGCTGATTTTGTTTATTGCCTCAGAATATTCAGAATTTGGTTTACCTTTCTATATTAGGCCCTACAAATTCAACATTTAAAGAGATCAATGAGAAAGTAAACTGTTCTGTTGTACAGGTGTCCCAAAGCTCTTGCCTATTCCCATTCCCTTCCTCTCCATCCCCCTTCTCCAACCTGATTAAAAACGTAAAAAGAGGCCAACTGAGAATCCCACGGCCACATACTGGGCATCATTGTAGTCCTAGTGATCCTCCTTTCCTCAGGAGCATTCATTTCTAAAACCTTAATGACACTCTGTCACATTCTCGTGAAAAGGAGAGGAAAAACTGCCATTAAAGGCTGTGTTCATTATAATCAGTGACTTCTTAAAAATGTTTGCAGTCAAGCAGTGATGTATCCTTGGGACTTCTTTCAGAGCTTGAGTCTTTTAGTAGCTTCTTAACGTTTCAGGAAATTTCTGTGCACAGGAAATTATGAGAAATGCTTAAAATTGCTTAGGGATTTTTTAAAAAAATAAGAAAAAGCAAAAACAAAAGAGAACATGGCAATGTTAAATTTATGTGTTTCCCATTTGCTATTTAAAGTATCTGTCAAAGCAACTTAAATATATTTTTATATAAAGGCAAAATGACACATGAACTATTAAGAACCTCAAATGGTAATAGAATATCCTCAAAGTAGCATATTACATGCAAAACACTATAAAGAAAATAAGCTACCGAAGAACCAAAATTATTCTATGTATGATGTGAGCACAACAGTCTTTTCCTCAGGTAATAATAGTATTCCTGGGAATTCCCCAATCTAAAAGCCTGGATAGATTTCAGAAAAATATAAGGAGCTGAAAACCATCACCTAATTCTTACTTTTGTCAGTTTTGTTTGTTTTGGGGTGGTGGAACACAGTTATTTTTATCCCTAAAAAAAAAAAAAAAACAAAGAGGGAAAGAAGGGGAAAATAAAGGGAAATATTATTTAGTACCTCAAAAATTTTGCAATGTTTGATACAGATATTCTTAAATTTGCCATGTTCAATCTACCCAATGTAAGACCCAAATTTCTTTAGACAACTATGTGAAGCACTTGTTTATTCCTTATGCATTTCTCCCCAATTTATAAAACAAAACCCTACATACTCTACAAAATAATATAGGTTTAATTAATTTTAATGAAATTAAACTGTTAATTTATTGCAAAACTAGAAGCGGAAAATAAAATCAGACTCCAAAAGTAATCAATTAGACAAAGGCTTTGGCTATCGTATAGGATGCTCTTTAGAGCTAGAACAGAAAGGCTTACAACAGAAACCATTCTAACAGGTTTAGTTTATCTTTAGACTGTATTTAGGAATTTTACCCTCCATTTAATAAATTCAGAGTCCATTATTATTTAAAATCACACAAGCTGTGCCCATTCATCAGCACTGCCACCAATTTAAATCCTAAATCGTAGTGACTTACAAAAAGCGCAAAGAATTTTGGGACTTACAGTGAACTCTTTCTGAATCGCCTTGTCTCCAGAAAAAAACTGAATCCCCAAATGGATCCCTTGCTATTCACATACTTGCGGGCCACCTATTTCTTGCCACCAATTTGAATGTGGCTCAAAGAGTACAAAATATTAGCCTAAGCCTTTGTTTCTCCAACTTTTTAAGAAATGCATAAACCACTTTAGAAAAGTTCTCTTGAACTTCAAACTGGTCCACAAATCCCAAATTTAGAACCACTGACTTAAGAAACTGAAGTCATTCTACAACAAATGTCTTTCAGTTGTGAATTATCAGTGCAAAGTGTTATCTTTAAAACTGCTATAATACCTTTTTTAAAAAATCAACATAACCATACAAATTTTAACAGTTCTTAAGGAACTCAAAGACTATCCCCTCAAAATGGACCCTAGGAGTTTGAGGAACCTCTTTATTCAAAATTGAAATAAGAGTCTGCTGTTCCCCTTATCATATTACAGTTTATCCTCCCTACATATCCCTACCCAAATGAAAGCAGTTATCTTTCATTTTCTGCACCCCCAACAGCTCTCTTATACCACTCATCTCTTGTCTCTTCTCTTAAACTACCAGATCTTTGAGGTCAGGGTCTATACCTGGTTCATCTCTATACGGATCAGCACACCTTACAAGGTGACTCCCAAGAGGCCCTGATTATTTGTTGGCTGAATTCATGAATGTGGAATATATTCCTTTGGCTACTATTTGCTCTCAGATTATTTAGGTCTTTGTTCCCAATCACTTAAATAATCAAAAGTTTACAGACTTTTCAATTCCTACAACATGCTTATCCAGTTAAAAAAAACAACAGAAGAATTCTCTGTATGAAGAAAACAATCACCAATAGTTTAAGATACCAGAAGTCAGTAAAAGATACAAATATAAACATCACTACCATCAGTGCTCCTATAGAGCATCTTTCTAGAAGAGACAAAAATTCCGTTATAATCAAACTCTGATATGTTACAATGTATTAAAAATTCACTGGTAAATGGTGTGATTTTAAACCTAAATGTTTTTAAGTGGTCAATGGGTCTGACTGAACCAAAAAAATCATAGTATATAAATGACTATTTTGCGAATAAGGATCTACAGTACCTTTCATGCAAAATGAAAACTCATCAAATACAATAAGATAAAATAAAATAAAGCTTTCTTTTCCCTTCAAAAGCCACAAAGGTTTGGTCTATATTAAAAAGCCATAGAAAAATAATCAATTCTAAGTTACTATACAGTAACTCAAATAGGGATAGTTCCTTAGATGCTAATAAAAAGTACTATACGAGCTATTACTTTTAATCCTACCATGATTGTCATTCCTTTTACAAAATAAAGTCATCTGCATTGTAGGAAATGTAAAAGCCCAAAAGGTTAAAGCTTTGGATATAAAATTTAGCTAGCAGACTCAAATACTAAATCTCTATATCCTATTCACTCTTCACTCAACTTCCATTTATTTTTTGGGGATTTAAGGGTTTTTTTCCTACTTGTTTTAATTTTGTGGAATAAGTAAAATAACACACCCATATCTGTTAGACAATATTAGAAACGTTCAACAAAGTGATTTTTGTGGGGTTTTTTTGCTGTATATGTTAAGCCTCACCTGATTAGACAGAAAAAGTATGAAATAAAAGTAGTTTTTATGGGACAAAACGTTTTTCGCCTACATTACAATGTCCATTATCCCTAGAACTTTATAAAGAAAGACTGTTCTGTAGTAGATTTAAGATGAAACACTACTACTTGAAATTCCCAAACTTCCACTGAACTGTTTTTAAAATAATATAATTTAAAGGTGTTTGGGGGATGCCTGGGTGGCTCAGTCGGTTAAGCGTCTGCCTTCGGCTCAGGTCACGATCCCAGGGTCCTGGGATCGAGCCCCGAACCCAGCTCCCTGCTCAGTGGGAAGCCTTCTTCTCCCTACCTCTCTGCCTGCCGCTCCCCCTGCTTGTTCTCTCCCTCTTTTCTGTCAAATAAATAAAATCTTTAAAAAAAGGTGTTTGGATAGCAATTATAAGGAATGGGGCTAAATATTATTAATGGTATGATTACTCACTAAATCGATATATTACAACATGTAACTATTACATTAAAAGACGATAAAGAAACAGAAGTCCTAAAGAATGATCTTTAGAATAGCCAGTCCCTCACCTCACCTTGTACTTCCTACAGTTATTTGAATGTTAAATTCTGGACCTACTCTATTAGGTACTTAAACTTAATTCAACCTTAAAAGAGAAGTTGCAAATAGTTGATGTTATTAGCTGTTTTTTAAATATTTAAAAATTTAAGTAAGTCAATCAATACAGGTACTAATATTAAATTATATGACCATCAGAGCACTTGATACTGAGTGAGATTTTCAACTTAACATACAACTTCTTTTGACTTCCTCTGAAATACAAAAGAAATTTTTATTTTAAATCTGCACTTTTCCATATTACAAGGCCATTAATACTAAAGACTTCTCTCTTATCTTCCAAAGATCTTGTGAGAATGTTGAGCAAATATTGTGTTTCTCTATCAAAAGAAACTAGTTTCATATTTGATGAACAACAAATCACCAGAGGAAATTAATATTGATTTATTTCCTGTTAATTAAGAATCTTCAAGTAACTTAATACAGCTACCACACTTTTTTAGTTTTAAAAACAAGGGTGGGGAAAGTAAAAGGAGACTGATTGGTAGGAAATAATAAACAGGTGTAATTTGGTAATATGGTCATATGGTCAGAAATAAGGTTTTTCAATTGGAGGAGCTAAATCTTTTCCAAATCACAATTAAAGAGAAAAATAAGAAAAATAGCATACATACTGACTTAAATGCATTTCTCAGAAAACTGGATACACAAATACTAAAAAGGGCTATAAATTCACTGTCTGAAATCAATCTGAGAACAAAAACCCATATATCAGAATCTATATGCTTCATAATTATTTGGATCATAAAATCTTCTACAACCAACTCCCATAATAATCTAGGTACCAAAAAACTTTGGCAATAACAAAGGACTTAGTACAAAGGTACAGTATCTGTATATAGCACATCAAACAAGATGAGATAAATCAAGCTAAAAGAATATCTTAAAATAGTGAGATATTTACACTTGTTTTAACTAGTATTTATCTTAAGGTATATATGGCCGTTAAGGGCTGATGTTCAAATAGATTTCCCCAGAAAGTGGTAGGTTTGGGCCACACATTCTGAGCTACATAAGAACACACACAAAGATAAATGTTCGAGATATTTATTGCAGTATTTTTTATGTTGCCCTCCCCACAAAATAGGGGAAAGGTCAAATAAATTATGATGTGTTTATGTAGGTATAATGTTATACAGTCATTAAAACATATTTTCTGAGACCATTGTAATGATAATATACTTACAGTGTTAAGAAAAATACAGGATACAGAACTGTATATGTCATTAAAGATTCCATTTATACATATATGAATACTCCCATGAGGGAAAATTGGATATACACAAAGATGTTACTAGTGGGTCTATGTGAAGGGATGGACTGTGGCTATCTTTATGTTCTTCATACTTTTCTGTATTTTTTATATTTTTATTGGTGTCTTATTTTTATAAAAAATAAAAATCACACTTTTAAATGTAACTTTAATAAAATATAAATAAATTAGTATCTATCATTTTTAATGTATAAAAAAAACTCGATGTCAAGACTCAATCAGCCTTTTTTATTTAAAAGTGAATGCTGGTAAAAATGTATATTGTACATTTCACCAGGATCTAAGACCTACTGTCCCAGATAATCTCCTACTAACAAAATAATTATCCCATTTTAATTGTGGGTTATATTCCTTACTTCTAATTGAAATCAGCATCTACAATCCAATTTATAAGAACAATTTTTATCCAAAATTGTACTGAAATATCTCAATATTTTAAATGAGGAATGTTACTCAATGAAACACTTATTTTAATAAGAATTTTTTTAAGTGAAGCATCTAAAAAAACCTACCAATTTTAATAAGCAATTAAAAGTTAGGCATGCTTCTCTTCTCTGAATTCCTATAACTTTATATTTGTATTTATTTATAACAGCCATGAAGAATCAACTTTCAGGCTGCTTCCCTTTAAATTAAGGCTTGTTTCACCTGACAAATATCTTTATTCTAGAATTCTTATATTGTTTTTAATATCTCAATCTCTGTTTCTAATCTACAAATTGGAAGAGTTTTTAATTTTGGGGTGTTTTGGTATGTGTGCCTCCCAAAAATAACTTACATATTCACAGCAAACTGAAGATAATTTTTAGAAAGATGTTTAAGAAGATCAAGCAGACTTCTAAAAAAATACAAATATTATTAATATAATAGACTATTTTTAAGACTCAAGAAAAATACAACAGGAAAAGGAAAATTTTAAGCAATTTACTGAACTTCACATTCTTCCATGCCAATTTTCAGTGTGGCCCATTTTTCAATCAAGGTCTACATATCTGAAAAGTTGACTTATTAAAATTCTCAATGAATTTAAAAGCAGTGCTATTAAACTTTTCTTTAGTCCATTCAGCCCCTTAACTAACCAAACAATGAAACAAATATTACAAGACGAAGGCTGACAAAAAATCATAATGAACCTCTCAGATGAGAAACTAATTGGTACTAAGTACACAATGGCTTACATTTAATCCTGTTAATAACCACACAAAAAAAGAAATAAAAGACTCACTTTTCAGTCATCTCTCTGGACCACTGGGCTAAAATAACAGCATGACTAAATCTGACATTGACCCCGTGGCCCTGCTAGGAGTTAAAAGAATTCCTTTGAGTCTTCTGAGGCCTGTTTTCAACTGCTCCAGAAGGGGTGGGCTAGTCATACACACTTGTTAGCCTTCTTTACAGTAACAGGTCAAATTAGAAATGGTCATACACACTGTAACATACCCTAGCTCTTACTTTAGACTTGAAGTCTGTACCTTAAAACAGCAATACAAAAAGAATAATAAAATAGTAACAGCTGGCTGATAAAATGTCACAGATGGATAAAATGTAATTGGAATAAGAATATATCCAAGCAATAAAATTACTGGAAATACATCTTTAAAACAAATAATATTATGTCTAAATTAACAAGACTGAAGTTGAGACAAACCGCCAAGATGAATCACTGATAAAAAAGAAACATACCTTATGTAAATCTTTCTAGATATATCACAAAACAATTTTCAGCAAGCCTACTGAATTAAAATACACCTAATTCCTTTGCGAAGTTCTGCAGGTTTTTGTGACATGAATCCACGAATAACAAACAATGTCAAAATGGTATAAATATGTCTGAAAGCAGTTCACTTTTTCCCTTTCATTTTTTCAAAACACTTTGACTTCCAACAAAGAATATATTAGCATCTCATACATTGCTCTCTAACTAGTGATTTAAAATAATTATGGACATGGATTTACTATACTTGACAAGATTTCTCTAGATCTAATATTAATACTTTTAAATTAAGTATATTTTCTTCATTAAAATAAAATTCCTTGCCTTACTCTTACTTCACATCTAACCACTGCAAATCTAAAAATCAACTACTAGCATATTTTATATATTTGCCCAAGTTTTCACAATTTAAAAAAAGTACAACTCCAGTTAATTTACATCAATATTTAAAATTAAAAGGTCTACATTTTCTGTATACTAAAAGCCAATAGATGTCCTTATAGCACAAAGAAATAAAATTATTACACACCAAGGCATACTTTGTCTCTATGGCAAAATATCAAAATTAATTTTACATAATTGTTTCTATACTCCTATAATTTTAGCTTATTGTATTAATAAAATCAAACAAATACCATAGTCAAAGAACTATTAACTGAACACGATGACTTCACTGAACATTAGCAATTAGCCTCAAGGCATTGTTTTATTAATTTTGTACAGGCTTAATTTAGAATAAAGATCAGAGTTAAAATTTTAATGCTTATCACAATCAAACTTTGTGAATATGTCAAAGTTTAAGTGAACTCTTAGAAAAAGAGAGTTCCAGCCCTCTATGTTTTAAAAATCTGTCAGGGCATATAAATCTCCACCTGTCAGGTGACAGCATTTGGGGAAAGTTTTCTTTCTCTCTAGTTCTTGTTCTGTTCTCATTCTGTCTTCTCTCTTTCAGAGCACATGATTTTTCAGGAAATACCAATAATCAACTGGAACAGTAAAATACAAAAAATCCTCAAACTTACCAAGCAATAACAGAACTACATATTTCACAAACAACCCCTATTTAAAGCTCTAATCAGAGTCTACTTTTATAAACAGAAAACTAACGCTAAAGTTTCCACACCAAACAGTGTAATTTTACCCTCACTGGCTTACCTTCACAACATTTTCTGGCCTAAAAAAATATCAGGAATAAAAGTATTTCCATTATACTTGAATAGTTACTATACATGTTCAGCCATTCAGTTTTAAAAGAATCTTCCACCCACTGCCAAAAGAAAAAGAGAGAGGGAGAACAAAAAAGAAATCCTACAAAATGAGAATTTCAAATAAAGACTGGAAAAGGCATCAAGCAATGATGACCTTAAAAAAAAAAAAAGTTGTCTGATGATTGTGAAGTTTTTTAATAGCATGAAAGCATTTCACCAGTTTGTTCTTTCCTTAATAAATTTCAAGTTTGGCTCTACAGTGCTCTCCTATTAAAGCTACACACAATAAAATCTGTGCCATGAGCTTTAAGAACTAAAAACATTTTACACAAACATTTGTAAAACTAGTAAAATGTGCTAACAGAAAGAGTCCTTGTTATTTTTAAAGCTGCATATTTTCACAGTTGGATCACTTTCCATATCACAGATTATACCCTGATTCAATATGAATACTAAAATTATTCATATTTAAATATATTTTATATTATAACAAATAAGAAATAAATCTGTTTTATAAGAAATAAATATACTTTAGAGGTTATTTATGTTTCTCAATAATTACATATGAACACCAAGAATAAACTTATACCTTTCAAAATACTAATCAGAATTAGGGAAAATAATTTTACAAACTTAAGCCTCTAAAACTATGATAAAAAAGTAGAAATTCAAAAGATTAATTGCCATGGAAAAATACAGCTATTAGACTTAGGATACATTTTCTTCATAGTTTGAAACTCTCACTAATTTTAAAAGAAATTGCTTCTTGAGAAGTCATTTGATAGAAATCAAAATGTGAAATATAACTAACTAGAAAATAATAGTTAACATAAAACAAAAATTCAATAATGTTATTTGTTTCTTGGTAATAAATTCTATAAATCAGCTTCATATTCTAGGAACACTAAAATCCACAAGAAAACACTACAATTAGCAGACACAGAAAGAAGGCTTGCCCTTACCCTAATTCCCAAAGTACTTAACAGACATCCAGAAAGAGAATTTTAGATACCTCACTGCCATGGTATATAATCAATTAAACAAACAAAAAACCCTAAAATTATGCATATCAAAATTAATTCTTTTTTGATCCTATTTATCAACATTAGAAAGTTCTTTTAGCCTATTAGTTAAAAGTATAATACAACACCATTTTTCATGGTATACTGGGAAATTACTGCAATTTTTTAAAATGCTAAAATGAACCTCTTTATTATTTTATAGTAATTTAATGAATACAAAATTAAGTTAAATAATGCCACTGTATGATGCACCCTTACAAAACAAATGTAAAATAGAAGTTAACTTTGACCACATTAATTTGCTATTTTAAAATCTTCAGATATTAATAAAGAAATCTTTTGGGGAGATGTGAGGACTAGAGACCTCTACTTTTCCCTTACAGCAGTAATAAACTACTCAATATTTAATTGCCACAGCACTTCTCCAAGGACTTAACGAATGTTAAGCATAAAGTTATTTTATAAAGCAAATTTCTTCGCATTTGAAAAACAGCATGTTTTGAAGGAATAAGCGCTTTTAAAATCTGGTCAAGTTAAAAATGTATGTTCCCAAGCAATGTACATTAATATATCCATTTGAATATATCCATACCATGGACAACAAAAATTGAATGTAAGAGAAATCACATTTCAGATTATAACTGATTTCCTATGAATATCTTTTCAATATACAGTAATATTTAAATTTATAACAGCTACTTACAGCTAATTAGTATTTCTAGTTATTTACTTAGTTCAACTATAACATTTTTATTCCAACAGTGGAGCAACTGTAAATAGAAAATTGGGGGATTAATAATTTTCTATCAATTTCATGCATAAAGCTAACATATCTTTTCAGCTTCTCAATGGCTCAAAAATTAAATTGCTACTGTTATTAAGAAAACAAAACCGAGAACAAAATTAGTTTTTCCCTGCTAGTCCCCATGGACCTAAGTCCACACAATAATTCTTCCCAATCTGCAAAACAAAATAAAACAAAACACAAATAGATGGGCTAAGGAAGAAAGATCAAAACAAAGAAACAAGTTAAAAAAAAAAAAAAAAACTCTCTTTCCCTTTAGCAATCAACAAAATAACAGAAAAGAAAAAGTGGAAAAGTCACCCAGAATATATGACCATGTAAGCATGGGCACTCTTGCAGAAAACCAAGTCTGCAACCCAAAGCCATGGGAAATTTAAATTAGAGCAAACGGCCACAATAGGCAGGGAAATCTGTAGAGATAAAAAGGAACTGCTGAGGTTGCAGGTATACTACTAAAGATCTTTTGAGATTTCAAAACAAACTTTATTAGTTTTATTAATTTTTTAAAAAATATATAATAATTATATCCACATTATATCATTCTGAAGATTGTTTTTTCCCCCACTTAAAACAAAACATACATATGTATGTGATATATCTAAAGAAAGAGAAAGGATTCTCATTGCTTAATATTGAGAATCAGCAAATCAAACTTGCTTCACAACTCTATCTCCCTCCTATTTAAATAATGTTAAAGCAATTTAAAAATTTAACAAAAGGAAGAAAGTCAGAGATAAGACCCTTCGCTGCTGATGATAACCTAAGTGGTGGCACAATCACACAGCTGAACACAACTCCTCTTTGCCCTGCAAAAAACTATATGCCAAAGTTAGTTTAACCAATACAGTTTGAAAATTAGATCTGTGATAGAACCATCACGATTCATCGGTTAAATCCAAAAGTAAAAAAATATTTCCCCAACTACAACATCTCAAACAGAAGAATTAAGGGACTTCTACAACAACCAAGATAGTCATGGTATTAAGAACCAATAGAAGTATTCCACAACTTAGGACCTGATGGATTTTAACCAGTAACTCACCTATCCAGAAACATTTAGACTGAATACTATGAACCCTTCCAGGGAAGTATTTCTTACACATAAAAGCCAATCATACTAGATTAAAATAACACATTTATAGCAATATTTAAGTCACATATATTCTCCCATAAAATCTTTATATCATTTTTAAAGCAAACCAAAAGAGCTAGAGTAGACATAAGTTATGGAATGAAGAGCAAAATACTGATTATATGGGAGTGAGATAATTTTTCAAGTACTTACTAGAAAATGAAATTTTTTTGGCAATTAAAATCCTCCTTAAAAGGGGAAAGTAATGCTATTTCTAAATAAAACCATTGACAAAATTCATTGTTGTTTAAATCAGATCATTTAACACCAAATAATGACTAATACAATATAAGGAGTAACTTACAGGATCACTGTGATTGCATTTTTTTCTTTAAAACCTCCTTCATTCAGTTAAATTTGCATGCCATTTTCCTCCACGTCCTGAATTCCTCTCACCTGACTTTTCTAAGCAAAATTTTTCAATTACTTTAAATTTATTTATCAGCCATAACCAGTCTATTTCTCACATCTTTAGAATTTCTCATTAACTACAAATGTGGAAAGAGTATTAAAAAGTTTTCTAGAAATTTGGGCTTTCCCTCCCTACAGTAGATAATTCTGTTACAGGCACTATTGAGTTACAAAGCAAAATCAAATGTGACTTACGTACTTCAAAGGAATTGCCAATAAAAACACTTTGCCTCAATAAATAGCTCTAAACAGCCATTCTTTCATCTTGAGGCAATTACAAATTAACTATATATTTAGGCTAAATGAGGAGTACAAATTATTTTCTCATTATAGAATTATGCTGTCTTCCTTTAAAATGTATTTGCAAAAGATGAGGGTAACAGTAGATGCTCTCAAGTCCATGGTTAACTAATTTTCAAAACTATGTCAAAAGCTGAAATTCTAAGGTAAAAATGTCATAAAAATAAAAATTACACATTTAGCAGGCAAGATCCACTTTTAAATAATCTATTATTACACTGCATTTATATCTGGATCCAAATCTATATTACAAAAATAATTTTTATGCCCAGAATTACATCCCTATCCAGAGCTAATGCTATCAGGTCAAGATTCAAACACTAAAAAACAAGTAAAATCTATCCCTTTACATATTCTTAAGTACATTTGTGTAATTTAAAAAGAAAATGTGTCCTTACACACAGAGGATGCTCAATTAAAGTATTTATTTCTTTACTATCATAAGAATCAGCAACAATTTGACAACTAACTCAAAATGCCAAAAACTTAACCATAACAATAATGTATAACAACAAAGACAAACAATGATAGAGGAAGTAAAAATTTTTGGCTGAAAAACTTCCATTAACTCAATACTTTTACTTCATTAAGTGTTAACAACCAACAGAGTGTTAGCAAGAGATTAGTAAATTACTTTGAAATTAAATACAAATTTAGCAAAGTCTTAAAAACAGGATCTCCTGCACAGGGACATGAATGGTCTTTATTCTTACAAGGGAAAAAAGAGTAAATGCTCTCCATTCTGTACTTTTGAAAAATGTTTTACAGTCTAATCATATGTAGTTAACATCAAATTTAGTTTCTGATTATAAAAATAAACTGTCTACAAATTACACTCACTTCTTACACAGTGATCACTACATGCAATAGATTATTTTTACAGCAAACAACTATATAAAAATTACATTTCAACACTCTTTACCCAGACATCAGGACTCAAGTTCTTATCCTAGATAAGAATGAAAATGTTGCCTGGCCATCTAATTTTATGCTTCTCCATCCCCCCAAAAATGTAAAACTGTAGCTGATAAATAATATTTGAATGGTAACTAAACTAGGTTGTTAGTTCAATAAATACATGTTATTTTCATATTAAGCAGTTTCCAACAAATTTAATATATCTTATATGAAAATCACATCGGTTGTTAAAAGAAATGTCAAAAAAAAAAGTAAAATTTAATTCTCTTCCTAAGTACTTATCACTGTTGAAAAGCTACTGTAAATGAATTTAGACTAAAAGTCATAAACTGACTTTGGAAGAATGCATACCTAAATTGCTGATCAAAAGCGAAATCACAGAAATTAGCAACATACAGTATCAACATTCCAAAATGTTATTAAAATCCAACCCAAAGCTGCCTTTGCATTTCTGGAATTTCTAATGAGATTTTCAGTCTGCTGAACAATGGCCATAAAAGGCTTTCAAACTTCACTCCATTCACAAGTAAAGTTGAAATTGAACATTTTTATTTCTTCTCTCCCTATGACAACTTCACCATGGAACAGTGAATAACACAGCTCAAGTCATTATGCTAATTAGAAATTAAATAAAAAGATGCCCTTACAATAGTTAAGTGTAAGGTGACATGCTACAACTAGAGACACAGTTCAAAAGCAGCTTTATGAATTGTGTAGTACAGGCTTACAAAAGCTGAAAACATCAGGGAGGGAGCTCCTTGATGCTCTCGGTCACTGGAACTCTAGCATGTGGCCATTTTTGAATTTTAAGGCAGAAATTAAACTATACACCAATGAGAAATATGTCAAATAGCAACCAACCCTATGACCTAAAAGGCCATAAGATCTTCAAGAAACTGTATTTACTGAAATTAAGCTGATTTGTTATCTGATGAATGCAGAAAGGGGGGGAAAACACCACCTTAAAGATTTGAAGAGTACTGAAAGCTAAGTTTAATTTATTAATGTTTCCACACTAACAGAATGTGTTCCTTCCCTATGTTAAAAGATGGTAAAGAACACAAGCTATCAGGAGCCGAAGTTTTATTTCAAGGCATGCTCTACTTTGACCAGTCCTGCATGAAATACATACTTTACATAGCTGGTCATGTCCACTGACTAGCTTTATAACCTGGCCCATTTGAGGGAATTTTTCTACCTGCCATAAAATTGTATAAAATATCCAATTTTTTTTTTTTAAAGGAAAAGGAAAAATACAAGCAAGAAACAGGAGGAAAACACTGGAACAAAGTAATGACCAAAAAAATCTTCCAACAGCATTCTGAACACATACAAAAAACACATATGAAATATAAATACCCTCTCTCATTTAGGCTGAGGCAGTTTCTAAAAAGATATGCTATTAAAATATTTAATCATACCCAGACACATATTAAACCATTAATTTAGCATTAGTGGTATCATACAGTCTTAAGTTTCTATTAGGGTTTTCAGCTTCTACCTCCTTGCATTTACCCTGAACTGAAAATTCTATGCATTCTTCAAGACCCAGCTCAAAAAGCTACTGTCCAATTCAGTCTTGTACTTTGCCTATCCATGTAATGTTTTTTTTTTTTTAAGCCTATTACGTTCATCTGGAAATGATTTTGTAATGTGCTGGAGCATCTCTCATATTTGTAGAAATATATTTAACTCTGGTGTTACAGTGAACTTTCCATACTGTCAGGCATTTTATGACTTCTAAGGGCAGGGACTACATAGCAATTCTTGAATCCCAACACCTAAACAGTATAGTAACTTGTACATTTCATGTATCCAATAAGTAACTATTGGACAGATTTTAAGATTTTAGATTTAGTTTAACTAAAATGTCACCAAATCAAATAAAATTTATTTAAGGAAAGTGCCATATTAGAGACATGTTCAAAAGCAACTTGGGTTCACAAAAAAAGCCGAGAACTTTCAATTCAAAATACCAAGTGGAAACTATATGCCCATGCTTGCCATAGTCATTCTGTAGTTAGAAGAATTTAGTCAAACATTTTTCTATTACATTAATTTAGTCTATCCATTGTCCCACTTTATAACTTTAATAAAATTATTATTTTACCAATAATAAGATTAAGTTACCCACACAGCTAGTCAACTGAGGAGCTATAACAGACATAATAACTACCACTAGTTAAGAGCCTGTAGGTTACCTCATTCAGAGTTAAACTTTAAACTAGACACAAAGGATGAGTAGGTATCATCAGTCAGGCAAGGTAGAAAGTGATCCAGGAAGAAAAAAGCATTTGTAAAGACCCAGATCAAATAAAATATGACCAATTTGAAAAACTGAAATTCAAATACATATCCCACTCTACTCAAATTTTAATTAGTTATCAAGTCTTGGTTGAGTGCTTAATAAATGCCAACGATTCAGCAATTACCTCTAGATGAGTTCTTCATCCTCTGAAATTGTATCCAAAACTTTTATGTGCATATTTTGGGGGAGTAAAGGGACTTGACACAAAGACAACTACAACATTGGGGCGCCTGGCTGGCTCAGTCGGTAGAGCATGCAACTCTTGATCTCGGGGTCATGAATTCGAACCCCACGTTGGGGGTAGAGTTTACTTAAAATATATGTATGTATATAAAAGACTTACTGCACTAAGTCACTGAAAGCCATTATTTTATTTCAATTTCAAAAGCCATGATTTTACTTTAATCAAGCCATAATTTCACTTCAACTTCATTTAGCAGTACTGAGCACTGCTCTATATGCAAAGAGCACTACTCTATATGCAAAGGTAGAACTTCAATTAAATTCACCTAAGATTTACTAGATTATCCAATATGTGCCAAATGCTGATAAACTAAAGAAGCAATGTGTCAAATTGTACATACCGAATGAGCTCTACGTTAATGTAAAATTCTATACCGTAACAGTTATGTACTAGGAACTAATACAGCTTCTTCAACATGCTATATTCTTCATTATTCAAAAGTTACTTCTTTTTAAAATGTGAATCTAATTTTTTGCTAAATCTGAATCTTTCAAAATTACTAAATGAGAAACAAACATTAAGACCAGGAATAAGTATAAAAACATGCTTGTGAAAGTGCAATTAGACTATTACACATGTGTTGGAAATACATTTTAAGACTGTAAAAGTATTTTATTCATCAAATATTTAAAATTACTATTCATTCACCTCTAAAATGTATTTGTTACATGCATAATGTATCCAGCTCAGAGTAGTGCAAACAACCCAAAAATAGTCCACAGTCCTAGAAATGAGGACTATCTTTCCATACTACTATGGACTGATCTCCAGGCTATATACTGTTACAGAAAAAAAAAGAAAAGGTAGAGCAAAGTGTGGTTAGTATACCTCTGTTTAAGAAAGGGGAGAAAGAGTACAAAGATATATACATATATGCTTTTATTTTTTTAGTATGAGAACAAACCATCAATTTTCTCTGAACAGTTATCCATAAGGGGAAAGGCAAAATAGGGTGAAGACTGGACAGAAGGTAGAATTCTCTGAATATATTTTACCTTGTCTTGTTGACTTAAATTTGGAATCTTATAAACATTTTGCATAATTAGAAAACAAATTAAATTTTTAAAAGGCAATATTGAAAAATAAACATATCCAAAGCAAAATGAAACAAATGAACCTATCCATGTATCTAGTTTACAGCATAATCACAGGGAAAGAAACCTGAATTTAATCAAGCTTCTAGATCTAACTACCAAGTGACATGAAACACAGGGGGCAGGGGATTATGTTAAACAATACCACAAAATCCAGACTACAGAAAATTCTAGAGGACAACCAATCCAGTTAATACAACAAATAAATTATAAGAAAGAAAAAAATAAGAGACCAAAAAAATAAAGATGGAACCTATAGATTAAAGGACACTTAAGTTATCAATCAATTCCAATAAATGGATCTGATTCAAATAAACTGTAAGAAAAAAAATTAAGAGCCAGAATGGGAAATCTGAATGCTGACTGGGTTTTTGTTTTTTTCATTTGGGGTTCTTTTTTATTTTCTTTTTATGTAGGCTCCACACCCAGCATGGAGCTCAATGCGGGCCTTGAACTCACAACCCTGAGCTCAGATCAAGAGTCAGACACTTAACTGACTGGCCAACCAGGCGCCCCTGACTGCGTATTTAATAATAAAAGAAATATTGGTAATTTGTTTAGGTATGATAAGGACATGATTATGTTTCTCAAGAACTTTTACCTTTCAGATATACACACTGAAATATACATACATATATATGAATGAATGAAATGATGGGTGTGGGGGCGCCTGGGTGGCTCAGTCGGTTGAGCGACTGCCTTCGGCTCAGGTCATGATCCTGGAGTCCCGGGATCGAGTCCCGCATCGGGCTCCCTGCTCGGCGGGGAGCCTGCTTCTCCCTCTGACCCTCCCCCCTCTCATGCTCTCTGTCTCTCATTCTCTCTCTCTCTCAAATCAATAAATAAAATCTTTAAAAAAAAAAAAGAAATGATGGGTGTGATGTGCTTCAAAATAATACAGGGGTATGCAATTATAATTGAGAAAAGACTAGTCATAAGTTGGTTTATGGGACACTGAGTCCAATACAACATTCTATTTTTATATATACTTTAAATTCTCCATAATAAAAAACGAATAGAAAGTTAATAATTACTCCTAGAGCTATTAATATCCCTTCCCTACACAGGAAAATAAGTGGCTGATTATTCCTCTGTAATTCCTAAAGCACTTACTGTCTTTCCCCACTACTTGGCAATCATATATAATAATGCTCCCCAAACTTGAGATCCTCCTCACAAATTAAGAAACATGCTGATTTCCTTTGGTGCATCTTTTTCTTCAGATCTTTCTGATACATGAGAATTACAAGTCACTTGTACTGGAGATAATAAAAGAAATTAAAGGGTGAGAATTTCAAAAAGGAAAACAAATGACAGCGCAGGCATTGTTATATAAAGGAAAGAGTAAAGAAAGTGAAGGAAATGAAGCCTAGAACTTAGAAATAAATTCCTACATCCCTCAGTAGAGAGAGCTGAAAGCCAGATAAAACAGGGACTGAGGGCCTATGTTTTGGCATGAATTTATTATAAGCAAAGTCCTCATCATAATACTGCATGTACTGAGGAAGGCTAGGCTAAGCAAGTTATGTGTTATATCCACAAGTCATCAATGGAACCTCAGGAAGCTAATCAAGAAATTCAAATCAGGGATGCCTGGTGGCTCAGTCGGGTAAGTGTCTTGCCTTCGGTTCAGGTCATGATCCCAAGATCCTGGAATAGAGCCCCATTCAGGCTCCTTGCTCAGTGGGGAGCCTGTTTCTCCTTCTCCCTCTGCCTGCCCCTCCCCCCGCTTATGTTCTCTCTGTCAAATAAATAAAATCTTAAATAATAATAATAATAATAACTTCAGGGGCACCTGCGTGGCTCCGTCGTTAAGTGTCTGCCTTCGGCTCAGGTCATGATCCCAGGATCCTGGGATCAAGCCCCGCATCGGGCTCCCTGCTCAGCGGGAAGCCTGCTTCTCCCTCTCCCCCTGCTTGTGTTCCCTCTCTCACTGTGTCTCTCTGTGTCAAATAAATAAATAAAATCTTTAAAAAAAAAAAAAGTAACTTCAAATCAGGGGCACCTGGCTGGCACAGAATAAAGAATGTGACTCTTCATCTTGGAGTTGTGAGTTTGAGCCCCATGCTGGGTATGGAAATTACTTAAAAAATAAAATCTTGGGGCGCCTGGGTGGCTCAGTTGGTTAAGCGACTGCCTTCGGCTCAGGTCATGATCCTGGAGTCCCGGGATCGAGTTCCGCATCGGGCTCCCTGCTCGGCAGGGAGCCTGCTTCTCCCTCTGATCCTCCCCCCTCTCATGTGCTCGCTCTCTCTAGCTCATTCTCTCTCTCAAATAAATAAATAAAATCTTAAAAAAAAAAAAATAAATAAATAAAATAAAATAAAATCTTAAAAAAATAATAAAAAGAACGACAAATCATATAATCAGAAAAGTATCAAACATTCAGAGGAAAAACAGTAAGGGAAAAAATGCCTCCAAGTAATGTACTATCTGCCTGATTGTTTATTAAAGGAAAATAAATGTGTAAGCATCTCACTGAAACTGAAGTAATGGGGGATGGTCTGAAGTTTCCACAGAGCAAGAATGGTGCTGCACTCATTACTACAAATTTAAAGGTAGTAAATGCGAAATATGTATGTACTTACATAGTCCTTCATTCGTTCATTACTACCTCAAATTCACTAATCCTGTTTTTTATAAAGTGTTAAGTTTTCAACTACATCTATCATTAGGGTTTTAAGACACTTAACACCCATGGTTAAGGCGAGACTTCCATAAATTACTTAGCTTCTTCTTAGTATTAGCTTCTTTTTAGTATATATATATTATTACAGGAGCACCCGGGGGCTCAGTGGGTTAAGGATCAGACTGTTGGTTTCTGCTCAGGTCGTGATCTCTTCGGTCTTGGGATCAAGCCCTGCATAGTGGCAGGCTGCCTGATCAGTGGAGAGTCTGCTTGAAAGATTCTCTCCCTCTGCCCCATCCCCCACACACTCAAGTGCTCTAAAATAAATAAATAAATCTTTAAATAATAGTAACATAAACATTATATAAATTTTGTCTCTTCAATGAAACACAAAGCCACTTAAGCTAAAACTATGTCTTTTATCATTTTAAATCCCCTCTATGTATTCTACAGAGTAGATGCTCAATATTTGATCATTTAGCAATTAATACAGAACTAATACATGTCAAAGAATTACTCTAAATATCATAGGAAGACTTCTGAGTATGGAAAAGACCTTCCCTCAAAGAGTCTGTAATCCCTTCTATCATACTGATAATTCAAATATGCCATAGTTTGGGGACTTGGCAGCGGGGGGAGGAGGAGGAGGAGGAGTATACCAAATAGCTACTGCTGCGGTTTAACAATCATCATTTCAAAAAGATGTCAGAATTTCTACAAATTTCCATCAACATGAAAAAATCTTCTCTCTAAAGACTATTATATAGGGGCGCTTGGGTGGCTTCAGTCGTTAAGCGTCTGCCTTCGGCTCGGGTCATGATCCCAGGGTCCTGGGATCAAGTCACACATCGGGCTCCTTGCTCAGCGAGGAGCCTGCTTCTCCTTCTCCCTCTGCCGCTCCCTGCCACTCTGCCTACTTGTGATTCCTCTCTCTCTCTCTCTGTGTCAAATAATTAAATAAAATCTTTAAAAATAAATAAATAAATAAATAAATAAAGACTATTATATAAACTGAACTCAGATCTATTTATGAACAGGATAATAATGGTTAAAGAGTAACAGCACACTCAGATAAACATCAGTACAGAATAAATATATTGCTCATTAACTGCAAAGAAATAGGATTATGGTATTAGCAGATCAAGGAAATAAAACAGGAGATATATATTTGAATATCTGTCAGAGTTTATAAGAGTCAACCAAGTTAATTTGCAAAACTGCACAATTTGTTTAAATTTGGCTGGTACAAAAAAAACAAATCCTAGGAGCAGAGGGATAAATTTCAATATGTGTAAGAGGAATATACACTGAAGGTAAGGAATCAAAAATTACTATGAATTACTTAGGTCTTGCATCTAACTACTAATGTTACTTATTACTAATGTTACTAATGTTGCAGAAAAGATGTTATACATTTATATACATATACACTCTAAAGTTTAAGAGAACACATACTTGTAAGAATCAGTTTCTTTACAAACTCTTAAGTGGATGAAAAGACACAAGGAAAATTTGATGCAAAAAAAGCCATTCTCGAGGGGCACCTGGGTGGCTCAGTCAGTTGAGCGTCCAACTCTTGATTTCAGCTCTGGTCGTGATTTCAGGGTCACGGGGTCGAATCCCACGTCCTGCTCCACACTGGGCATGGAGCCTGCTTGGGATTCTCTCTCCCTCTGCCCCTCCCTACCTGCTCTCTCTCTCTCAAGAAAAATAAAATAAAAGCCATACTAGAAAAACATAAGCCAACATAAGCAATAAGTATAAAAAACAAAATACTAAGAGAAAGAACTGTAAGAAATAACAAAAAGCATACCAGCACATCAAAATAGAATATGCAACATCACAAGTCATTGTTAAAAACAATGCAGGTAAGTGGAACCCTCATAAATTACTGTGGGAACATATAATGGTGTAGCCACTGTGGAAAACACTTTGGTGGTTCCTCAGAAAGTGAAACATAGAAATCCCAGCTACACTAGGGGGACCTGGGTGGCTTGGTCAGTTGAGCGACCGACTCCTGACTTCGGCTCAGGTCATGATCTCAGGATTGTGGGATTGAGCCCTGGGTCAGGCTCCAAGCTCAGGGGGAGTCCGCCTCTCTCTCTCTCTCCCCCCTCCCCCCCCCACTCATGTTCTCACTAAAATAAATAAATCTTCAAGAAGGAAGGGAGGGAGGGAGGGAGGGAAGGAGGGAGGGAGGGAAGGAAGGAAGAAAGAGAAAGAAAAGAAAAGAAGAAAGAGAAAGAAAAGAAAAGAAAAGAAAAAGAAAGGAGAAAGAGAAAGAAAGAAAGAAAGAAAGAAAGAAAGAAAGAAAGAAAGAAAGAAAGAAAGAAAGAAAAGAAAAGAAAAGAAAAGAAAAAGAAATCCCAGCTCTTCTATTCTTAGGTATATACCCAAAGTAATACCCAAAATAGGTATTCAAATAATACCTATACATGAATGTTCACAGTAGCACAATTCATAATAACCAAAAGGTGGAAACAACCCAAATGTCCATCTATAGATGAATATCTATTAAAATGTGGTATAACAATACAATGGAATATTATACAACCTTGAAAAGGAATGAAGTACTGACACACGCTACAATATGTATAAACCTCCAAAACATTATCCTAAGTGAAAGAAGTCAGACACAAAGATCACATATTATATGATTCTATTTACATGAAATATCCAGAATAGGTAAATCCATAGAGACAGAAAGCACATCAGTGGTTGCCAGGGTCTGGGAGAAGAAGGAATAAAGAATTCCACAGGTGCAGGGTTTCCTTTGGATGTGCTAAAATGTTTTAGAACCATATAGACGTGATGGTTCCATAACATTGTAAATGTACTAAACACCACTAAATTGAACACTTTAAAAAGGTTAATTTGTGTTATGCTAATTTCACCTCAATAAAAATAAACACAAATATCCCCTTCTCCAAAAATGCAGTTCAAGAACAATCATGCTTCTGTCTACTTATAACATGAAACACTAAAATTGTTTGCCAGAGATTTCTTTATATACCTAATTACCAACCTTCTTTTCCTCACTCCTATAAAACATACCTGAGAACCATCCCCTTTCTTCTAGAATCCTCATTTCCATATGGCTCAGCCACCCTTTACCCCATTCTCACTACCCCTCATCAATCTCTTTCATTTTGCCCTGAGAAACCCTAGTTCTACTGTTAATCACTTCTCAGTTAATCTGCTCCTCTTTCTGTGGAAAAATAACCTTTCATTTCAATTTATCAAACCTTTTAGTATGTTAAATCTGAAATGACAATAAGATATCCAAATGGAAAGATCAGTAAGGTGGACATGGGAAACTTGAGTTCAAGAAAAGTGGCCCATCATCACGAACACATTAGTGTTTGATGAAACTAGGTGTGATGTCAGGAGAAGGAAATTTAAAGACTGGGCTAAATGCTTTTGACATTCTGGACCTTCTGTAATGGTATGCCTAACCCTGGATCATTTGGTTTCCATAATCTTGCTCTAGACTGCCAAGTATTACTGGAAAATGTTATGAAATCCTTCAAAGTGAGTTTATTACAAGCTCATATTGTTTCAATTTTCACTGAATACTACTTCTAAGTAATCCTATTATTGATTTGTTGGCACAATGATTTCCCAACTATGAGCTTCAGACTCCTGAGGAGCTGCATGATTAGTGACCACAATGCGTGCCCAGAGGCTTGCATTATATAAAGACATATACATATACATGTATTAATATTTTTCAAATGTACAGACATTGTGGTTAATAAAACACTGTCATGTAAGAGAATACTAAAATAGTAGCTAATATGCATTTTCTCAATTAACAAATACTAGAAATATAACTACAGTCATGTGGGAGCCCACAAATTGTTGTGAAGTTAAAAAGGTTGCCATCTTCAAAATACTGGGAACCACTGTCTAAAAGTATTTCCCACTGCACTTAAGCAAGCTTTCCACACTCTAAGCTTCTAAGTACCCCTGCCCACTTCCACTCCCAATTGTTTTCATTTTCCTAAGAAAATCAAAATATCATATATCCTCATATATTCCCTCATCCACAACCCATCTGAATTTATTCTCTCTTCTCTACCTCTATAAATATCTGATAATTTAGAAGTTAATGGTGTGTCTCTTCCCTTTTAAGACTAATTCAGACATACACACCTGATCCCATCTCTTAATTGGCCCCCACCATCCCAATCCATCAAACAGGTTTAATCTCTCCTTCAAAAGTTTTTCCCCCCATCTACCTAAAAACATTATCAGATCTACCTTATTCTGATAAAACTTCATTTGATTCCACTCTGTGTCCTAGCTACTACTCTATTTCTTTTCTTCCTTTTGCTGTCAACTTCTCAGGACTGTCCTATGACAGACTGAGCCAGCCACCTGTTTTTGTGAATAAGATTTTGTTGGAATAGCTACCCCATTTCTTAGGTACTGTAGCTGCTTTCCCACAAGGGCAAAGTTAAGTGGTTAGGAAATCCTATGGCCTGGAAACCTAAAGTTTGTATCCTTAAAAAAAAGTCTGTCAATCACTGAGGCTCCAAAGCATGACCTACATTCAATATCACCATTTCCTCCGAGAACAAGTAGGTACTATTAAAGGTTTGGGAGCACAGTTAAGTACCATGAGTAAACAGGCATTTCAAGACTACTAGTTTAACAATAGTATGCAGGGAAGATGTAAAAGATCATTTAGGAAACTACTGCAAGAGACCAGGCATTAGGCATACAAGGAGAAAAACTAAAGGGAGTTTTTAAAGGAATAAGCATCAAGACTATGAGACAGAGAAGACAACGCTCACACCAAAATTTCAATCCTTGAATAATGTGGTTCTAAGAATTTGCATTTCCTCCAACAGTTTCCTGTAGACTTACAGCTCTTCAGAGCCTCCTATCTTAGTGACTGTGGAGGTCCTAAAATCTCAATACTAATTCCATATCCCCAGTATATCAAGCATTTCCCATGCTTGCTACCTGGCTAACTCTTGGCTAAGCAGATCACTTAGGAAGAGGCAGTCCCAACAGAGTTGGCCAAATGAGAGCACAGGACCAGTGTCAGAGATGGATGGAGTACTCACCTGTGATACCAAGCAGAGAGAGAGGGGACTAAGATTTCACGTCCAGAACTGGCTCTGGCCAAACAGGAAGAAGCAGCTATGAATTTGCTTACAGTAGAAGCAGAGTCTTTGATATTCTGACATACTCTTTCTGATGTTCAGACAGACCACCATTAGAGTAGCCACTGGTAAGAGTCTCATGAGAAACAAGCCAAAAAACAAGACCAAAGATGAGGAATTAAATGGAGCAGACCCTATTGGTCTTTTGTCTAGGAAAAGCAGTCTTCCTTATTAAAGATGGTACTACTTTTCAAAATGGCCAATTTGATACTAACCTTCATTTACAGAGTTTTCACATCCCACAAGATTGAGAAGGATATCATCATCTTTATCATCAACTTCACATCCCAGCAGCATCCAGTTTTCCACGTTATCACTTTCTGAAATGGTGCTCTCTTCCTCTTCACTTGAACTGACCTCTATAATCATGACCTCTCGGATTGTACCTGGTATCTCTTCAGGCTTAGGCTTCTCAATATTCCCCTTGCATTTCTTATCGGTCAACTTATTAGAATGAAGAGATGCAGGAGGACCTCGGGTCTTTTCTTTTGCTTGGACTCTAAAATTCTTTCTTTTGCATCTGTAAATACTATCTTCATCAGACAAAGTGATGACCTCTGACCCATCTGATAGCTGGATGACCTCACTATCTGAAAGGATAATTAAGTTCTTCTGATTTGGTTTACTACTGGATGATTCAGAATTCCCAGAGTTCTTCTCTTCATGTTCTTCCTCTCTAATGATATTATCAAGATCTTGGGCATAATGAACTTGGCTGTAGAGCTGAAATTCCACCTCACTATCAACACTCAGTTCACTAGATGACTCTTCACGATAAAGCTCATCTTCATATGCTTCGATGGTCTCATAACCACCAAACATCATGGAAAGTCAGTAACCTTGATGCTGTAAAAGAGGAAATCATACAAAGAATATATTTTAAAAGCTGAGAACATGCCTATTTAGTGCATAACGATATCACCTTAGAGCTAACCTCTGTGAAGGCCATCATTGTTCTCAATGACATATTAAAATACCTTTTTCTCTTAAGGGTACCTTTTTTTCAAGGATTTCTAAATCCTGTTATGACCTGCTCTAATAATGCCCACCCCTTCCAAATGAAAATTACTACCAACAAATTTAGTTACAGTTATTAATGGAAATACCATATTTTGCAGGTATGCTAGAAAAGAAAGACAGGTTGATCCACTCACTGCTTCAGGCACCAACTTTTTCTCTAAAATGTTAAAAATCACAAGAATAGTTCAAGTCATTCTCATTATTCCATCATCTCTTCCCTGGTTCTGGTTCTGCATCTCATCTTTCAAGTAGGCATTCTCACATACAAATATTACTTCAACTTTGACTAAAATCCACTACAGGAAACAATCATCATAATTACTGTTTTGGTACAGATTTTTATTCTCAATTAAAAAATTAATTTCATGGCCTTTTTATCCTTGACTAAAGAATACACAAAAATATCTGATAAACCTTGGTTTACTTTTGTACTAGCAATAAAGATGTGTATGAAAAACTTCCTAAGGACCTAAAACTGTGGCAAAACTTCTAGCTATAGGAGCACTTTACTTTCCTACTGTGGGCATATTAAATCTTCAGCTCAGTTTAAACATCCCTTTTCTTGCTTCCCTTAACCGACCAGACTAAATTCTGTTCCTTTTATAGTACTTTACATTTCAAAACACTACAGTTCTAATTACTAATTCAATGTAAATGTCTCACAAAAGCAGATCACAAACCCCAGGAGAGCAGAAACTATATGCACTTTGTTAAACAATAGATTCCCAAAGCCAAGCAGAGTAACTGGTATTTAGCAGGACTTCCATAAATGTCTGTTGAATTAATGAATAAATAAATAAATGAACAATATCATCTGGCATTTGCTCTTCAGCCCTAATAAATCTAGTATGTGCCTAAAATATGGAAATTATGGTGGGATGAATTTCACAGTTGTCTCCAACTATTCCAACTATTCTTGTATCATCAACCAAAAATCTACACAGAAGATGTTTCAATTAGGTACTGATATAATATTGATCAAAATGAGAGCTCTGGAAAAATACTCATGTTTGTTCAAAAATCATGGATGGCCTACAGAACAATTAACAATGACAATTTACTCTTTCCACTTCCTTTATAGCTATACAAATATAATTTAGAAAGACTAGCTGTTCTTAGTTTACCAATTCTCTGCCCAAAATGTCAGAGTGTTCTGATGGTAGTTTTGGTAATACAAGCAGCTGACTCCAAGAACCAAATGAACAAGAACCAAAAATGCACTACCATTATGGAGTTTTTTGTTGTTGTTTACAGAAATAAAGAAAACCACCTTTTGTCATACACCTTAAACTTACAAAGTGTTCTATGTCAATCATACTTCAATAAAGCTGGGAGTAAAAATGATAATTACGTTCTGAGTTAACAATACTGTATTGTATACTTGAAATCTGCTAAGAGAGTGGGGGTAAAAAAGGAAGAAGAGGAAGAAAACAGGTGAGGTGATGGATGTGTTAACTGATCTAAATGTGGTAGTCATTTCATATTTCAAATCATGATGATGTACACCTTAAACTTACACAATGATATTTGTCAATTATATCTCAATAAAGGTGGGGGGAAAAGAAACCAACTTTTAATGCCCGTTTCTTCTAAAAGCTACAATACACCTGTTCCATCCTTACACTGTCCTTCAGGTTGCTATGCTGTTGTTGTCACACAACTTAAATGTGGCTGTCTGAATAATAATGCTCATAGCATTTATCAGTTTATATTGAAATGTTAGCCTCAGAGGAATTCAAATAAAAGATGAATTCTTTCCTTTTTATTTAATAGGTAAATTAATTCTAAAAGAAGTCAAAGGAATTCTACTTCCTTCAAAATCCTCACTGGATCCATGCTGATAAAACATAAATAACATAAAAAATAAAAAGAGCTAAATTAGAGTTACAAATTTGTACTACTCTTGGAGCCATCCCAAAGGAAGGGGATTAAGAAAAGAGCCATGGGCACACCTGTGAATGTAGGCCAAAAATAAACTACAGAAATATAATAAAAACTGACTTCCTTGGGTCTAGGGGTTTATCTCTTTCCTTGAAATGTAGAAAATGAATTTAACAATTCAGCCCCTATGGCCTTTAAGAGGATTTTGTACCTTCTGTACTTGAAAACTGTGCTCAGCATAACGCTCTTCTCTTTATGTAGCTTATGTACGCCAGGGTTAAGGTTTGCCTGAGGCTATTTTGGTTTATGCTTATGTTACCACTTTAATTACATTCAAATGCATTTAAATTTTTTTAAGTGTATACTCGCAGGACAAATATGAAATAAATATATATGTCTTGAACCAGAAGACTTCCTCAGCTTTTTAATCATTATACACAATTCTCAAGCATACTTACTGGATAACATGAGGTCCCTATGAGAGCCACAAAATTTTAGTCTCAAAGAGACCTTTCTGATTATCTCACACTACCTCCTCAATTTTCACATAAGGAAATTAAGGTCCAAAGAGGTAAGGAAGCCTATCCAAGGTTATGCAGCTGATTAAGAACACAGGTAGGACAGATTCAAATTTCGCAGGCTCTCAGCCACGTGTTCACTAAGATTTTTTTTTTTTTCAATTTTTCAAAATACTTTCAAATAAAAAATTAAAAAACTTCCTTCAAAGCTATATGTGTTGGCTCTAACACCTAAATTTACCTCAAAAATATCCATTTCACTTCCCAGTGAAGTGTAAAAACTATGAAAGAAGTACTTTAATTGAAAGAAAAAGCATACATCTGAATTTGTCAGTTTCCTATCCAAGAACCTTGCAAGTTGATACTCAGAGTATAGCAATCCCATGACCAAAAAAAGATGATTCTTATATATGAACCTACAACACCAGCTTGAGAATGAAATTTATCTGTAAGATTAAAGTGGCTTAACAAATATAAAACAGCTATAGAGAATAACTGCAAAGGCTTTCACCATTCAAAGGTGGGAGTAGTTTGTTTTTTTTTTTCATTCACTAAAAATTTTTAAACTATACAACTTAAGGCTTATTTAAGCTTTCAGATTTTACTACACTATTTTTAAAGCCAATACTTCTGCTCTAACAGTCTACCAACTGGTCATTCCAGACCTTTTGCTCTTATTTCCCTTCAAAGAACTTTTAGCCTAAATGTTTCTTCTTGATGACACAGGTATCCATCTCAAGATTTAAATCAAATTTACAGCTTGGTTTTAAGTCCAATGCTCACTGGAAACTGATTAATAGTTGATTTTCAACTTAAAATTTCTGACATACTCTTAGTGAGCTATCCTGACAGTGACAGATTTGGAACACTATAGAGTCTAGTATTAAAATTTCTGTCCATTCTTCAAATATAATTTTCACTTTGAAGCAAATCTGTGGTAGGGAATCCAAATGTGTGAAACAACGCTCACAAAAAAAAAAAAAGGAAGACAGAATATAAGATATTGGTGGGAGAAAATTATGCTAAATTTATTCAGACAAGTCCAGCTGTTCTTAGCATACATAGTCTCTTTAAGATAACAAATCCTATCTCAAAACACTTCCTTCACCTTTCTCAGCCCCCTCTTCCTTTAACTACACAATACCTCAGCCTTGTGGCTATTTTATAATCCTCATTTCACTCCCTATCCCCAGATTCTGGAAAACAGCAATACTGAACTGTCTCCAAAGCCTAATGCTGTCTAAAATATACACACAGCCCACTTCAAAGTCTTTGGATGTTGACAGCCGAAGTACTCAAGACACAAAGTCAAGAGCTTTGGAAGGGACCCGAAAGAGTCACTAAACTGCACGCTCTCCTAGAGAAACAGGCTCCGAGAAACTTACTTATTCACTGAACCTAAAAATCTCCTGTGATCTGAAACAGAGGTAAATTCAACCTAAACATGAAATTTCTAGAGTCACCAGCGAGTCAGTGGAGCCACGACTAGAGCCGAGGCCTGCTGATTCCCAGCCAGTATTCCCACAGCACCCGCAGTTCTTAAAGTTGGAACTGCGGGCTCACAGGATGTGAGGGATAAAGCAAATCTTAGTGAACATAGTCCAAGTCTCCCTGTTTTACATGGGGGAAGGGGCACAACTCCCTAAATTTCTCTGGTCCCACAGCTATAGCTGTTGCTTCTGACAGCAGAGGCTGGAGTTGGGACTGTCCGGTCCTCACATGCCGGGCTCCTTCAGGGCGGCAGGACCTATGCGTCTAACGGGCTGACCGGCTTCCCCCCCTCAAAAAACAGGGGAATTGGGGGAGGGGAGGAGGTAAAACAGGCAGAAACGCCACCCCCACCAAGGTCATGGGCGCCCAGAGTTTTTTGAACCACGACCTCGCCCTTGGCCAGGTAGAGAGAAGCGAACACCCCAGCCGGTCAGCCGAGCCGCGTGAGGCAGAACACGACTGAGGGGCCACGAGCTGCACCCTGCCCTGAGCTGGGGCAAGACGAGGGACACGGAGGCCGGCGAGGGGACACGCGCTAGTTCCACAGCCCAGCGGGAGAGACAGAGGGCGGACAGGGGTCCCCCGGCCGCGGGCGGCTGGGGGTCCGTCACACATACTCACTGCCGCGGCTGCGACCAGGAAGCACCAACCAGGAACCAAAACGCGTAGAGGGACGGGGAGGGGCGAGGACAAATGAGGTAAGGAAACCGCGTCCGCGCGGACCCGGGAGGAGGGAAGGCACTTCCGGGGAAAACACAGTTCCCGGGAGTAGTCTTCCGTCCCCGCCCACCCTGCGGGCCCTCTGTGCGCGTGCGTAATAACTGTTAACCCTTTCTCTTCCCCGCTGACAATATTTTGGTTTGCCTTCTTTGCTTTGCCCCTTCCCCTTCATGGCTTCTTTCAAAGACACCTAGGCTGCATCTATAATAGGGAACACTTAGTTTGAATGACTTGCACGCAGGAAATGCTACTCAGTAGGTAAAACCAGGGGAGAGCGCACACCCTTTCTGTGTCCACGAGTAAAACTACATTTCCCAGGATGCCCTTGAGCGGGTTTCCGGATGGGCTCCGCCTCCTCCTCGCTTGACCTCTGGGGCACCCTTTTTGTGCCACGTGGCGTGGGAGGCGAACTGAGACCAAAGTAGGGTAGGAGTGCAGAGTCTGGAGGCGCCTTGCCCAGCCCACAGGGGCACATAAACCACTTAGAAACCTCTTGACAAAGCCTGGCATCTAGCACTAGGTGACCTTAGGCAGGTCCTTCCACCTCTAGTTTTAAGTTGAATTTAATTTGCACTGGGGCGATTCTGGCTTTTTCCTAGAATGCGAAGCAATAGATTTAACTCTTTGGGAATCTTGAAGAGCTGCACTCTTTTTTTTTTTTTTTTTTTAAAGGACTCTCTAGTCTCAACCTGGGTCTTGAGCTCACTGGGAGATAAGTCACTGGCTCTACCAACCCAGCCAGCTAGGCACCCATGAAGAGCTGCACACTTGGTAAAGATAGAAGTTAATACTTGTCCTTTGGAAGCCTCCAGAGGCTACAAGATTGTGTTGCAAGCCTCTGGCTTCTGTTCCTCTTCTCACACCTTATTTCAATACTTAGTAATAATAAATCCATCTGTGGGGTGCCTGGGTGGCTCAGTTGTTAAGCATCTGCCTTCAGCTCAGGTCATGATCCCAGGGTCTTGGGATCGAGCCCTGCATCGGGCTCCCTGCTCCACGGGAAGCCTGCTTCTCCCTCTCCTACTCCCCCTGCTTGTGTTCCCTCTCTCGCTGTGTCTCTCTCTGTCAGATAAATAAATAAATCAAATCTTTAAAAAAAAATCCATCTGTACAACTTTACATAATGACAAAGCACTTTATCAGTTCATCAATCCTTGGCAACAGTCCTGAAAGATAAGCTTGACATTGGTTCTTCTTGCCAACATTTTATGAGTGTCTGTCAAGAGGCAGTTTTAGCAACTGTGGATATAGTGGTAAATTTTTTAGTCTCTGGTCTCCTAGGCCTGAGTCTAGCTGGGAAAACAAAATACAATTTGGGTATAGCCTAAAAGTATGGCCCAGAAAATAATTAGAAATTTTAATCAACACTATGGTAAGTGTTACAATGTTACAGGTTACACTGAAAAGGTAAAATTGGAGGAACCATTTTGCAGAAGAGGAAACAGGCTTAGAAATGGGTCACAGAGGGGCGCCTGCGTGGCACAGTCAGTTGAGCTTCTGACTTGGTTTCAGGTCAGGTCCTGATCTCAGGGTCCCTGATGTTGAGCTCCGCACGGGGCTCCGAGCTCAGCAGGAGTCTGCTTGACATTCTCCCTCTCCCTCTGCCACTCCCTCCCCTGCCCGTGTGCTCACTCTCTCAAATTAATAAATAAAATCTTAAAAAAAAAGAAATGGGTCACAGAGATTCCTAAATTGTTTAGGTAATGTGTATGGTGTAGAACAAAAATTATCTCTAAAAAAATAATGTGGTAAGCTTATATCAAGTGCCAGTCTTACTCAATACGTGTATTATATATAAACCTTTTAAATTTTAACCTTTTGAGGTTGATTTTTATTATTTACTTATTTATTTATTTATTTACAAGTAATCTGTAAACCCAACATGGTGCTCGAACTCAAAACCCCAAGATCAAGAGTCGCACACTCTATCTACTGAGCCAGCCAGGTGACCCTTGAGGTTGATTTTAAATTCTCATTTCACAAAAAAGGAAACAGATTCAGAGGTTAAGTAACTTGCCCCAGGCCACAAGGTTAGGAAATGCTCCTAATTACTGTACCCAATCCTCCTACTATTACTCATGCATTCAACAAAGATTTACTACTTTACCATGCTCAAAATGCTTTAGTTACCCTCTTTAGGTTATGTTGTAAGTCCTGTAATCCTTTGGATGGCATAAAGGGCACTTCATGAGCTGACTTCTTCCTCCCTATACACCACCACGCTGAATCCTGGGCAGTTGCCAAAAGACACTATGCTCTCCCACATCTGTGCCTTTGCAGAAGGCATTCCCACTGCCTCCCACTTCCCTTCTCTCTTTCTAATATGCCCCAACTTACCCTACTGTGCTCCAGTTCTGGGTCTTCAGGAAGACCTTCCAAGTCCGCCAGAAAGAACAGGTATTCCTTGCCCTGGGCTATGCTACACTTTGGACAAATCTCCGTCAAGGCAATTGTATTGTGTCTGCCTTACAGTTGTCTCCCAGCTGGATTGTGGACTCCCTGAAGGCAGAAGCCTTGACATTTTTATTTGTATCTTTACCGCTAACATAGTACTTGGCAGATAGCAAGCACTCACTAAAGGTGTTAAAGAAATGAAGGCAAACTAACTCCCCATAGGCTCTAGGAAACCAAGAACTAGGTGTGGATCCACCAGCTGTCAGACCAGTGTGGAAACCATGTCATGACCTCAAATAAGTGGAATGCAGTGTTGTGCTCCACGACATTAAGACCAGGTATAAGGGCGCCTGGGTGGCTCAGTTGGTTAAGCGTCTGCCTTCGACTCAGATCATAATCTCAGGGTCCTGGGATTGAGTCCCACATCAGGATCCCTGCTCAGCAGGGAGTCTGCTTCTCCTTCTCCCTCTGTGCCTCGTGCCCCCCCCCCCCGCCAAGTTCATGTGCTTGCACTCTCTCTCAAATAAATAAATAAAATCTTTTTTTAAAAAGGGATCATGACCGGGCGCCTGGGTGGCTCAGTTGGTTAAGCGACTGCCTTCGGCTCAGGTCATGATCCTGGAGTCACAGGATCGAGTCCCGCATCAGGCTCCCTGCTCGGCAGGGAGTCTGCTTCTCCCTCTGACCCTCCTCCTTCTCATGCTCTCTGTCTCTCATTATCTCTCTCTCAAATAAATAAATAAAATCTTTAAAAAAAAAAAGGGGGGGGGGAATCATGACCTGAGCCGAAGGCGGATGCTTAACTGACTGAGCCACCCAGGCATCCCAAAATAAATAAAATCTTAAGGAAAAAAAAAAGGAGAGAGAGATGGGTACAGAGATTTGTGACTAAGGAGGGTAGTATATATACACACACCTTTTGCCTTTACAAGGTGAGTTCTCATTTAGATAGCTTTTAGAAATCATGAGATACAGTCTTCTATTGCAGTAATGGGGAAACTGAAGCCAAGAAAGGAAGAGACATGCCAAGAGTCACAAACCAGAGGCAGAGCTATGTCTATAATCCAAGTCTCTGAGTCCTAAGGCACACAAACACATAGTAGTTCTGTTTCCACCACCCACAGTCTCTAGTCCACACTTCTTGAGATCAGGAGTAGCAGTATGCAAAGTACCCTGAAGTCTTTCTTACAGAGAATGTTCTGAAGAGCCCATTTATTTGAGGAAGGAAGCACCTGTTTTCCCCCAAGACGGTGGGCAGTACTACATCAACAGTGAGCAGCTGAATTGGGGTGAGGGTCCAAGACAAAGCAGAAGTCTGCTGCAGAGGGCAGACAAGATGGGGATATACTGTAGCAGGGTCTGGGGGAATGTCACATATTACTCATCTTTACCCCCCTCCCTGCCCCATTGCAGAGGGAGGAGCTACCTCCTTTCTTTTATTCCAGTTTATAGGTAATACCTAGTACCTCTGAGAACTAACTAATCATTTTGACCTCTTAACAGTTGCCTTTAAATGAGTATTCATTCACTGAGATCCTACTATGTAAGAGGCCCTTGCTTGCCCCTTCAGATACACTGTCCTCTCTCCCATCCTCCCTTTGTAAGGGAGGTGTTAACACATTTTACTACTATGGAAATTGTGACTTGGTAAGGTCATGTGACTTGCTCTAAATCACACAGCTGGGATTCAAGCCCAAGTCTTGTCTGAATCCAAAACCCATGCTCTTTTCTACGCCCATAGCTGCCTCTCAAAACTAAACTGTTTGGGTGCCTGGGTGGCTCAGTTGGTTAAGCGACTGCCTTCGGCTCAGGTCATGATCCTGGAGTCCCGGGATCGAGTCCCGCATCAGACTCCCTGCTTAGCAGGGAGTCTGCTTCTCCCTCTGATCCTCCCCCCTCTCATGCTCTCTCTCTCTCTGTCTCATTCTCTCTCTCAAATAAATAAATAAAAATCTTAAAAAAAAAAAAAACTAAACTGTTTGAGGATGGAGACTATGATGACCTACTGCTATCTCTACACCCAGCACCTAGCCCAAGGCCGTGCACACAGTAGGCTCACAAAGAACACTTGTGGAATGAGTGGATTTATATGGAATGCCTGCTTAATGAAGGCCTGGGTGCAGTATGAACAATGTTGTGGGACAACAGTGGAAGGAGCAGCTGGATGCCTAGAAGTGGAGAAAGCCTCCCTCTGCAAAGGGGAAGGCCAAATAAGTGGTCAGTTAAGAAAAAATGACAAGGGCAGAATTCAGCATTCTAACAGCAAAGCACACTAACAGGCAATTCACGAAAGAAATCTGAACAGCCATGAACTATGATAAGAGGTGTTCAACATCACTAATAATCAGAAAAATGCAAACAATCTCATACACAGTAGATCAGAGTACAAATTGGAAAAGCCTTTGAGGGGAGCTGTTTGAAGTACCAAAATTATAAATTAGCTATGTCTTTAAATGTATATACAAAGATTGTTTGTGATAGAAAAAATGGAAACAACATAAATATTCATCAGTAGGGAATAAAATATTTTTGGCTTCTGCTCAGAGTAGGCAAAGGTGCAACTGTCTTCGGTCTTCCCAAATTCGGGTTCATCCAACACCAGCCACCTCCACCATGCCACCTAAGTTCGACCCCAGAGGGATCAAAGTCAAATACCTGAGGTACACTGGTGGGAAAGATAATGTCACATCTGCCCTGGCTCTCAAGATCTCCCCAAGGCTGTCTCCAAAAAAGGTTGGTGATGTCATCATCAAGGCAGCTAGTGATGGGAAGGGCCTGAGGATTACAATGAAACAGACCATTCAGAACAGAGAGGCCTAAGTTGAAGTGGTAGCTTCTGCCTCTGCCCTGATTATCAAAACCCTCAAGGAACCGCCAGGAGACAGAAAGAAGCAGAAAACCATTAAGCACAGTGGAAATATCACTTTTGATGAGATTGTCAACATTGCCCGACAGATGCAGCACCGATCTTTAGCCAGAGAACTCTCTGGAACCATTAAAGAGATCCTGGGGCCTGCCCATTCTGTGGGCTGCAATGTTGATGGCCACCACCCTCATGACATCATAGATGACATCAACAGTGGTTACAATGGAATGCCCAGCTAGTTAAAAACTACAAAGGAAAATATTTCAATAAAGGATCATTTGATGACCAAAAAAAAAAAAAAAGAATAGGGACTAAAATAAACAAGGATACATCTATACTGTTTTTTAAAAAGCTATGCTGCTTTTGGAGGCACCTGGGTGGCTTAGTCAGTTAAGTGTCTGCTTTCAGCTCAGATGGTGATCCCAGAGTCCTAGGATCAAGCCCTGAGCCAGGCTCCCCGCTCAAAGGGCTGCTTCTCGCTCCACTCTCCCCCTCTCCCAGTGCCCCATGCTCTCTCTCTTTCTCTCACTTTCTCTCTCTCAAATAAATAAATAAAATCTTACCAAAAAAAAGAAAAAAAAAAGCTATGCTGCTTTTGAAAGAATGAGATGGATCTGTATATACTGACATAGAAAGATCTCCAAGACATATGGTTAAGTGAAAAAAATGCAACTTGCAAAGCAGTATGTGTATTATGTACTCATTTTTGTTATATTTTTAAAGGATATACATGTGTCTGTGTATAGATATGTGTGTATATAAATGCATAGAGAAAATACTGGATGTATACCAATCAATAACAGTGGTTATTGACCTCTGAAGGGGAGTAGGGATGGGGGGTGATGAAGAAAGACTTTCACTTAAAAAAAAAAAAAAGTGACATGTGATTCATTGAGAACAGCACATCACTTCAGTGATATTCTTACCAAATTTTTTTTTTTAATTTTATTATGTTATGTTAGTCACCATACAATACATCATTGGTTTTTGATGTGGTGATCCACGATCCACTGTTTTCGTATAACACCCAGTGCTCCATGCAGTATGTGCCCTCCTTAATACCCATCACCGGGCTAACCAATCCCCCCTCCCCTCTAAAACCCTGTTTGTTTCTCAGAGTCCATAGTCTCTCATGGTTCATTTCTCCCTCCAATTCCCCCCCCCCATTTTTTCCTTCCTTCTCCTAATGTCCTCCATGCTATTCCCAAATTTCTTTTTTTTAAGATTTTATTTATTTATTTATTTGAGAGAGAGAGCAGAAGCAGGGGGAGAGGCAGAGAGAGAGGGAGAAGCAGACTCCCCGCTGAGCAGTGAGCCCAATGCGGTGCTCGATCCCAGAACCCTGGGATCATGACCTGAGCCGAAGGCAGACGCTTAACAGACTGAGCCACCCAGGCACCCCCTTACCAAATTTCTTCCAAAAAATTACATACCTGAATATATTCATGAGGAAACTCTCAGACAAACACAAAGTGAGGGACATTCTGCAAAATACCTACTCCACTCTTGAAAAATGTCAGCATCATAAAATGCAAAGATGAGGAACTACTCCATGCTAAAAGAGAGTAAAAGAGACATGGTACTTAATAAATGCAATGCATGACCATTTCTTTTCCCGTAAAAGATGTTACTGGGATAATTGGCAAAAATCTAAATAGGTTTAGATGTGGATGACAGTGCTGTATCAAAGTTATTCCTGGTTTTTATATTTATATTACAGTTATGTAAGAGACTGTCCTTGGTTTTTTTTATGCTACACATAGTGAAGTACTTGGAGTACAAAGGCATTGTGTCTTGGGGCGCCTGGGTGGCTCAGTCGGTTAAGCGTCTGCCTTCAGCTCAGGTCATGATCCCAGAGTCCTGGGATCGATCCCCGCATCGGGCTCCCTGCTCGGCGGAGAGCCTGCTTCTCCCTCTCCCTCTGTCCCTCCGCCACGCTCATACTCTCTCTCTCTCAAATAAATAAATAAAATCTTTAAAAACTATATTTTCTCTCTCCCTCTACCCCTCCCCCTTCTATAAAAAAGGGGCATCATGTCTGAAACTCATTCTCAAGGAGTCCAGAAAAAAATCGTGTTGGGGAAGGGAGAGGGAGAGAGAAAGAGGAGAATGATCACACAAATGTGGTAAAAAGATAACATTCTGAGAATCTAGGAAAAGGTAGATGAGAATTCTTTGTACTAACTTGGCAATTTTTCCCTAAATCTGAAAGTATGTCAAAATATAAAATTAAAAGGAAAAATAAAAAGAATGGGTCAGAATTTGCCAGGCAGAGAGGGCAGAGGAATCTTCTAGCAAAGGAGCAAGATAAGCAGAGAAAACTGACAAATGTGGGTCTCCTGTACTGAGAAACCACCAGTGGCTCTGAGTGTCCAGGACATAGCATGGTGTGGGGAGAACGGGAGACAGAGGAGAGTAGGTTGCTGAGCAGCTGGACCCACAGATGGACACACTTCACTGCTACCTAATATTGGAAATGAAGACTGTTAAGCCTTCTTTATACCCAGCCTCCAGCCCGGCAAAAAATAACTTGGGTTCTTTGGCTGCTCGGTCATTTCATTGGTGATTTCTCTTCATACCTTAGGAAAAAACCCTAGAATAATGACTGAAGGGGACATCTAGTACGATGCCCTCATTTTGCAGAAGGGAAAACTAAGGCCCAAAAACGAGAAGAAACTTGCAAGTTCCCAGCAAGAGTTAGCGTTAACACTGGCTTCCGGTTCACAATCCATCATTCCTTCTGTTGCCCCAAAGTCTGAAAGGTTGAGGCAGAAATAGAGTCTGGTAAGTGAAATGAGTAAATGTTGCCCTTTAAAGTTTGGGTGTTTTTCATTTGCCACAAATACAGACTTAATGTCTGTACAATTTTAAAATGTAATTATAGAAACTGTTGTCACTTAAAGCCCATGCATTGTAACTGGTAAGTGTTATTCAATTCAGGCTCCTAGTCTAAAGCAGCAATCAAGGTGATTCTCAGGAATTCTCAATGACATTGGTACCCATCTGGATTTGTTGAAAAGTTTAACATCCTTTTTTATTATTCATGAATTTGCAGTTCTTCAAATTGCAAGGTGATGGAGAGAGCACGCAATTTTCATCCAGGCTATGAAACCATTCTTGAAAATTTGGACATTCATTTTTCTTAGAGAGACTGCTTTTCCTTATAAAATCATGAAATTTAAAAATATATATTATAAATTAAACTACATAATGATAATAGTCACATTACAATAAAGTCCTAGGATATGGAGCTAGTATTTCAAGAACTCTATTCTCATTTGTTATTATTCCTAGTTGGAATTGTATTCCTCAAGGCTTAGATCTAAGTGAGTATATAAGGACCTTTGACTAGCAAAACCATTGAGATTCTAATTTATTTAAGAATCATTAGATTCCTTACAAGAAATCTCAAAGCATGTCATCAGTAATGTGTTGAGAAGCTGCACACTCCAAAAGGCATACCTTTATTTTAAATATCGATGAGCCCTGAACCCACAGATTCTAATGTGTGAAGGGACACACATACTCAGACAGGGACAGACCTTATTTAGGTGTCATTCTATAAGGAATCAGCTTTCTTCACCTGCCTGCCCCAGACTCCAGAATCATGCCTGCAATTTTCAGTCCAGACATGTCTTTGTAATGACATTAACATGAATTATTTTATCAGGACTTTAGATTGACAACAGAAAAAAAATAAAGAATAATCAAGATCACACTATCAAATGAGTTATATACAGCTGACAACAGTCAACTTAAGCACAATTATATAAAATAAATTATAGGTCTTATGCTTTGTGTCTCAACTATTAGTATCCATTGTTTCTTACGAAATTGGTGAAACCATTCACAAAGTGGGGCTTAAAAGGACTGTCACTATTCTGATAGAGTCCATATCTTCTTCTTCTACCTTTGTTCTGGATCTGATATGCTTCTAAGACTGAGTCCAGTGTGCATTTGTGCCATGAGTTTCTTGTACCAGACCTATGAATCGCAGAAGAGGCTGACTCCCGGGGTCCTGGGTGGCTCAGTCGTTAAACATCTGCCTTCGGCTCAGGTCATGATCCCAGGGTCCTGGGATTGACCTCTGCATCGGGCTCCCTGCTCCGCGGGAAGCCTCCTTCTCCCGCTCCCACTCCCCCTGCTGTGTTCCCTCTCTTGCTGTGTCTCTCTCTGTCAAATAAATAAATAAAATCTTAAAAAAAAAAAAAAAAAGAAGAAGAAGAGGCTGTCTCCCGATCTGCAATACCTCAAATTTCAACACTTTCTGTACAGTCTTCAACAACTAGATTTGCCCAGCCCTAGTAATCCCTGTTCTTGCTTTGCTACTAGACAGATCTATTACAATCCTGGAACCACTGCACATTTTCATCACAATGTTCAATGCTTCTCTCCCTCTCTCTCTCTTTCTCTCTCTCTCAAACGGCTTCTTTCCCCCTGCTGTGCCGTTGCTCTGGGAACTTACTCTCTAACCTTCTCTCTTCTGTGCCTGTGCTCAGCTGACAGGGGACAGGGAGAATTGTTTTGTTTGCCTCAGGTTCTTGGCACAGAGAGGAGACTATCTACCTGACCAAACGTTACCCCAAAAAAGCCACAGGCTGCTTAGTAGACACAAACTCCGGTTCTGCTCAGGTAGTGTGTTATCAAAGGCTCTAGTTTCCTGTCTTCAAAGACCACCTGGGCAAACCTTGACCAGATTAGACCCTCTGCCTGCTGCTCCCCCTGCTTGTGCTCTCTGTCTCTCTTTCTCTCGCTCTGTCAAATGAATAAATAAAATCTTTTTAAAAAAAGAAAATATGGAATATTTGATAAATGGTGCTGAAAAACCTGCAAACATGAAGTTAGAGCCTACCTCAACCCATTGAGAAAATAAATTACCGACAAATTACATATGAATTAGAAAAAAATATTTTAAGTGTAATACTTTAAGGAGAAAGAAAACATTTACAAATTCGGACAAACCACAGAGTGGAAGAAAAGATTTCTCCCACATATACTAAATGATATTATCCATAACATATAAAGAATTCTCACAAGTCAGTTAGGAAACTAAATGCCACCATAGGAAAAGAGCCAAGGATTTGAACAGGTAATTGTAAACAGAGAACTAAAAAGAGCTGATTAACATGAGATGATTGATTTTCGTAATAATCAGATAAATGGAAACTAAAACAGAATACAATTTTTTATAAATCAGATTGACAAATTTTAAAAGATTGATAATAACCTTCATTGTTTCATTCATTCAAATAAATATTTATTGAGTGTCTACTATGTGTCATGCATGGAAAAATAATAAGAAAAAGAGACCCAATCCCTGCTTTATGCCTTTGGGTCAAAAATGAGTCTATACTACTCTTATAAGTAGTGTATAGTTGGATCATATTTTTTTATCCATTCTGCCAATCTCTGTCTTTCAATTGGTGCATTTAATCCATTTACATTTAAAGTGATTGTTGACAATGCAGGTCTTACTTTTGTCATTTTGTTATTTGTTTTCGATATGTCTGATATCTTTTTTGTTCCTGAATTCCTCCAATACTGCCTTCTTTTGTTTTTCATTTAATCTAGTGTGCCGTTTTGATTCCTTGTTCATTTTTTCTGTAAATTTTTAAGATTTTTTTCAGTGATTACTTTGAGGATTACAGATAACACCTAAATTTATACCAGTCTAGTTTCAACTGATACCAACTTAGCTTCAATAGTATACTTAATCTTGCTCCTATCCAGTTCTCTCTGACAGCTCTAGGAGAGTATCCTTCCTTGCCTCTTCCTAGCTTCTGAGGTTCTCAGCAATGCTTGGCATTCCATGACCTATAGATCATCACTTCAAACTTAGCCTCTGTCATCACATGGCTGTGTTCTCCCTTTGTGTCTCTCTCCTCCTCTTATAAGGCCACCAGTCATACTAAATTGGAATAGGGGCCCACCCTACTCCACTATGACCATATCTATATAACTAATTATACCTTCAGTAACTCTATTTCCAAATAAGGTCACATTCTGAGATACTGGGGGTTAGGACTTCAACATGTCTTTTTGGGAGACACAATTCAACCTATAACAATATGTCTTCATCATTTTGAAGGACTCACCTTTACCTCACTGATTCATTGCAGTCCTAGAAGTCTTATATGTGTGTGTGTGTTTCCATATATATATGTATGACTTTCTCTTCTAAGACTGCAATGAATATGCATATATATATATATATACACATACATCAGAACATTTTGTTGAAAGAAAGCAATAGGTGAGCAGAAAATAAAGAATCCTGAACTGGAAGTAAAAAACAGGGGTGTGGTCCCAGGTGTGACATGGTTTTACCGTGTGAACTTTATCTCTATGTACTTTAATTTCCTCACCTGTAAAATGAGGAGCCAGACTTAATGATTGCCAAGGTAGGTCCCTTTGAGTTCCCAGATTCTAAGATCTTCAGCATATGTGTTCAGTGCTAATAGAGTGTTCACAAGTGATACTGTGGGCTTTAAATTGTTAAATTGATTCCTCAGACTACTTAGGTCTCTCTGGGCTCGTTTCCAATTACCCTCCCATTGTCCATGAGATGGGTTTTTTTTGTTTTGTTTTTTTAAAGATTTTATTTATTTATTTGTCAGAGAGAGACACAGCGAGAGGGAACACAAGCAAGGGGAGTGGGAGAGGGAGAAGCAGGCTTCCCGCGGAGCAGGGAGCCCGATGTGGGGCTTGATCCCAGGACCCTGAGATCATGACCTGAGCCTAAGGCAGACGCTTAACGACTGAGCCCCCCAGGCACCCCGAGATGGTTTAGATTATTTTGAAAACACCTGGAGGATTCACTAGCCTTCATTCCAAGTGTCAAATATGAAGACCCCACTTAAAGCTCCATAATTAGAGCCGATGTTTCTTCTAATGCAATTAAATGCTCTCATTTAATCTTGGTGCCAGGAATGGTGTGGGGTTTCCTCTCAGAGAGATGCAGATAGAAGCATGTCAGAAGGGAGTGGGAAGATTGAGGGTTGTGCTGTATGATCTCCTTCATCATCCCACCCATGAACTTCCATACATCCCTGCCCCACTTATCTGCAGCAAGTACTCCTCCAGGGCAGGTACTCTGTCTTATTCATCTCTGACTCCCCACACACATGTATTAGCCCCCAAACCAGGACCTGGCCCAGAATCAGTGTTGGAGGGAGGAAGGAAGGGAAGGAAATCAGTCATAAGACAAGTTTTATCACTGCTCTATTTCCATCCCACTCCCTCCTCTGGCCCCCTAAACTTAGATCTAGGAACTCTCTTTTATCTTTTTTTAAATTTTTAAAATTTATTTTTTAAAGATTTTCTGTATTTGTTTGAGAGAGAGACAAGGAGAGCACAACCAGGGGAAGGAGCAGAGGGAGAAGGACAAGCAGGCTCCCCACTGAGCACGGAGCCCCGGTCCCAGGACCCCAGGATCATGACCTGAGCTGAAATCAGACCCTTAACTGACTGAGCCACCCAGGCATGCCTAGAAACTCTCTTTAAACAAAAAATGTGGTAAATATACATAACATAAAAAACATTCTATTTAGCCATTTTTAAGTGTATAGTTCGGTAGCATTAAATATATTAACATTGTTGTGCTACTATCAACACCATCCATTTCCAGAATATTTTCACCTTTCCAAACAAAAGCTCTGTATCCATTAAACACTATCTTCCTATTTCCCCCTCCCTCCCAGCTTCTGGCAGCCACCACTCTACTTTCTGCCTCTATGAATGAATTTGACTATTCTAAATGGCCTCATATAGGTGGAATCATATAGTATTTGTCTTTTTGTAACTGGCTTAGCATCATGTCTCATTTGGCATAATGTCAAGGTTAATCCACGTTGCAGCATGTGTCAGAATTAGGAACTAACTCTCCCAAAGGGCTGCAGAGCCCTTAAATTCTCTTCCAGCTCTGAGATCTTCAATCTCTGTAGGAAGACACAGCTGTTTTGGTTAAACAAGAGCAAAGACTAGACTAATCCAGCCTTCCGATCTTTATCATCCCATCTTTCCAACCAGGTTTTCGGCCTGCTTGGCCCTCATTCATTTACTCATTTAACAGACACCTACTTGAACTCCTGCTAGGTCCTATCCTTGCTCCCAGCTTCTAACATAAAGTGTTATGGAGTTCATGAAGACAAAGAGTGGAGGATTCATATATAACTAAAATAATGAGAAAAGCCTCCAGAAATCTTGTAAGAGGAGTAAGTGGTAAAACCACTTGTGGAAAAACCAGGACAGGGGAGGAGCATGGTGGGCAGGAGGCTCTGCCAGAGCAGAGGCCTAGAGGCAAGACCTAGCCTCATGTGTTGGTGAAATTGTACATGAGCTGCCTGACTGGAGCACAGCCTGTTGGAGGATGTAGGGAGAAGGGGAAAGCACCATGAAAGAATGGCCTGGGAAGCTACAAAGGAAGGCAGAAGCCAGAACTCAAAGACCATTTTTGCTACATAGGGAATTTGGCTTTATTCTCAGGAAAAGCAAGACCCATGGAAGGTTTTAAGAAGGGTAACATGGTCAAATGCATACTGTATCCAATCTGTCTGACAATAGTGTGAGACTAGAGGTAAGACACCAGTTAGGAGAGTGTTGTCTTAGACTGGGTGAGGAGTAACACAGTCATGGTGAGATGGGACAGTAATGTGCTTGAGCTGGTTCATACCAGCCCGAGAGAGCCAGTTGCCAAATTTTCAAGAATTTCAAGTTGTTAAACACAGTCATTGTTAAAAATTAAATTATGTAAACTTACAATTAAATAAATTATATATTTAAAATAGAAAGAAATACTCAAAATTCACTACTTGCTAGTTAATACAACATTATCTTTGCTGTTACAGCAGTTTATGTCTAGATCTGTAGTAGAAACACTTAGGTAATGTATGCTACTGATCTTCTCTTCCCAGCAATGCTTTCAGTGACATCACATTGGTAACTTGAAATTGGCCATCGGGGGAATATTTATACCATGGGAGTTAGTAGCTGCTTTAAATCAGGACTTTTTTTTACCCCCTAAGAGCCAATTATTAAACATTTACCAGGGCACCCGGCTGGCTCACTCAGTAGAGCATGCAATGCTCGATCTCGGGGTTGTGAGTTCGAGCCCCACCTTGGGTATGGAGATTACTTAAAAATAAAATCTTTAAAAGAAAAAAACAACAATACACAGTGATTGGTTGAGTCATTGGATAGCTGGTGGAATCATTTGTTGAGACAGAGAAACCAGAGGAAGAGCAGATTTTTTTAAGGGAACCACTTTTAGACTTGTTGATACTGAGTGCCTTTGGATACCCAGGTGGTGAAGTCTGGTAACCAGTTGGACGGAGAGGAAAGGTGCTCAAAAGGGAGAGACCAGCATATACATGTGTTGTATATTTGGGAATCTACAGCCAACAGAAGACGATTGAAACATTAGATGGAAATGAGCTTATTCAGGGATGATGTGGAGAGTGAGAAGAGATGAGGACACAACCCTGGAGGTTGGACCTCAAGTTTAAGAGACAGACCAATCAGCCAGCAGCAAAGGATCAAGGGGGAAAGATCAGATACCAAGATAACATGGTAAGAGTAGTAGGAGAAAACTGGAAGGCAGTGGTGACTTCCAGAAGAGACTTTGAGACACAGGATTGATTGTGGGGTCGGATAACACCAAGTGAAAACTGAAGAGTCCACCGAATGCAGCAGTAAGAGGTGCCCAGACTCTTATCTTCAGAGCAGTCCGGTTGAAGAGGTGGGAACAGAAGCCAGAGTGCTCAGATTCAAGAGGAAGTGGGAGATGAGGTTACAGAGGGACATGTGGCAAGTCTTTGAAGGCCACACTAAAGAGGAAGCAACGTGAAGATTTGAGGAGGGGCACCTGGCTGGCTCATTCGGAAAAGCATGCAACTTTTTTTTTTTTTTAAGATTTTATTTATTTATTTGACCGAGAGAGACACAGCGAGAGAGGGAACACAAGCAGGGGGAGCGGGAGAGGGAGAAGCAGGCTTCCCACTGAGAAGGGAGCCCGATGTGGGGCTTGATCCCAGGACCCTGGGATCACGACCTGAGCCTAAGGCAGACGCTTAACGACTGAGCCCCCCAGGCGCCCCGAGATGGTTTAGATTATTTTGAAAACACCTGGAGGATTCACTAGCCTTCATTCCAAGTGTCAAATATGAAGACCCCACTTAAAGCTCCATAATTAGAGCCGATGTTTCTTCTAATGCAATTAAATGCTCTCATTTAATCTTGGTGCCAGGAATGGTGTGGAGTTTCCTCTCAGAGAGATGCAGATAGAAGCATGTCAGAAGGGAGTGGGAAGATTGAGGGTTGTGCTGTATGATCTCCTTCATCATCCCACCCATGAACTTCCATACATCCCTGCCCCACTTATCTGCAGCAAGTACTCCTCCAGGGCAGGTACTCTGTCTTATTCATCTCTGACTTCCCACACACATGTATTAGCCCCCAAACCAGGACCTGGCCCAGAATCAGTGTTGGAGGGAGGAAGGAAGGGAAGGAAATCAGTCATAAGACAAGTTTCATCACTGCTCTATTTCCATCCCACTCCCTCCTCTGGCCCCCTAAACTTAGATCTAGGAACTCTCTTTTATCTTTTTTTAAATTTTTAAAATTTATTTTTTAAAGATTTTCTGTATTTATTTGAGAGAGAGACAAGGAGAGCACAACCAGGAGAAGGGGCAGAGGGAGAAGGACAAGCAGGCTCCCCACTGAGCACGGAGCCCCGGTCCCAGGACCCCAGGATCATGACCTGAGCAGAAGGCAGACACTTAACGACTGACCGACCCAGGTGCCCCAACATGCAACTCTTGATCTCAGAGTCTTGAGTTCAAGTCCCACATTGGGTGTAGAGCTTACTTAAAAACAAAAAAAAACAGATGGGGCGCCTGGGTGGCTTAGTCAGTTAAGTGGCTGACTTCAGCTCAGGTCATGATCTCAGAGTCCTGGGATCGAGCCCCGCATAAGGCTCTGCACTTGGCTGGGAGTCTGCTTGGGGTTCTCTCTCCCTCTCCCCCGCCCCTCCCCCTGCTTGCCCACGCGCACTCTCTCTCTAAAATAAATAAATAAATCTTTAAAAAAAGAAAAAAAAAACAAAAACAGGAGAGACCTGAGCATATTTATGGCTGTGAGAAAGAGAAGAAGAGGTCAGGAAGGCAGGAAAGACTGGGAATGACCAATAAAGTGACCTTCCAAGATAGACCGAAGGAATTGAATTGGCAGTTTCTTGTATAATGTGCACATGAATCACTTGCGGATCTTAAGATTCATTTCTGATTCAGCAGGTCTGAGGTGGAGCTTGAGATTTTCCATTTCTAACATTCTCCTCCTGAAGCCAATGCTACTGGTCTGTGAACCACACTTTGGGTAGCAGGGGGTCTAGAGTTCTGAATTGTAATTGTGTGTTCTTTTGTCTGTCTCCCTCCATGGACCCTGGAGCAGAATCCTTCCAGATAATCCCTATTGTCTATCACAGTCCCTGTCATATAAAAGTTTGTTGAGTGTATTGAATATGTGAAGATTTGTATTTGGCATTATCTACAACTATGAAAAAGTAGGGAAGAATACTAAAAGTCCAATAACACAAGAATGGACAAGTAAATTATAGTACGAGTATACTTGGAAATATTCTTTTTTTTTTTTAAGATTTTATTTATTTGTTTGAGAGACAGAGGGAGCGGGGGTTGGGGGAGGGCAGAGGGAGAGAGAGAGAAGCAGACTCCCCACTGAGCACAGAGCCCTACTCCGGCCTTAATCCCAGGACCCTGAGATCATGACCTGAGCCAAAATCAAGAGTCAGACGCCCAACAGACTGAGCCACTCAGAAACCCTGACTTTGGGATATCCTTAAGTAATTAAAGTGATCATTGTGAAATCCATATGATAATATAGGAATTCCTGTGATAAAATTTTAAAAAGTGGGTGAGTTTTTACTTATATTTGGATGGCCACTGTGTGAAATTATGCATTTGGACAAGAACAAGAATGGCACAGAAAAAGCAAGTTAGATACATTGGAGCAACAGGATCATGAAGGAATTTTTACATTTATATTTCTGTCAGTGTAAGAATTCAGGCCAAAAAACAAACAAACAAACAAACAAACAAACCCACTGCTACACATGTGAAAGAAAATCAGACATGGATATTCCTTGGGAAAATCAAAACAGAGAGGAGTAACCTCTACACATGATAGCTTAGATTTTGGATTGTGCGGATTCTTTTAAAATATGTATTAACTGTTCTTTGCACATTCTTTTATTCTGACTTGACAGCTTCTCTCTTCCTTTGTCCCTCTTTCCTTCCTTTCTTTCCTTTCCTTATATTTCCCTTCTCTCCTCCCTCTTTTTAAGACATCGCTCCCTTAAGGAATTCCCATTCCCAGTGATATCTCGTCAAAGGAGCACATGAATAGCTGACATTATGTAATGCTTTGACATTTGGCATTCCCAAGGCATTACCCCACCCCTGATGCAGAATAAGTTGTCAGAGCATGAAATTGGTATTTTTACATATTCTTAATGTACAGATGTCAGTCTGAAAACCATTCACTAGTATTATGATTACATTCTTTGTCTCATTTTCTTTCTATGCCAAGATCTGTTCCTGTGATTTCTTTTCTTTTGGGAATTTCAAAGAGGGAAGACAAAATAATAATCCAGCGTACTGATTCTGCCAAAAGGTAAAAGTAAACTTTTAAGTCTCTCATCATTTTTGGCAATGATACTTCTGGCACAGGAGCAAAGATGTAACAAGAAGGACCAGATGTAAGCTAGAAACACAATCAGTGGCCTGCTTGATGATGGGGCCAGATTCCTCAGTATGTCCCAAATCTGCTTGTGGTTTACAAGTTTGTTATTCTGTGTTAATCACAGAAATGGCCCAGGCTTATGGGAGAAACAGCATGTCTAAAAATAATCACCTTGTAGAAAATACACAAGATAAGAACCAGGAGGGGTTTAGAGACAGTCCCATCCATCTTTCTATATATGTCCCTATAGGATTCCTGACAGATGGTCAACTGGTCTCTGTTTGAATACCTTCAGGGATGGACATCTCACGACCTCACGTAGCAACCCATTTCATATTTGGCAAATACTGTTCAGCATCCTTTCCTCTTTCCAGAACAGCCCGACTTCCTTTGGGGAAGGGCTACTTCTTCACTCCATGCGGTTCTGACAGGTTGCAGGGGTGGTGGGCTGCTTCTCCCCGTCGAGCTCCAAAGCTTCCCTCCGATCCTTGACTTCTCTCTCCAAGCTGTGATATTAGCCGCCTCTCACCCCAGGCGCTGGTCAGAGGCTCTGCTGACCCTCCCTGTCAAATCAGGGCATTTGATGACTTTTCATGGCACTTCAGGGACTGAAGGCAGCCTTTGTGTTTCCCTCACCTTCCTTTTCCTCTCAGGACCTTGAAACCCCATGGCCTTCAATCATGCCTTGCATTTTGAGGTCTCTGGTCCTAAGCAGCCTGGCACTCTCCTCCGAATGTGTTCCAGGCCAGATGCTGTGTCCTCAAGAGATAGGTTCTACCGCACCCCTTGGCACCTAGAGCAGATGATCTGAAGATGACTGTTCACTGTTCTTGAAGGCAACAGCGCAAGCGACCGCGAATCTGCTAAAATGGGGGCATCTTCCCAATGATCTGGAGAACAGCCACCTGGGATGACCATTTACTATGTGCTGCGCACTCTGCCAGACCTTTATTTACTTTTTCATTTTCTGAAAAGATTTTATTTATTTATTTGGCACACACACACGCACACACACACAGAGAAAGAGCACAAGCAGGGGGAGGGGCAGGGGCAGAGGGAGAAGCAGGCTCTCCGGTGAGCAGGGAGCCCAATGTGGGACCAGATCCCAGAACCCTGGGATCATGACCTGAGCCGAAGGCAGTTGCTTAACCAACTGAGCCACCCAGGCGCCCCTACTTTTTCGTTTTTAATCATTATAACACCCCCTGCAAAGTGGGCATGATTGTCGCCATGTTTCAGACAAGGAAACAGACCTAGAGAAGTCACGCAGCTTGCTCCAGTTCGCACAGGTAAATGGTGAGGCTTACACCGGGCTTAAGGAGCCATCCCTCACTCCTCTCCCTTTTCCACTACTGCATATATTTTTAGAAACCAAAGAGAGAGAGAGAGTACCCTTCCCAGCTGCAGAGCCCTGGTGTGTTCTGCTGGTTGTAGATGCAAGAGGCTCAGTGTAGGGTGACTGAGGTATTCAAGTGGGCATAGAGATCTGTGACAAGAAGGTCTAAAATGATGAGCAAGTGGGGAGATTCCCATCTTAAAAGTGTGAAGGCAAAATTATGGGCTTTGATTTACAGAGCACACCTACCTCGGAGTGTGTTGAGGAACACTCTCAACCAGTGAGGAACTCTCAGAGAGGGAAAAGGTTTACTGAAGACCGCACAACAAATTAGAGCCTGAGCCTAGAGTGGATCCAGGCTGTTGACTACTGACAAGGAGCTATCTTCTTTGAATTGAAAGGAGATGGGTGGCTCAGTCAGTTAAGCATCCAACTCTTGGTCTCGGGGTTGTGAGTTCAAGCTCTGCATTGGGCTCCACGCTAGGCATGGAGCCTACTTTAAAAAAAAATGGGCTGCCTGGGTCCTGGGAGGCTCAGTTGGTTAATCATCCAACTCTTGGTTTCGGCTCAGGTCATGATCTCAGGGTTGTGGGATCGAGACCCTGTCCAGCTCCACACTCAGTGTGGAGTCTGCTTGAGATTCTTTCCCTCTGCCCTCCCCCACCCACGTGCTCTCTCTCTCTCTAAAATAAATAAATAATATCTTTTTAAAATTAATTAATTAATTTATTTATTTATTTTTAAAGATTTTATTTGTTCACTTGAGAGAGAGAGTGAGAGAGAGAGAGAGCACAAGAGGAGGTAGCGGGAGAGGGAGAAGCAGACTCCCCACCGAGCAGGGAGCCCGATGCGGGACTCGATCCCGGGACTCCAGGATCATGACCCGAGCCGAAGGCAGTCGCTTAACCAACTGAGCCACCCAGGAACCCATAAATAATATCTTAAAAAAAGAAAAGGAGGGCGCCTCATCTGTCAAGAACAAAGGAGGTGATATATGTAATGCGTTTAGAATAGTGCTGGGAATATAGTAAATGTTATGTAAATGTTTATGTATTATTATTACCTCAAAATCTTAGTTCATGCTACCCCTTCTGTTTGGAATGTTCTCTGGCTTTTTGCGTTCCTAGCCCCTTCTTATCTTATAGGTCTCTGCTGAAGGGTCATTTCCTGGAGAGACCTCCCTGGGTGACTTTATTTAGAATAGATCTCCTCCCACCCCAGTTATTTTCAATTACAGCTCATGGTTTCATTCATAGAGTTGGGATGAGATGAGGAGATGAAGCCCACTAACACCATGTAACTTGCCCATGACTGAGCAGTTAGTAAGTGGTAGAGCTGGGATTCAAGCTTCGTAATATGGCTTTGGAGTCCACATGCTCAACCATTTTGCTGACAAATTTGGGGCTGGAGCCTGACTTCTATTTATTTTCCTTTCTTTCTTTCTTTCTTTCTTTCTTTCTTTCTTTCTTTCTTTCTTTCTTTCTTTCTTCTTTCTTTCTTTCTTTTTTTAAGATTTATTTATTTATTAGAGAGAGAGGGAGGTAGAGAGAGCATGAGTGTGTGGGGGAGGGGTAGAAGGAGAAGTAGAGAGACAATCTCAAGCAGACTCCGCGCTGAGCACAGAGCCCAATGCAGGGCTAGATCTCACAACCCTAAGATCATGACCTGAGCCAAAATCAAGAGTCAGACGCTTCACCGACTGAGCCACCCAGGTGCCCCTCCTGACTTCTATTTCAATGCTTATGCTATGGTCATATGCATATATGTATGTGTTTACATGTGCACACACATGGGCACACACACTCCCTAAATTTCCCCTTGAGGAATCTGAATATAAATAAAGGACACCCCAAGTCCCTTCTTCTTTTTTTTTAAAATCCAAGTCCCTTTTTCAACCAAAAGTTGTTAGAACTGGAATCCTAGGGGCGCCTGGGTGGCTCAGTCAGTTAAGCGTCTGCTTTCGGCTCAGGTCTTGATCTCAGGGTCCTGGAATCAAGCCCAGTCTTGGGCTCTATGCTCAGCAGGGAGTCTGCTTCTCCCTCTCTGTCCACCTCTGTGCTCTCTCTCTCTCTGTGTCAAATAAATAAATAAAATATTTTTAAAAAAAAGAAAAAAGAATTGGAATCCTATGTGGCATTCCTGTGTTAGGCAGCGGGAATACAAAAACAAGTAAGAAGTGGTTCCTACTCTAAATTAGGAGCTCACAGTCTAGTGGGGTTGGAGAGGGCATGATTCAGAGCAGTCTTCCTGAGGAAGGTGATACTGAGCAGTTTTTCTGGAAGGAATGGAGAGGGAAGGGCAAGTTGGACAAAGGGAACAGCAAGTACAAAACCACACTGATGTGAGGGAGGTTGGCTCAGTTGAGTAAAGCCTGTGGTATGATGTGTTGCAGAGAAGTCCAGAGGGAGAGATACAACTAATAGCTGAGCAGGGCCCAGATTACCAAGGGCCTTGAATATTATGCTGAGGAGTTTACACCTTCCCCTGAAGGGCCAGAGAGCCATAGAAGAATTTCAAGCAGCATTTTGCTTTTCATCGTTTTAAGCCCACAGCACCAACTATGTTCTTTTCACAGCACCAAAGGAATATGCATATATTTTTAAAGTTCATTTATTTAAGTAATCTCTACACCCAACGTGTGGCTCGAGCTCATGACCCTGAGATCAAGAGCCGCATGCTCTACCAACTGAGCCAGCCAGGTGCCCCAAAGGAAGAAATATTCTCACTTTTCTCTTTTCCCATCCTCTGCTTCCCATCTGGTGCCTCCCATCAGCTGGACCCAAAAGGAAGTAAAAGGACAAGAACTTCTGGTTGGTGAAGCCTACAGAGGTCAGCCTGTCAGGGCACCAGAAAGGGGAGAGAAGAGTAGAGAGTGGGTTAGGAAGACCATCTGTTTCTCTTGAAAACATTCAGTACCTTTCTGAAAGGTTAAAATGACAAACAGAGAGAGAGAGGAATTCCAGACATGAAGGCTTCATGGAAGAAGAGCATTTGAACTGGACCTTGAAGATCTTTGACAGGTACAGATGGGAAAGGGGCCTTCCAGGAAAAGGAAAGCGCATGAATAAAAGCTCAGGGTATATTCAAGGAGCCATAAGCTCTCAGTCCATCATTGCCAGAGCAGAGGGCAATGCACAAGAGGAGGGGAGGGCGGCATCCAGAAGAAAGGTGCACCAGAAACAAAAGTAGATTGGGCTAGGTTAGCAAAACCCGGCCTCTGGAGCCAGACTGCCTGCTTTGTATCCCAGCTCAGCAGTTTGCAATCTGTGTCACCTTGAGCATGCCACTTAACCTCTCTGCTTCAGTTTCCTCCTCTGTAAAATGAGCATGATGCTAGTGTGAACATGACAGCACCCACCTTGTAGGGTTGTTGTGAAGATCAAATGAATTAAAATATAGGAAGTGCTAAAACCGAGCCTGGCATCTAATGAGTGTTGTTTGTGTGTTAGCTGCTGCTCTTGCTGCTGCTGGGGTCGCTAGGAGGACTATCGGCCTCCAACGCCTGGGTTTTGGTGCAGCTCCTGGAATGTGACCCAAGATCACACAATGTTTCTAATGCAACTGTGAGACACAGGTTCCTCCTTCCCAGCATGACCTCGCTTGCTCACACACATCTATGAAACCTAAACGTGAAGACTGTGTGCATAAATGGGTGCAGAGCCATCAAGAGAATGCATTGCCTTGTCTTTGTTTCAAGGCTATTGTAAAGCAATCAATGAAAAAATGGAAAGGACATAAGCCTGGGGATCAGGACAGCCAGGTTCCTACCTGAGCTCTGCCATTAATTCAGTAGGTGACCTTGGGCACGTCCCTTCCGCTCTCTGGACTTTATTTTGACCCTCTGTAAAATGAAGGGGGAGGATTATGATGATGTCTTAGGGGCTCTCTTCCAGCTCTATCATTCTGTAATTCTAAATCCCTTTATAACAAACTCTAGGAGAGGAGCTTTGCTCTTGCAAATGGAGTGTAAAGTTAATCCTGCCTGTGCTGAGGCTAACTAATGTGCATGTGTGGTTTATCCTACTTCATTAAACTCTGACTCCCCGCAGAGCAATGCAGAAGGCAGCCCAGGCAGGTAATTCTGAAGTGTTGCTGAACTGGGTCTCCTAATGGAAAATGATTTCCCCCCACTCTCTCAGGTTTATCAACACAAAGCTTATAACCCCCGTTTTTCCACATTGTTACTTTGTCACATGTGTAGATTCAGACCCTCACAGGTATAGCAAGATGGGTTCTGATACTGATTTATGTGCACGCATCCCACATCCCACCACCACCACCAGCTGCGGGCAACACCATCATTTTACACAGGAAGAAATGGCATCTCAGATCAGTGGACTTGCTGCGGAAGGTACAGGGGGTGGTGTGTGATGGAGTATGTCAGTGCAATGCTGCTGTTGACTAAATGTCGGAATGTTTGCCAAGGGGTGGGGAAAAAGGAAAGGTAATTGGGAAGCTCTGAGGCTGAACATTTGTAAAAATTCTTGTAAATTCCCAGGTCACTTTTTCCTAAGTCTAAAAGAGCCTTTTTCTAAGTCTAGATTGTGCCTTGAGGATAAAATTGAACAGTAACTGTCTTGGGCTCCCTCAGTTTTTCTTCTTTTATTGTGAAATATAGTACAGATACTGAAAAATGCATAAAGTACAGATGATAGTTTAATGAGTAATTAAAAGCGAACCCTGGCAACTCCCACCCTAGTCAGGAAACAGAGTGTAAAGGTCAGTGAAAGAGGCAAGACACAGAAAATACAACCAGTATGATCCTATTCACATGAAGTTAGAAAACTGACAAACAGAGTAACCAAACTTTTTGCTCATTCCCACACTGTATAGACCTGGCAAGCCTTCTTCCTCTTTCACCTTCCTGAGCATGGAATCCACTAAGGACCAAGAGGCACAGAGATACTGAATGTTACAGCTGGAAGCCACCTTATGTGACGTGTAGTCATTCATTCGTTCATTCATTCATTCATTCCTTAGATGCTCTGGGGTCTTACTATGTAGGGGGCTCTGGGCTGGGAATGGGGGGGTGTACAGCATGGAGGTATCTTGCACAAATACTGCCCCAAAGGATCAAGAAAAGCTGGAATAAGCTGAGTCTGAAATGGGAGGAAGCAATATGGGTCTTGGAAGTACCTGGCTGTCAGCCAGGGCATACCCTTGTGCTCCCCTAAAAAAGAGCTAGCTGGAGCAGGACCCATCATGAGGGAGGGACCAGGAGAAACTACTTTGGCCCCAGAAAGAATGAGTAGGCCACTGCGGATGACCACAACCAAGCCTTTATGCCAAACTCTGTTTTTAAAGGTCAAGTAGGTGGTGGTTTATGCACAAATGGATGAATGCCAAAGGCGTCAGAAATTAGGCTCCAGGGGTGCCTGGGTGGCTCAGTTGTTAAGCGTCTGCCTTCAGCTCAGGTCATGATCCCAGGGTCCTGGGATCGAGCCCCACATCGGGCTCCCTGCTCGGCGGGAAGCCTGCTTCTCCTTCTCCCACTCCCCCTGCTCGTGTTCCCTCTCTCGTTGTGTCTCTCTCTGTCAGATAAATAAAATCTTTAAAAAAAAAGAAAAAATCTTAAAAAAAAAAAAAAAGAAATTAGGCTCCAGAATGTCAGAGAAGAAGGATCCAATTCTGTGAATGAAGAGAATGAGGTGTGGAATAAAGTGACTTTTCCACACGTCATCTGGGATAGCTTGAGGGGAACCAGGACTAAAATCCAGGTTTCTGCCTCCCTGACCAATTCTTTTCCTCAGCCCAGACGAGACCAACAGTATTTTTCAGGATGAATTTTTAGAATCATGGGTTTTCATGGTCATGAAATCATGAAGAAGAGAACATAAGAGCTGGAAATGATCTTAGTGCTAATCTCTCTAGTCCAGTGGGTTCAAACTAAGCTGGTCATCAAATCATCTGAGGAACTTATTTTTAAAAATACAGATTCTGGGGATGCCTGGGTGGCTCAGGTGGTTGGACGTCTGCCTTGGGCTTAGGTCATGATCCCAGGGTCCTGGGATCAAGCCCCACATCAGGCTCCTTGCTCAGCAGGAAGCTTGCTTCTCCCTCTGCCTGCCGCTCTCCCTGCTTGTGCTCTCTGTTTCCCTCTCTCTCTCTCTGACAAATAAATAAAATCTTTAAAAAACATACAGATTCTGGGACCCCAGTCCCCAGAGATTGGGATTTAGTAAGACTGGAATTCAGGAAGACCTTGGCCATCTGTATATATATATATATATATATATATATTTTTTTTTTTTTTTTAAAAGATTTTATTTATTTATTTGACACGGAGAGAGAGAGAGAGAGCTCAAGCGGGGGGAACGGCAGGCAGGCAGAGGGAGATGGAGAAGCAGGCTCTCTGCTAAGCAAGGAGCCTGATGCGGGGCTCGATCCCAGGACCCTGGGATCATGACCTGAGCCGAAGGCAGCTGCTTAACCGACTGAGCCACCCAGGCGCCCCCATCTGTATATTTTTTTTACAGGCCCCCGTTGATGCTGATGATAAGCAGGTGGGACATTCACAAGCCTAGAGAACTCTCTCCAGTTGACAGAGGAAGGAACTGAGGCCCAGATTGGGGAAGGCAGAGTATTTGTGCTAGGTGACACCTCATTTCATCCTACACTCTTCAATTATCCAGGAGAGAACAGAGTCTCACTGCATATCTAGGAGCCTTGATATATTAGTAGTGTTTCCCCAGTATTGTTTCTGTGGTTAACACACTGTATTTTTTTAAGCAGCTTAAAAGATTCCTTGCCACGCGGCAAGGCACTCGGCTTTGTGCAATGTTTACAATGACTTTGTTGTGCATTAAACAAATTTACCCAGACTAACCCAACATGAAAAAAATCATCTTGTTTACAGTGAGATCCTGACAAAAATGTGTGTGGCAAAGACAGACAAACACACATAAACCTGGATTGCCGAGTGGGACATGATTGGCGCCGCATCCAGTTTTTCTCATTAGAACTTGTTTTATTTGAACATGACTCAGTACCCCGTGTAAATGCAAGGCTGTTAATCTTATTACTATATGGAAAACAAATTAATTAGTATGCATGCTATTGGAGATGAGTTGTAAGGTCGGTGTTGGAAAGATTAGGAAAATACACTCATTACTCCAAATGATATCTGATATACACGTCTGACTTCCACTTCAAGATTGGTTCCATTATATGGGCAACAAATATAGCTAATAAAAATCAAGCTTTTGTGCTCAGCATCTAAATGTTGGGGTTGGTCAGAACATGCATAGTGGCCTTTGTTTTAGAACAAAGGTCAGTGTGGGGGCACCTGGGTGGCTCAGTCGTTAGGCGTCTACCTTCGGCTCGGGTCATGATCCCAGGGTCCTGGGATCGAGCCCTGCACTGGGCTCCCTGCTCCATGGGAAGCCTGCTTCTCCCTCTCCCACTCCCCCTGCTTGTGTTCCCTTTCTCGCTGTGTATCTCTCTGTCAAATAAATAAAATCTTAAAAAAAAAAAAAAACCTCATTAAAACAAAGGTCAGTGTGATGAATGACTGCCTGTCACTCTCCCTCTGCCCAGACTCACCTGCAGCACGTACCTCCTCACGTCCTAGCTCCCGCTCCAAGCCAAACCCAGCTAAGTGACCTTCTCTTTCTTCTACACGGCCAGCACACTGCAGACACTCCTCCCTGAGCACTTTCTACCTTTTTGCAGTGATCATCATGAGCACACCTCATTTTCCCAGGGGACTATGTCCCTTGAGGGTGGAGACTGGATTCCAATGGGAGATTCAAATGCATCTTGATCAGAATACCATGCTACAGGGGGAAAAAAAAATAGAAAGAATGAGGAAGCTCTATATGTCCCAATGGGGAACAATCACCAAGATGTATTAAGTGTACACATATGGACATATGTGGAAGTATACTGGCAACACTGATTACCAGATTACCAGAGCGGGAACCCTGGGGTAGTTGAGGGACACAGGTAGGAAGAAACTTTTCCTCAGGTTCCTTTTGTACCTTTTGAATTTGAGCCATGTGTATATATTACCGAGTCAAATAAATAAATAAGACTGATATTAAATTTAAAAATAAAATCCAGTGAAAAGGAAATATTTACTCAAAAGAAACCCCAAAACACCAGAACAAATAAATAAGAACAAATGTCATTTGGGGTATTAAAGACTTTGGGAAGCTCTTTAATAAATAAACCTGTTTAGGGGTGCCTGGGTGGCTCAGTGGGTTGAGTATCGGGCTCTTGATTTTGGCTCGGGTCATGATCTCAGGGTCGTGGAATCAAGCCCTGCATCGGGCTCCATGCTCAGCACAGAGTCGGCTTGTCCCTCTCCCTCTGCTCCTCCCCCCTCCCCTGCTCTCTCTCTCTCTCTCAAATAAATAGAATCTAAAAAAAAAAAAAAAAAGCCTGTTTAATTTTAACTCTGTGTTACCAGACTTGTATCACCAGAGAGCTCAAAAAGAAACAAAGTATCCAGTGTTTCCCAAATGATTTTGACCCTGAAATCCTTTTTAACATATTCACTTTTTTATTTTTATTTTATTTATTTATTTGACAGAGAGAGAGAGAGAGCACAAGTAGGCAGAGAGGCAGGCAGAGGGAGAGGGAGAAGCAGACTCTCCACGGAGCAGGGAGCCCGACGTGGGGCTCGATCCCAGGACCCCGGGATCATGACCCGAGCCGAAGGCAGCCACTTAACCGACTGAGCCACCCAGGCGCCCCTAACATATTCACTTTTTAATATCTCACAAAACACAAGTGACCCACTAGTGTGCTCTAAGCAACATTTTATTTTTATTTTTTAAGATTTTATTTATTTATTTGAGAGAGACAGAAGGAGAGACAGTGAAACAGTACAAGCGGGGAGGAGAGGGAGAAGCAGGCTTCCCGCAGAGCAAGAAGCCTGACGCGGGGCTTAATCCCAGGACCCTGGGATCATGACCTGTGCAGAAGGCAGACGCTTAACCGACTGAGCCACCCAGGCGCCCCTATTTTTTAAGATTTTATTTGTAACTAATTTCTACACCCAACATGAGGTTCAAACTCACAACCCAGAGATCAAGGGTCACATGCTGTAGCTACCAGCCAGTCAGGCGCCCCTACAGGCAACATTTTCAATTAAAGGGTAGAAAAGAGTGGATACTGACGTCTGCTGTCAACTCCCTGAATGGACCTGGACAAGTCCTTTCTCTTCTCTGGGCCTCAGTTTCCCCACTCTAAAATGGATCAGCTGTACGAGATCATTTCTAACATTACTTCTAGCTCAGAAGTTCAAAGATTCCCTGGCAATGATACATCAGAGATCTCCTCCAAAGCAAGCCCACGCTTTGAGTAGCAATTGGAGGCAAGGAGGTTTATGATGCTTGCTAAAAGAACTTACAAATGCACGTGATGTGAATGTATTTTCCCAGCTTCTCCCAAAACCATGGGGATAACAAAAACAAAGCAAAACAAAACAAAAAGACCCCCCCGAGGATATTCCAGGAGGTTATAAGAAACCAATGCAATCATCTTCGATTCATCAGGGCTACTGATATTGCCAAAGATTCAGCACTTCCATTTTTCACTTCGCCTCCTTGGGCAAAACCGTGAGTCAAGACTGTTTCCTCAGCTATAAAGTGGGTATAATCATTGCTTTGCTGCTTTCCTCAAATTCTTGGTAAACACATTTAATTTATGACACCAACAAAGCTAAGAGAATAGAGAGCCAATGACCTGTTTGTCAAACCATTTATTTGACGAGTAAGAATGTTGCTTATTAAGTTATCTTTTGTTTTTCAGAAGATTTCCCTTGGTTGGGACAAGACTGTGGTATGAAAGTATCATATCCATTACTGGAGGCAAAATAAATTTATGAAAGCCTTTCACAAAGTGATTTGTCCATATATATCAAGAACTGGGTAAGTTCTTGAACCAACAAATCTAGATCTCAGGATTTTAGGAAATAATAATTTAAAAAAAAAGGAGAAAGTGAGAGGTATGAAAATGTGTACTTTGAGATTATCTGTGATAGTGAAAAATTGAGTCTTTCTGAATATATAACACTAGGGAATGATATATCTACTTAAAAGGGTATTAAGCAGCCATTAAAATAATTATTAAAACATTTCTTTTAAAATAATTATGAAGACTATGTGGCATTATAATCATAAACTGTTAAGTGAGAAATGTGTGAATGCAAGCTGTAATTGCACTAACGAATTACCTATGTAAATTTTGCCAGCATGTAAATAAGGGCAGAAAAGGAATGCTGAACAGTTCATTTGTTAGGATGGTAGGATCATGGATAATTTTCTCCCCGTTTTAATTTCCTTTATTGTTATCACAGTGTAAACCGAAAAAAAAAATCTGGAAAAAAAATACAATGAAAGCAACGAATAGGTACATTTTGTCATATCCTTTGTAAATCCTTTCACTGAAGAAAGGGATTAAATGTGGTTTACTATAGAAAATGATAAAAAAAAAAACAACAACACATATTGCATTTTTTCTAGAGCCTTCTACCCTTCTGAGAATAAATTAAAATTTAAACACCAGAGTTGATTTTTTTAAAATCCAGGATTATCTCATCATTCTATTTAAAAGATATAAAGAAGGAAAATCAACTTTTTTTTCTTTTTGATGAAAAATTTCCTCAGCCAATTTCCATAGGTCTGTTCTTCTCTGTCGGTGGAGCTTGGGTCCTTACTCCTACATTATGCATTTTCCAGCCTGTAGGACCTCCATTAGGATGTATAGACACTGGTGGAGAAGGTCCAGTTGCATTGAAGGAGCCCCAACTGCTCCTGCTTTGAGAAATGAACACGCTAATTTCTGTCCAGGTTGCAACTCGGGTCCGTTGCCAGGATCCCCTGAGATAATGTGTGTAGGGTGACACAGAATTGCTTTGTAAATCCTCCAGAACTGCATACAGTTGGATCTTTTTTCTTTGGGAGTCAACGCAACATAATGGAGGACACACAGGGGTAGAGTCTGGGTGAGGGTAGTGGCTGGAGGAAGACTAGGTTTTAGGAAAGTGGTATAATGTTAACAATTAAGAAATTTGACTGTAAAGTCAGAATGGGCTTTCAAATTCCAGCTCTGCCATCTCCTAACTGGGTGATCCTGGGCAAGTTTCTATGGCTTAACTCATGGTGATAATGTTGTAAACCATGATGCACAGTAAGTAGTGAGCACTCAAGAAATGTCAGGTACTCTCATCAGTACTGCCCATCCCAGTAACTCACTGTGGCACCTTTGGCAAGTCTATTTCCTTCTCTGGGCCTTAGTGTCTCCATCTGTCAAATGGGGCAAGGGCTTGGATTCAATGGCTCCTCAGGGCTATCTTAGCATAGACAGGCCAAGCCTGTGGTTTCACAGTGGTGGTTGTACCAATGTCCTTTTAAAGATAAATATACAGGGACGCCTGAGTGGCTTAGTCAGTTAAACGGCCGACTCTTGATTTTGGCTCAGGTCCTGATCTCAGGGTCGTGAGATCGAGCCCCTGAGCCCGTGTTCAGCTCTCTGCTAGGTGTGGAGCCTGCTTAAGATTCTCTCTCCCTCCACACTCCCCTCCCTCTAAAAAAAAGATAAATTTACATAGGAATCTGTAGCCAATAGGGATGCAGCCATGGGAATGGGTTTTCAGAAATCTTCTTTGGATGGGGCTCCCAGCTCCATAATCCCGCTTCTGCTTTACTCTTTTTTTTTATTTTTTTAAAAGTCATCTCTGCATCCAACGCGGGGCTTGAACTCACAAGCCCAGGATTAAGAGTTGCATGCTCCGCCAACTGAGCCAACAAGACACCTGTGCTTTACTTCTGAATGTGCTTCCTTCAGCTGACATTACCAAACCACTCTTTTTGGGTGGGATTATTCATCCAATGACATAGAGGGGATGTTGAAACTCCCCTCCCACGGTTTGAGAAAATTCACGGGAACCTTCACTGTGTTACTTTGTTCTTTCATGAAGGCAATGACCCCCAGAGGGCAGAACTAGGACAAATGGACAGAAGTTACATGAAAGCTGGTATGTGCTCCATGAGGGAAAGGAATTCCTGGCAGCCATTCCACAATGAGAGTAACTAGTGAGCTCACTGTCCCTGGAGGTATTCAATCTCAGGCTGAGTGTTTACTGGGATGCTGTAGAGAGACCAACCTAGATACAGCTCATACAATGTAATGAGGTCCTCTACCCCAAGTGCCCATGCTGTTAATGAACTATTTACAGATTTAACTAGCAGCACATTAATTGATAAACTACTGGTTGTACCATCTTAGAGATCTGGCCTATTTTAGTTTCTCTCTGAAGAGAATGCCCACTGGAAGACTCCTGGGATTAGGGTTTTGTGGAGAATCTGAGAAACACAGAATTTATGACTCATCTTTCTGTGCCTTCTTTCCCACAGAGTGAAATTCTTTCTATAATGTACGGGATGTGTGTGTGTGTCTATAGCAGAGTTCACCTCATTAATGCACTGTTGACTGCAATTATGTCTTTTCATTTTCCCTCTAGGATCTGAGGCTTTCTTACCTGCTCAGCTCTGCCCAGCTGTGTGTTTCCCCAACAATTCTAGATCTGACATTGTCTTTTCAAAAATTTAGCAGCAATATCATGAGAGCTGTTAATCTATGGCTCTCTGATGTGCTTGAGTTGAATTTTGTTGTTCTTTGCTTTCTCTCTTGCAGTGCTGGCAAAGGATACTTTGAAAAGACCTGTACAATTTTGTAACATGAGTTCTGTCCGCCTCCTCCTATACAAACCTTCACTCACAGCTCCTGTCAAATGCTGGGCTCCTCTACCAAAGGAGAAATATATTTAGTCAACCAAACAAGATGTCTTTCTTTTTCCCTCCCTCCCTCCCTCCCTCCCTTCTTTTTCTTTCTTTCTTTCTTGAGAGAGAGAAAGGAGGGTGGGCAGAGGGAGAAGGGGAGAGAGAATCCCAAGCAGACTTCCTGCTGAGTGCCGAGCCAGATGCGGGCTCGATCTCACGACCGTGAGATCATGACCTGAGCTGAAATCAAAAGTTGGTCACTTTACCGGCTGAGCCACCCACATGCCCCCAAACAAGATTTTCTTTAAACAGCATTGGGGGATGTAAACCCATCCTAACAGTACTTCATGAGGTAAGAGCCTAGCTATTCTTTTTTTTTTTTTTTTAAGATTTTATTTATTCATTTGACAGAGAGTAGAGAGAGAGCACAAGCAGGCATAGTGGCAGGCAGAGGGAGAGGGAGAAGCAGGCTCTCTGCTGAGCAGGGAGCCAGACGTGGGGCTCGATCCCAGGACCCCAGGATCATGACCTGAGCCGAAGGCAGCCGCTTAACTGACTGAGCCACCCAGGCGCCCCGAGCCTAGCTATATCATTGGATCCTCACAACAGCCCAGTGATGTAGGCTGAGTGGATGCCAATTAATCTCCCCAACATACAGGTTAGCAAAGTGAGGGGCGGAGAGGTGACGTCATACTGTTAGGATGTGGTAAAGTGGGAGTTAGAGTTGAGGACTGCAGGGGCCCAGTCCAGAGAGGATCTCCCCTTTACCACATTTATCCATTCATCAGACTTTCAAATGAGCATCTTTTATGTGCAAGTCCTGTGTTGTTCTGGGGTTTTAGAGACAGATAAGTTACTGTCCTTGCTCTCATGAGAGAAAGACAAGAGGACAAATTGCTAGGATAGTGTGACAAAGGCATTCGCAGAGGCATGGGACCCAGAGGGACTCCAATATGGGCACTCACAGAGTGACTCTAGGCATAGCACAGACACAAAACCTCACAAAAGCAGGCAATAGCGATATCTGCTCAGCCAGAGGGGCTCAGCAAAAAAGAAGATCTTGCAAATTTCAGAGGGAAGTTGATATGTTCCCATGGTACCACGTGGGAATGAAGGATGAGTGGGCCAAAGTTTAAGGTTGCTCTAACGCAGGGGTGTCTGGGTGGCTCAGTTGGTTAAACAGCTGACTCTGATCTCACCTCAGGTCTTGATCTCAGGGTTGAGTTCAAGTTCTGTGTTGGGCTCCACGTCAGTCATGGAGCCTACAAAAAAAAAAAAAAAAATTGCTCTAATGAAGGTTTTACTATATTTCTTGGGGGCTCCCGTTTTCTCAGCTGGTCCCAGTTCCATCACCAGGGAACACTCTACACTCCGGCTCTGCCACTTCCTAAACAGGCCAAGCAAGCATTTCCTACCTCTAAGCCATTGACCATACTGAACCCTTGGCCTGTAGCAAACACCTTTCTCTTCATCTTTTCCACCTCAGTCTTCCAACCTTGGATCAAATACCAGTTCCTTCAAGAAACGTTCATAGATCCCCCCCTAGCAGGGAAGGACTCTGCCTTCATTTTCCTGTCTTCAATTAAAAACCCAATCAGGTTCTACCTTATATTATAGGTTTATTTCTCTGACCTGACTGTGAGTAACTGGAGGGCAAGAGAGTCTTGTCTCTAAGACTAAGCACTGGGCTCTTTTTGTTGAATGGAACTGAATGAAAAATGGGAAGAGGAGACTGGTTCTTTAGGGACACAATGGGGATGGTTTACAAATAGAGTTGCTGATACTTTGGGAATCTGGGTACTGTGATCCTGACAAGCTCCAGATTCTCAATGTTTAGGTAGGTGGAGACCTGGTGAAGAAGGCAGGGATGAGTGAATCCTAGAGGTTCAGTCCTTGCCTTGGAAAAGCTTTTAAGCCGGTGCTTCCCAATGGATGGTACAGGGACCATTTCACTTCCCCGAGGCAGTTATTAAACATTTGGGTTCCAAGCTTTGTCCCAGAGCACTATATCAAGCTCTTCAGAGTTGGGGCCCAGGGATCTGCACGCAATTCTCACACTGAAGTTTAGAGGTTAGTGTTATATTAAGCAACAGAATGACATACCGCCGGAAGAGCTAGGGGCCCAGAGGTGGAGCCCTGCCTGAGGGAGCTCATAGCCTGGGAGACGTGGTGAGGACTGGACACAAATGCTCTATTGCCAATGCACAGGGAAACAGGAAAGGGAGAACTCAGGGGAGGGTTTCCTACAGCTGGAGGATTTACTAAGATGTGTGAGGAACATTCAGGCTGAAGTTTCTTTGTTTTTCCCCAGGCTGGAGTTTTTTTTTAAATGAACTTTGCAAATTTCTCAGGTCAAAGTTGATACAAATTAAGCTTTCTTATATCTTTCTTTTTGTCCTATGACCTTTCCCTCACCTCTCCCTTTGACCCTTGGGGTCCACTCTAGTAAGGGGAGAATATCTGCAGTTACAACTCTGGCCATGGTAAGGGAGGTGTGGCAGAGGCTTGTCCATCTTATCCATCCTCCTTACTTTGCCCCACTTCCCAAACCACTCTGAACTCCCTGCCCCAAGAAGCCTTTGCCAGTCCCCCACCCAAGCCCTTCGTCAGCTCTTTTTGTAGCTTCTTGCTGATATGTTGGTATCCAGGCTATCTAGTAGCCTCATCTGCAAAATGGGAATATGAATCGTACTCTCTCCGTCCTTTTTATCTAGCAAAGTCCTACTCACCCCTCAACACTCATCTAAGTCCCTCCCCCAGAGAGGTCTCCTCCGACATCCTCCCCTCCACCATTCCAGAGTCACCGTGCTCAGTTCTCCTACAGCCCCCTCTGCTTACCCCCATCCTCACACTCTTATGGTCCAAGTAGAGATCGGTCTCTCCTCTGGACAGGGTCCGGGGCTCAAGCAACATTGTGCCCTGGCCTCCGACACAGGGTTGAGCGCTCCTTCCCAGGGTGGCTGTGAGGGTCGAATGACCGTTTGCACTCACTGAGGGCTTCTCCGCAAATGTCCTTGCCCTCCTCCCTGACACCCATGACAGCGGAAGGCACTGGGCTGGCCCAGGAGGCCGAGGGGACAGGGCCCCCCACCCCCCAGTACCTCAGGCATCAGATAGCCCCACGGGGTCCGGAGAAAGAACAGAAGGCTATGTACTTGGGGCATGGGCCCTTTGGCCCCCGGAAGCACGCAGCTCCTCCTCCCCCAGGCCAGCTGGGCAACAGCTTTCACCTGGGTGGCCAGAAGGGCTTTTAGGGGCAGAGCTTTCCTCTGTGTTCCCGAAGCTGCCCCTGCTGGCACAACCCAGGCATTCGGCCTGCACTGAGGGCCTCAGAGGAAATGGAGGAACCAAGTGCTCGCTGAACGGAGGCAGGCTTTGGTGAAAGGAGCGCCGACAAAACCCAGCTCTGAGCTTAATTAAAAAGAGTGCTTAATCCCTCCCCCAACAAATGCGAATCTGCCACAAAGGAGAACAGGAATGCCAGTGGCCAGGAAGACCCGCAGCCTTATAAACAAGTGCTTCGGGCTGTGCAGAGCGGCTCTGCCATGATCTGATACAATGACTATTGTCAAGGAGGGCTGTTTTTCCATGTTTTTGTATCCTTTTCTCCGCATCTTCTTTTGCTACCTAATTTCATGCATCAGAGGTCAAAAGACAAAAGGTCAGTCCTGGTGTAGAGGCAGCTAACTCCCCACCACCAGGAACGTGTGTCCAAAGGAGCGCTTTGAGGCACTGCCTACGCACACCGGCAGGTTTTCATCTCTGCCTAATTCTCTTGTGTCACCTCACGGGGTACGCGAGTCTATGTGCAAATTGCATGAGAAATGAGACACCGACTGCTGTGCCAAACTAGAAAAAAAATGGCCCCCCTTTCAATTTACCAAACTATTTCCATCTCATACATTGTTTGTAAGAATTTGTGCCTCACAAGAAGCCCATCTAGAGCTCTTAGCCTGCCTACCCACAGAACCTTATTATACACGTGTCAACTTATACTGTAAATAAAGAATCTGAATAGATATTCCTTAGTTGTTTTTCTAGGAGAACTTACTATGAAGATCTCTCCAAAAAATTACCAACACTTGTCCTAAAAATTGCTTTTCCTGAAATCTGAGCATTTTTCGTACGAATCATTTGGTATGATTCTTCTCGTATGCATTTAGTATGGATATTTTATTCTAGACTTGCAATTTTTTCAGTGCCCCATTTTGGATTCTTAAGTAGTCGTGTACTGCTAATTTCCTTGTGTCAAAGGTAGACACTTATGTGATTATAAGGAAAATACAGCATCAGGATTTCCCATTAGAAATATTTTCACGATTTAGGGAGAAAACGACTTTCCTGTTCTATGTTCATATGCCCCAAATGGCTTTCATCAGATTCAAATATTTAGGGGACAGCTGTAATTTTTCCTTTTGTAGACAATTTTTTAGTCAATTGGCATTCAATGCCTGAAGGTCTGGCCCTCATATCCAGGACAAAGTAAATGAGAAGCGAAACACTTTGGGAAGTGTCCCTGGTAACTAGACACTAGGCCTGGCTGCAGGGCTCACCTAGAGGCCCTCTGGACCCAAGGCCAGCCAGCTCCTCTTTTGCATCTCACTCTGAGCTGGGTCCTGGAGGAAGCTACCAGCAAATAGCTGATCAAGTTGCTAAAAACAGGTAATCGGCAGCAAATCTGGAAGATTTTTAGAGCCCAGTTTTATTTCAGGCATGTTCTCAAATCCTGTAGTTACCCCCTCCCCATGACTTCCCCTCAAAAGGAAAACACACACACACACACACACACACACACAAAAGCCGTCCACAACCTGCCAGGAGACTGAGGTATTCACTTGGCGATTTGCAAGGTCACACTACAGCCTCCAGGGAAAGCGCTCCAATCCTGCTGTGATCCTCTGCCCTAGCTCTGAAGTTATTACAGAAAAACGGGGAATGAAGTAAGTGAGAACATTGAAGGGCCTACTTACGCGCGCTTCACTTCCGTTTAACACTCTGATCTACGCCCCAAAACTAAAAGAATCGTTTAACTTGTGCACGCACTCAAAATCGCTTGTGAAGCAGGCTCTTTTATGTTCCAGTACTTCATGGAATCAAATTATATCACATTAAAATGTTATTAGTTTAAAACATATTAAAGGGTATGTAAGTCTGGGCCGGTGCATGAATATTTAAAGCTCACATTACACGGAGAACTATCGGAAGAAGAAGGGGTGGGAGAGCTAACAGCTCATCGTATAAATATTGATAGAAATAAAACGTCCTACGTATAAACTTTCTTTAGCAAATTAGGATTTTACTATTTACAAATTATGGTATTGTTAAATTTAAAGGGACCTATAAGAAGAAATAAACTGATTTACACTTGTTCTCAGTGATAAACAATCAGTGCCAGTAAATCTTTTCAATGCCCCGTTTTGGATCTTAGGTAATAGTGGATTGCTGGGAAGTGTAAGCAAATTTTAAATACAACTGACTGCCCGTTTTCCATAGTCATATATTGCGAATGTAACTTCAAGGGAGTAAATTTTATCTCAAAATTCTCCAAGAATTGCCTTGAAACCTCGTCTCTGTGCATATGTATACGGCATACACTTGACGTCTGCCATGTGTACCTGTGCACTGGAAACCAATAGTGGAACTGAATTTAATTACTGGATTGAGTTGAAATGAACCCATGCAAACGACCCAGGTCTGCCCTCTTTGAGGCTTCTCTGTATAACGCGTTTAATTAAAGCAAGAAAAGCAGTAAAGTAAGACAACAATAGCGATAACCCACCATGAGCACCAGGTTCCCCGAATACAGCCCCATGGTGTTTTGCAGCGCTACCCGACTATTTCTGGGTGGCGAGCCGCTAACACATGGTGCTACCAGCAGCCACACCTCGAAGCCCTTTATACGCAGAGGACCCCACTGGCAGCAGAAATGGGCGTTTTGACCCCAACCATTCCTCAGCCCCTTTCTGCCGCCGGCGCCGCTAGAAAACTTGCGGCGGCGACTGGCCTGCGCTACGCGCTTTTTGCGCTCTGCGCCCGGGGAGTTACCAGTGGAGAGGCGCCCCCATCCACCCGAGCGCCGCCCCTAGGCAAGCCCCAAGCTTATACCGCGAGGGACCTACTCGCCGCGCCTCGGCGTCCACCCTCAATCCTGACACCATCCAGACCCGGCAAACGAAGCAGGGCGGGGCTGGGCATTAGGGGCGCCGCCTGCGGAAGGTGCGGTGCCACGTGCGCGCTGCAAGGACCCCGAATCCTGCAAGTCCAGCTGCGGCCTCAGCTGCTCCCAGAACTGGGCCCCCAGCTTTAGGGCGGGGCCTCCTCCTCGCCTCCAGTCTGGACGTCGGCTCCCACCCACCCTCAGCGCAGGCCCCAGCCCGGAGCTGCAGGGTTAGAGTCGTTCCCCGCGGCTTCTCCCAGGGCTCGCCCAGAGCGAGGCCCGCTGGTCCAACCTTTGCTGGATTCCGGGCTGGGGATCTCGGGAGGGGGGCACTGGGTCGGACCGAGCCCCAGTCCCGGCTCCACAAGCTCTGGAGTCCCGGGCGTTTCCTGGCGGAGGGGAAGAGCCCGAGCTAGGCTCCTCTCCTCCCGAAGTCGGCCTCCCCCTCCCGAGACTGCAGCGTCTTAGCTGGAGGGAAGCTGACAGCGTGCCTAGGCCAACCCCTTCTGCGACTCTTTTCTTGTCCTGTCACTCTCTGTTCTCGGTTTCTGCTTTCTCCCTCTTACAGAATACCAGAGCGCGCGGGGGCCGGAGAAGCCTCCACACCAGCCCCTTTCCTGGGCCTCCAATCTGCCCTTCCCCACAGTCTTGTCTCTCCCTCGACATATTTCTGTCTCTATAGATTCTCCCCTCATTTCCCTGCAGGTTTAACCAGCGTGTCTCTCTGCCTCTCTAAATCTGCCTCTCCCTTTCTCCATGGTGTAGCATTAAACAAATCCAGGTGTGTCGAGGGTGGAGAAATTCGGGCAACGTGGACAGAAAGAATGCCTTATTCTGTCCTTGCAACATTTCCGGTCACTACAGTTTGGCTTCCCCTTGAGGTGGTGCCAGCGCCGGTAACGCCATGCAGGCCGCAGCTACCGAGGCGCCGGCTCGCGCGCTCTCGCTCCCTAGCTGTGTATGCGTATGTTCGAGTGTGGATTTATGTGTCTGTGGTTGCAAACCGGGCAGGCTTTCCAAACCGAAAGCTGAGCGGAGTTGGGTTTCTAGGATTCTAGGGCTGCGGGCAAGGGAGGTGGGGGACTTTTCGGGGGGTCCCGACGCCCATCTGCGCCTAGACTCCACGCGTCCCTAGCCCCCTGCCAAGTATCTCTAGGGCCGAAGTATCAATTCCGCGTCGTCCGAAGAGGCTCTCCACCTGCTCCGCGGCGGGGATCCGCCCCTCGGCCCAACGCTGCTGGAGTCCGGGAGGTCCGAAGCAAGCTGGCCAGGCGCAAGCGGAGATCGACCCACAGCGGACAGGGTGCGCAAGGGAACGGCGGCTGGTCTGGGTATCCCGCGCGGGGAGGGGGGGGGGGTGTCTCTGTGAATTCTGAGCCTGGCACTGGCGCCGCGCGACCCGCTGGGTTATGACTAGGGGCGGGCGCCCCCTCGGGAACGCACATTTGTTTCGCCTTGGTCCGGAGCGCGCAGAGTAGGACGCGGCGGCGCTGGGGTCAGGTATTTCGGAGCACCGTGAACCCATCATTTCTGAGGCTTGGCCTAATCCTCTGCCCTTCCTGGGTGCAGACAGGAACAGAGCAGTGCCCGGTGTCTCCTCCCTAATCCAAAAGCTCCACAAAGCCAAAACACACATGCAAAACTCACCAAAGCATCTCACAAATACAAAAACTAAAGCCAACACACGAAAAATATAAACCAAAACCCCCATCCAAACGCTCGGCTCGTAAAAACAAAATAAAAATAGAAGAAAAACAAAACACAAACACAAAATTCACCTAACGCAAAACACACAGACGACACCCACTAATTCAAAATCAAAACACATCAAAACACCGCGCAGAAGCAACAGCCTTCAAACGACACACAAGAAGACACCCTCCAAGGACAAAGTACAAAATACATAAAATTAAAATCCACAAGACAGAAAACAGAAACCACCAAAAAGACCAAGACTCATAGAGCCAAACCCTCTAAAATGAAATCCACGAAAAAACTACACGCAAAATACCCGAAACAAAAGACTCTCATAGATTATGAAAAGAAAATTCACGGGAAACAAACAAAAACAAAACAAACCCTGTAAATAGAAAACAACCCCAACAACTCCCGCCCCCAGCTTGGGGTGAAATGTCAATTCCGGAAGGGCTTTTGATCTCTAGGCGCCGACAGGCCGCTCCTCCTCGGCTCTGCCACCCCGCGCGGGCTAGGCGAGAGGGCGGGAAGCAGGAGCTGGGGCTGGATAGCGGAAGGAAGAGTCGAGCGCTCAGAGAGGGCCAAAAATCAAATCGCCGGGGCAGGGACCCCGACTCGAAGGCTGCAAGAAGGAGGCGGCGCAGGGGGACTGCGCAGATTACTTGGTGGTGGTGGTGGCGGGGGGGGGGCGGGCGCGGGGGAATCCACAGCCACGTTTCCGATTGTGGCGAAATCGGCTCAGTGGATAAGAGATGTCCGGTTCCCGCCAGCCTCCCCTCACCCCCCTTTTCTCGAGCTCTGGGCTCTTCCCCCTAGGTTGCGGCCCAGCCTCGTGACCACCCCCTCCAAAAAACAAACAACACTCTCGCTGAGGACGATTCACTTTCCGAAACTGCCATTGTCCGGAGGGCCAAGAGTCCTCCTGCAGAGCGCTCCCCCGCCCTGGAGAGCCTTGCCCCTGCGACCACCCCACAGCGGGGCCGCACAGACGTCCAGGGGCCAAGCCTTGCAGCTGGACTCGGGACGGGGGAGGGCGGTCAGGGAGTGAAGTTTTAAGCCTGGGCCGAAGAGAGCGGGCTGGACATGCCACACAACTGCCCGGTCTCTCTCCGGCTGATTTTCCCTCTGGACTCAAGTCCTGAGGCTCGGGCACGCAGCAACGCCTCGGGGCTTGAGGGAAAAGGGATTCCATTTATGGGCCGGGGTAAGGTGTCCAGGACTCCCGCCAGTCTCCAGGACCTCCTCAGCGGAGGGCCGGATTTTATCTCCAGCATTTCACATATGCACCGGGCCAGAATGGGACGTGGTGTGGGAGGGAGCTCTGGCACTAGGAGGCTGAATGGGGACCTGGGAACTTCAGGGTTCTGGCACTACCCTAAAGTCAGGGACCGGGCAATGATATTAGAGCTGCAAATTGGGGTGGGGGTGGGTGGCTGAGAGCTCTGGGGGCGGGCGCCGCCCTAGGGGTGAATCTGAGGAAACTGGAACGCCCCCTCTCTGCCTGGCGACATTACTTGCGTTTGCACCCCCTTCAAAAACACCTGCTGGGCAGGGTGGTTAATTTTTTAAAAAACAAAATCCCGGCCTGCACCCGCCTACGCGGCGGGGCTTACACCTAGAGGGGTCACCCGCCTCTCGCACCCTGCGCAGGGCCGCGACTCCAAGACGCAGGGATTTGTAGAACATGCGGCCACGAGGCCAGGGCTTCCCGGCTTGCCTTCGGTTCGCACCTTACCGTGGGCGCGCGGGCTAGCGCCCGGCTCCGTTTAAAGCCTTCCTTCCCTCCCCCCAACCCCCTATAAAAGTCCGGGGCTGCGCGGCAGCGGCACTGCTGCTCTCCCGGCCTCCCGCACTGCTCGGGCCCGGCCCGGCCCGCCCCGTCTGGCCAGCTGAGCAGGCCCGGCCGCACAGCGCGGACACCCTTTCCCTGCTCCGGCCCGCAGTGCGGGGCGGCACGCTGGGGGCGCGGCGTGTCTGGGGACATCTTGTGATGTTGGCGAGAACAGGACATGATCTCACATGGCGAGAAGCTCTTTAGTTCCTTAATCATTTCACGGTGCCTTCGGACGCTTTTTTTCCACCTAAAACGTTTAGTTTCAGCTCAGTGATCAGCTACCCCAGCTCGGCGGGGGAGCGGAAGGCTTGAATTATTCCGACCTGTGAGCGGCCCCTGGCACCAAAAAAAAAAAAGAAAAAGAAAAAAAAAAAGAAAAGAAAGAAAGAGAGAGAGAAAAGAAAAGAAAAGAAAAAAGAAAAAAAGAAAAGAAAAAAAGAAAAAAAAGAAGCACAAAAAAAGTGGAAACTTTTTCCCCCTGTCCACTTCAAGTTCTGAAAAATCAAAATGGATTTAGAGAAAAATTACCCAACTCCTCGGACCGGCAGGACAGGTAGGACCGCGATTCGGGCTCCAGGCGTGCTAATTCCAGGACCCGGCCAGGTCTGGTCCTCACGGGCCCGTCGGCCCTGGGGGAGGGAGTGAACCGCATTTTCTCAGGGATTGACTGCGTGCCTATCCGCGGCACGTTTGTATGTCTTTTCACCAATTTGTTCGCACACTTCTGCATCAGCTCAAGTGTCTGCGAGTTTGTGTTTTTCTCTGTTTCTGAATGTTTATGTGGGTGACTATCTGGGGCTCTGAAAGTTCGTTTGGGTCTGTGTGTTTACATAGGGGCTCACAGTGTGCATGAGCGACACTGAGTTTGTATGTCCCCGTATATGTATTTTCAAAATGTGTGTGTTCAAAAATTTATGTGCCTGTGTGTATGTGTATCCTTATATTCATGGGTGTGTTAGTGCATGTTTATGAGTTGGTGTTTCTGGGTACTGTACTCTGTGTATCCAAAATGTGTGTGAGTGGAGTATGTGTAATTTGGATAAGTGTCTGAGTGTCCATCTACTCCTTTAAGGGTCCTGTTCACCTGTCATATCCTAAGTGCTTTTGGAAGTGAGAATGCGGTGGTTACACTGACCCCTCCATTTTTGGATGTCAGCAGCTTTTCACTGTGTCTATGCCAACATACACAAAAGTGCCTGCCTCTAGGCACAGAGATGGATCTAGGGCTGTGTGTGTGTGTGTGTGGGGGGGCTGTTGTGCTAAGCCTGTGTGTAGTCAGTGTCAGGACACATTCTGTTGGGAGAACTAGGAGTGGAGGTGTGATTTCAGGGCGTGCAGTCCCTCTGTGTATGGTGTGCACTGCTTCACTCTGTGGGCACTGCTGAGCCTACCATTTGTATAAAACTGTTTCCTGTGGCAGGCACAACCTCGGCAAGGGAAGGTAGGCAACGCATATGCTAGTTGTGACATTTCTAGGGACCTCTAACCTGCCTTCACTTTCACCTAGACATGCCTTTGATAATGGTGTGTGTGTGTATTGTGTGCTCAGGTTTTATCTTGTGGGTGCTACTCCAAAGGAGGAGAGCACAAGTGGGTGGACATGTGTGCCTAGCCTGGGCATCCAACTCTGGTGCCTGTATGCACACGGGCTTTCCTGGCACAGGGCCTGATGTGCCACCCACAGGCCCAGGCAGTGGGTAGCAGAGTGTGTTTATATCTAAGAGGAGGTGGCAGGCAGCAGGAGGCCTCAGTTTGTCCTGAGATTAAAGCTGGGTATAGGAGCCTCTTTTACTCATTAGACCAAGTGTACTAACCCCTACCCAAACACACTCCTGACCCTGCTGGCAAGAATTCTTCCACTTCTCTTATCCCTGTGGCTCTTTGAGGCCTCCACCCCAGCCTTAAACACAGGTCAAAAAGCAGTGAGAGGGGGGTGGACTTATACTCCAAACCCAGGACAACTCTCTGGGCATAGATAGATTTCCAGAATCCTAACAAGTGAGGACAGAAATCTAAGAAGTGGGGAATTAAAGAGGATTCCCCAGGGTGAAGGTGCAAGAAAGGGAATCTGGGAAACTCCCTCTGCTCCATCCCCACCTCCCCACCCCCTTGGGTCCCTTGGTAGGTGGGACTCCCAGGGTTGCCGGCGCCAGATCAGGGAGTTGGTCTTCTGTGTATGTTGGGAATGGGTCAGAGGCACGTGGGGGTCTGGGGAGTGTCTGCGTGGCTGGCGCGACTGCCTCTCCCTTGGAGAGCTGTCTACCAAGAATGTAATTCAGGGCGGTCGATGGGCTCTTTGATTAGTTCAATCGCCTGAATAATCGTTTAATCAATAAAGCATTTCATTCCTCAGTAAGGCGGACCTGGGTGGGGCTGGGGGTCCTAGTCTGGCCCGAGTTTAAAAAATCTGGAGAGCCACGCCCCCTCTTCTCCTTTGGGCTGGGGTAAGGGCCTCCTGCCCCTGGAAAGGGCGGAGCTCCCAGGTGACACTGCACTTCCGCCTGTCTGCACCTGCCTGGGCCCCAGGGGTGGGGGTGGGGGAAGAGGAGAGAGCTGAGAAGCTGGCCAGGGAGGGGGCATCCATGTCTGGTTTTAGGGGTTTTGTGTGGGCTTCTCCCATCTCCCAACTTGGAGGCCTTTTTTGGGCCACTTGACCTCCTTTTCCTTCCTTCAGAACTGTTTTCCATTCCCTCTCACGACCTCAGTTTCCCCATCTGTACAATAGGGAAGGAGTAGATATACCTTTTTAGCTCTAAGCCCAAGATCAGGTAAGGTCAGCCTTAAGCACAGAGCCACTTAAGGATCCTCCTGTCTAGCCTCTTCATTGTGGTACCAAAAAGGAAAAACTGATGTCCAGCGAGAGGGGCAGGGACTTGTCTGACATCATACAGCAAGGAGTACGGAGGGAGTAGGACCAAAAGGTGACTTCTCTGCCCTTAACCCCTCATTCTTGCTGGGAGAGGAGATAGAGCCCCATCTCCCAAGGCCCCCCTTGGAGAAAAAGGACTATTGGCCAAGCTGGCTTAAGGAGTCCAAGGCCAGGAAGGCCAGAAGAGGCTGAACACTGTCTGGGCATTGGCATCCAGCCCCCCAGCTCTGGAATGAGCGTTTCGGAATAACAATCCTCCCTAGCCATGGATCTTCATCTTTCAGAACCTTGGGAGGCCTCATCTCAAGGGTTCTCCCCATTAGACATATAGGGAAGCTAAGCCCTAGAAGGGGCCCATATCCGGAATATTTGGGAGAGAGAAAGATAGTGCCAGAGCCCCTGGCCTGCCGGGTGCACTACTAGTGATAACAAACCCTGACAAAAGCAGTTAACATGGTTCTTGAAAAATCTGGTTAAATTCTCCTATCTTTCCACCTACTTCAATGATGCCTACAGAAAGATCTTGATCCAGGTGCAGCAATCACACTGGAATCCACTCTGCCCAACTCTCTATGTAACCCGGGTCAGTTGCTCTCTCTCTTTGATACTTTTTAAAATGAGGGTCAGAGAGGGGGCACCTGGCTGGCTCAGTTGGAAGAGCATGGGACTCTTGATCTTGGGGTTGTGAGCTGGAGCCCCATGTTGGGTGTAGAGATTACAAAACAAAAACAAAACCTTAAAAACAATAGAATAAAATGAGGGTTATAAAGAGAGGACCTACCAAGTTAGGACTGTGATGGCAGCAGTGTCTCTGACCCTCCCAAACTGAGCACCTAATCTGAGCCCTGTCGGCCTTGCTTTGCCTGAAGCAAGACCAGGGATATGGGCTGGAGAAGTCGATTTCAGGCCCCTAGAGCCCTATAGCAGCCCCAAGCCCCAGACACATGCTGGAGGGGTGGACTTGGAGAGAAAGGGGAGGCGGGGAGGGAGTGTGTTCTGAGTGACTGCAGGTTGTTGACTGAAGATCAAGGTGGATGTTCCTCTGGAGGTATTTTGGCTTCTCAATTAATTCTCAATGGGCTTTCTTTCAATAGCAGAACTTTCAAAGGCAATTCGACTTCTATAAATTGAGTTTCTTCCCGGATGGTTTCCTTTCCCAGTATCTGCCGCCAGCGCTTAGCACAGGGCCCTGCCCAAAGTTGTGCGATTGGGGGAAGGTAACCCCGTGACAGTTGCACACAGCGAGGCCCGACCGGATTCAGCGCCGGGGCGGTGAGACCAGCTCCCTGCTAGTCTAGTCTGTCTCTTATTTGCTTGTCTCCCTGCTAGTCTCACTCAGACTCGTGGGCTCGTGAGCCCTCGGAGGCCGGACTGTTGCGCGGGGAAGCCCGGCTCCGTCAGGGAATCGCTGTGTAATCTCGCGCTAGTCATGTTACTTCTCGGGGCGGCTGTTTGGAGGCCTGTAAGGCTAGGGTAGGTGGCCAGGATGTCAGGTCTGGTGACGCCTCTTGGCGTGAGAAGTTCTCGGAAGACGGCCCGCTTGGAGACTGGAGGCGGTGAAGAACCCCTACTCAGAGGGAATCTCCCCCTGTCCTGGGCACCTGGCGCTGCACACATTAGGCAACCCAACACCGTCCTGAAGCCTCACACTCTCTTTGAAATGGGAATCCAAGCTATTCCTGCTGGGTTAATATCTGTGGTTCCATCCCACCTCAGCAGTACTCTGAGGATTCTGTCCAAGCCGCACAGGTATTGGGAGGAAACTGGTTTGTGCTGGCATATCCAACCTAACTAGATTCTTTGACTTGGCAGCATACACCCCCTCACTCCACCTCCAAACTCCCTGCCATCCTATGAGTGGCTCTGTAGAGGTCCTTCTGAGAAAGAGGTTCCCAGCCCACAGCCTTTCCTCTACCTTAGACTTTCTATGTGACCTTGGACAAGGCCCTGCTCAGCCTCAGGATACGCATCTGTAAAATGGGGAAAGCATTGCCTCAGGGCCCTTTTCGCTCTAAGACTTTAGAATTTGAGTTTCTAGGCCTGAAGGCAATGAGTGGGGCTGGAGGTGGAGGTGTCCCTGGCTGCGTCCCTCAGGGAGTACCCCCCCCCCAGCCTCTCCAGGAACGCTGAGCCTCCACATCGAATTCTAGTCACTTTTTATCCACCGTGCGCCGTGGGGTGGAGAGAACGTGGGAACCCTAACTCATCCGGGTTCCTCTCCGCTTTTATGTTCTTCCTGCTCCAAGGCGGAGGTGCGGTTGAGGGAGTGGGGGAGGGACGGTGGGGGGCCGAGGTTCTGGACCTGCGGGGTTCCAGACAAAGGAGAGAGAACGCAGCCACTCCACCCCAGGGCACACTGTAGTCTTCTGGGCCCCCAGAGGCCCGCCTGGGGCCGTTTAACGCAGCTGTGCCCTGGAGGGGGTGGGGACGGTGTCAGCACCGGAAACTTATCTACCGGTCAGGGGCAGCTGGGTCTGGGACAGTAACAGAAGGGGAGACTGAGGGCTGACCTCAATGTAGGGGTGTGAGAAATGGGGCAGAGGTAGAGAGAAGGGAGACTGAGGCAGAGAATGAACCAGGAGCCCTCTCAGGGTCAACTTGTGCTCTCGGTCTTCCTTATAAGCTCAGTTCTGGAGCGACCATCTCAGAGCACCCCTCCCCCTTTTTGTGGACTTATGTTTAATATTACAGGATCATTACTTGTGAATTAGAAATGGTGGGTCTTGGGACCATGAGCCGCTGGGGCAGTAGTCCTCAGTGTCTTTGCCAGTGCCTCCTGGGTGTAGAATGGCTGTCACAGACTTCCTTTACAAAGTCCATTCCTTTGATTGTGGTCCTAGGGCCTCACACCTCCGAGAACGTGAGACTCTCTGGTCAAAACTCTGCCCTTCTGGACCAGGAGAGTCAGCTAGAAATCCACCCATTTTGTCTTAAAAGCAACAAGAACTTCCCTGGAAGAGGGAAGGTGGAGTTTTCTCTACAGCAGCCTGGTAGCATGCCTGGCTTGGCCCAGCCCTTGCAGATAGAACTCGCCTGCTTACCTGCCAGCTTCAGGGACCCTCATTAGCACTGCACTAACATGACTGGCTTCATTTAGTTCCCAAGAAGCTTTGCGCCAGAGGCAGAATTACCCCTGGAAACAGAAGTCTTCAGTTGCGCATCACTAGCCCCCAAAGCGTCTGGCAGCTCCTGGTCTGAGGCTGGAAAGAGAGACTCAGGGCTGGAAAGAGAGACTTGGACAACCTGGTCCAAAGCCTCAATTAGTTTCCTCTCCCAGGAGCACCGTGATTACTAACTTTAAAGGAGTGTGAGATTTCTTTCCCCTCAAAGTCTCTGCCTTTCTTTTAGCTCAGAATTGGGGTTCCCTGGGGGTAAAATTGAGGGAGGGAGGTGGACGAGAAGGCGACAGCAGCAGCTTAGTAGGCGCTTGATAAAATTGTGAAATGTTTCCTCTGGAAGGAGCCTCCATTAAAGACTAGGTAAGCCAACTCTACCCATTTTACAGATGAGGAAACTGAGCTCAGAATGGGGTAGATGTGCGCACACTATGAGTCTATCGCGAATCTGGTGGTGCTTAGATTGAAAACCGGATCGCTACTGCGCTCCTATTCTTCCTCCAACATCCGTGTGAAGGTTTTCAGTAGACTATTCCTCCCTCCCCACCCGTCACCTCCCCACCTCCACTTCAGCTGCCCCCAGTCTCTCAGGATGTCCCAGGGTCCCAACGCTGCGGCAGGGAGGTCACGCTCCCGCGGCATCTGTGGCGGGACTCTCCAGGCCCTGTGTGGATCCCCTTACCCCTCCCCCCACCCGCGCTCCACTAGGCCTTCGCTCCGCGCGTTTGTCAATGAACGTGGCGCCGCCGCCTGGGCCCCGCCCCCCATTCTCTCCCATTGCCCAGGTATCCGCTAATCAGGCGGAGCCCGCCGGTTGCTCAACCAATGGGGCGGTGTCTCGGGCCAGGGCCGGCTGCCACAGCTCTGATTGGCTTTATGAAGCGTGATTGGCAGGTTAGCCCCCGCCCCGCCCCCGCCCGGAGGGAGGCTGAGCCCCGGGCGGCGCTGTCCACACGCAGCGGGTCCTGAAAGCGGCTCCGGGGCGGCGCGGTGGCGCACTGTGCGCGCCGAGCAGGCGGAGGGCTAGCGCCCGCGGCGGCCACGGCAGCGCGGGCAGTCAAAGCCGACAGCGGCTCCATCTCAGCACCGGCAGTCTCGGCGGCCTTGGTGGAGGGGACCTTTCGCTATCTCCGTCCCTCGCTGCACGCCGGGGGCAGGCGCCGCGGCCGTCCCGGAAGAGGCAACTGAAAAACATTGGAACCAGACCCCTGAGAGAGGGCAGGGGGCCTCGAGGAGTTGGTGGGCGTGAGGCAGATACTCAGGCGAGGAGGAGACTGTCGCTGTTGTCTCCATTCCTGGTCCCAGCGATGGGGGAGTATCGGGGGCCGGGGGAACTTTGAAGGCAGAGGGTCCGGGGGTGTAAGAGCTGCAAGCTCCTGGGGACTCAGGAGTCACGGCCCCAACGTCAGTGACGGAAGCGTCTCCGAACCCGCTCGGGGCCTCAGCGCCGCCAGAGAGGAAGTTCTTTGCAACTTCGTCCGAGACGTCGGAGAGCCGAGTGGAGAGAGGCTGGGGCTGCAACTCCAAGCCGCAGAGACTCAGAGAAGCAGAGAAAGGATCCGGTGGAGACCGAGGGGTCGAGGAGAGACTCCAGAGGCAGCGAGGCCGCGGAACCAGCCTGTCAGCCCGCGGGCCTCGCTGCCCCCTGAGTGAAGCCAAGGGCCGTGTGTCCCGCAGGCCTCCTCAAAGCCGCTCCTACCGGAGGCCGGGGGCTCCTTGCCGTCCCGGAGACGGGCCCCTACGCTATGCCCCCAAAGCTGCCGGTTCCTTGGCCTCATCTACTCCGGCCCGGGTCCGCAGCCGCTGCCTGAGACAGCCCAGGAGGGAAGCCACCAGGAGTTGGGCTCCCCATTCCCAGCCGGACTGCACTAGCGCCGTTTCCCGCCTCTAGGCGCAGCTCTCGGCGTTCTCCAGCGGAGCAGCTCTGAGAGAGGCCCCGAAGCTCCAGCAGCGCTTTCTGAGCCCAGATCGCACAGTACCCGGCCTGGCGGCGCAGCTCCCTAGCCGCGCTGGGCAGCCCCTTGGCGCCGAGAGGCGGCGGCGTGGGCCGGCCTGCAGTCTGGAGCGCCCCGATGGAAATACACTGTAAGCACGACCCGTTTGCATCCATGCATAGTAAGTAGGCGGCAAGCTCGTTTCTCTCACTCTCCGGCCGGGACGGGGTTGGGTATGCCGGACCGCGGAGCAGGTACCAGGGCCGGGAGGACTCCGGACTTCTGTAGCAGCGCAGTCAAGTTGGCAAAGTGTAGTGCTCCCAGGCAGGGCGAGTGGAACAACGCGCCTCGTTCCCCGGCCAGAGCACCTGGCACCGGGAATCCCGCCTGCAGCAACGGGTAGTGTAAGCTTCGAGCTGCAGCCTCTGGTGGGGCTCTGGCAGCAACATCTCAGCTTGTTGGGAGAATCCTAGCTCGGACCTGAAGAGGGCTCCGGGACTGGCTAGTTAGAGGGCAGGAAGTTGTAGGGAGAGGTCAGTCTTAAGTCTAAGACAGTGCCCCACACCCCATCCCCCGTGGTGCCTTTTTCAGCCATGGGGCTGATGAGGGCTAATGCTTGGAGGGAAATTGGGGCCCCAGCCAGTGTCTGTGTGCTTATATGTGTGGAGGAAGAGGCTGAGAGGTAAGCAAGGACACCAAGCTCAGAGCTCTAAAGGCGTCCTGTAGTGGAGTAGTGGGATTTTGAAAAATCAACGAAGTGGCAGTCCCTCAGCTGAGCTTAGAAGCTGCCAGTTCATACGGAGAGAACCTTATCAAGTCCTTCTCTTCAGGACACTTGTCACATGATGGCTTCTCCCCTTTAAAAAAAAATCAAGAAGTCAGTTAGTCATAACAGGCGTCCTCCCTCCCCCTTTCTGAAAGCCGGGTCGTGTGTAGGAGACGGGAAGGGTCATTCTGGGCACCCGTGAGGCAGACTGGGCTGCCTGACCCACAGAGATCTACCAGTTCACCCTTTAGCACAGCCTCTGTGAGATGAGCGCTCCTCTCACGGTGAGTTAATGCCGGATTAGATTCGGAGATTTCAAGGAAATTCCAAGTGGAACGAATCGTGTTTCCCTTCTGCACGCTGCAGAGCTGGGCCGGAGCAAGGCGCCAGGCTTTGGCGGCATCCAGCGGGGTGCCCAGCTCGGGTCCCCACGGTCGGCAGGTCAGGGAGTTGCTCCCGGACTGGAAGCTTACCCCAAGCCAGGTTCTCTTCAGACAGCCCAGGATCCTGCTTACCCAGCCGTGAGTCCCCTATTTAACAAAGGCAGCATAGACCCGGCTGGAGAGAAGGCAAGCTTCCCCCGCGAATATGTCGGTTTCTGCCCCGGAGGGCCGAGTGGCCTGGTAAGCAGGGAAATGCTGATCTAAGCCGCTGGGGCTGGTTGCGGGCAGGTCAGTTTCTCTTTGTGTCAATTTTCCGAATGCAAGGTAATCCACCAAAGCAGTGGGGAGATTTGCCCAGAGAAGCCGCTTGCACCGGTCCTACCCCAAACGATTCCTCACCATTTGGGGCCTGTGCCAAAACGGTTTCCAGTCCATGGTGACCCCAGCGCCCCTGGCAGCTGTCTCCTGGGCAGACTTGAGCCATGCTCCAGGGAGGATCTGTTCTCGCAGAGTGAGAGAGAAAACAAACGAGTTGGGGTCAATACTCTGAGAGGTGGACAAGCCTTTAGCTCAGCCAAGGAGCGAATGGGGGACAAAATGGGGAGGGCTGACTCCTGCACGTCTCTCCTCGCCAGCTGGAATCCGCAGACCCTCACTCACTGCCTCCTGCGCAGAGCCCGGAGCCCCAGGGGTCGCCGGACCCTTGGGGAGATAACATCAGAACCAGTGGTTTCCCGGCAGTGCATAAGGGTGGAGAAGGTGGTTCCTTCCAGGTGCCAGTTAGCCAACCGAAAATGCCTGTGTCTCTGTCCCTCCTAGTCCCGGCCTTCATCTGCCCCCTCCTCAAGAAGTGCTCCCTCCTCCTCTTTTCAATCTTCCTGGCAGCCTGGTGGGGGCTGGGCCCCAGCCAGCCTAGCTTTCAGAGCTGGCTTCTCTGGAAGTGCCCTTGGTTCTGACGCCTAAAGCTTTTTGCTTGGACAATGTAGGCCCACCCTGGGCCCCAATTTGTTGGCGATTGAGGGGGGTGCACAAGTAGACCCCGAGAGGCTGCTGGTGTAGTAGCGACTCAGACCAAGTCCCACTTCCTCATCTTCCTGCCTGGCCCTGGTCAGTTTCTTCCCCCTACTTCCCTGGCCCCCACCCCTTTTGGAGCAGGACAGCTTCCATGCGGAGGTGATATTGGGGGAGGGGAAGGCACTGCTGGGAAATTGGCTTCTGTGTTCTCCTGCCCTTACTCCCTATTATAGATTCATCATTTTCATCAGCACAATGGCCTCCCACCACCTTTGCCTAGATGTTTCCTTCCCCTAGGCATGGTTTCCAGTTAAGCACTTTTATGGCCAGCCTCCTACCTGAGTGTCATCTAAACCCTTAGCTAAACCCATTGTACAGAGTATGATATTGAAGTCAGAGAGACAAAAAGACTGACAGGAAGTTCACATGGGCAAAGCTGGAGCTGGTTCTTGGGTCTTCCAGGATTCACAGAAGGGGAGAGGGCGGGACTCAAGATTCCAGAGAGAGGGCAGTGGACTGTCTGAGTGAGTACACACATGTGCAAGGCATTTTCTCTGGTTTAACTATATCTTTCCCCATGACACAACTGTCCATCTGTGTCAGCGCCTGTCTGTTGGTTTGAGCCTGTTAAGGAGATTTCATCCCTGTCCTTTCCCTGTGTCCCTGTTTGCGTGTCTGTGTGTCCCTTCATTTATCATCTCTGGTGCCACTAGGAGGAATTTCCATAACATTGTGGGGTTTTAGAGTTGGGTCTTCCCACTGAGTCAGCAGAGACCCTCTCCCCACAACATTTTGCCTAGCCATGGTCTTGGGGGTTTGGATAGGGCCCCTGGTGGGTAGTATGCCCTTATCAGGGCCTAAGGAGCTTCTGTTCAGGCCAGCCCTCAGAAACCAGAGCCACAAAGGCCTCAGTGGTATCATTAACCCTTTTCCCCCAACCCTCCGCCAAACCTTGCTTAGCCTGCCCTGTGGAGGTGGGCCTGTGTTTCCCTTGTATCTGTGTGTCTGTTTCCTGGTCTTTGCCTTGATTTGTTTGTATCTGTCTCTGTGTCAGGCTCTCTGAAAATTCTACTTGGCCCTGAGAAGTGTAGCTGGGAACATGCACTCCTCAGGGGATGAACCCTCACCCAACTGGAGTCCATAGGAAGTAGAGGCTGGGACTTGGGTTCTCTGAGGAGATGCAGGGCTGGAGCCGGGGTCCCAGAAAACAAAGATTCCTCTCCACAGATGTCCTCTGTCTTCCAGATACCCCTTTACTGGGCTTCCTCCTTTTTCTCTTCTGGTCTTCTTGCCTCCCACTGTACACCACTCTCACCTTTCTTTTCTTTGACTGTACTAGCCGATCCATTCCTTTCTCTCCTCTTCAGCCTTTCTAACCTGAGGCTTCCCTTCCACGCTCTCTGTCCTTGCTGTCTGTTTCATTCAGTGTCCATGCTTTGCATCCTTTCCCTCGCTTTTCCTCTTTTCTTTGCCCATCCTGCCTCCCTCTCTCAGGCTTCAGGTTTTACTTCTTTCCAATCTCAGGGTAAGTGGGAGACATTGCCTTCTCAGACCAGGTAAATTACCTCCCCACCACCCTTGAAATGCTCTGTTGGATAGAACTGTGACTGAGGCAGAGAAGGCCCAGCTAAGTGAGTTTGGGAACCTTTCCAGGAAGTTGAGGGAGATGGGGGGCTCCCAGGTCATCCTGAGTCTGGTGTCAGGTATGGTTATATGGATCAGACTCCGGAAGAACATAGGTAGCCTTGTCTTTGTGGTTAAAAGTAGAGGGTTTGGGAACCTGCTGTCACCTAGAGTGTCCAATCCTTGGGGTTTTTCCATGATGCAAACGGTCCCAAAAGCTCACAAATGTCCTGTAGGACTGCTCTTGGAATTTAAGTCCTCTGAAGGTTGCCACTGCGTTTTGGGCATGAAGTTTAAATTGCCAGGGGCATAGGGAACAAGGAATTGCAAATGGGTTACAAGGCCTGGACTAATAGGTTATCTCAAAAGTGTGCTGGATGCTTTTAGCTTCCTTTTTGTCCTCTCAGATGAGCTTGTACCAATTTTGAATTTACTTTCTTCAATCCAGCCTGTTCTCTAAAGATCTGTACAATTCTTTTTTTATCAGGTGCTCCCAACCCCAGAACAAAGCCTTTCTAAGGCCCTTGACCAGGGGTGGCTGTCATCTTTCTGTTTTAGGTGAACTATGCGTTTTGTTTCTAATTGCAAAATCCTGTTTGGGATGTTTTCCTATTTCTTATGTCTGGGGTGTTTTAGAATGATCAAAATGGATTAAAGCTCATTTTGAAAATCAGAGAGAAATTCAGCTAAGATTTAGAATTAAGTACTGTCATTACCTATAAAATTGTGTTTTTCCTTGAAATCAGCCTGAGCTCAGAAATTTTGGGAAATATTCAGTTAGGACCCTCATGGAAAACTTCAGTGAATTGCTTTGGCAGTTTTAAGGAAATAGGTTATGTTATGGGTGTTTTCCCCTTTTATTTCAGATGTTCATAAACCTAGATAGTAATTGAGTGCTGGGCAGGTAGCTGAGATGAGGTGGCTATTTTCTGTTTTAGAATTGGAGTGTGTGTGTGTATGTGTGTGTGTGTGTGAGTAGGAGAGAGAGAGAGAGATGTCTGAGATGCCCTAGCTTCCCTGGTATAGTCTAATCCCAGGCAAGTCCCAGTTTAGATGGAGATTGCCCCATCATTGGCCTCTGAGCTGCCAGCAGTATTGGTAAATAAATGCTTGCACTTGGATTTTGGCTTTTGACTGTCCTCAGCGATGTCAGTTAGTGGCTGATTAACAGCTACAAGGTCAATGATGTTGCTATCCTGGCTCACTCCGTGTTTACTGGTTTTGCTCTTCATTTACTTGGATCCCTGTTTCCCTCCAGATGGACTCTGATGTAAGAGAAGGGAGCTTATTGGGTGGAGAAGGTACCTTCCCAGGCTCCTTTTGCTTAAAATCCATCTCAGAGTGCTTGTAAAACCTGGGACTCGGAAGCCTTCTCCAGCTTCTTTATTTTCCCCCCAAACCAACTTGATGCTGCTTGTCAATTGCAAAATCGCTTCAGAAATTCCAGGGAAACTCCTGTATAACAAATCCTGATGTGGTAGAGTGGAATGTGATCCTCTGACCCATTTCTTTTGTGTGCCCTGACGGTACAGTGGTCAAGTCTGCATGTCAGCCTCACCTTTTTTGTTTATTTTCCCCTTTATTGAGGGATGAGCCCCATCTTTTTAAAGAAAAGGTTTTTTTTTTTATCAGGGCAGTGGTTGGATTTTGTTTCAGTACTCGGCAGACACTATTTAAACAAAAATTTTTAAGTCCTTAGCCCTTGAATCAGATTGCTGATTAAAAAAAAAAACAAAAAACAACCCATTTTTTTCCCCCTGAGATCTAGGTTTATTGGAAGTAGTCTTTTTCACTTTTACAGATATTTGTTAAAAGGAAAAGAGTTTGTTCTTGAAAATCTCTTTACATTTGGGGTATTTTAAAACATATTTCTCCCCAGGATCTTCCTTAGACCTCAGCATCATGCATGTAATAAGTTATGTCTCTAGTGTAGATTGGGGTCTTTTACATATTCCGTTGTTAACAAAAAATTACAAGGCAGATGCTAGCAACTAAAGGAAACATAGTATGGGGATGCTTTTTATCAATAGCCCGGTTGACTGGCTGAAGATGGACAAAGGCAAAGGTTAATTTTTAAAAGCAAGATACTCGTGAAGCCTGCATGATCAGACTCCAGGCTCAAGATATCCAGCCTGCGGCCATTTCTGATCAAAGGGGCTCTGGGTGCTTGTAACAGAGCTTCTGGTACTATGTGACTGGTTCTAACCACCCTTTCCCTCGCCTTTTGTTTCTGATCTGTTTCAGGACATGGAGGAGTGAATCAGCTTGGGGGGGTTTTTGTGAATGGACGGCCACTCCCGGATGTAGTCCGCCAAAGGATAGTGGAACTTGCTCATCAAGGTGTCAGGCCGTGCGACATCTCAAGGCAGCTTCGAGTCAGCCATGGTTGTGTCAGCAAAATTCTTGGCAGGTAAAGGCAGGAGCTACAGGCTTCCCTTGATTTTTCAAATAACGACCTAAAACATGACCCAGCCGCTGTCCAATGTGCCTGCGTCATATTGAAAATCATGGTAGCACTTCGCTAACATGCATAATACTTTGGAATTTGCGAATCCCTTTTAAGGCCATTCAATTCAAAGTAGCCCTGGGAAACTCCCCCGTTTCAAATGACATGTGGAATGGGGTGACTCAATCAGGAGGAATGACATGTCTTCTGACAGCCTGGTGAATTATTCCAAAGGACCCACGAGTAAGAGGTTCTTGGGAATTTCCCTTACACATCTTGGGTGAGCCCGGGACCTGAGCAGGCTGGGTGAAAAATCCACAAGTTATAAAATCACATTATCAAGTTCAATGTTTTATTTTAACGTTTTCAAAAAGCACATTCTTTTTTTAAAGGTCAGCTGTCATTTTCAGTTTTGGGGTATCATCAACCTTCTTATGTTGGGCTGTAGTATTTTCCTCCTTATATGTTTCGTTTCCTTCATAGTGACAGGCATCCTAAGTGTATATTAGAGAGGGAAAAAAAAAACCAAAAAACAAACACACACTAACTCTCAAATCTGACGTTTGAAAGTTGCCGCTTGACCTGTCGATTTGCTGCCAGCAAAATACTAACGATGCCAATTCTCCCAGAGGGCTAGATAGCCCAGCCTTCGAGTACTCCTGTTTATTTTCTCAGGAGAACCTCAGTATGATCCAGGGAAGCATGTTTTAAGATGAGGAAACAAATCTACAGAGGTCAAGTGACTGACCCAGGTCCATCCAGCCAGTCAGTCCTCTCGGACTGGGAGGAGGCCTCAAGGACTCTTAGACCATCGGCATCTCACCATATCCCAAAGTCAAAACCATGGGTTTTTTTCTGGGCATGTGAAGTTGTTAGAGGTCTGCCCTAGCAGCCAGAGTATTCTCAGGTCTAGCTGTTCAGTGCTTTCTCAGGATTTTTCTCCCCAGGTCAGAAAACAACCTTGATCCTGTAGCTTGCATTATGATTTGAGAACAGTTGCCTGAATAGAAAAAAAAAATATTTGAAGTATATCAGTTACATTGTGATTTTCTGCATGTTCTTTCCCTTTCATCTGCTGGAATTTAAGAAATTCTCTTAGATGGAGGGAATAGCAGTTTCTAACCTTGGGGAGCCGTACTGGAGGCCAAGGGAAGAAGTTTCAAGGCCAGGGGTCTAGCATCCCCTTTGGGGACCTTGATCCTTGTGTTTATTCCTTATCCCCTGCCCACCCCAGGTCACCTCGCAGCCGGGGAGGCTCTGGGCTCCACTCCTGTTTAGCACTTGGCAGCAAATGAGCCCCAGCCAGAGTTCAAGGAGGAAGGCTGGACATCAGCATGGTGTTCTCGTTAGATGGTGGTTTTAGGCAGGAGGATGAGAGTGAGAATAAAAGAAGAAAAATAGAGGAGAGGGAGATGAAGAGAAAAGAGAATGATTGATTTTAAAACAGAGAATAGACTAGAATAGAGCAGTGAAGACCAGACAGAAGGAGAGAGAGAAGAGAGGAAAGAAATATTTTAGACTATCTCAGTGTCAGACTTTGAGAGCTAAGTGGATCTTAGCTATCTTCTTGGGAAGCCTCTTCATTGCACTGAGGGAGAGAGAGAGAAAAAAGAAGGCCTTTCCTTTGTTTTTGCTGAGACATTATTGTTGAGCCGACATCTTGCTTGCTGTTTGAAATCTTCTCAGGGCAAGATGCCGAGCCCTTCTCAGAGGGGACGTCCAGATGCTGAGTCCTCATGTTCTGGTGCCCCGGAGCCCTCCAGATCTCCCCTGGAGACTGAAGGGGACAAGGACCCTCCCAGGCCCAGCCGGCAGCCTCCCGAGGCCCAGAATAGATTTGTCACTAGGTAGAGTGGCACTCGGAAGTTATGAGCCGCTCCGGTGCCTGGCCGTTTAAGTTGTCAACAATAAATTGGAATTTCATAGCTCATTATTTTCATAACTAAGAACCACAGTGGACAAAATGTCACTCTAATTAGAACTGCCTTTTAAGAAACAAGTTCAGCCCTAAAACGTGTGACTGGGAATTTCTGAACTGGGGTTGTTCCATCCACTGACTTTTTTTTTTTTTGGTCACCGAAGAATTTGATGGGCGCATTTGGAGTGACAGATTATAGAGAGTGGTTGTATGTGGTAGCCGTGGTTTTCAGAGGCTGCATGACAAGGCAGGCAGAGTCCCTGGGGCAGGCAGAGACCCCCATCATCTTGGGAAGGTGGCGGTTTGCCAGGAGTGTGGGCATTCAGTCCACAGAGCTCGAGGCTCAGGAGCCTGGTGGCATGTGAGGCCCATTTAAATCCACCCAGAAAGCCTGGTTGTTGTCTTCTTTCACTGGAGCCTGGCTGGGGGGGTTCAGACCTTTTGGAACTGGGTGGTATGTTACACAGTAATAAACACTCAGAGGATTTTAATCCGCAGCACGTGCTCTTTATGTTTTGCAAAGCTTTTTCTTACCCATTCTGCATTTCTGCCTGCGTCCTGTGAGGCAGGCTGGGCAGACATGCTCCCCTTATTATACAAATGGGGCGACAGAGGCCCAGAGAGGCTAAGAGGTTTGGCCAAGGTCACACAGCTTGTTAGTGTCAGAGGCACGGACTACCACGCCCACTTCTTTACTCCCAAACTAGCGTGCCGTGTGTTGGCGGCGGCTGTCTGTCTGTTGTGTGTAAGCCAAGAGGCTGAGTGGTGGTTGTGCTGAGAGGGAAGAGCAATTCTTCAGTCCGATTCCTCACTTCACACGGTTGCCAACTGGGGTTTCCCCTGGGGTGTCAGGGTTGCCTTCTAAGGGCCTGGCTGATGGGTCAGTCAAAAGGCAGACAGAGGTCTCGTGTCAAGGCTGTGACCTGCTGTGGTTGGCCCTGCTCGGAGAGCCCTGGGTGCTGCCACCCCCAGCCAGACCAGCGGGACAGGGGCTGGGGGGAGGGGCAGCTCCCTCCCGCTGCTCTCGCTGCTGCTGTGGGAATATTGCCAGCTCATTCCACTAGTATGTTTTGTGTCCTCAGCCCAGGTTTGTCTCTGTCTGTAACCTCTGCCCCAAGACAGTGCCTATAACTGGCACTCTGTGACCAGTGAGTGGGTGCAAAGATGCATGTGAACTGCCTGGTAAATGGGAAAGCTTTCTACAGTTGCAAGGGATCATCAACATCATCGTTGTTTTCATTTTTACAGTCGAAGCAGAAGTTTGCTCTAGTGGGAAGAAGACTGGGTTCAGAGTCAGATCTGAGAGCTGGGACTGGCTCTGACTTCCAGAAGGAAGTTGGGCAAGTCACTTACTCTTCTCATCATCAGTTTCCCCTTCCATAAATAAAATCCGCTGGCCTCTTAGGATTGATGTGAGGATCCAGATAATTTGAGGAAGAGCTCTGTATGAACTTTAGAGCAATGTGCCTAAATAAGGAGTTACTGTGTTGTTGATAATAAGAAATGACTTTTTATTGTAAAATTGGAAGGATAATTGGAAGCTGCAGAGATTGCTGTGTGCCTTGATTTGGGTGCCTTTCTAACCTTCTGGCAAAATAACATTTTCTTGGATAGTTCTTAAAGCCTCTTTGCGATTAATTACAATTTTTCGGTCATTACAGAAAGAGAGAGGATAGGTTGAGTTCTTCCTTATGGTCCATATTTGTACATGACTCACTTTTCTCACTGAAAAACAGAATTTCCACTTCTGCATCACTGCTCCCAAATTATTTCATCTGTTTCTAGAATATCCACTAACTTGGCCCTAACTAGATTTACCCAGACTGAGAATTTCAACATCTCTTTAAATGTAACTAGTCATTGTTCTTGGGTAACACTTCCCATCCATCCATAGGAGAATCACCTCTTTCCCTTACCTGTTATAAACTCTTGGTTTATAGGCTGAAAAATTACCAGTGATGGGGGCGCCCTGGCTGGCTCAGTCGGTGGAGTGTCCGACTCTTGATCTCAGGGTCTTGAGTCCTGGCCCCACGTTGGGTGCAGAGTTTACTTAAAAAAAAATTAACAGTCATTTCTAAAATGTCTTCTTGGCTAAAGAAATTCTCAATAGCAAGATAATCTCCTTTGCAAGAGGAGTCAAGAATTTCTCTGTAAATGTTGAGAGACATCCAGTAAAGGCTCAGATTCAGAAAAGGAATCAAGTAATATTTTTTCCCCTGGAATGATCTTTCACGGCACTCTTCTCCCCGGTCTCGGTTTTACTGTAAAACCCTGACATCCTATTTGTGTTAACGAGGAAGAGCTGATAGCATGGAAATGTCCTTAGAAACAGCGATTTACCTCAGGGGAGTTCCCTGGAAGAGCTGCAGTGACTTGTGGTTGGCTTTTTTTTTATTGCTTGGGTTTTGACTTATATATATATTTCCAGTTAATTCTGGAATCCAACACTCCTTTTAGTTTTATACTAGGGTTATCATTTTAATCTTATGGCAAAAAAAAGGTTGCATTTTAGGGGACAGTTTCACAGAATGCAGATGGAATCTGCTAGGGGATGGGAGTGCTGGTAAATTAAAGGCACAAGCCAACTTTCTGGGGGAAATTTTAGCTCGGGAGGCCGGGCCTCCATCCTGGTTTGGCCAGTGGGTCTTGTGTGATCCTGGACAAGCCATTTAACCTCTATGGATCTCTGTTTTATACCTACCAGTAGGGACCTATTCATTCATTTTTCTTTCATTTGTTCAAAATATTTATGTGCTTTAGAACTGTTGTGGGGATCAAATGGGAAAGCTGACTTGAAAGTTTCCTGTAAACTGTAAAATGGTAGATGAATGTGATAGAGTGAATTAACTAATTAATGCATAGCATCCGGACCAGCACTGTCCGACAGAAATAGAATGTGAGCTGAGTTTGAAATTTAAAATTTCCTGGTAGTGTATTTAAAAAGGGTAAAATAAACAGGTAAAATGAATTTTATGTATCTTATTTAGCCCAGTAGATGAAAAGTGTGATCACTTCAGCATATAACCAATATAAAAATTATTAATGAGAGATTTTACGTTCTTTTTTTTTCTACTAAGTTTTGACAATCTGGTGTGTATTTTATGCTTATAGTGCACCTCAATTCAAATGAGCCATATTTCAAATGTTCAAAAGCCCCGTATGGCTAGTGGCTGCTAAACTGGACGGCACAGATCCAGATGGTTTCTGGACAGAGTAGCTATTTTGTTGCAAACATCCATTTTGCTGGTCCATTTTGCTGGTTCCTCATGGCTAAGCTCCTTTCTCCTTGGGTCCTAGGTATTATGAGACGGGGAGCATCAAGCCTGGGGTAATTGGAGGATCCAAACCAAAGGTCGCCACGCCCAAAGTGGTGGAAAAAATCGCTGAGTATAAACGCCAAAATCCCACCATGTTTGCCTGGGAGATCAGGGACCGGCTGCTGGCGGAACGTGTGTGTGACAATGACACGGTGCCCAGCGTCAGTTCCATCAACAGGTGAGGGGCTGCTGCCTGTGGGGGGGCTGGGGATCTGGGTGGAATGGGGTATCCTGGAGGCTCTGCGGGTGCTTTTCCGAAGGATCTGGTCTCTCCATTCATTAAGGCCCCTGAGGGGTTATCAGATAGGAGGGGGGCTAACAGGGCCTCAATAGATCTCTCTATCGCCTTTCTTGTCTTTCCAAAGTGGGCAGGAGTTCTAGGCCCAGGGAGGGAAGGCCATGTCAGTACCCAGGCTGCTTGAGATTTTTCTGAGCCCAGAGTGATTTTTTTTTTTTTTTAAGATTTTATTTATTTATTTGAGACAGAGAGAATGAGAGACAGAGAGCATGAGAGGGAGGAGGGTCAGAGGGAGAAGCAGACTCCCTGCCGAGCAGGGAGCCCGATGCGGGACTCGATCCCGGGACTCCAGGATCATGACCTGAGCCGAAGGCAGTCGCCCAACCACCTGAGCCACCCAGGCGCCCATGAGCCCAGAGTGATTTTTATCACTCACTTTCCCACCCGCCTCTGTGTGTGGAGAACTTAGCAGGGGATTGTCCTGATCGGGCCCCACAAATGTCACTTCCTTGTAAGCCCATGCTCAAAGTGTTAGCACTGGCCTATATCAGACCTTCCCAGGAAGAAAATCCCTGCCTTCCGTTTGGGCAGAGGTTGAGCCACTGAGTGTGGAAAACAGAGCCTGGACTTGAAGTTGGAGGATTTAGTTCCTTGTCCCAGCTCTGCCACAACCTCCAAGTGTGACCTTGACAAAGCTCTTGCTGTCTCTGAGAGCCCCAGACTTTGGAGGTTCTGATGTGGGTCTGTGATCTCCAAGAGTGACATCCAGGACACTAAGATGCTGTGGAGTTAGGGGGCTGCCCCCTACCCAGTTGCCCTCAATCTCACCCATGGAGAGAAAAAACCAGAGAAATACCGTGAATACCAGGCATGGGATTGTCCTGGGAACTGCAGAGGCACTTTCTACTCTGCAGTCTGATCCAGGAAGTATCTAACGGAGCTCTCAGAGCTTTAAAAATTCCTGAAAGAAAGTTTTCTATTGTAGATGGTGCAGTCTCAATTCCATCTAAACCCACAGAGGTCAAGGATGAAGTTGTAAGATAAATAGAAACGATTGTTGTCTAAACTCCACAAAGAGAAGAGAAGCCAGCAGACCGAAAACTTGACCAGTTCCCATTTCTCCAAGATCACAGGCGACCCTTGTCAGTGCAGAGCCTACTTGGGCATAGGAGACCCCTAGCCTCTGGCAGAAAGAGGTGGTTAGACCAGAATGTCTCAGAGATCCCTTCTGGGCCTGCTGGTTGTTCCTTCTGTGGTGACTCAAATGCGCAGAGTCACTGTGTCAGTGTCTGTGTTGATGTTTTGAGTCCTGCTATTTCATTACCGTTAGCCTGTTTTCTTTCTCTCAGCAAATCTTTACCTTGGCCCTGACATCATGCAAGGTGCTGAGAAGAGAGAGGGAATTGGGCACACTGTCTCTTAGTCTCTGTTCTAGAGGGCCTCCTTGTCTAGGACAGGATTCTGGTGCGGATTAGAAGTCTGGTCAGCCCAAATTAGCTGAGGAGGTAGCAACTATTGTGGTGGGTTTGGGGGGCGGAGAATACTCCTGTTCTTTTTCTGGATTATGAGGGGCTCCAATGTGCTTTGTGAGGACCCTGCTTCTGGCTCATTGCAGGATTTCCATCACGCAAAGCAACGTGACTCTTTCCCTATGAGCAGTGCAGCAGCAGAAGCCTGCTCTGCAAAGAAACTTCTGCCAAACCTGTGGTCAGGCTTTGGGGGCCCACGGATTTCCCAGTGTAGGGTGTACATGTAATTGGTGGTTTGAAAGATAACTTTAGGTTGCCCGTGGGGGTCCCAAAATCTAATGCCTGTTGTGGCCAGGCAGTGAAGCGGGCCAGGTGTGAGGTGATAGGGAAAGGTTGGGTCTGCGGCAAACAGACAGCACAGCAGTATTGAAGGGGCAGGGCCTTCTCAGCACCAGCTGAATGCTGCCGGGAAAGCAGGCCCAGGATTTGCCAGAATCTTTCCACTCTTGAAGGGAATCTGGAAACTAGGATTAGTGTGTGCATGTATCTATGTGTTTGTGTATATAAAACCTCCATGTTTTTAAATGGGGGTGACTAATTTCAGTGAAAAAAAATGCCTTACAGGACAAGCATAACTCATTTGCAGGGCTCCAGCCCTTCTGTAATACAAGGATGAAAATTATTTTATGATGAATTTATTTTAATGGACTTTAGAAAAATATAACTAGAACACCAAGCCAGTCAGTGTGAACTTTATGGACTATCCCTCCCCTTTACGGTAAAGAACTAGTGTTGCCTCATAAAAGAAGTCTATTTAAGTCAAAAAGTAAGTTACTTGAAAGGAACAGATGAAATAAATAGAGCACATAGCTTGGCAGAGGGGGTGAAGGCTGTAAGGGGTGCTTGAATGAGTGTCTAGGGAAACCGTGGAGCAGCCGATGCTTTGTGCTTGGAGCTTTTCTGTGCAGCTCTGCCTGCTGGTTGCCCGTGGCTGGGGCCGTGGCCGGCCTCAGGGCCTCCCGTGTCCCCAGCGGGGGCTGTACCTCTGAGGTGTTTTCACACCTGTGGTCTCCTACAGCCCTTGAGGCTTAACTCTGTTCTGTGGCAGGTAAAGAAACTGAGGCCCAGCAGGGGAGAGCAGAGGAATGATGATTTTGAGGTGGAGCTGGGAGTTGAGCCTAGGTTCCCCGATGGTAAGAAGAGGGCCTGTCTCTTTGCACTGCCCTGGAGGACTCTGCCAGTGACAGGACTGGGGATCTGACAGAAGAGAGGCAGGGGGGAGTGAAACAGCCATTCCTACTCCATCTCTGTGCACTTTGCAGCCTTTATGCTTTGCAGCCTGTCTGTAGCTCCCTCGGGGACCCGGAGCCCTCTCCTGCGCACCCCTCTGGGGGCTCTTCTCTGGGGGCACACTCTGGCTCCTTCCTCCATTCCTCACCCAGGGCTCTTTGCGGTCTTTAGCCAACCAACCCAACAATGCAGATAGACAGGGTGCGGGACGCTGTCTGTGGCTGCCTGCCCGCCCCCCACTGCCCGAGAAAGCCTGAGCCATCCCAGCATGCAGTTCTGTTTTCCATACGAAGGCAAAGCTGCTGCACTGCGTTCAAATGGATGCAGTTTCGAAAGAACCGTCTTGCAAATATCCATAGATTCCTCTCCCAGCCCCTGCCTCCCTTGGGGGCAACTTCTCACGATTCCCTTATTTCAAACAGCTAAGGAGGGAGTGGTGACGGGATTGGTAGCTATTCCGGGGGCCACAGTGTCGTCTCCAGTGTCCACCCCCACAAGTGTATGCCTTCCTGCTGTCTTCTGGGAGACCAGCCCGGGAATCCCTGACCCACATGGAGTTAAGTGCCATCGCACCTGTTGTGCTGAGCGTGTGGGAGATTTCCTGGGACACAAGCCAAGTGTCTTGTTATTCTGTGGCTTTCGAAGGACAAGGAAGCGCTGGGATGCTGCCGAAGCTACACCAAGGATTTTTAGAATCCATCCTGAGTGTCCGTTGGAGGGGACTGTCCGAGAGCTGACAGAGACAGGTGGAATGGAGTCTGCCTTCTGTTCGAGACCTGTGGCTCTAAATCAGGGGCCAAGTGGTGGGCACCATGGGTGGCATTCCCAGTTAGAAGGACAGTTCTCTTTAGCACCAATTGGTTGTTATCATGTGAGAACGTGGGGTCAGCATGGCTAGGTGTTCGGATTTTTCAAGGGAAGCTACAAATCCATGTATTTATGTAAAAGCTCCCACCTTGCAAATATTGGCAACTAATTCAAATGAAAACAGGTAACCGTGCAAGCCAAATAAAGCTTGTTCAGGGATGGACGTGGCCTGGGGGACGACAGTTGTAAACTCTACTCTTCCTCTGAACTTGGGCAGCAAGACTTCTGAGATTGTTTACCCATTCCCTCTTTCTTCTCCACCTCAGTTGCTGGCCTGGGTGTCCCCTGTGTGTCCTCTCCCAGTATGGTCCAGTTGAACCCTTGGTTGTGGATTCTTTCTGTCTTTCTTTCTTTTTTAAAGATTTTATTTATCTATTTGACAGACAGAGAGATCACAAGTAGGCAGACAGGCAGGCAGAGGGAGAGGGAGAAGCAGGCTCCCTGCTGAGCACGGAGCCCGATGCGGGGCTCGATCTCAGGACCCTGGGATCATGACCTGAGCTGAAGGCAGACGCCCAACCAACTGAGCCACCCAGGCACCCCTGGTTGTGGATTCTTAGCACAGCTGATGGCCCGAGATTCTTAGTGCCCAATGGCAGTTTGATCAGTTCTGTAGATATGGGGAATCTCTTCAGCCTTGTCTTCCTATTTCTTTTTTAAAGGCACCATGATTTTCTCTTTCAGTGTAATTGTGTATGGAGGGTGGTGGGGGAATGTGTCTGAGAAGACCTAGCCTTTCAAAGAAGTGAGGGTGATGTTGAAATCGGATCCTTACAAATGCCTGTAATACCTGAAGTCCCTGGGACGTTAGTCCTTCAGTTTCTAAATGGATTTGGAATCCAATATTTCCTGTAGGAAATATTTAGCAGGGGGATCACTTCCTTTGAATGTGGTCCAAAGGAAAGTGCTTAGGCATGGAACCTGGAAGTCTGGGCTGACCTGCTGTGTGACCCTGGCAAGTCACTGGAGCACTCTGAGCTTTGGTTTCCCCATTTGGAGGAACTGGTTGATTGCTGAACTTTCTTCCCTGTTGGACGATCTAGGATGTTCACATGGCACCCAGGGTCATGCTCAGGCTCAGCAACGTAGAGGTTAGACATTTTAGTGTTAAGTGCCAGTTAGCCAGGCTGTCTCTGGTTTAGAAAAGGTCTGGAGTGTGACTCTTATTGTGACAAGTCTTGATGATTGCTTGTTAATTTTAAATTTTTAAAGAACTGCTATGATTCAATTAGTCTTGTTCTTCCCACTACCATTTCTTCTCAGCGGAAGATAATGCTCTTTGTTCTTTTTTTGGCAGCTGCTGCAAGCAGATGGGCAAAATCTCTATCCCTGGGGACAGCTTTGGCGGGTTCCCTATATTTTGGTCTCGCCTATAAAGGACAACCGCACTACAGCCTTAAAATAGGGTGTGGGGTTGGCTGCTTTCCCCTCCCCAATTCCCAGGGGGGATCCCATGTGTTTTTAAGGCATTCGTGGAAAATACTAACCTTTCAAGGTTGAAGCTGGTCTTTAGTCGTTATGAAGATACTACTGAAAATAACAGCTAACATTTATAGAGAATTTACTATGCAGTAGCCACTATTCTAAATTATTAATGAGTTTAATTCTCATAATAACCCTAGGAGGTAGGAATGATTCTTAGCCCCACTTTGCAGATGAAGAAACTGAGGCACAGAGAGGTTAAGTAATTTACTCAAGGCCATGCAGCTGGCAAGTTGGAAAACTGGGATTCAACCTCTGATTCTGGGCCTGTGTATTTATTTATTTATATAATTTTTTAAAGAAAGATTTTATTTACCCTTTGGCGGGGAGGGACAGAGGCAGAGGGAGAAGCAGGCTCCCCGCCGAGCAGGGAGCCCGACGCGGGCCTCGATCCCAGGACCTTGGGATCATGACCTGAGCTCAAGACAGATGCTTAAACGACTGAGCCACCCAGGCACCCCGTGGAGCCTGTGTATTTAATCGATATGCTGCAGCTGCCTCTTGATGATTTATAACAATTGATAATGTCTTACCAAACGATTTATAAATATTTTAAAAGAAAAATAAGGAAAATATAATTTTCTTTGTTTGCTTAAATTTAATGGCCAGACAATACTTTGAAAAGTTAGGACTTTATGCTGAAAGTAATGGGAAATAGTTCTGATATATTTTACCATATTTTTGTATATACATAAACCGTAACATAGATAAACTATATTTACATCTGGTATATCCATATATTCATATCAAGCCATATCTCTGTAGACAAACACACATATATCCACAGAGAAGGTGACATACACAAAAATACAAAAATTAGGTCAGATTCTAGCTTAATTCTAGGTGGTTCCAAAAGACTACCTCATTCCCAGGTCCTTGTGAATATGCTCCACGTTTGCTGAGTTAAAATAAGCACTTTGAGGGCGCCTGGGTGGCTCAGATGGTTAAGCGTCTGCCTTCGGCTCCGGTCATGATCCCAGGGTCCTGGAATCGAGTCCCGCATCAGGCTCCCTGCTCCTTGGGAGCCTGCTTCTCCCTCTGCCTCTCTCTCTCTCTCTCTGTCTCTCATGAATAAATAAATAAAATCTTAAAAAAAAAAAGCACTTCGAATATTGGAGAAAACAAACACCGAATGCATTTGATGCAATACTTACACCGACTCATAGAAAAGGGCAAAGGACCCTGGAGGCTCAAAGGGCCTGGACTCCAGAGGACCCCGTGGTTGGGCTGTGGTATGAAGGGAAATGTCCGTTCCAGGCTCTCAGCCGAGCATGCTGAGCAGCCTGGGCGCCCACCACTGAGCTGTGAGATCGTGGAGAGCAGAGGCCATAACCCAGTGAGGGCATCCTCACTGCTCTCCATTTGTACAGGCTGGAGACCCAGTGCAGCTTGCAACTTGGACTTCCCGAGATAATGGTCTGGAATGTGAAAAAGCCTCTCCTATGGTGGCACTGAGTGAAGAGAGCGGGATACAAACTGTGTACATGGTTTAACCTTGATTTTGCTAACAGAAAATGGATATTTCCTACTATGCATAGGAATGTTAGCATAAAGGAAATACACTGAAATGTGATTTTTAGATGTCTTCTTTATATTTATTGTCCTAAAAGTCTGCAGTGAGCACAAATTGCTTTTATAATTAAGAAGAATTCTAGTAAGTGTTCTTTTAAAAGGTAATAGTTGGAGGGTGGAGTAGAACTTTTCCAAAGAAGCTGAACATTGTATTACCACCCACCCTTCTCCCAAATGCCAGGGAAGGAACTTTCTTGTGGACCCACAGGGGCTTCTGGCCTGGCCAGGTTGGTTACTCTATGACACGCAGGGCTTGGGGTCTCATGGAGACCCATATGAGTGTGTTGTTCCAGAAAGAAATTTACAGCCTAAGCTTCCCAGAGCCCAGGGTTCTGCAGAGGAACATCGGAGCCAGCAGGTGCAGAGGGAAGACAGTACCGCTGTTACCCCTTTTATACAGTGGGATTTTCTGGAAGATTTTTTCCCCCAAAAGAGGATTTAATCACTTAAAGCAAGTAGTGTGGTCTGTTCCAACTCCCTCGTCATATTGAGGCCCACAACGGAATGGACTTGCCCAGGGTCACAATCAAGTTCATCATATTTGAACTAGAGCAAGGTCTCTGGAAAGACAAGCCAGGACACCCCTGGCTCCTGGCCCTGTTGGAGCGTAACCATGAGATTTTGTACAAGGCAGCTTTGGAGGGTTCCTCGTAGCAAAGCCAAGCCAGCACTTTAAACCCTTTTTAGGTTGAGAGCAACACACATCCGCTTCTTTGATAATTTTTAACAGGTGGGGATGTGACTCCTCATGTGACTCTTTAAGGCAGAGAAACCAGAGCATGTGGGCCCCCAGGGAACAGAGAGGTCCCCTGGTTCAGTCATTCTGCTGAGAAGGGGCAGAGGTCTGGGGAAGGGAAGAAACTCTCTAATGTCACTCAGGGAATTCTTTATGGTGCTGGAGCTGCTCCAGAGAAAAAGATGCCCATTCATAACACTAACATATCATCCTTTTTCTACGGAAGAGGCACTCGAATCCCAGACAGGGGTGCAAGTTATCCAAAGACACCCAGGGAGGTAGGGGCTGAGTTGGGACTAGTCCATAGCTCTTCTAACCCCCTAACTCCCAGTCTAGGATATAACCTCCCTCCTCCTCTGCCCCAGCTTGATAAGGCTTTTCTGGTTGTCCGTGCATAGCTAGTTGAGATATCTTCTCGATGATGGTAAATAGCCATTATTTTCTTTCCCAACTGTCCACAGGATCATCCGGACGAAAGTACAGCAACCACCCAACCAGCCGGTCCCAGCTTCCAGTCACAGCATAGGTAAGAAGAACTTTTAAAAAAAATTTAAAAATCTAATGGGTTCCAAATAGTCTAAAGAACTTTTAATCATTCTTATGGACAGATAATTCTGCATAAAACACTTCGGCACACGTACTAATGCGCCTTCTTTGTCATTCTCCAAGGGCTGAACCTGGTAAATGAATTTTATAAATACTGCTAAAAGGTTTTGAATTTTACTGATTATTATGATAAATAGCTTTCACCATGAGACAGAAAATTGAAATCTAAGCCAAAAAAAAAAAAAAAATCCACTAATGGGGGTCTATAGAATGTCAGATAATTAAAGTAATAAATCAAGAAAGGGATACTTATTCATAACATTTTCTGCATCATTAGTCAGTAAGTAGTTTTGAATGTGTTTTTTTCTTCTATTAACCAGCCCTTCCACAATTCTTTGTGCACTTGCAGTCTTCAGTGAAGATGTGGCAAAACTTCCCAAACTTTCTCTCTTTCTCTCTCTCTCCCCCTCTCTCGCTTCGATCTCATGTACTCCATGAATTGTTGAGGGCTGCAGTGGGGTTTTTGACACTCACGGGGAATAGTCTGAGCAAGGGCCACTTGTAAGCGTGGGGGTCCTATTTCTTACTATTGAAGAATTCGGAAGTTTCCGTGCCTTTCCCTTCCCCGCAAAGACTGTGAGATGTCAGTGACATGTGTCTATTTAAGACACGTTATTTCGCCACTTGGGATAAAGGAAACACCTCTGGGGGGAAGGCTATTCTATAAGAAAGTGGTGGCCATTCAGGAAGCCTCTGACAGTCCCTGTCACTGTCATTTAATAATGCCTCAGACTGTCTAATGTTTCCACATCTTTGTCACTCCCTCTTTAACTGCAAACTTGAACTCCCCGTGTTGATGGGGGATGGGCAGACGCCAGGCTTATACTTCCAGCTTTGCCATTAACTCATCCGGTGAACTGTGTAAGTCCCTTTGCTTCTCTGAGCCTTAGTTTCCCCATTTGTGGACTGAGGTGCACAAACTAGGTGCTCCCTGAGGTTTCTGGTCCTCCATGTTTGCCTCTTTGGATAAAGGTAAGAGAGAGTTCCTCCCTACCATAAAATAATTCTTTTTTAAAAAAATATTTTATTTATTTGAGAGAGAGAGAGAGAGCACGAGCAGGGGGAGGAGCAGAGGGAGAAGCAGACTCCCCGCTGAGCAGGAAGCTACCGTGGGGCTCGATCCCAGAACCCTGGGATCATGACCTGAGCTGAAGGCAGATGCTTAACCCACTGAGCCACCCAGGTGCCCCTAAAATAATTATATAAGACTGATGAATCACAGACCTGTACCCTTGAAACAAATAATACATTATATGGTAATTAATTGAATTTAAATTAAAAGAAATAAATAGTTCTTTAGTAGTCCATTCAAAAAGTGTTTGCTAAGCCCCTGCTTTGCAAGAGACTAGTATTTTAAAGGAGGCAGGACCTAATCCCCATTCTCCAGGGCTTCTCAGTCTAATGGGGGAATGCAACTAAGAGAAGTTTGCAAAACACTGAGCTCAGGCTCAAGAAGAAAGTAAAGGGTACTGTGTGAGCCAAAGGAAGGAAACTACCAGCTCTGTTGAGCTAGGCTGAAGAGGGTTGAGGAGGGTTCCTGGGGAAATGTGTATGGCTGAGATTTCACTTGTAGCTTTAACTATTTCAGATCACGGAACAATGAATATCAGACTAAGAGTAACTTATACTATTCTTTCAGTTGGGTTAGAAGAACAATTCTACTTGTAGGTCAGCAGAATGCTTTGTTTTGTTTCAGAAATTTTTATAAAAAACCTATCTTACATGTGTACAGCCCCTTATAGTTTACAAATTTATCGAGGGCAGAGGAAACGGAAGTTGAGAGATTAAATAACTAGCCCAAGGGCACCCTGCTCATAAGTGGTGGAGCCAGAATTGGAATTTGGGTCTTTTGAGTCTAGTGCAATCACAAAATATCATTGGCTCTGTCAGCGACATGGTGAGCCTTGGTCATACGTGGTTGTTGTTTTTTAAAGTACCAAATGACTTGTGATCTTCTTCCTCTGTTCTTTGCACCTTAATACAGAAAAGGTTGTGAGATTTGCATAAATCTATTTTGAGGCGCTTCTTCTGGTGAAGGAAAAGAGAAGTTAATGATTTCTACTTCTGTGTCTCCTAAGGAAGATCTAAAAATCTAACTCAAATATGAGAAGAAAGGCACTGTTCCCTCTAGGTCTGTAGAAGTAAGAGCTGGATATGCTCCAAGGAAAGCACCCAACAGCTTCTCACGCAATCACCATCATTTCTTGTAATTTTCTACACTTTAGAGCCAAAGGCGGCTCCACCTGCCTCCAGCTAGTTATAGCCCAAGGAAATGTGTCTGAGATTGGTTTGTAGGTTTTAATGAACCAAGAAAGAATTCCCACAGCCCAGAAATGGAAATTCAGCTGGATAGCTCCAGAGGACCCTGACGACTGACTGGTCTTTCCCTTGGAGTCTGGGGTTAGGAGTTAATGTGAAACTTGCACAAAACCTCCCCTCCCCCGTGCTTATCCTTCGGGATGTAGAGACCTGGCCTCAGTCACAATAAGTCACTAACCCCAGCCCCCACATTTCCAGACAGGGGAAATCTAGACTTCAAGTCTAGACCCGAGGCTCAGTCCTAGTGCTCCTGCTAACTGGCTAGATGACGTTGAGCAAATCCCTTCACCTTGTGAAGCCTTATTTATCAAATAATAGCACTTTAGGTTGTTGCAACCATCAAATAGAAAAACACTGCACTAATGTGAAGCATAGGATTGTTTTTCATGATTCCTTAACGAGGAACAGGTTACTCTAGGGGTTCAGACTTTAGCTTCTGAGTTCTGTGGCCTTGGGCAAGTCACTTACCTTTCTCTGAGCTTTGGTTTCCTTACCTTTCCAATGAGATAATAACATTGCCTCCCTTATAAGATTGTTCTTAGAATAAATAAAACAATGCCTCAGTAATGCCTGGCACAGAGTAAGTTCTCAGAAAACGTTAGTTATCATTATTATGTATATCAATATATATGATGTATGCACTATATATATTCTATTATATATCATATCATTATTACATAATTAATATTAAATATTAAAATCCAGGTAAACTGGAAGGAGAAAAGACAATGAGGAACTATAAAAAGAAGGAACGGTTTGCCATTTGGAGTTTTGTTGGCTGAGTGTATGAGTGTGCAGGTATTTATGTCTGCATGGATGGGTGGATATGTAGCAAGGAATGAACCTGCTTAATGAGTAGTCTAGGTCTTTTTTTTAAGCACTGGCTGGTGGTGGGCCCCGGCTCCCCTCTCTCTCTCTTCTCCATTCCCCTGCTTCCTGCATCCTTGGACAGGCTGGGATTTGAGCTAGTGCCCTTCTGACACTGTCCCGTGCTCTCTTCTGCCCCGCCAGTCCTCCTAGCTGCCCATCCTCTCCCTCTCACCACCCCCAGCAGTAGGAAACCTGGGCAGATGGCCCCTGAGGGCAATTCACATCGCCCAGGTGTAGGGGCTGCCATAGGGCGAGTGTCCTCAGCACACACTCGCCGTGTCCCGCACTCCCCGGCTCCGCAGGCAGGCAGGCAGTCGCACGCATCAGCCCAGTGCAGGGCGAGTGCCTTTGTTTGGCCCGAAGCGCCCGCCCCCACAGTCCTCCTGCCGGGCCCTGACCGCCCCTCTCCCTCTGCGCAGTGTCCACGGGCTCCGTGACGCAGGTGTCGTCGGTGAGCACGGACTCGGCCGGCTCCTCGTACTCCATCAGCGGCATCCTGGGCATCACGTCCCCCAGCGCCGACACCAACAAGCGCAAGAGAGATGAAGGTAAGAGATGCCCATGCAGCCCTGTCCAGGATGAACCTGACGGGCTCTGTTGTGGGGCGGATCAGTCAGGGGTGGAAGCGAAGATGCCCACTGAGCACCTGTTTGCCCGCCGAGCCCCTGAGTCCCCAGGCGGGGTGGACACGGGGAGGGGCTGAGGGCTCTAGGAGAGGCAGGCAGGCTGCTGGGCTGGGACTGGAGGTTTCTCACTGGCCCGCCCTCATCTTCACCTCGGGTGGAGGCAAGTGGGCCTGGCAGAACCCTCGTGCCGGAGCTTTGTGGTGTGTAAGAGGACCCGTATGCAGATCTGATGCCTGAGGGCAGGGTGTGCAGGGTGTGAGCAAAGGGTCGTCCCCTCTGCAGGGGGAGACCGGGAGGAGAGGGGTGCTGCGTGCCCTGCAGTGAGAGGTCAGCAGGTGGGTTCTAGAAGGGCTATGCACAGTCTCCCAGAAGGCCTCCAGCAGTGGTGAGGGTGGGGGCTTTGAGGAAGTGAATCATTTCATCTCGGCCCTTGGGCCTGGAAGGAAGGAGTACAGAGGCCTCCTGGGGATTACCAAGATGACAATCTTCCCGGTTGGTTTTTCTCAGCCCCTGTGTGCGCCTGCTGCCTGGTTCTCTGGAGCTGGCCATCCCCGTCCCGGACATGGGCCCACCTTCACCCGGCTCTCCGTGGCCTGGATGGGCTGCCAGTGTGGCTGACCCCTGGGAGTCTGTAAGACCTTAGTCAGGAAAGGAAAAAAAAAACAAAACGCCTATGGTCTAGGGCCTGAGAGCCGTGTGACCGAAATCTTGATTCAATTATTCTGTTCCTCAGCACAATTCCCTTTCTCGGCTCCCTGTGAGGGATGTATGTTCTCGGGAGCGCGTGCCTAAGTACTTAAGATCTGTAACTAGAAAAACGAGTTGGCCCAGCGGTGGGTTGGCCTGTGGTCTGCGTGTTCCGGGCAGTGCAGAGGCTGGGCCTGGGGCCTCCGTTTGGAGCTGTGGGGGTGCGTGGGGATGGTTCACGGCTTCAGAACCCCCTCACCTCTTTCCCCTGTTCTTGACACTCAGAGCAGATGTCAGAAGTGTTTAACTCAGCGGGTGCTGGGCTGTGTTATCGCAGGAGGCAGTGGGCCTACCATCTCTGTTGGTTTATGGGGTTGATGCTTCATCTTTTCTCCCCTTGTCACCTGGACTCGAAGCAGATGTGCCCAAACTGGGGCCCAGCTGTGTTTGATCACGGTGGAGGGGCGGGTTGTGTGACGCTCCCTCACAGGCTGAGGGATCCCAGCAGAGATTTTTGGAGAAATTAAAAAAAAAAAATCTGGTTTGATGTTTACCACCAAACAGACAGGTCCTGATTTTGGGCGGGGCGGGGGGGCAGTTTTACTGTTTGCAGAACACTGTACCAGCTTTCAGTCTCTGATCAGCGGCCCCTGTTTAGCCTCTCAAGCTGCTTTAAAAGGTCTCCAGGTGCATCTGGCTGGCTCAGTTGGTAGAGCCTGCAACTCTTGATCTTGGGGTCATGAGTTCAAGCCCCACGTTGGGTGTAGAGCCTACTTAAAATAAATAAATTAAAAAAAAATGTATTGAGTGGTCAGAATGCAGGTGTGTTGTTGGTCTTGACTGCTCTGTGCCATCAGATCATTCCTTGAGGACGGTGACCCATTTGGGATACTGACCTTTAAGAAGGACAGTGACAGATGGAGATGTGTCCAGGTGGGTGTAATCTGGATGGACAGGGGTCTGGATATCATAGCACCTGGAGAACACCTTGAGGCTCTAGGGTTGTTTTGATACAATGAAGAGAAGAATGAACGGGACTGGATCGTTGCCTTCAAATATTTGGGGGGCTGTCATGGAGGGGGAGAGGAACTGGACTTTTCTGTGTAGGCTTCAGGGCCAGCGTGCAGCAGGTGCAGAGGAGATTTCAGCTCAGTGTAAGAAAGAACGTGTAAATGTGAGAGTGGTCTGGGGCAAACGGGGGCTACCTTGGGAGGTAGTGAGTACCCCATCACTAGAGGCATGGAAGTGGAGCCTAGATGACCATGTGCTGGGGCTGCTGTACAAGAGTATCAAGAATTAGTTGTAGGATTGGATCATCTTTGAGATCAAGTCCTGATGCCCAGAAAGACCTGGGAAGTGATCTAGTCTGTGGTCTGGGGGCTAAGGGAGAATGATTTGATGATGATCCTGGAAGCTGACAGGATTGGGAAGAGTGGGAGGCAAGGTTGAGGGAAGGGCCATGAGGGAGAGAGCCATAGCGGGCCAAGGGGAAGAGGCCAAGAGGAATCCTCACTCCCATTTCTCAGATGAGGTGACTGAGGCTCTGTAGGGTGGTGTCGCTCACTCCATTCCACTTTGCAGTCACCTCCAGCTAGGACTTGCCTATTTCCTGGTGCTACTCTTCTGCCCAGGCCTCAGGGCGGGGAGGGTGGTGGTGGTGGTGGTGGTAATAGAGTCTAGTCACAAAGGGCTTGCCCTCTAGAGCTCACGGGCTGGCGGGCAAAACCGACAAGCCGAAGCCCCTCCAAAGGTGGTGCTGTGATGGGCAGCGACACCAGAGGGGGAGAGCCAGGCAGGGAGGGCCTGATTTTGACCAAAAGGATCCAGGAAGGCTCCTCCTAGGAAGTGGCCCTTTATCAAGGGAAAAATATTTTACATTGCTTCTGTTTTTAAATTTAAAATAATTAAAATCACATGAAATTGCACTTGCTACATTTCATGGTGCAAGTGCACTTGCTACATTTCATGGTGTCCAGTAGCCTCCTGATGTGCCTAGTGGCTACTGTATTGGGTAATGTGGCTTTAGTACGAGTGCTTGGCACATAATAGGTGCTCAGTAAGTGGACTGGATCAGTCATATGCCTGTAGAGGGTTCAAGATTAGTAAGCAGGGGGAGTGGATAATCTCCTCAACCCGGAAGGTTTCTGTTTGGTATTTTGGGCTTCCACAGAAAGCTCTATTTGAATAAAGAGTTCTGTAGCAAAAACAAACAAGTTAGAACAACTGTTCGACTAGTGGATTGCCAAGGGCCCTTTCAGTCTCGAAATTCTAGGACTCTCCCCGGGACGTTTGCCTCCAAGATTGGCTTTGGGGGTATGGCCACTATGTCCAAATCTCAGATGAGCTGTGTGTGGCCCAGGTGGCCGAGAAGGCCCTGGGGCCTCTGAGAGCAGAGCCGGGCCGGCTGCAGAAAGCTCCAGGGAGGCAGAGTACAACTCAGTGCAAGGAACAGCTTTCAAACTAACAGCCAGGCGGGGCCGATGGGAGCACTAGGTTGGAAAGGTAATGAACTCCCTGTCATCAGATATGTGAGCAGGGGCTAGACAAAGGAGAGGCAGGAGAGCCAAAGAAGGCCTTCTGGTTTGGACTCTGTGACTTTTGAGGCCTGTTCCAATCTGGGTAGCACGTGGTTCTCTGACTGCCTGTCTGAAAGTGGTTCTACTACTTGTTTTCCCCTCCTGCCGCCTGACTCAGAGGTGGCCATCCACATGGACTTGACTGGGCAGAGGCCACACCACATGGGTTTCTCTCCCTGGCCTGCTCCTTGGCACAGGGCATAGCACCCAGAGATGCTCAGGAGGCTTGTGGATGCTACTGAGGGTCAGGTGGCTGTGCTGCCCAGGCAGGGGACACAGCCTCCTCTCCTACTTGGGCCAGCCTGAGAGCTTGCACGGAGAAGTCTCTGGCATAGGCCTCAGGAATCCCACTGGGCTAGGGGGACAGGGCCTGAAGTAGTGCCCCCCCGCCAAGAAGGCCCGTAGGAGGTGGTGGCAGGGCCGGACTCGGCTGGCAGCCGGGCTGGGAAGAGTGGCCACGGATGAAAGGGCAGCCCCACCCCCTGTTTCTTCCTGGGCCTTTGATCTCTGATGGGGCCTCTGTCCACCATCTCTGGGGCCCCCATTCAGGTGTCCTCGACTTCCCCCTTCCCTTATCCCCCCGCCCGGAGTTTGGGCAGTAGAGGGCACATTGCAGGTGGAATTTCTGGCCTTCTGGACCCTGGACTGCTCTCTGCCTGAAGAGGGCACAGTAAAGGCATCTAAAACCCCTAGGTGGCCTGTCCTTTCCAAGAGCTGCCAAGTCCAGCAAGACCCTCAGGGAGAGGTTTGGGGGCATTTAGCGGGACCTGATATGACCAGGTCTACCCCTCTTTCTGGGGGTGCCTGTCTCCTCTATGTCTTTGTGTCCCTCCCCATGTCTTTCATTTGGGGGTGCATCTCATCCAGTGTTACCTGCCTCTGTTTATGTTAGTAGACTTTTTCTGTATCTACTTCTGTCTCTTGATCTAGCGCTCTCTCTTTCTCCCCCGCCCACACACTCTCTGTCACCCACTGTCTCTCTCTCTCTCACACACACACACACACACACACACAAACCCTCTCTCTCACACACACACATACACACAACCTTTTACATGCTCACACACATGTATACACCTCTCTCTCTCTCTTATTCCTCTCTCTTTCTCTCATACATACTCACTTTCTGTCTTCTTATATTTGCTCTTGCTCTCCCTGTTACCAACCCCCTGCTCCTCTCTCGCCTAGGTTGGAAGCCCCAGCTCAGCCCTGTTCTGCAGACCTCCATGAGAACCATTGCAGGGAGGGAAGGGCTTTCAGAAGCTCCCAGACCACACAGGGCCCACAAGGCCCTGTCTGCCGCCCAGGGCTTGGGATGGAAGGCTGGAGCAGAAGGTGCAGAGAACCCTCTCAGATTTCCCAGAAGGGAATGGGATGTGTGGAAAGGTCAGGATTCCTGAGTTATGAGTTACAGGCAGGCTTTGATTCCACAGATCTCTGATCTCTGGAGAGCCCCAAATAAGATGGTGAGGCATCTAGGCAAGGACAAGGCTCACAGGCCAGGGACAGAGTGATCTGAGGCCTTACTGTGGTGACATCTTCGGCAAGTTACTTAATCTCTCTGACCCTCTACTTTGTCATCTGGAAAGTATAGGTAGCACAAGCCTGGTGGGTTATTGTGAGGATAAAATGAAATCATACCCTTACAGGGTTTAGCCGCAGGGCCTGGTCCTAGAAAAAGCTTCATCAGTGGCCACTGAGGGAGACTGGGGCTGGAGGGTGTGAGGCCAGCCCCTGGCTGAAGGCAAGCCGGCTCCAGCCACAGTTCTCTTTGGTGACTGAGACTAGCAGATCTGCCCACCGCCCACTTCCTGCTTGTAAGACGACTGTTGTGGCCTCCAGACTGAACAACAGTGCCCCCACGTGTCAGCAGCAAAACGAAGGGCCACTTGCTTTGCTTTGCTTTCTTTCCCCAGGACCTTGGTCTTCCAGCCCCGTTGATGGAAGGATAAAAGGATCAAGTCTCAGTTTTCCACAAAAGAGGCCCTAGGTACACAAGAGAGGTTCCAAGGTAGAAGGCAGAAGGCAGAGCACCTGGGCCTGGGTGGGAGGGCTGGGGGTCACCAGCTTGGACCTCAAGTCCCCTCTGCTGGAGTAAAGGGCCTTGGAGAACATCTAGGACATGTCATTCCAGTTGTTATTCAGCTGGGAAAACAGGCTTGGAGAAGAGAAGGGGTCTGACCAGGTCACAGAGTAAAAATCTGGAAAATGCAGAGGGAGAGAATAGACTCTTCAGAATATCCTTGGTATCCTGTTGCTATTTGACGTGACAGGTCTGTTTCTTGTTTCCCATCTCTCCCATTCTCCTTGGTCCGGCTGCTGCCCCCCACTGTTGAAAGCCACCAGCAACCCCATCAGCCTGTCCTAGGAGGGTGGGGGAGATGGGGGGCAGGGGGGCCGACCCCTACTGATCTCCCAGGGCTAACCTCGGCTCTTGACAATGAGTCCTGACCTTCCTGCCTTGCCTCCCATTCCTCTTCTTCATACCTTCTGTGCTTCCACTCCCTGTGCATTTCTCTGAGCTTTCCTGTCTCTGGGCCATTATCCACGCAGGGCCCTCACAACAGGAATGCCGTCCTTGACGCTGGTCTGTTGACCGGGCCTGGTTCCCAGTGCCAGCCCACTCCCTGAGGGGATTTCCAGTGTTGGACCAGTAGTCCTTCACAGCTGGCTGAGGCCCTCAGATACATCAGGCCCAGGATGGAGGCCACACAGGCTCTGCAGACAGGGAAGGAAGTGACTACCATTTTGTCTCGATCTTTCCTGGGGCTTCACCAGAGCAGGCCCCATTCCCTAGCCCTCCATGAGGTGTGCCCTGGGTGTCTCCTCAGGCTGGCCCTGCAGGGGGCCCTTCTCTGAGTTCTTTTTTTTGTCTGTGGAGGGCTCAGGACCAAGGTTCTTGCTGGGAAGGGAATCACTTGGAACCCAGGTGGCAATGGCCAGCCTGGCTGTCATGCTTTACTTGGCTTGCCTTGCATTTAAAATAATTTTGAATTAGTTACTGACATTTAAAAATTGGGAGATTTCATATATGGATGTTTGGCTTTTCTTGGGAAAAAACCCCCAAAACCCCATTCTGGCCACACTGGGCGGGCTTTCCCACATAGCAACAGTGGTCTGTGGCTGTTGAGTCTGCAGTGCTCAGACTGCTCCCTACTCCACTTGCTGTCAGTTAGTCACATTCCAGTTTTCTCTACCCAAAGGCTTTTGAGTTTTTGGAGTCCTAGGATGGACTTTGAAAAACAAGTCTGAGTTAGGTCTGTGGCAACGGAAGCCTGTGGGAGGCAGCACCCTGACTGGGCCCAGTGTTGCTGTGTGTGTGTGGGGGGGGGGGGGGTCAGGGAAGAGGGCAGTCAGGTTCTTAGGCCAGTGGGGGATGGGGGAGGGAAGGCAGTAGGGCAGGGTCAAAGAGCCATACCCCTTGTAGCCAAGAACAGTGAAATTGAGGTCATTTAGCCCATACCCACCAGAAGAGGTAGTCCAGGTTCAGAGGGCACAGGCTTGGCCTCAGGGCATACAGGGGGGGCTCAGTGGCATTGATGATAAGGACCCAGGTTTCCTTCTCCCAGCTTGGCTGGCCACTCTCCCCTGTCCTTCTGGCCTTGCAGACATTGGCACTCTGACAAGTGTCAGTCTTCCTTGGTAAAGCAGGGGACCTGAAGCCAGGTGGCCAATTGCAGGGGCTTCTTGGGCCTTTCCCTAGTGCCTAGGGCCTGTCCCTTGGGTGTTGGGGGGGCCAGGTTTCGGTTCCTCCCGGCCCCCGAGTCCCTGAGTTTCACTTTGATTCAGTGAGAGTCTGTGTGAGAGCCAGCACCATTGAATACCCCCTCCACCCCTCCCTACCCCTGTTTGCACACTTGCTCTGCCCAGGCCTTCCCCTCTCAACCCCCAGATCCTTTTCTCATGGGCTGTGGGCAGGTGTTCCAGAGAACCCTGGGAAATGTAAAGGGTGGGCTGGCAGAGTGTGAGGATCTCCATTCAGGGAGTTGGTTCTGAGGTCAATGAGAACAAGAGTTGTGGGGTCAGCAGAGGGGACAGCTTAAGGGATATAGAGCCTCAGCCACAGGGGGCAGGCTCTCTGCTGGGAACTCCAGGTGGGATGCACTTGGCTTTCTTCCCCACTCTGTGTGTCTGCGGATTCCCCTAGTCCCTTCTTTCTGGCTTTGGAATACAGTTGAATCCTTGGCTGCAGTCTGTGGTTCAGGGGCTTCACAGGGCTCCAAACTACTAGAGGCTTCTGAGACAGGGGCAGGAGCCTGGAAGGAGGGGGAGTAGGACCTCTGGGTTCCTGCTCCGATTCTGTGGCTAACTTACTGGTGACCTTGGAACCCCTTCCTCTCTCTGGGCCTCAGTCTCCTCATCTATAATATGGGATCAAGGAATTCTTAAGGTTTTTTATGGCACCAAGAGTCCAACCTTCTCCTAATCCCATCTCAAGTTCTGTTGCAGTATTTTAGAACAGTGATTCTCAAACCTTTGGTCTTGGGACCCCTTTAAACTCTTAAAATTTATCAAGGACCCCCAAAGAGCTTTTTAGTTTATGTGGGTTAATTAAAACATAAAAGTTTAAATATTGACTTACTAATTCATGAAATAAACAAGTAACATAAGTCATATGTTTGAAATAAGAATCATATTTTCCAAACCAAAAAATTTAGTCGGGAGTGGCGTTGCTTTACAATTTTGCGAATCTCTTTAGTATCTGGCTTAATAGAAGACAGCTGGATTCTCATATCTGCTTTTGTATCCAATCTGCACTGATATCACACATCCTATCACCTTTGGAAAACTCCACCGTATACTTGTGAGAGATTGAGAGTGAATAGGCCAATAAAATCTTGGTTTTATTGTGAAAATAGTTTTGGTTTCATAGGACCCCCTGAAAAGGTCTTGGGGACCCCTTAAAGGGGTCCCTGACTAGAACTTGTGAATCTCTGCTTCAGGCTACTCGAACCCTGGGCTTGCTTACTTATCACTCACACAGAGAGGGAAAACAGCTAAATGGTTTTAGTTAAAAGGAAAGGTACCCTCAGTTTCCTCCATACTTAGCTCCTGAAGGCAGTGGGAGCCATGGCAGGTCTTTGAGCTGGGGAGGGAGTAACATGCTGGGCTTTGGAAACCCTCCCCTAGCACATTGGGGTATACAGTGCTTGCTTGTCTTCCAAGCGTGAGCTCCCATAGAAAGGCACAGCTACTGAGGTTTCCCTCATTTCCAGCAGAGTATCTGTGGGGCTGGAAGTCTGATCTCCCTCCAGCAGGCTTCCTTCAGGGTAAAGAGCAGCCACCTAGTGCTCCCTAAGAGCCTGGGGAGTGGGCATATTGAGACCCAACCACATCTCCCCATCCCTGCTCAGCTCTGCACTGGCTGGCAGATCCCTGAGACCCCACCCTGGGCATAGTTTTGGTGAGGAGAAAACCCCAGAAAATATTATTGAATAGGAATGAAAACAAATAAAATGAAATAAAATAGTAGGTTTGGTATTTATCTTGATTCCTGCTATTTGAGGAAAAGCGGGTCTGAAAGGCAATTGAGACAGGGAGATTTCTGTTTTGATTCCACAGGGGCTTCTGGGTGTTTCTGGAATGCCAGTAGTTGGTCACTGGCGTGTGTGTGTGTGTGTGTGTGTGTGTGTGTGATTTCACTTTGGAATGTCCAGTTTTTGTGTTCAGTGGTGTAAGTTTATCACTTGCCCATCTTTCCTTGGACTAATGGACTCACATGGAGGAGAGGGAGAAAAAGAGAATGTCCTAAGGTCATTTGAGAAGAATTGAGAGACAGAGGCTTAAAGGTGTTAGAGAAGATGTGTATGAGGAGCAGATTGCTTGCAGTGAAATGAACTGCGCTGTGTGTGAGAGGAACAGAAAAGCCCCGGCCGGTGGAGAGACCAAGGGGGAAGATGAAAAGCGACGGGGGGGGGGGGGGGGGGGGGGGGGGGGGTCAGACACTTCCTAGTACTAGCCACCAGGTGGCACCATTGACCCAAGACAGCTTAGTTGCTGTCCTGGGTTGGGGACAAGAGGGGTAACAGGGCAGTGTGTACCGGCCATGTGCGAGCTTTGTGTGCTTGTAACTTAGTGGGGGGTGGCAGTGGCCAGGGAAGCTGACCATTTCCCTGAGTCTTACTTCTTTCACAGCATTTAGTTAGGGCGGTAGGGGGCTGAACCATCCTTTTTGGGGATCAGTCTGGTCCTTCCTCACCTCCATGGTGCAGATATCTTGATATAAACCTTCCTTGGAGTCAAGTCCTTGGTTCTCTTCTAACCTTTACTTGCTGTGTGATCTTGGGCAAGTCACTTCTTTCTGAGTCTTGTTTTCTGCATGTCAAAATGTGGAGATTTGAACAAGAGGTTTTAGGGATCTTTTGGGCTCTGACATTCTCTGGTGTGCCTGAGGGAACAGGAGAGTTGGAGTTAGATTCAGGATCATTCTCTGTCATTTGTGTGACCTTGGGCAGGTCACTTCCCATCTGCAGGGTTATAGTAACCTCTCCCTCAGACTTTTATATAAGATAGCAGGGTGGAAGAGGCTTTGCCATCTTTTTTGGTCCTGTAGGACAGGAAGGGGTTGCGATGTATCATTTTCCCTGGAATTTAAGTTGGCTGGAGGCAAACATTCCACAGCTTAGAAAGTTTGTGCCTCTGCCTGTGACCACAAATAAAGGCCTTATGGCAGGTGTTTGCTCAAGGTCACTGCGTCTCTTGAATCTGCTCATTTCTGTCTGTCCCCACTGCTGCTGCCTTGGTCCAAGCACTCTCTGCTCTTGTTTGAACTATTACTGTTGCTTCCTCGTGCATCCCCACCTCCAATGTCCCTGACTTCTCCAAAGAGTCCACTTTCCACAGAGCAGCCCCAGCTGTGCTTCTGAAATACAGTTCTTTTTTTTTTTTTTTTTAAGATTTTATTTATTTGACAGAGAGAGACACAGCAAGAGAGGGAACACAAGCAGGGGGAGTGGGAGAGGGAGAAGCAGGCTCCCCACGGAGCAGGGAGCCGGATGTGGGACTCAATCCCAGGACCCTGGGATCATGACCTGAGCCAAAGGCAGATGCTTAACGACTGAGCCACCCAGGCGCCCCTGAAATACAGTACTGATCAGTGACTCTCCTGAAGGATTTTCACCCTGCAGATCTGCCCATTGTTCTTGGAAGCCTACCAAACTTCTTAGCGAGGTTACAATGCCTTCGTTCCCTGGTTCGGGCTCCTGCCCATCTTGTGAACCTCATCCCTCTTCACCCTCCTTTTTTCATGCTTATTCCAGTCACACCAAACCTCTTTCCATGCCTTTTTCTTTTCTGTTTGCAGCCGAAGGGATCTGAGCACGGGTTGTAGAGTCAGGCAACGGGGGCTCTGGTGCTGATTCCAGCCATGTCTACTCAGGTGACTTTGGGCAAGTTATCTGATCTCTCTGAGCCTCAGTTTCTGCATATGTAAAATGAGGGCACTGACTGTACCTGTGATTGGGCTATTAGGTGGATTGATGAGGGAGGTGATGCATGAAAAGTGCCCAAGATGACCCCTGTGCAGGATATGTGCTCAGTGAAGGGTGCCTTTTACTATGATGCTTTTCCCACTGCTTGGGAAACTGTCCTCTCTCACCCACCATGTACCCAGGTGACATTCCACATCTTCAGGATCCAGTGTGAATAGCACTTCCTCAGTGATGGCTTGCTTGGTGCTCACTCCTGTTAGCTCCCCTGGCCCCACCTGCAGCACATAGAACCTGCCTCTGGATAAAAATAGCACGGCTGTCAGTTGTCTTCCCCGTGAGACTGTATCTGCAGTGGTCACCGTTGTTGCCCTCGTGCCCAGCACGGGGCCTGGTTCCCAGTAGCCAGTAGGTACTGAATGGCGGGGGTGGGGGTGGGGGACGGACTCTGGATGTCATAGAAGCCTGGAGCCCATCTGGTCAGCGGGTGTGGGCTGCTGTGTAGAACCCAGAACCTTGTACATCAAAAATCCACCTGCTCTTGCCTGACCCCAAATCCTCTGTCCTCCAGCCCCTGTTGTCTGACCCCCGAGAAAGGATCTCATGGCAACCATTCTGGAGGGGAAGGGAGCTCTCTTATGGTCTAAATACACATACACACACACACACACATGCACAGATACGCATGCTGGTGCCTTCAGCCCTGGTCCTGCTTGCCTTCCCTGAGCATGTTGTCCAGTGTGTATAGATCATGGCCCCAAATCACAACTGCAGTATGGCACCACTAGAATACCTAGCACTTATTGAGTGTTTACTGTATATATTTGAAATTATTAATGCAGTTAATACTTGCCACAATGGTACCAGGCAGGTACACTTATCATCCCTGTTTTATAAAGATTCAGAGAGATCCAGGAAGTTGCCCAAGGTCACATAGCTCCAACACTCAAGGTCAAGGGTGGCAGTGTTGGGACTGGCACCTGCGTGGCTGGTGGGCTCCAGAGGAGCCTCACCTGCCATCCTGATCTTCCCCTCACACAGTGTCACAGCAGGATGACATCAGTGGGAATTCCCCCAGCTCTCAAGTCCACTTTCCCCCCCCCCATTTCTGCCATCCCTATCATCCTGCCAGACTGAGTTCAGGGGGTCCTTGGCTCAGAACATGCTTCATTACTCAGGTGCCCCACTTCTGAGCCTTCCCCTGACACTGTCATCCACACTTTGTTGTCACACCTTCAAGTTGTTCAGTTTCAAGTGCAATAATTGGCTGATGACATGTAGGCTTTAAACCACAGCAGGGTAGTGCAGTGGGTGGGCTAGAGTCTGGACCCAGCCCTTCCATTGACTAACTGTGTGAGCTCTGACAAGGGCCTGCTTTGAGTTTCAGTTTCCTCACCTGCCAAAAGGGGATAATAATTCCTGCTTTTCCTGGCAATTAAAAAACGTTACTTGTGATATTTTGATAGACACTGGCACATGGTAAGTTTAAAAAAATAGCTATTACTATTTCTCTCATCAGAGCAAAGGGTTTCTACACTGAATTCAGATTCCTTGATGACTTTGTTGAGAACTTTCTAGATTCCCAGCTCTTTTGTTTTCTCCTTTCTTTTTAAACTTTTATTTAAAAAAAAAAGATTGCGCTTGCGAGTGAGTGGCGGGGGAAGGAGCAGAGAGAGAGAGGGATAAGCAGACTCTGCTGAGCGTGGAGCCTGAGATGGGGCTAGATTTCACGACCCTGAGATCAAGACCTGAGCTGAAAGGAAGAGTCAGATGCTTAACCGACTGAGCCACCAGGCGCCCCCTCCTGTCTTTTTTTTTTTTTTTAATGATTTTATTTCTATTGCTAGGACTAATGATAGGATTATTCAGGCAAGGTGTTAGGAGAAAAAGAAAGACATACCCACCAGAATTTATACTGGCAGAACTTTAGCTATGTATTTCAAGAAGCTAGTAATTCAAATTGTGGATGAGGACAGCTTGCAGAGGCAGGATGAGCCCGACCTGGGGTGGAGAGGCCTGGGTTCCTAACCCCTGTTCAGCCACTATCTTGCTGTGTGATCTCGGTCAGGTCCCTCCCCTCTGGGTCCTCAGTTTGGATGTGGTGAGCCCAGACAACCCTTCCAGCTCCTAATCCTTCCCTTTCCCTCCTCCCTCCTCTCTGCTGCCTCCTCCCTCCTCCTCCCATCTTCTCTCTCTTCATTTCCTTTCTGTCTGAGACACAAACGCCATCCAGCACTCTTGAATGGGACTTTTGTTCTGCGAACATCTCTTTTCTGAAAAGGACCATCGGTCAGGTTTGTATCTTTTAAATGCAGGCACATTTTATCAGTTAAGAACCTGCATACCTCTCTCCCAAGACATAGCCTTAAGGAGCAGACAAGCTGCAAAGGGGAGGCTTATGGCAGACAACAGAGGAAAAATAAATGAAATCTCTTTGGGGGCCTAATGTGTGGTCCCTACAGAAAATGCCTTCTTTCCGAGGAGCCCCCTTTCCTGCTCTTGCCATGAGCTTAAGCATTTTCCGGCTCCACTCCAGTATGACTTGTGTCCCTCTCTTAGCTCTGCACAGAACTGGGGCGGGGGGGGGGGGCGGGGGCAAGGGCAGAGCTGTGCTTGATTGGTCCCCTCTTTGAGGTAGGCTTTGGAGCACTGGACTTGGAGTGACAGGGCTCTGGGTGTGAGTGCTGGTGATCTGGGGCAAGCCATTCTGGGCCTCAGTCTTCTTGGCAAAAGAGAACAGAATGCCTTCCTCAGAGTCTTGTGCAGACTGGGTGAGAAGCAATGTGTGAGAAAGTGCTTTGTAAACTGTAGAGCTCCGTGTAGGTGTGAGAGAGGGTTCTTATAGCTCATGTCATGAGCCTGTTCTGTGACCTTGAACAATTCCTTAACTTCTGCAAAGGTCAGCTTTGCCATCTGTAAAATGGTAAGTACCTAGGTCATGCAATTACTGTGAGAATTCCGTAATGGGTGTGAAACACTTGACCTAGTTCTTGGCCGTGGTGGGCGCCCAGGTTGGGGTCAGCGTCCCGTCCCTTTCCCTTTCTCATTTCTTCACAGCCCTACCCCTGGGAGCCCAGCGCAGTCATTAAGCGACAGGCTTCTGAAATCTGGCTGCCCAGGCTGAAGGCCAACTGGCCGCTCCTTGGCTGGGAGATCTTGGGCGACTTCCCCAACCTGGGCCTCCATTCTGGAAGGAATGGAAAAGAAGGATGATAGCAATGTTTCCTTCAGAGGGTTGTTGAGATGAGACTCTGCTCAGACACCGCTCCGCCCAGAGTCGGCACCAGGAGAATCTTAGCAGCTCCGAAGGGCCCGGCCCGGTGCGGGCCCCGGCTGGGCGGCGTCTCCTTCCAGCCCCCAGGCCGGGGGAAGAGAGCCAGGCCTGAGCAGAGAGGGAAGGGGTTTACTCAAAGTCGCACCAGGATTCAGATGCCAGGATCTCTGAGGAATTTCCAGGGATTCGGCCGTGCAGCCTGGCGACCGGAGGCCAGACCCCCTCCTCGCCCGGTCCCTCTCGGCCCGGAACGGAGGGCAAACCCCTTCCAGGAGGGCGTCGGGATTTTCCTCCGCGACGGGGAAGGAGAAATAAATTCAACCGCAAATTCAGACCGCGGCGCAAAAGGAAGGGAGCGCGCGGCGCCCTCGGGAACGAGGCGGCCCGCCGCCCGGCTCCGCCAAGCATTTGCAATTTAATTGACATTTGGCGGCAGGAAGCCAATCAGTGTAAGTCAATTGACGTTCGGCGATAAAACTACGCGGCGGCCGGGCGCTCCCCCCGCCGGCGGCCTCGGCTGGGCCGCGGGGCACAGCGTGGCGGCCCCGGCAGGTAACGGCGCTGGCGCGTGTCTCGGCCCGTGAGGGGGCGGCGAGCTGCCCGCTGATTGCCGCGCAGCCCACGGCGGCCGGGAGAGGCCCCTAATGAATGACTTTATTTGCCGGGGCCCTGCTGAGAACAATTGAGTTTGTTATGGTAACAACGGATGCCAGCTCTCTGGGCCCCGGGGAGCGCGGGCGCGGCGGCAGCCGGGAGCGGGGCAGCGGAGCAGATGACGCGCGCCGGCGGCGGGGACCCGGCCCAGCGCATGTCAGGCACCCGGGGATGCTGTGCACCCCCCAGCCTGCGGAGGACAGGCCGCGCTGCCGGGGCGCCTGGGACCGAGGTGGATGCTGCACACCGCTCTCCCCTTGGACCACGGTGCAGAGTTGGGATGGCAAGATGCTTCCTGCCTGTTGGACTGGCTGGTCCTCCTGGGGTCCCTGCGGCCTCTTCTTCCCTCGGCCCCTGGGGCCTAGGGGGTTCAGGTCTGGCTGGGTGATGCGTTGACATCCACTTTTTGTCTCTTGCACAAGTGGAAGAGTAGAAAAAGGCAGAAAGGCATCTCTGCTTCGAGTGCCATGGCTTGACAAATTCAGGGCTGGATTTCAGCCCACCGTGTGTACTGGCATTGTCTCTATACCCTCCGCCTTGGAGAGGTGGCCTTCCCTCCATTTCTATCCCCAGTCCGGCATCCCCAGGCTTTGTGGCATGGCACCTCCCACAGGAAGCCCTCCTTGCTCCCACAGAGAAGGCTGTCAGCGGCATGGCTGCCTCTGAGGCTCTGCAGCCCTCTATTGCCTCCCGCATCAGACCATGAATTTCAAGGACAGGGGCCACCTTCCATTCAGCCTCAGTGCCCAGCATGGAGCCCGGCACAAAGCACAGATGTGGAAGGAGTGGATAAGAGACAGGACTTCTCTCTTCCTTGCAATCTCTTTCTTTCCTTCTGGTTAGAGACACCAGAGTGCCTTCTCTTTTTCTCTTTTCTGGTTCTCTTTTCAGGCATACTATCATGCATTCACTCAACAAATAGTTACTGAGAGCCAACCATGTGTTAGGTACTCTGGTACTAACAGGTCACTGCCCTTGGGCAGCTTGCTGGGTCAGTGAGAGAGGATAATGCTCTGCATATGATAAGTATGTCAGGCACCTACTGTGTGCTGCATAATGCCCCAAATTCCGAGTTGGCAAAAGCTTAATAAAGGCTTGTTGAGGGCTTTTCCCTCCGTCATTGCATTCAGTGATCCCTAGTGCCACCCTGTGACAATCACCCTTATTCACAGATGGACACACTGGTGCTTAGCGTGTGTAAGAAGCAGCATGCTGCTGTGGAAGGAGTCTAGCGTGGGAATCTAGTTTGGCACGTGAGCTCTATTTTCTTCCCTCCTGTGCCCCAGTATCCCCATCTGTAAAATGGGGGAGTTGCAGTTGATGATCTCTGAGGATCCATTGAGGATGAGTGGTCCACAGGGGAGGTGGAACCAGGACATGGGTCTCTGTTCCCAGCCCATCGCCCCTGGTCTTGCAGTGTGACCAGTGGAGGAGAGAATACTCTTTTTTCTCAGCCTTATGAGGCTGGCAGTGAGACAGAGGCGCTCACAATGTGGCAGGCACTTGCTCCCAGCAGCCTTAAGAAGTGCAGGTGCTGGGGTGCCTGGCTGGCTCAGTCAGTGGAGCGTGCAACTCCTGATCTTGGGGTTGTGAGTTTAAACCCCACGTTGGGTGTAGAGATCGCTTACAAATAAGATCTTTTTAAAAAAGGAAGTGCAGGTGCTATTCTATTTCCTTTTTGCAGATGGAAAAGATGAGAGATTAAATCACCAGTCCAGGGTCATACAGCTAGTACGTTGCAGGGCCGGGATTCAGACCCACACAGTCTTGTTTCCCAGCCTATGCACTTACCTGCTCTACTCGTGGCAGAAGTAACACCTCCTCCCACCCCTCCCCTACTCTTATACCTCAGCCCAGGCTTTGTCCCACCTCCCCAGCTCTCTGAACTCCAAGCCCATTCTGCATGTTTGCAGGATAGCAGGAGCACTGATGGAGGTGTCTTTCCTTCCCCTGGCCTTTTGGTCTTTCCTTTGTTACAGACCCCGACAGGAAGGAGAAGCTGCTGCAAAACCTGAGTCCCTTCTTGGCTCTGTCCTAGCTGGATTATTGTATTTGGGAAATGGATTTCCAAAAAGGTTAGGGGGAATCCAGGTGTTGTCTTTTAGGAACAAGCTCTCACCGTTCATGTTGAGGAACTACATTTATGTTATTATGGTTTAAAGATTTTATTTATTTGTGAGAGAGGAGGAGGAGAGAGAAAGTATGAGTGGGGGCAGGGACTAGGGAGAGGGAGAAGCAGACTCCCTGCTGAGCAGGGAGCCCGATGCAGGGCTCGATCCCAGGATCCTGGGATCATGACCTGAGCTGAAGGCAGACTGTTAACTGACTGAGCCACCCAGGTGCCCTGGAAGTACATTCATTTTAGAGTTAATTTGGGCACCTGTCTTCCTGTCTCTCAAAAGGGGTCTGGAGAACTCTTTCTCTCCCTGAATATATCCCTTTTTCAGGAAGACAGATTAGGGAAGAATAATGCCTAACATGGGACCGTCTTAACAGGCAGAACTGGAGGGGCCTCAGAAAACATATAGAGGGATTACCTGTCAACTCAGTGTCCCCTCTTTAAAACAAATATTGTGTAGTGCTTCCTTTGCTATCCTAAAATGAAATTTAGAAACAATACAACCTACCTACACATATAATTTAAGAAATCAATTCAGTGCCCCGGTTGTGACAAAAGAGGGAAAGAAAAATAAAATCATAATAAAATGATGTATTTAATTATGTAAATGCTCAGGCATGACTACACCAGAAGACGTAATAAAGTAGTCAGTTGCTTGCACTTATGCATAGAATCACCATGAACGCAGCAGATACAAATGTGGACAGCTGTGTTTTTTGGCAATACCAATTCTTCTGGTGGTGTTGTCATCAGTAAACTGATTTTCTGAAATTGTGAACATGTCTTGATAAAATTCCAACCAAAACAAAGAATAATCTTTCCTCCATGTGGTGGTTGCATTCCTGGAAAAGTCAGTGTAAATTAAAACGCTAAATTTGTGTCTGTAAGTAAAACAGGTTCATGGCTCCGATATTTACAAAGAGAGTTTTCACCAACCTGAATGTATGATGGGTCATTCCAAAGACATGTGGGCACCAGGCAACTCTTCACTGTGCTAGACTGGGCTGAGTGCCCCGCCTCTGCCCACTAAATGCCATCATTTCTCTCCAGTAATAGAAACTCACAGATTCCCCACATTTCCTCTGATCCGCTCATCTTTGTTGAGATCCACTGGAACAAACAGTTTCTCTCTGGGGTCCCTTCCTTTGGGAAGTTCTGTGACTCTGTTAAAAAAACAAAATCTGGGGCACCTGGGTGGCTCAGTCAATAAGCGTCTGCCTTCGGCTCAGGTCATGATCCCAGGGTCCTGGGGTCGAGCCCCGCATCGGGCTCTCTGCTCTGCGGGAAGTCTGCTTCTCCCTCTCCCACTCCCCCTGCTTGTGTTCCCTCTCTCACTGTGTCTCTCTGTCAAATAAATAAATAAAATCTTAAGAAAAAAAAACAAACCAAAATCTGCATTTGTTTTGCACCTACTGTGTGTAAGACCTGGCACTGGGGAGACAGAAACATGACCTGCTTTCTATCTGGGCTGTGAAAGATGAGCCCCTACTCCATGGGTGCCAAGCGCCCAGGAGGCCTCTGTCCTCAGGCACAGCCCCCTACCTCTGATCTATGTTTGGGATACCCTCTGTCTCCTTCCTCATACCCGCAAGCCCAAATCCTGGCTCAAATGCCACCTCCGCCCTCCAGGAGGCTTTCCCTGACTGCCCCCCTCAATGCCAGACGAGTTCTCTCTATCTCGGGGCCCCCATTGCCTGCTGTTTGGGGTCCTCTAGGGTCCTTGCCCATGCTTGAATCAGAGCTCCATCTCCAGACTTTGTCTCCCTGCCAGAGGATGGGTTCCCTTGAGGGCTAAGACTGGGTTCCCTTACGGGGCTATGCTTTCGGTCAGAGCACAGGCAAGAAATGGTTGAATGCTTGAACGAAGAGATGCAGCTTAGCCAGGTACCCCTCTCTGTGTACATCTTGTCCTTTTAATTAAGCAAATGAAAGGGGTTCTCTTCTGTCCTCACGCCCTGGTCCTCATCAGCTGATGTGAGATGCTTGCTGTGCACAGTGCGATCTCATTTGGGGTCTAACAGCCTGCTTGGTCTGACCCATTGCTTAGACTTGACACAATTTATTTATTTATAAAGATTTTATTTATTTATTTGAGAGAGAGAGAGAGAGAGTGTGTGCATGTACAAGGGGGGAGGGGCAGAGGGAGAGGGAGAAGCAGGCTCCCAAGGAGCCGGGAGCCCGATGCGGGACTCGATCCCAGGACCCCGGGATCATGACCTGAGCCGAAGGCAGATGCTTTAACACCGGCGCCCTGACTCGGCACAAATGATTGAGCCCATTGCACAGATGAGCTGAGCCATGTAAGGTCCCCCGGCTGGCGAGGGGCAGAGCCCAAGCTGGTGCATGAGGCACTACTGTCCGTGTCATCTAAACACATCCAAAGCCGGGCCTCCCTCCTAGGAAGTCATTCATCCATTTAGTGGCTCCTGACTCGCTGTCGGGCACTGTGGCCTCCGTGGTAGGCCAGGCCTGGTGGCCCCCTTTGATTTCCCTGAGGGGGCTCTGTCTCCCTAGCCCCAGGCCAGGCATGGAAGGGAGCGGCCAGCCTTTAGCAGCAGGTCATCGAGGAGTGGCCGTCTCCTCTGTACTTGCTTAGTTTTTCACTTTCAGTGAAATGTCCACTTTTATCCATTCATTCCACAAGTATTTATTTTGTGCCTGCTATGTGCTCTGGGTCCTGGAGACACAGCAATGAACAAGATAGACAAAAACCTCTGCCCTCATGAGCGACATTCTAATAAGGGAAGAGAGAATAAGTAAATAAGGAAAATAAACAGCGTGTTGCTAAGGGCGCTGGAGGATAACAAAGCTGGGGAAGGGGACAGAGCGTGAAGCTGGGAAGGGGGGCAGGTATAGGCTGGTGTGTGGAGGGTAGTCATAATGATGAAATGACATTTGAGGAGAGACTCTCAAGGAGGGAGGGATGAGCCAAACAGATATCTGGGGAGGAACGTTCCAGAGAGAGAGAACAGCATATGCAGAGGCCTGAGGCAGGGGTGTGCTTGGCATAATTGAGGGACAGCAAGGAGGCCCATGTGGCTAGAGCAGAGTAAGTGGAGGAGAGTGGGAGGAGGGGAGGTCAGGAAGGCCCGGTTGCAGGGCGGGGTACCCAGATTCATCCATTTAGTGGCTCCTGACTCAGTGTTGGGCACTGTGGCCTCCGTGATAGACAAGGCCTGGTGGCCCCCTTTGATTGATCTGGGTACGCGGATGCTCTGTGTAAGCCACGATCCACTGTGGATTTTGCTCAACGTGAGATGGGGCATCAGTGCGTGGCAGCCCAGAACGTCTAACGGGGAACTGCAGAGGTGTGTTTTGCCCCCTGCCAACAGTGAGTCACTAAGTCCAGCAGATTTTCCCTCCTGATCATCTCCTGAACCTGGCTCTGAACCTGGGTAGGCATTCCTGTCATCAGCTGTATCCTGGGCAGGAACCTTCCTCTGGCCCCGGGGGCCTCGGTCACATCTCACTCTGATGGGGTCTCTACACTGTGGCCAGATCCGACCACGTGATCCCCTCCACTCCACAACCCTTCTGTGTCTGGCATGAACTGTAAGTGTGTGAAGAGGGTCAGACAAGGGCCCTACTATTTGGAAACCAGACTGGGGGATCTGGGAGGTGGGGATTGGGGTTACTGGAAGGTGGACTGTCATTTTGTGGGTAAGGGAGGCAGCATGCTGCAGGGGGAGGCCCAGAAGCCTGTTCCCCACCGTCAGCAAGCCCCTCATCTCAGCCCTCTCTCTGTCCTCAGCAATGGCTCCCCCCAGAGGCACCCACTTTATTTATTGTTTCTCCCCTGCTCCCCGCGGGCAGAGGGAAGTCCATTAGTGTGTTTGCAGACTCCGCCAGCCCTGAGCAGATGCAGGGCTGATTTGCAAACTGTCATTGCCCTGGCCTCCTCCAGAGACCTGCATGCTGGGCTCAGCCTTTTGGCTCCAAGAACCACCTCCCCCAGGCAGACAGCCGGGCAGAGCCCCTATGCCCCGATTTCCCAAAGCGCAGCCCCTTGGCTTGCAGTTGGGAAGTTTAAATTAAATGCCACGAAGGAACCATAACAGCACATTGGGCCATGTTGACAGTGGAGAATGAAGTTCTTTCTGTTGATAGGAGCTCATTGGCTCGGCACAAATTAGAGAGGTCTTGAGACAAAGTGCAAAGAGTCCTGAGCTGAGCACCTGGGATCCAGGTTTGCGTTCTGGTTGGGCCGCCGAGTGTCTTGGTGACTTCGGACAGCTGTTTACTGGCCTCTGGGCTTCAGGTCCCAAGCTGTACATGAAGATGCAGGCAATCTTAGAATCCCCCCTAAGCTCTAAAATTCTCTGAATCAAAATTTGAGGATGTTTCTTTCATCCAAGAAGCCGAGGACGGTGGTGTGCCCGGCATGGCTTGGCAATTCTGGAATTGTCCAGAGCTTGGCAGAGGCACTCGGGAGCTGAGACACTAGGGCTCTTAGTCTCCCCTGGCCTGATAACTCTGCTGGGTGACTTGGGCAAACCACCTCCCCCTCTTTGAGCCCATTTTCTCATCCATAAAATGGGAATGATAATCTCTTGCGCTACTCCTTAGGTCATTGTGAGAATCAGACAAACATGAATGTGGGAGGTCGGCGTGAATATGTGCCTGAGTGGCGGATGTTGTTACCATTTTGGGATGTACCTTACCCTGTATGGGCACATGCATTAGCCAGTGTAATACAAGAAGATGCCCCTGCTGTGTAGAGTCCAAGCAGGTCGATTCAGCTATGTCGCAGGGAATGACGCTACTTCCATGCAGTGCAGACCCCCCGGAGGGGTTGTGCTTGCTCAGTTCCGTGCCATCCAAAGTCCACCATTGATGTGTGTGTGTTTGGAGGAAAAACACACCACAGATAGACACAAAGGACTCTCGAGTTCTTTTCAGCTGAGACAGGAGATGACACACATTGGCGGACAGAGGCTGATCTCTGTGTATCCAAGAGGAGTCGAGCCAGTCTGAGTATATCTAACAGGTCAAGCTCTGAAATGAAGAAGCAATAAGCCAGTGAAATGGTACTATCACCGAAACATGATTGATCAATTGAATTCTATCAGAGACAGTGGACAGTGAGATTAACTCAGGCCTGATAGGTTCAATGAGTTAAAGCATGATGTTCATTTCAGCTTCATTTCACCAGTCTTTGCTTGTGAAATTGGTCAATCAATAGAGGTTGAAGATCATATATATATATATATATCGGGGACCATCTTATGGGGAATATAATCTCAGTAGTTGGCTCCTGGCTGGGGCTGCCTGCCTCGGGTAATGGAGACAGAACAGGGACTCCATCAGCCCCATCGAAATGGCCTGATATCTTCTCCAAATGAAAAGTATTTTTGGATCTCTGACGATTTATCTTTTTTTCCTCCCTCTCACTTTGATCTATGACAAAACCCATACCCATCTTGGAGAAATATAGTGATTTCTTCTGAAAACATTTGTGCAATGATCAGATAGATACACTTCAAAATATGAACCTTCTTTTTGGTTATATTGTCCTTGGAAAAAAATAAAGACAGTAATTTAAAAACCCAAGTGGGGGTAATGCAAAGATATCAGTTTAAATATGATTTTTAAACCCTTTTATTTATTTATTTCTGTGCAGTGGAGGATGGGGGACAGACTGCTGTGTGTGTGGAAGCCAAAAAAGAGGGTGCATGCATAAGGAGGCCTTCCAGGTGTAATTAAAATGAAGCCTTAAGCATTCTTTGATCTCATTTAAAAGCACAACTCATAGAAACAAATCACCCTTTTGCTCCCGGTAATATTTCATCTGCTTTGGAATATTTTCACTATGGTGGTTAATTTAACATCCCTCCTAATTAGCGTGCATCTCTCTCTGTAAGGTGGAGTAATTAGGTACTACTGTACAAGGTAATAGACTTGGACAGTATGGATTAGAGCGAACAGACTTGTCCCGTGGCAATGCACAAGGTATTCCTTCCTGCCTCTTCTTTGAGGTCATCTTGATTCAGTTAAACACAAAGAAATCCCATCTCTCTTTTTTTTTTTTAAGATTTTATTTATTTATTTGACAGAGAGAGACACAGCAAGAGAGGGAACACAAGCAGGGGGGAGTGGGAGAGGGAGAAGCAGGCCTCCTACAGAGCAGGGAGCCCGATGCGGGACTCGATCCCAGGACCCTGAGATCATGACCCGAGCCGAAGGCAGACGCTTAACGACTGAACCACCCAGGCGCCCCAGAAATCCCATCTCTTCATATCAACGCCACAAGAGCTTCAGTTATGTATCGGCACTATGTGTACATCAGAGTATACATTAGGCTCTGGATAACGCGGAGCAGCGCTGAGCAGCTAGACAGAGAGGAAAGAGCCTTGTGTACTTTGCTCTCTTCCCCCACCCCCGATTCTTGCATTCCAACCCTCCTGAATTATAGCCATTCCCAAGCACCACATTTTCACGTGCCTCTGGGCCTTTGCATATGCTGTTCCCTCTAGTCGGAATGCACTTCCTCTCCCTGCCTCTTTCTTTGGCTCACTCCTTCCTACTCAATCTTAAGTCTTGGGCTTCATTCATTTTTTCCAGGTGGCCTTTTTGGATCACCCCTGCCCCCAGCCTGGGTTAAGTGGAGTGATTTAGTATAGGGTTAGGAGCAGACTCTGGAGTCAGACTGCTTGGGTCTGGATCCCAGCTCTTCAGTCTCTTAGCTGTGTGACCGTGGGCAAGTTACTTAAGCTCCCTGTGCCTGAGTTTCCTCATCTGTAAAATGGGAGGGGCAATCACAGACCTAACATTATGGGATTGTTATGAGGATTAAGTAGATACAGTGCTTAGAATAGTGCCTGGCACAGAGTAAGCTCTGTATAAGGGTCGGCTACCATCCTTTGGCTCCTGGGGCTGCCTCCACTTCTCAGGCTCCTCGCACTTACCTTACCGCATTGGAATTATTCACTTCTCTATGTCCTCCACTCAAGGGCAGGGGCTAGAATTTAGACCCCTCTCTGGTTCAGGTGTCACTCACAGGGCCAGACAGCCAGCAGGAGTTCGGTGCACATTGCTCAGGAATGAATGGATCCACAAGGCTTGGAGTGGGCATCAGGGGCCTCGTGTGTTCCCAGGCTCAGCTCACTTTGGACCTGACCTGTGGCCCTGGACAAATCCCTTTGCCATCCCGGAGTGTGGAATCATCAGTCCCTTGGGGCCTTTCCCTCACTGACAGCCTATGAGTCATTGGGTAACACACGGCACAATCTGATTCACTCTGGTCGAACCTGAACATATTTGGCAATTTGACAATTTTGCGTTTTTCTTCTCTGAGAAGAAAGATTGAGTGAGACTAATGGCTGAATAATGGTAGTTCCAATGGAATTTCCTGCACGCAACTTTGATTTTTCTCGGCCCAGTTTAAGCTGGGATTTTTACAATCACCCAGAACATCAATTTTGTTTCAGGGCTGCCACGGGACATTTCCAGCCCTGCCACCGTGGTGCCCAGCACAGGGCCTGGCTCACAGTAGATGCTCTAGAAATGTTGCTGGCTGAATCTTGTCTGTGCCCAGAAGCCTATCCCCTTTATCTCCACGTCTTGTCTCCTCTGCGTATCTGGGGTCTGGCTTGGATGGGCCCTCCTGCGGGGCCCCCTCCCTGTTAGTCATCTTTGGGTCATTTCACGTGTATTCTCCTTGCATTCTTTCATCAGCCCCGGGTCTCTTGATGGTCCTATTTTACAGATGACAAAATTGAGGATTCAAGAGACAGTGGGGATTTGGCCCTGAGCCTGCCAGCGTTCGGGGTGCCCAGGCTTCCCTGTTGTGTGCGCCCCATCCACCACAGGGCCTAGCTTTACTCTAAGACATGGTGAGACGCATGCAGGTATTTGCTGTGGCCTCGAACACGTTACTTCTTACCTTTGCCACGACCCTCAGCTGGAAAATGGGGACTGACATGACAGGATGGCTTGTAAGGAGTAAAATCCAGGCCATAGTGGTGGCCAGGGCAGCTTGCTGAAGAGACCCAGCGGAAAGGGCCGTTCGTTTAGCCTGTGGCTTTAGAGGCAGGCTTCAGAGATGAGGTGGTTTCTAGGCTGAGCTTTGATGGGCAGGGGCGAAGGCGAGCCAGCAGAGGGATGAGGAATGAGGAGTAAGTAGCCTGCTGGGATGGTGTTGTGGGATGACTGGGGGGTGACTCTGACTGCAGGGACGGACCATGGAGGCCCTGAAGGCTGGGGCTTCTTGAGGAAGCCTTGGAGGGGTTTTCGTGGTGAAAGCGATGGTGATGGCAGCTAATGTGGGTTGGACACTCACTTTGACCAGGCACGTTACGGGGATGGTCTCATTAAATCTGACAAAAGCCCCAGGGATTGTCCGGCAGACCACGGTCCCCGTTTACAGATGAGGAAAACGGAGGGTGTTAGTTTTAGCGGCTGACTTGAAGGGTGAAGGGGAGTGGAGGGAACACTGCGGGCACCAGGCCTAGGCACACACCGCAGCTGAGTGACCTCAGTTACTCAGCCTCTGGAGTCTGACGTGCCAAGACCCAGCTGTGCCGCGTCTTCACTGGGGGAGGCAGGACTGGGGGCACGGTGGGTGTCAGAGAACCGGGCTGAGAGGCAGCAGCCTGGCTGGGTGTCACTACCCTGGAGCCCTGCAGGCCAGATCGGGAGCAGACCTCGGACCCTAGGGTGAGGGTGGGGGGCACTGTAGTGCATAAAGCAGTAATGGGACCTGGGACTTCTCACAAATTCAAAAAGATTAAGGGTAAATGTATCCTAGTGAAGAAGAATGCGATTTCTTCCTCTCTGACTTCCTCCCAGAAGCCCCCAGCAACCCCCCACTACCCACATGTCTGTTCCTAAACCAAGTATTGGCAAAGAGAATAGGGTTCCCCGGGTAGGCTCGGGCAACTGTTTAGGGGTGGAATGGATATTGCAAGGGGGGGGGGTCTGCCCTACAAAGACTGTACAGAACAACCAAAATGGGAAAATAAGTTAATGCTCATGTAATACTATTTAATAGACAAAATCTAGGTAGATTCTGGAGGAAAAAATGGTTAGAAATGACTGACTCAGCCTCTGTGGTGGGTGATAGGGCCCCTGAGGCCCAGAGAGGGCTCACACAGCACGTAAGGGCAGAGCTGGAGCTAGAACCCAGGTCTGCGGGCTCTCAACCCTTTTCCCACGGGGCCCTGCCACCGCCCTGCCATGCAGGGGAGCACCTGGGAGGATGGAGGGGGTTCTGTAAGGGCTCTGGCTCTGGCTGGGTTCTGGAGAGAAATGGACCCGAGAAAGGCTGAAGCCTGACCCAGCGGCTCCAGGCTCCCTTCCTGGAACAACCTTTGGCTGGGGTTGCGTCCCAAAGGCCACGATACCAGAAGGTATTATGGAGATTCCTGTTTGTATTTATTTTTTTTTCCCTCCCAGGGAGCATCTGCAGACATAAAGTACATGACAATTTCTTTATTTTTATTTTTATTTTTTTAAAGATTTTATTTATTCATTTGAGACACAGAGATACACAGAGAGAGAGCATGAGCAGGGAGAGAGGCAGAGGGAGAGGGAGAAGCAGGCTCCCCGCTGAGCCAGGAGCCCGATGCGGGGCTCGATCCCAGGACCCTGGGATCATGACCTGAGCCGAAGGCAGATGCTTAACCATCTGAGCCACCCAGGCGCCCCAGTACATGACAATTTTTAAAGAAACAAACCAGAACCCTTCAAGAAAAATGCAAACCTGAATCTGCTGTGCTCTGAAGAAAATGCAATGGGTTTATGATCTTTGAAGACACACAAGAGACAGCTTTCTCTTGACAGATGGGAATCTGAGGCTATTTTGCTTCCTCCCCCTTTGCGTGACCAGACCCAAGTGTGTAAAGCTTTTAGCTTCAAAGCCGGGTTGTGAATAACATTGGTTTAACCTGAAATTTAAAGCCAGCATTTCTTTGCTCTCCAAGACGGGGCTTCCTGCCCCTTGCTCCCCTGAAGCTAGCTTCCAGAATGTTAATTCTACAAGCCATGGTTGACTAAGCCCAGCACTGGGTCTATTACATATTATTTGATTTGGAGTAGAAAAAAAGATTTAAAGATACCATGCCCCCCGTATACCTTTGTACTTTGGCTCATGTCTGTCCATATATTTAAGCATACCATTCACATTGCACGTTCAGATTTTTCTCCCTGGGATAAAATGGGTCTGAGCGTTTCTGTAGCTTGTCTCCAAGACCACGTTCCCCAATGAAGTCAGATGGCATCTTTGCAACACAGATGAGAAATGCTACAGAAACTTCCACGGGAGACTTGGAGGTTCAGACCTGCCCTTGTGCCAGGGATGGTTTTCGGGTATTCATTTTTGTAGCTGTATCCGAGCATATAATTGGTTTGTTTGGCTCACACTTGCTGTGCACCCACTATGTGTGGTACCCAGAGGCAGGTTGTCTGTGTCCCTGGCCTAAGAATTAGGCCTCTTTTTGTCAGAGGTTTTTTTTTCTTAAAGATTTTATTTATTTATTTGCCAGAGAGAGAGAGACAGCGAGAGAGGGAACACAAGCAGGGGGAGTGGGAGAGGGAGAAGCAGGCTTCCCGCCGAGCAGGGAGCCCGATGTGGGGCTCGATCCCAGGACCCTGGGATCATGACCTGAGCCGAAGGCAGCCACTCAAGTGACTGAGCCACCCAGGTGCCACTTGGAGGTTTCATCCTGGTTGACATGTGTGCCTTTTCTGGTCTGATTATTTTTCAATTAACATTTGCCTCCTCCACTGAACAGAAGTCCATGAGGGCAGGGCCGGGCCAGCTCTTGTCCATCGCTGATGCCAGCATTAGCGTGGCACCTGCTCACTAAGGTTGGTTAAGGGAAGAGTGAATGGGGGTGTCTGGGTGGCTCAGTCGGTTAAGCGTCTGCCTTCGGCTCAGGTCATGATCCTGGGGTCCTGGGATCGAGCCCTGTATCGGGCTCCCTGCTCCAAGGGGAGCCTTCTTCTCCCTCTCCTTCCCATTTGTGCTCTCTTGCTGTCTCTCTCAAATAAATAAATACAATCTTTTAAAAAGAGAGAGAGGGGGCACGTGGGTGGCTCAGTTGGTTAAGCAATTGCCTTCGGCTCGGCTCATGATCCTGGAGTCCCAGGATCGAGTCCTGCATCGGGCTCCCTGCTCAGCAGGGAGTCTGCTTCTCCTTCTGACCCTCCCCACTCTCGTGCTCTCTCTCTCTCTCAACTAAATAAATAAATAAATAATCTTAAAAAAAAGAGAGAGAGAGAAGAATGAATGATTGAATGAATGAGGTCAGATGGAGGGATGCTGGCATTTGCAGACCAGACCTGCGGAATGAAGGTGGTCATCACAGGTATTACTGACTTGTTCATTTATTCCACAAATATTCCCCATGGAGGAGACAGAGATGAATTAACTGTGGCTTCCCCCTGAGGTAGCTAATAGTGCAGTGTCAGAGTGAGGGGCCCAGGGGGTTGACTCCTAAGAAAAGGGAGAGAGTGGTCAGAGCCCAAAGAGTAGGAGATGAAGCAGCTGGCACAGAAAGGGAGGCACCCTGGAGGAGGAGGCACGCGTGCTTACAGGCTGCGTCTGTCCTGGCAACAGTGCGCATGTACATGGGGAATGGCTTCCCTTCCGTAGCGGCCGGTGGATGACCTGTGGGTGACTGCCTGACTCCACGCATCACATTCAGATGCCCACTAGTGCAAACTTCACCTTGCCAGCCCTGAGTCTTGCCAAAGGATGAGGCTTGGGAGCAGGGCTTCAAAGGCACAGCCTAACCTAAAGGAACGGGCAGTTCAGGTACCGGGACTGAGAAATGGGGAGGGTGATTACTCCCCAGCCCCTCCCGTGGCCCCGCAGTGCTCCCCTGATAGGACTCAGGTCCTCCCTGTGGCCTTCTGTGGGCTCCGGGGCTGCCTGGCCATCCCCCGCCTGCCTCTCCGCAGTCCCCTGGGGTCTCTTCCCCTCACCATCCGGTGCCTTTCGTCTCCTTCTCATGTCTAAGCCTTTGTAGGGGGCCTCCTCTGCCTGGCACACCCTCCCCACCCCCACCCCCTTTGCCCAGCTGACCCTTTGTCCTCCACTCTCCGTTCAAGCATGATTTTCCCGTGGAAGACTTCCCTGACTCCTCCCTGTGCGGTCACAGCTCTTCCTCATTCTCCATAGTCCTGTGCATATGTTTCTAGACACTTTTTCTACTTGGCAGTAATCACAGTTTGTAGCCATATGGCTGTGTGAGTATCGACCAAAGTGAGCTGCCCTTTCTAGTTTGGAAAGCGGGGTCTGTCTTAGTCATCACTGTATCCTCTGTTGTTTTTTTCCAAACGTCACCTGGTACAGAGTAAACACTTCATCCGTATTTGTTCAATGAGTGATTATATAGGTAGAAGTGTCCCAGCCTCCTCAGGAAATGACCAACGTCAGGCATTGATGAGAGTGACAAGGTAGACCTACCTCACCTCCCTCCCCGATGGAGAAAGCAAGGGGGTTGCTGGAGGGGCAGGGACAGCGGGAGGGATCATAGGTCAGGGCACACGCCCGGGGAGGTGGCTCTTTCCAGCTCGCCGTCCTCCACTAGGAGTTTCTGGGTCACCAAGACAGCCTGGACCCTCTCCCAGACTTGGCCCATGGGTGCTGTGGTTGACTTTCAGAAAGCCAAAGAAGGATGCAGCAAGTCTTCTTCCTAAAAGATGGCTTGGATCCCCGCAGGGCTGTCTGTGCTTGGAGAACGTGAACCTGTCCTCAGGGAGCTAGGCTTCCAAGGACCCCGGTGCAGACACTTGAGTTGGCCATGGGCCCTGAGCCTTTACTCAGTGACCAGATGGTGACCTTGCCCACAGGAGCCCTCAGCAGAGCCACCGTCAGTTTCCTCAGTGGGGGTGAAGCTCTGCCCTTCTAGAACTCTGAGCTGTGCAAAGAGCCCAGTTCTGTGAATCCCATGGGGGAGGGATGGAGCCTGAAGACATCTGGGGGAGGATGGCCTGGCCAGTGTGTCTGATGGAGCAGCCTGAGTGGGAGGGAAGTGGTGGGCACTGCCCAACTGGGGGCAGAGTGAAACCTTGGTGGGAGTCATCAGGGACTGGCTGACAGGAAGGAGCCTTCATTAGGAGTTTGGGGCCTGGCTGGCAGGATGGGGCTGGGGAGTATAAGTGAAGTTGGTGGACAGAGAGTAGTCTTTTAAGAGCGGATGTGGTCTATGACAGGGAGAAACTCAATGGGAGCACTGGGAACCGAGGGCAAGGTCATACTTCAGTAGGAGTGACTGGGGCCAGGATGACAGGCCAGAGCAATAGCTGAGGAGGAGCAAGATGAGTGTCCTCCTGTGTGTGTGTACCTTTGATAATGGGGTCATTTGGCAGATGCCAACCAATGGGAGAGCATGGACAGGGTTCTGAGCTCCCACATTCTGCTAGTCTCGATGCCCTTGTAGGTATGGTCCCCACGGGGATAGGCCATGATGGTAAAATAACTCTGAGGATGATGTCCCATGGGCAGGAACAGGGACCAGTCTTGTGGAAGACTCGTGTCATAGGTAGCCAGAGGAGGGGCCCAAACTCTAGGCTGGAGGACATCAGCCAGCGAGACCAGCGTCCATCGTGGCCCACATGTTGGGGTATCTAGTCATTCAGGCTGTAGCCTAGACTATGGAATCCTCTTGGGTCAACATGGAGGTGCGATCTGTTTTCTCAGGGGGGTTTATGAGCTGCCTCTGAAGGCCCTTCCTATAGAGATCCTGGGGTGCTCGGAGCTGTCAGCCTCCATGGAGGACTCTAGAAGGCCAGTATTCATGGGAACACCCACAGCTGATGTCTTTGCTCAAATGTCAGACCCTGCATTGCATCTGCCCCCAGATAGGACAGTTGGGGAAACACCCACTTTTGGCAGCATCTCAGTGACACAGCACCCCACTGCTTCAAGCTCCTTGGTTTGGCCTCCTTCCTCACATGACATGATAGATGAGGTCTAGGGCGGCATGTGCTGGCAGAGTGGGATGTGGGGGAGACTCGGGCAAGGCTTATGTGAGGACACCTGCCAGGGAGAGGTCTGATGAGTGCTGGTCTCCCCTGGGGCTTCCCAATGGCCAAGGCAGAGGCCTGGATTCCAGCAGTGTCTGTGGTCAGACCTGCATGAGTACCTGGGTCCTAGAGGTCAGCCCTGCATGAACAGCTGGGTCCTAGAGGGCCCCTAGGAATGAGAGCCCTGGAGGCCATTTCTTTGCTGGAAACTTTTCCCTCCTTGCTGTCTTTCATTTTGAATGGTTCAAACTCAAGGCTCACCAAAAATATTTCATCCCATTTTCTTTTTTTTTTTTTTTTTAAGATTTTATTTATTGATTTGAGAGGGGGAGAGAGAGAGAGAGTGAGAGAGCGAGAGAGAGCACACATGAGCAGGGGGAGTGAGAAGCAGACTCCTCCCTGCTCAGGGAGCTCCATCCCAGGACCTGGGATCATGACCTGAGCCAAAGGCAGACCCTTAACCGGCTGAGCCACCCAGATGCCGCCCCCTCCCCCCCTGCAATTTTCTTTTTTATTGGTAACTCATAATATTTTCTTTGAAATGTAAGCATCATCCCCAGAGCCTGTAACAGTGTGAAGAGCTAACAATACAGAACACAGAGAGAATTTAATCCTGTAGTTTCTTGATAATTCATGTTTTTGGGTAGGCAGTAGTACATTGAAAGTTCTGCAGTAAGACAAAACACAACAAAAAGCATGCTATGAGGAGTGTCCCTCCCTACACCTCCTGCCTCGGGGAAAGGAAGAGCGCTTTCGATGTTTCTCATGGTGCCTTCCAGAGTTCCTTTGGCAATATATATACAAAAGGAACATAAAGTCTTATTTTCTTCCTTTTTCTTACACAGGAGGTTATACGTTATACATGCTGTGCTGTAGCTGGTTTATTTTTCATGTGACGGTGTATCCCGAAGATCTTTCCATATCGGCTCACAGTGGGAGTCCTTGTTCCTTTATGTAGTCGCCCCGTATTCCACCGTGCGAGCACACCCTAACTTATTTGGCCAGCCCCTACAAATCAATTCTTGTGTTGTTTCCAGTCTTTTGCTACTAGAACCTTGTCCATAGATCACTTTCCATATGTGTGAGTCCAGTGGTAAAATACATTTCCAGAGGTGCAGCTGCTTTATCAAAGGAAATGTGCATTTGTGATTTTGATAGCTTTTGTCAAATTGTCTATCATGGGTGTGTGACCAATGGGCTCCCACCAGAATTGTATGAAAGCTATTTCTCTACAGCTGTCCCGGCACAGTGCTTTACTGACTGGTCACGTGGTGTGGTGGCGAATGTCCTGGGTGAGGGCATCAGCTCTGGGATGAAACTGTACCTTCAAGGGGTGGGGAGCTTCAGTCTAGAAGAGGCAGTGGCCCCTGGTGATTAAGACTCCCACTCAGGGGGGCACCTGGGCAGCTTGGCCGGTTCAGCATCCAACTCTTGATTTCGGCTCAGGTCATGATCTCAGGGTCGTGGTATCGAGCCCTGAGTCGGGCTCCGCGCTGAGCGGGGAGTCTGCTTCTCCTTCTCCCTTTGCTGCCCCCCCCTCGCCACACACTCTCTTTCTCTCTCTCTCAAATAAATAAATAAATCTTTTTAAAAAGACTCCTGGTCAACCTGAGCTCCAATCTTCAGGCAAATTACTTGACCTCTCAGGCCTCAATTTTCTCATCTGCAAAATGGGGGACATGTTATCTACCGTGGGGCCATTGTGAGTTTCGGACGAGATGACGCATGTAAAAAGGGCTTGGTATGGTGCCTGGCACATGGCTCTGGGAGGCTGGCTCTGCACTGACCGGCAGGGTGCCCTTGGCTGAGGAGCCCCTTGGCTGAGTCCCTGTCTATTTCCTCTCCTGTCAGGGGAGGAGGTGGTTGTGGGGGTTTCTCAGGCCCTCTTCCCAGTCTCACTGTCGGACATGCCTTTCTTCAGCACCTCATGTAACCTGCACTCCCCCTTCGTGTCTCCTGCTCATCCAAGGTATTCAGGAATCTCCAGTGCCCAACGGTCACTCACTGCCAGGCAGAGATTTCCTCCGGAAGCAGATGCGGGGAGACCTGTTCACGCAGCAGCAGCTGGAGGTGCTGGACCGTGTGTTTGAGAGGCAGCACTACTCGGACATTTTCACCACCACAGAGCCCATCAAGCCCGAGCAGGTATGCCCCACAACTCACTGCCCGCTGGACCTCCGGCCGGACGCAGGCTTGGCTTGCCCTCCCCAGGCGGTTGGCGGGGTGTGGGCGAGGATGCCAGGTTTTATTCCGAGACAGGCTTCTCGTTGTTCTCGGCCAAACTTGGATAGTTGCAGCCTCCCACAGGATCAGGAGGACTTGTCTGGGGTTCTGGTGGCTTCTTGCCTCGGTGCTTCTGTCTCCCCGGCCAGCCTGGTGGGGTGGGGGTGGGGGCGGTGGCATGACTGGTCAGGCTGCTCTGCCATTGCTGAATGGTGTCCTCGCTGAGCTTCCTCTACATGCTCATTAGATGGCACTTCTGAAGTTTTCCCACAGAACCATTCAAAGCCATGTAGGCTGTCTGCACAAGCTCCCGTGGAGGGGAAAGATGCCAGGGGGGATGTTGAGTAGTGAGGACTGAGCAAAGCCTCAAGGGCCACCATCTTATGACAGTCTGGCTGTCTGAGCAGTTCCTGTGAGGGCTTTCTCAGACCATCTAGCCACTTTGTTTTCAGATGAGGAAGCTCAGGCCCAGACAGGCAGAGAGACTTGCCTGAGGCCACAGAGCAAGTCATGTATTCACTTAACAAACATTGAGGAGTATCACCTATGTGCAAAGCATGGAGCCAGGCACTAGGTACTTCAGTGAACAAGATAGGCTTGGACCTGCCCTCAGGGAGCCTACAGGTATGTGGAAGAACCACAATCAGTAAGAATAACCCGAAAGGTCATGGATTACAGATGTCCTAGGTGCTGAGGTGGGGATGTCTGAGGTTCTCTGAAAGAATAAAGCAGAGGCTGAGCCAGCCTGGAGGCCACAATGGCCTCCTGGGAGGAATGCATTTATGTTGAGCCCTGAGGTGTAGGGCAGAACCAGGAGAAGGGATGTGGAGGTGGGGAGGAGGGTACCTGACAGAGAGAATAGCAAGTGCGAGATCTTGAGGTAAGAGGGGGCATGGCAAGAGTGAAGAATGGAAGGAGAGCCAAGAGAGCCAGCATGGCTCGGCCTCAGGGCACAGGGACGTGGGGAGAGGGGACAGTGATGTTGGGGAGATGGGCCAGGTCTTGTAGACTATGGTTAAGACTTTGGTCTTTCTCCTACAAGTGAAATCTCGTCCGGTAACAAGGTGGTCCGATGTGCTGGATGGAGCTGATCCCACACACTCTAGATCTTGAGCTTTCAGGAAAACAGTCTGTTTCCATCACAAACAGCCTTTCTGAGTAATTGCCGAAGCCACATTCCATCTGACGCAGGAGGAGAAAGAAAAGGAGACTTCCTTGGATGTGGCCTACCTTTCCCTCCAGAATCGGGGAGAAAATTTATCTTTTAACCATTGACAAGGTCACATGATTTTAGAGCTAGCAGAGACTGCAGAGGCAAGCTTTCAGCCCCCTCATCTTGTAGAGTCCCCGAGAGGGGACAGGGTTTGTCCGAGGTCACCCAGCAAGTGAGTGGTGAAGAGTGAGGGCTCAGGCCTCTACAGTCAGCCTGGCCTCTACCGCATGAAGCCTCCGGTGCTTGTGTTAAGCTCCTGTTAACTTGATGCAGATGTTCAGTGTTAGAGACTGGGTTTCGCTCCGTGTTTCACGTGATTCTCATGGAAACTCAGATCTGCATCCTATTTCATTTAACTTGGAATGACCAGGAAATTTGCGCTTCATAATTAGTAGAAGTCCAGAAGCCATCCATGTATTTACTCACTCGCTCAGACATTCATATGCTCATTTATCCAACATATTTCTTGCATGATGGCTATGAGGCTGGCACAGTACCAGGCACCCAAGGTGGGGAGGGATGAGTCAGGCATCAGCTCTGTCTGCCCACAGTCTCCCAGGGGCAACATGACGTGGATTCAGAACCTGCAAGGCGACGGAGAAGGTTCTGTGTTCCCTGGTGAGTGGGGAGGTTGCCTCAGTTGGGAGCATGGGGTGGGTGGGGGGAGGTGTTACAGAGGAGGCAACGTTGGGGGACAGGTCTGATAGGCTCATGTAGAGATGGGGCCTGGCGGGGAGGAGACCTGCGTTACAAACCCTGCAAGGGCCCCGTTCCTACAGTCTTGCTGTGCAGTGTCCTTCAGAACGGCGCGGACGCGACCGCGGGCCTGTGTCTGTGTGGGCTCCGAGGCGGGGCCTGCGGGCGAGCGTGTGGCGGGATAATGACTGACTCAGTGCTTTCTGGTTAATCTGCTTCACCTCCTCGTAATGGGCCGTAATGAGGAGAGATGGAAGGTGAGGCCACGGGGCTGCCAGGCACACACACAGGCATTGGACTATGAATGACATACCCTTGCTCCCGGTTCCCAGTCACTAGACAAATGACAGCCAAAGCAAGGGGCCACAGCCCGGGAAGGGGTGCATGTCAAGGGTATGAGCCCACTCTCCGCCTGGCCTGGTGAGCCCCGGAGCAAGATGGCCTGGTGATGGCACCCAGAAGAGGGCCTAGAGCTCTGGCAGCCAAGGGGGGCATCTCTTCCATATGTGAGCAGACCTGGGTCTCCATGGTCTAGTGGCCTTGGTGGGGTCTTGCTGTCAGTTTCACTGAGCAGCCTGTGGGGAAGAAAGGGCTTTTCCTGGCCTTGGGGTTGAGGGGGTTTGACTTGAGTCAAACTGAGTCCCGGCTCTGGCCTGTTGGGTGGGATGCTTTTTCTCTGGACCTCAGTTTCCACACCTGTGGCGGCAGGAACTGGGATTTTGCACAGCAGCTGCTCGACAGCAGTGGTCTTCCTCACCCATGCGTGGTACGGTGCAGTGTCCAAAGGGCTTTCACATCCATGCTCTCTCCTCCTTCGACTCGCGATTGAAATGCCCACTCAACAGTGTGGGTAAGATTGGTAGAGCCCCATTTTACAGACTGGAACATTTTTTCCCCCAGATTATTCCCCACCATGTTCAGCCCAGGGAGCTTCCAGGACTTTGTGGAGGCCGCAGAGCTGGAATTTGATTTTAAGGTCTTCTGTTCTCATCTTGTCCTGGATGGTTGCACGGGCCTTCTTATCCCCAAAAGATTCCAGGAGCGTTTTCTAACTGGCTGGTTCTCAGAACTGGCCTTCTGCAGCCAGAGTCTGTTATTCCAGAATCCTCAGAGGTTCGCCATGGGCTCGAGTGGTCAAATCCCCCTCAGTTACCCAGCCCACCCACTGGCAGGAAGAACATTCCTCTTCGGGACCAGGTGGGGGTCCTGCCAGTCACACCCACCCCCACCTCGCCGCTCTTCCCACCAAGATCTGCATGCTGGGTGGATAGGCCGGGCTTCTTGCTTTTATATGGACACTTAGTAAACCCTTGGCCCCCGGTGTCCTGCATACACACTTGCAGAGCAAAGAAACACTTCCTTCTCAACGTGGTTATTGAAAAAGCAATTCTGTTTTCCCTCCATGTGGAGAGAGTAAGCATCACCCTGAAGGAGAAGGGTAAAAAAGAGAAAAGAAACAGCGCTGGTGGCATGCGTGTTCCGAACAGTGGACTCTGAGTAAAACTCGCAGTGACGCTGTCGCTGTCGCCCGAGCACTGCCCCTCGCGGACGCCGCTCCCTCCTCCGGCCTCGGCAGGAAAGGCCGAGGGAGCACAGCCTGCCGTATTTACTCTCGGCAGACTATTAACCAACACCAGGCTATTAATCTGGCTTTTGAGCCTTCACTAAAGCCCATAAAAGCTCACAGTTGTCAAATGGAGTTCATTTTAATTTCCTTTCAATCACAGTAAATTATTCAGGTGATAAATCAGCTGGAGCAGCCTCCTGGCTGTAATAGAAACCCTAATTCCTGGCTAATTATCCAGCCCATTGCTGCCAACAGATCAATACGGGGCGCAAAATGGAACCAGCCCAGGGCCCTCCCTCCCATCGGGCCAGAGACAGAAAGACAGCTGGGGAAGGGGACGTGCTGCTGACCTCCCAGGAAGTTCAAAGGTCATGGGGGGTTAAACCGGGAGAAGGCTTGTCCCTTGTCTAAAAGAGAAAGCCACCAGAAATGCCTCCCCCTTGCTTGTGCTGCTTTGCCCTCTGAATGGTGGCATCTCTCCAGGCTGGTGGGCCTGGGCCAAGCATGGCCTGTGCCCGTGGGTGTCCTCCTCCTGGGAAGGGTCTGGTTTCTGTTTTTGAGCATAATTGAGCTTGGTCATCGGGGATGGTCTGAACACCTACCTGAGTCAGAAAAAGGTCTGGGGTGGTGGGGAAAAAGATGAGGTGCAGGGCATGCTTCCTTGCTTCAAGGAGCTCATTTTCCTCTGTAGTGGGTCTGGGCCCACCAGAAGGAGGTGGGGCAGGAAGAGGAGGGAGTGAGGAGACGAGTGTGAGGTAGGCTGAGGAAGGGGGAAGGCTTCCTGGAGGAGGTGCCATTCGTGCTGTATCTTGAGGGATGAGCAGAATCCAGATCTGTGGAGATGGTGGAACTGGCTGGAGGGGCGTTCTGGGTGGAAGGAACGATGTGGGCAAAGGTATGGCAGGGAACTGGGAGCCAGTCTGGGCGAATGGGATGTAGGAGGCGTGAAAGGCAGACAGGGACAGTGGGGCTGGAGAAGTAGGCGGTGAACAGACCCCAGAGGAAGGTGGAGGTGAGGAAGTCTGACTTTGCTTTGGGGGCGGTGTGCCCCGAAGAGCCCTGTGTCTGTGGCCTGGCACCACTCTGCTCACTTGGAAGCTACCTTCCCGGGGCCTCCTGCTTCTTGCCCTGGTCCCTATTGCTCCTGTTGGATCTCTCTTCCCGAAGCCCATCCTCACTTAAGAGGCCCTCACGGTTTCCCCCACTTGAGACCCCAGGCCCAGCCCTTCATCCCCTTCACGACCCTTCACCACCCGCCCCACGTCCCTCCGCTGGCCCCCAGGATGCTCTGGCTGTGGCCAGGCCTGACCTCTCACTGCCCCTCGTGCGCTGGGCTCCTCCTCCGTGCAAGGGGGCCACAGACGGCGGGCTGGCGTGTGTGTGCATGTGTGTGCGTGAGCCTGAGCGCGTCAGCATCGGGGGTGGCCGTGAGCATGCAGGATGGCAGGTACTGCAGTTCCGGTGACTTTCTTCATGTTGTTGTTCTCACTCCAAGCTCCTGCTCACTGTTTCCCTTCCATCTGTTTCTAAATCTTCCCTGGCCGGGCCCACCAGGAGTCCTGCCTGCCCTGACACACTTCAGTCCCCACGGACTTGCTTCGTGTGGGAGTTCATGAAAGCATCAGGTTCTAATCATTGCCACAGTGGTTGTTGTCGCGACGGTGTATTCACTGCTCCCCACGTGCCTGGCTCTGTTCTGAGGAGCACCTTCTGGTCCCATCTCATTACAAAGTCACAGCAGCGTTACCAGCCCCATTGCGGAGGCGGGATGGCTGAGGCTGAGGGAGATCAGCAGTGACTCCACACGGGTATGCAGTGAGTGCAGGGCCAAGATTGGAAGCCAGATCCCTGGCTCCAGGGTCCAGGCTGGTGGCCGCCGGGGCTGTCCCAGGTGCAGCCCAGTCAGGCTGCCCCACTGATGCGTACAGGTGGCGGGTTTCCTGGGAACACACCTGCGGGGTCAGTGTACTCACCTGGGAGGGGCTGCCACAGGAACCCCAGTGGAGGGATGAGCAGAAGTCTGAGGGCCGTGACTCTGCTGTTCTATTGTGACCTGCTTCTGCTCCGCTCGCCCCAGTCCTCCCCTCACGAGGCTGTGCTCAGGGCCAGGCTCCTCCTTTGCAGATGAAGTAGAAAGTGTTTAGGAGAGACAATTGGTAAGTCTTTCCTAGGAGGGATAACTGGAAAAATTAGGGCTGTTTGGTCTGAAGAAGGGAAGACTTGGGGATGTGAACAGGGAAGGAGGCAAGCTAAGAGAACTTCCTAGTAGTCCAAGCTTTCTAACCAGCTGAGTGGGTCTCCTTGTTAAATAGTGAGCTTCCTGTCACCAGAGGCATGTAAGTAGAATCCATCCTTATTCATATATGCTGTTTCAGAAGTTTACTAATCCACTGAGGACTTGATTAGCTAAATGGTAAGGCTCTTCCAACCTGAAAGAATAATTCTAAGGTAAGAAGAGCAAAAGGGGTTTGGTGGGAGGAGGGGAAGGAATAGGGGAGGCAACAAAAGGAGGCCTTTAATGCTGCAGGGTGGAAGGGACACTCAAGGGAAGTTGCCCCGCACCCCAGGAACTCTCACCAGGGTGGGCCAGCCAGGGTCACTGGAGCTGTGGCCCTGAGCACAAGGAGCTGGAGGCTGCAAGGTCTCGGGAGGCTGGAGATGACCCCATTTCCCCTCAGGCACAGAGCAGGGTGGGGGCTCCTGGTGAAGAAGCCAGGGCCAGAAGTCTGGGTGGTGGCGGCCACCGCCAGCCTTGCTGCTCACACAGGGTACTGGACCTCCTCTGCCCAGGAGCGCAGGGCCTCCTCAGGGAAGGAGGGTGGAGAGGAGGATTAAACAGACCCGTATCCTACCAACAAGTGCCACAGGTTGCAGGGGGGGCTGGCGGGGTGATGCGTAACTTAAGATAAAGGAATCACTAATTGAAAACCCCAACATAGGGTTACATAGGACTCTAGCTCACAATGGCTCTGTGAAGTAGAGGATGCCTGCAGTACGATCTTCATGTGGCAGATAAGGAAACTGAGGCAGAGAGAGACTAAGTAATGTGCCCCGATGATGTAGCTCAGCCGCATTCTCTGCTCCCTGCTGTTTGCGGGTGTAGACAGTCCTCCGGAGTCCGTGCCCTTTCCTCTGCACGAGCAGACACTTCCTAGTTGATTGAGTGGTTTCATTCAGCAGGTGTTCATTGAGCACCGCCCCTGGGCCAGGTACTGTGCTAAGTGCAGGGACACAGCAGCAACAGAGACAAATGTGCTCCCCAGAATTTACCCTACAGCAAAGGAGACCGATGTGGACAAAATGATTATACCAGTACAATTGGCGTGTCATGACCAACCATCGCAGAGTGTGATGGGTGCTCTGAAGAGAAAGATCAAAGGGTAAAGAGTGGGACCTCATCTAGATGGGGGGGTCAGGGAATGTCTCTGTGAGGAGGCACCTTTGAGCTCAAGAAGGGGAAGTGTGGCGGGAATAGTGTTCCGTGCAGAGGGAACAGCCTATACAAAGGCTTGAGGCTGGAAAGACTGTGGTCCAGGAACCACAAGATGCCCTGTGGGGCTGGTAAGCATGGGTGGCAGAAAACGGCCTGTGGTGCAGGGGTGGGGTGGTGGAGGCCAGATGGGGACTAGGACCAGGACCTTGGATTTTGTCTTGAGAGCAAGGAGAAGCCGCTGCAAGATTGCAAACCAGGGACTATCAGGATCCAATCCAATACAGATTAGATTATTCTGCTGCTACGGGGAGACTTGGAGGGTCGGGGGACAGGAGGCTGTTGCCAAGGTACAGATCATGTCACTGTACCCCTGGAGGTCACTTACCCTTGGGGACAGTTGTCAGCCCTGTGTGGGGTTGGCCTGCTCTCCAGTCTGGAACCCAGAACAGGAATTGTGGCCTGTGATGCACTGCTTCTCTCCACTCCTCTCTGCTTCCCTGCATCCCCCCATCTACCCCCAAGCCCCCCAGCTCTGCAGCCAGGCCCTCAGGTTACTAGAGTTGAGCTCAGATTTGATTCTGAGCTTTCTGATGGTCCAGGCAAAGTGGGAAGCCATCAGTTGTGTGCTTCTCATTGTCCACCAGGGGGAAAATAGGACAATTCCCCAAAGGGGGCCATGCCTTTTCTAACAGAGTGGAAAGGAAATTGTCACTTGGGGTTCCACTGGGGGGCCCTGTCCTCAGCAACATGCACAGAAGAGCCACGGCAGGCTTCATGAGGCTCCGTCTTCCAGGGGAGAGTGATGACCACATGCTCCGCAGTGCATTTCTGCGGGGGCAGGCCTGCTCTGACCACAGGGCTTGAGAAGGCAGCCTTGCTCGTAGCCCAAGTTAAACTAAGAAAAATCCCAGACATTCTGGGGCATCATTCCTAGATTTTCCAGTTTGATGCTTGGAAGATGTGCTACTATCTTGGGGCTTTGTGACTTCCTGCCACCCCAGGGTACCTCAGGGAAAATGTCCTACCCAGAGGATTTGGTCTCTAAGAATGTACCTCAACGGGATGCCTGGGTGGCTCAGTCGGTTAAGCGTCTGCCTTCAGCCCAGGTCATGATCCTAGGGTCTTGGGAGGGAGCCCCACATTGGGCTCCTTGCTCAGCGGGGAGCCTGCTTCTCCCTCTGCCTGCCGCTCCCCCTGCTTGTGCTCTCTCTCTCTCTCTGATAAATAAATAAAATCTTACCAAAAAAAGAGGGGCGCCTGGATGGCTCAGATGGTTAAGCATCTGCCTTCAGCTCAGGTCATGATCCCAGGTCATCATCCCAGGATCCTGGGATAGAGCCCTGCATTGGGCTCCCCGCTTAGCGGGGGAGTCTGCTTCTCCCTCTGCCTCTGCTGTTCCCCCTACTTGTGCTCTCTTGCTCTCTCTGTCAAGTAAATAAATAAAATCTTTAAAAAAAAAAAAAGAATGTACCTCATCATCAACTCAACTCTTGATGAGGAGAAGTTAGTAGTTTTGCATTTGACTTCTCTGATGTGGGCTTGGTGTGCAGGAACTTGGGGATGTTGAAGAAAGGAAGAGGCATATGTTTTAGAGATTAAGGAAGCAGACGGCTTACCCACACAGTTGCAGATGGACAGGATGGAACTGAGAGGGCGCGGCTGGACATTCTCATGGGAAGCAGGCACTCTCTGACCTAGTTGTACCTGGAAGCCTGATGACAGAGGAGGACTTTTTTTTTTTATATAAGATTTATTAGAGAGAGGGAGAGCATGATTGGGAGGGGCAGAGGGAGAAGGGAGAAGGAGAGAGAATCTGAAGTATATTCAGAGCTGAGTGCGGAGCCCAACGTGGGGCTTGATCTCATGACCCTGAGATCACGACCTGAGCCAAAACCAAGAGTCAGACGCTTAACTGACTGGGCCACCCAGGCTCCCCCAGAGGAAGACTTCTGACCCTAAGGCACGGTGGGGGTGACCCGGTGAATGTCCTGGGCTTTGACCAGTCTGATGAGTGACTCTTTCCATGGAAGGAGCCATAAGAGTGGAGAGGGTGGTAGGAGCAAGGAGAAGGACAGGAATTCTCTTCCCAGTTCTTCCCAGCATGTGGAGAGGGAGTAGAAACACCTTCCTGAACACTGAGATGCAAGCAAGATTTAACTTGGATGTCATCTTGCCTTCGGAATGAGGTAATTGCAAAGACTATGCTGGAATTCTTGCTCCCTAGATCTCCAGAGGAGTTGGGTGTCTCTAGACCAGCCGTATTTCCCTTATCCTTCAGCTGTCATCATCTTAAAGTGACCCAATGGTGAAACTACAGGGACGCTGGGTCCTCAGCCTTTTTCACTTATGCTACTCCTTAGAATCTTGCCTGGGATGCCCATTTCTTCCTGAACAGTTTTTAAAATATTTTCTAAACAATGGAATATTCTGAGTATTCTTTCTCTTCCTGTGGGTCAAGCAGAAGGGTGGCTTCCCAAGAAAAACCATCGTGCCTGCTTTGCAAGATCGAGGAATGTTTGAGGGAGCTTCCCCTGCTTGTGCTCTCTCTCTCTCTGATAAATAGAGAGCAAGTTGCCATAGTGTAAAAGCATGGGACAGGCCCCTGGGCTTGCGTGATGCCTCTTGGGCTAGTCACTTCTCTCTGGGTCATGGTTTCTGCACTTGAGGTGGGGGATCAGACTGGGTCATCCTTGAGATCCATTCCAGCTCTAACATTTTGTGTTGAGAAATAAAACAAATTGGAACTCCATCTCTTATTTTTATTTTGACTTGTTTAGTTTTTCTTCCTGTCCCTTCCACTCTTTTAGATGACAAGGAAATTCTGTGTATGTGGAGTTTAAAGATTACAAGCAAATTGTCAAAGAGCTGTATCTTGCCTGGATGTTCTTTCATTCATTCATTCATTCATTCATTCATTCATTCATGCATTCATGCATTCATTCATCCAGGAAATCTTTTCAGATACTTTATGTCCGTGACATTGACCACCTGTGCTGTGCCGTGTGGCATAAAATAACAGCAAGAGCTGCAGCCAAAGGTACTGTGTAAAAATTGAATTTGGGGTTGAGATATTTCCCCCTACCCAACGCTAAGCAATATTTGCAATTAAAAAAAAGACAAAAAGACAAAAAACAGAAGACTACTCCATTCCTATAGCTTGTTTGTGTTGAGAGTGCACTGCAAGTTTGGCTTAAGGAATTTGGCTATTTAAAAGCTCTTAAGAAAGCCAAACTTTATTGTTCTGTAAATTACAAAAAAAACCCCCCAAAACCAACAAAAACCAACCAACCAACCAAACAAACCCATACATAGATTTCTGGTTCTGATAACAAGGTCTCAGCTATTATAGGCACCCCTTTATTCTCAAACAATAGAAATACTGGATCAAATATAACAATAAAATGTTTTTGATATATATCTGAGGTTGAATTAAAGATAGGGAAATCCTTGGGAGCTGGAAATTAGGAAGGAGCTCAGAGCCAGAACTTTAAGTGTGTGAGCTAATGTCCCAGGGGCCCAGGGTACTTACCAGTCCTGGGCATAGTTCCTAGTGAACAGGGGCTGGGGGTGTTGATGCTGGTGCTGAGACTGAAGATATGCCCTTAGACCTGTGTGATATGGGAGTTAGAACTGAAACTTCTGCAAAAAACTTGAAACCTAGAAGGGTGGCACTTTCCACGTAATGAGTGATGGGCACATTTTGCCTCCAGGCTGATGAAAGCAACAGAAATTTTGATTCTGCATGGGACTCAGAGTAGAGCAGAAGTTTCCCATGGGAGGTTAAAATCCCAAGTTTGTGCCACATACAAGTGTGGTATCTCACTTTATATTATTCCCAAGAAACTCAAGAAGAGGAATTAATATAAAAACTGGACTCCTATCAGTGAAATCCTTGAGATGCCTAACAGAAGCACATGAAAAACCCTCCCCCTGATCCTTCCACAATCTAGTCCACACAACATATGCCTACAGAGCAAACAATAACCACTGAAGATGAGCTCACAATTTAAAAAGTTGCAAACCACACAAGGAAATGAGGAGGAAATGGAGACATAACCAGAAGAATTAGTACTGAAAGAACCTAAAATAACAGACAATCTGAAGGAAACTATAAAATGTCTACAGAGATGAAGAAAGGACTGGAAACACTGCAAAAGGACAAAATACCATGAAAAAGGAATATGTAGATTAGAAAAAGAACCAAAGACATTTTCTGGAAATAAAAATTTTATTAGTCATCAAAATTAAGATTTGAATTCATGGATTAAATATCAGATAAGACATAGCTGAGTAGAAAATTAGTGATTTGGGGGACAGAGCTGAGGCAATTGCTGGGAATGCAGTATAGAAGTCTAAGGAGGTGGGAAGTAAGAAAGAGAGGGTTACATGGAGTGCCTGGGTGACTCAGATGGTTAAGCATCTGACTCTTGATTTTGGCTCAGGTAATGATCTCAGTGTCGTGAGATCAAGCCCTGTGTCAGACTCCACGCTCAGCGCAGAGTCTGCTTGAGATTCTCTCTCCCCATCTCCCTCTGCCCCTCCCCGCCATGCTCTCTCTCCCTTTCTCAAATAAATAGGTCTTAAAAAAAAAAAGTAAGAGAGGGTTACAGATAAAGCAGAGTTTATGAGAAGGTCCAACATGTATCTAAGAGTTGCTCTGGAAAAATAAATAGGAAAAAATAGAGGTGAAACAATATTTGAAGAAATAATGGCCAAAGAATATATAGAACAAGACATGTGTCACATACATCTAGGCAAAGCAGTAGTGAAATTGAAGAACATCAGAGCCAAAGAGAAAGTTATAAAAGCAACCAGAGAGAGTATAAATTTTAGATTGACAAAACACTTTTTTCCAGCATCAGTTGGAGTCAGAAGATAGTAGAAGATATCTGTGTTAAGAGATAATAACAATCGATCTGTATTCAGATAAATGATCATTTAACAGTGAAGGCAAATAAAAACATTTTCAGACAAGTACACAGAAGGTTTACCACTCACAGACTTGCTGAATTGCTGAAGGATGTATTTCAGGAAAAAGGATATGAGAAACATCCAATTTTAGCTCTAGCATATGAAGAGCTTGGAAGTCATTACTTCCATGTTTACAACAACAAATAAAGCTGAGCAAATTGAAATCAACAACTTTTCTTGACCCACCAAAGAACTGAGGTTGAGGGCAAACAGCTACTGAAATCTGCAGAAATAGGAGCATACAGAGTTACACCAGAGATCTTCCAGATTAACATAAAACCTCTACTAAAGGCCTGTTTACCTCAGTTTCTGTTACCCAATGCATTATATCCAACTTTCAGCAAAAAGTTAGGCAAGAAAAAACAGTCTGAAGAGACAAAGTAAGCATCAGAAACAGACTCAGATATGACACAGATTTTAGGTTCATTATATAAGGAATTTAAAACAAGTATGGTATGGTAAGGGCTCTAATGGAAAAAGTAGGCAGCACAAAAAGACAGATGGGTAGTGTAAGCAGAGATATGGAAACTCTAAGAAAGAATCAAAGGGAAATGCTAGAAATAAAAAGCACAATAACAGAAATAAAGAATGCCTTCGATGGGTTCCTCAGTGGATAGGACAGCCAAGTAAAGGATCAGTGAGCTTGAAGATGTGTCAGCAGAAACTTCCAAACTGAAATGCAAAGAGAAAAAAACCCACAAAAACAAAGACAAAATCACCAAAACAGAACACCCAAGAATTGTGAAATAATTTTAAGAGGAGTAACATATGCATAATTGGAATACCAGAAGGAGGAAGAGAGGATGAAGAAGAGGTATTTGAAGTGGTAATGGCTGAGAACTTTCCAAAATTAATGACTAAACCACAGATTCAGGAAACTCAGAGACTATCAAGATGTTTCGATATCTACACCTACACATAGTCATAGTCAAACATCAGAAGACTAACGACAAAGAGAAAATCTTAATGAAAGCCAGAAGGAAAAACTGCCTTACTTCTAGAAGAACAGGGATAAAAATGACAGTGGATTTCATGTCAGAAACCATGCAAAGAGAAGAGAGTGGAGTGAAATATTTAAAGCATTGAAAGAAAAAACCCACCGACCTAGAATTCTGTGTCTCGGGAAATTATCCTCCAAAGGTGAAGGAGAAAGGAGCGCCTGGGTGGCTCAGGTGGTGAAGCATCCTACTCTTGATTTCAGCTCAGGTCTTGACCTCAGGGTCATTGAGTTCAAGCCCCACATTGGGCTCCATGTTGGGCATAGAGCCTACTTAACAACAACAACAACAACAACAAAAAGTGGAGGAGAAATACTTTCTCAAACAAAAAGAGTGAATTTATGACTAGAAGACCTATCATGCAAGAACAAAAAGTTCTTCAGGAAGAAGGAAAATAATATAGGTCAGAAACTCAGATCAAACAAAAAGCAAGGAGGGGAGTCAGAGAAGGAATAAATGAAAATAAAGTCTTTGATTTTTCTAATTCTTAATTGATCTAAAAGGTAACTGTTTGAAGTAATAATAGTAACAATGTATGGGATGATTATGACATACGGATAAGAGAAATGAATGACAGCAATGTCAGCAGGGGCAGGAAGGGGGAATTGGGAAAACTCTATCTGTTAGAAGGTTCCTGTACTACAACTGAAGAGGTATAGTGTTAATTGAAGGTGAACTTAGATTAGTTATAAGTGTGTATTGAAAACTCGTAGGACAACCACTAAAACTTCTTTTTTTAACTTTAAAATTTTTTCTTAATTGTGGTAAAAAAACATGTAATGTAAAAATTACCCTCTTAAACATAGTTAAGTGTACTTTTCAGTGGTGTGAAGCAGATAAAGTGGAATCCTGTAACATATTTAATTAAACCCAGAGAAAGAAGAAAAAGGGAGGGGAATGAAACAAAGAACACGTTCAATGAATAGGAAACAATAACAAACATAGTAGATATTAATCCAGCTAGAACAATGCTTGCTTTATATGTGAATGGTCTAAATATACCCATTAAAAGAGATTGTCAGAGTGGATTGAAGAAACACACAAGACCAAACTATACGTTGCCTACAAGAAGAATATGAAACACAGAAAGAAGGGGTGGGATTTAAGGAGCAATGGTAACCAAACACATCGATAAACAAAGGATAATCTAAATAACTACTGATGGTAGAGATAATGACTAATTTTGGTGGGTTTAAAAACCAATAGAAGAAAGTACAATAATAATATGTAATATTGGGAATGGGTTAAAAATTCTAAGATCCTTGTATTACCCAAGAGGAGGATAGATACACTGATAAACTTTAGATTTGGTTATGTCAAGGATGGAGATGAGCACATGAAGGTAATCACTGAAGTCATGTTAATGGAGTGTATAACTTCCAAATCAGCTGAGGCAAAAAAAGATATATAGAATACCCAGTGGATCCAATAGAAGATAGAAGAGAAGAAGAAAGAAGAAAAAAGCATGGTAAATTAAAAATACAAAATTAGACGGTAGATAGTAAAAATAAATACAAACATTTGAGTAGTCTCAATAAATATAAATAGATTGAATTTGTCAGATGATACAGAAGATATGAAAAATAACCAAAACCCAGAAATAACGCTGTTTATAGGAATTAACCTAAAACAAAATGGTACTCAAAGGTTGCAAATAAGGAGATAGGAAAATATAGACCAGGCAAATACTAACCAAATCAAATGTGTTATCACTCTCAGATGAAATGAACTTTTAGGCCCAAAGGATCTGCAAAGACAAAGAGGATCAAGAACTATTCACAGGAAGATACAGCAATCCTGAAACTGTATGTCCTTAGCAAGAGAGTCTCAAAATTTTTAAAGCAAAAAATGTCAAAGAACTGATTTTTTAAAATTCCATAATATATATTTTGGGGACTTTAACATACCCCTCTTACTAATGGATAGGTCAAGCTGACAAAAAATTGGCAGGCATATTTATAAGCTCTGTACAACATAATATGTTTGATCAAATAGACATATAAAAGGCCAACAATTAGCGACTACACATACTTTTTAAACACACGTGGAAGGAACACTTACAGAGATTGACTATGTGCCAGTTGTGAAAGCAAATCTCAACAATACCAAAAATTTGCATCATAGACCATGTTCTTTGATCAGACTGTGCTAACATTGGAAATTAATAGTTCAAATTATGGCCTCCGATCTTCTGTATGTTTGAAAGTTAAGAAAGAAAATCAACTTTCTAAAAAACTCCATGGGTCAAAAAAGGAATCCTAACAGAAATGATGAAATATTAGAACTGAACAACCAAAAAACCCAAGCCCCCCAAAAATAAGTGTTGCATTTTAAAACTTGTGCAATGAAGCTAACGTGGTACTTAGAGGGAAATGCATAGCTTTAAATTGCAATTTATTTTTAAAAAGATAAAACTAATGAGCTAAGCATTCAAGTCAAGCAGTTACCAAAAGAGCAGCAAATTCCAATAAGGCAAAGCAGAAGTAGCAGATACATGTTGCAAAAAATTCAAACAGGACAGAATCATACTAAAAAAAATTGGAAGGCTCTCTTCCTCCTGCTCGCCTAATCTGTGTCTCCTTAGAGAGCTAGCATTAACTAACGAAAGAAGATTTCTAGACTTATATGTTCTCAAAATAGCAGTAGGTGAATAGTTATAGCGATAGCAGGGAGTGGACTGGCCTCGGGATAGGAAAGGATCAGTGGTTTCATAAATAATAACTTCATAGTTATATGAGTGATATTTCAGAAAATTGAAGCAAGAGGACATGAAGATAAACAGAAGCACCAGTGAGAAAGATCTAGGGGTTTTTATTGTCCGTGAATTCAGTCATGTGACTGCCAGTGAAAGCTTTCTTTTGTGTTGGTCAGACCACACCTGTGGTGTAGGACTCCAGGTGAGTGCCTTACCTTAGGAAGGATGGCAGCTAATTGGAACATGACCAGAGGGGTGACCGGGTGGGGGAAGGGACTTGACCTAAGAGCTAGCATTTATTAAGCCCTCAGTATGTGCCAGGGACCGTGCGGAACTCTTTGTATAGCTCCTTACCTATCCTCTCTGTGCTCTATGAAGTAGGAGGTGTACAGTTGTTCCCATTTTACAGATGAGAGAACCGAAAAGAGAGAGGACAACTTGTCCCAAGACCCATAGGTGGAAACATCTGCAGCCACATCTTAAAGCGAGGCAGTCACAGTCCAGGGCTTATACCTTGAACCACCACTTACCTTAACCCCCACCTTCACCCCTCTTGCTTCCCCACCCCCAGACCTGTCTTGTGAGGCACTTGTGGAGGAACTGGAACTGGTTGGCTTGGAGAAGAGAAAACACAACGGATACATGAGAGTGTAGTCTGATCTTAGAAGGGCTCCTGTGGAGGAGGAGCAGATTTCTTTGTGGTTCTAATGGACAGGCCCAGAACCTAGATGGAAATTACGGGCAGCTTTCAGATCAGTCAAAGGAAACCTTCCAGACAGAGCTGACCACATGTGGATTGGGCTGTGGGTTTCCTGTCGCTAGGAGTGGCTGGCATGGGCAGTGCGGCCACTTAGGAGGAAGGCCAAGGAAAGTCTTCACGCATTGGATGGGACCTTGGAAGAGATGACCACTAGGGTCCCTTCCAGCTCTGAGCTTCAGCATTCTGTGACCGATGTGGTTTTGCCTTTCCTCTCGTCCATTTTGGAGAAGAGTTGGATTTGTTGATTCTTTTCTGATAACTTGGCTATGAAACACAAGGGTGAATTTATTGAAGACCATCACATCACCCAGCTCAGTGTCAGTGCTTTTTAAGAAAATACAGACAATTCTAGGGTTGGGGTAGGGGAATTGGCCATGCTATTATCATTTCAGGCCACCAAGAGGGCAGATAACTTTATCCACCTGTTGTAACTGTTTGGTGTCCCTGGCAGGAGCCGGCTGATTAGGATGAGAGTGTGTTCTGAAGATGCTTAGAGGTTTGAGGTCTGGGAAATGGACCAGATCTAAATGATAGGATCCTACTCATGGCTGTCCATGGGGCTAGAGCAGGGGAATGGAGGTTAAGATCAGTGGAGTCAAAGCGGTGTGCTCAGTAAGGTTGAAAGCAGATGAAGATGTCAGTGGAGAGCCCCAGGAAGGGGGCGTCTGTCAGGAAGGAGGTAGGCAGTTCATTAACACTATGGAGGGACTGTCTGGGCCAGATAGTGAGGGGTTCCAAGGAGGTGTTGTGGCTGGGTGGTGTGGATGGGATTGGGGCTGGGGCACAGTGAGCACGCAGACCCCTCTGCCTTGTCCAGAAGGTGGTAGGGAGAGGAGGGAAGGGGGCTTCCCATTGCAGAGGGCGTCAGGGAGCACCGTGGGGAGGACTTCTCTAGGCAGTACAGCGTGGTGGTGAGGAGCGCAGGCTTCCAAAGCAGCTGTTGGTGACTTTGCCACCTGTTATCTGACTTTTGAGCCTCTTGGGAGATCCTGGTAATACGTGATTGCAGGCTTACCTCCAGAGTCTGTGGGACTCTCTATTCCTGGGTTTGAGTATACAGGTCACCATCACTTCCAGAACAAACATTAGCTTTTCTTCCTTTGTGTGCAAAGTTATTATTTTTACACTAATTTGGCCTTGCCATTGCTTTAACCTCAGTTTTCTCATATGGAAGATGGAATAATAACAGTTCTTGTGTCATTTTGGTTATACAGATGAAATAAAATGGACATCGAATTTAACAAAAGGTCCATCCCGTAGCAGGCACTCCATAAATGTTACTTCCGTTACTGTTATTTGTATCATTATCGTCCAGGAGCATTTGCCACAGCAGAGGTTCCGCAGGGCAGAGACGGGGTACGGGGTTATGACGGCTAAGGGATTGGGGCTGGCTGGGCAGTGTGGGAGGTCGAGAGGAGGCGGGAGGGCTTTTGTTCTGGAGGGGCAGAGAGGTTGGACTTGTCAGGTGGGAGGGATGGGAGATGCACCGAGGTGCTATGTGACCTGCAGCGGCCAAGTTGCTGCAAACTTTCTCTTCCCTAGGCTCTGTTTTTACTGTTTGCCTGGCTACAAATTACACCAGCAAATGAGCTCAGGCTTTGAGGGGAAAATCCCATTAAAGTAATCAAAATAACAATTTGTATCACTTTTAGGACTTCTGCCTGAGGAGCTAAGAAATCTTTGTAATAAATTATTAATTCTGGGTTGTATTATAAGAATTTCCCCTTACAAACAAGTAAATTAATATTTCCCTTTTGGTGCAACAGAGGACAGGAATTCTCCAGTCTCCTAGGTCTGTCTTAAAAAGAGAAGGGGGTATTCAAACCAGACTTTGATACTTCTGAGCTTGTGAATGTCCCTCCTGGGAGGAAGGGCTGGGACCGGCAGTGCCTGTGACCACACCCTCCGGGATGCCCGCTGCTCCCCTTTATGCTCAGTCTGTCTGGGAACTCAGGTGGCACCATGCTGGTCACCTGCATTGGCTACATGGCAAGGCAAGTTTGGGTGAGGTCTCTGGAGTTTGCTTGGTTCTGGAACCTGGTGCCTGCACTTACTGGCTGTGTGATCTGACCAAGTTGCCCAACCCCACTGAGCCTCAGTTTCCCCATCCACAAGAGGAAGATGGAGATGCCAGCGTGCCCTATGCAGAGTGGGGGTGAGGACAGAATGCGAGGCTCGTGCGTGAGGTCTTGGACAGCTCCTGGCACATGTTGTTTATCCTCATTTTTTACATCCTCAGAGAATGCCTGAATGATAGAGATGAGGCTCCTGCTCCCACAGGGCAGTCTGGAGGGCTGCACAGGGAATGGATGGGCAGGGGTGTGAGTAAGAGGGCGCCAGGTGGAGAAGAGGAAGACCAAAAGCCGGGAGACCCGTTCTTGTGTAGTCTGGGGAAGGGGCAGTGGTTTTAGGTGGCTGGTGCGTGAGGGGGTGGGTTTGATGACTCTGGAAAGCCTGCTTAAACACACACACACATAGAAGCGCACACAGTATGGTATAATGAAATGTAATATAGTATAACATATAATGGTATGATATCTGGACAGTGTACCAGTTAAATACTTTGACTTATTTAATCCTCGTAACAAACCCTGTCTTGTTGGCTGTTCATTTTCCTCCTTTAGAAGATGAGGAAGCTGAGGGGATGATTGTTGATACACAGTGAAGGCTCAAATGTTGACGTGACTTTTGCCCCTGCAAGACACATCGGTGGGCTTGCTTACAGTGTGATTTGCATCCTCTTTTCAACCTCGGTGCTCGTCATTCTTGGACGCTGGAGTGTGAGGATTGTGGTGGGGCTGATGCGGCTGCATCTGGAGCTGCCAGGAAGGGGGGCCCTACTTCCTTGTGGGACACCCTTCAAGGAATAGGTGTATCCATTTATACAGATTGTTCTCAACAAATTCATTATGAACAGATCTGGGTATTGAATTATAACATGGAATAAAACTGGAGAAATCCTTTGCTCTCTGTGCTCTGGGGACAGCGCTGTAGATTCTCTTGCTACTCACCTAGGCTTCTGATCCTCTCTAGAATGGGTAGGTATTTCCCTCCTGTGTTGGCTCTGGGCATGGCTCACTCATCACTTCGTCCTTGTGGTTTGGGAGGGTAGGAGCTAGGAAGCAGAAAGTGGGTCATGGGGCTTTCACATGTTGTTGGGCACCTGCCTACCGGTAAATAAGTTGCCTCAAGGGTCTCCTGGGGATGCCTCACAGCTCACCACGGAATTCCTAATATCCTAAAATGGGCTTTGGTGAGCCTGTGACCTATGACTAGCATCCAGTTTTCTCTTCCATTACCCAAGAGTCAGAAATCCACATCTGTGCTGGGGGGCAAGAGAACTCCGAAATGTTTACACACAACCTTGAACCATGGACCCTTCATTGCCTTGGAGAAGCTTAGCTATAGGAAAGTCTTATGGGAGGACCTAAGACTGGCCATGAGATCCCATGCTAGGGCAGATTTGGGGTCCCAGTCTCTAGGGGTTTTAACCCAGTGAATGTGGGCCCAGGTTCTGGCTGGTTCTGGAGAAGTTTATTTTCCCAGCGCTACAAACTGAGGTCAACTGTTTGGATTTCTCCAGATCTTGGACAGGTTCCCAGTAACAGCTAGTTGATATAAAAACTCAAGCTGGCCATCTGTGCACCCAAAGACGCATACAGGAATGCTCAGAGCGGTGCTGCTTGTCATCGCAGGGGTGTTGAAGCTCCAGGGAAGTGGGCGGCAGCTCCCGGGGGGCCTTGTGATGGAGCAGAACAGAGTTTCTGGCACACTCTTCTTTTACTTTGCTGCTTTTTGGGGACGGTGTGTGTGTTGCATGTGTGTGTGGGTGTAGAGAACTCAAAGTTGGATCTTCTCCAGTCCACAACCATGATGCTTTATAGTAACAGAGCACTTATGTTGTGCTAAGTGCTGGTATTGACTCATTAACCAGGTATTAACTCATTTCATCCCTTCTACTGCCCTGTGAGGTGGGGACTCTTATTATCTTAATTTTAGAGATGGGGAAACTGAGCAACAAAATGGCTGAGTCAGTTTCCCGGGGCCATGCTGCTGGTGAGTGAGTAGTCGTTCTGGGATTTGAGGACAGGCTCCTCTGTCTCATTCAAGGAGTGACCGGCACAGTGGGATCAGCTGATCCCATTTGCCAGAAAGAATGGCTGCGGGCCAAGGCTTCTAAAGTAAAAGTTACTATTTTTAGGGCCTGTTTCCCGTTATAAATAGCAATCCCTTTTAACAAGCTCCTTGATTTGGTTATCTTGGAATAAGTGTCATCTTGGAAGGTACGGGAAGCAGCACTGATCAAAGCTGGCTGTCCAAAGGGAGTTTTATTTCCTTTGTTTTTTGATGACAGAGATGGGAGTGTGGCTACACCTATCCCCGGCGTCTTCTGGGACCTACCCCATGTCAGTGCTAACTGGAGGAGAACTCCCGGGTCTCCATCATCTAGATATCTGTGTGTTGGAGTGGATCCAAAGCAATTTTCTAAGGAGACTCCGGTCCCTGCTGCGGGATCTCTGCTCTGCTCACCTCTGTGTGTCTCCAGCGCCAGGTGCCTGCCCAGCCCCTCAGTTCTCAGAAGCAGGTGTCAGGGCCGCTCCCAGATCCCAGTTGGGTCTGTATTTAGCTGTGGGCACAGAGTGGCTTCCTTCCTGCCACTAGTTAGGAATCAGACGCTTTCCATTGTTATTAGTTTGGCTCAGAGAAACAATATTTAGGGAGGATCGCTTGGAGAACATGTAATCCTTGAGTCTTCCGTTTATTAAACTTATTTCCAGATTAAACCATTCAATTGGGTAACTAAACCACACATGTGGTCCCCTTAGAGTTGCCTTTACTGCATTGCATTTTGGGGTGATGCCTGAATCTTCACGAGGGACATCCTAAGAAACAGCCTGCGGCAGTCGTCCTGGGGCCTGGAGGACATTCACAGTTTCTTAGCTCGCTCTTTAGGGAGGGCTCAGGGAGAGCCACCGCTTGGTCTGTGAGTCCGAAGAAGGACCTGTGAGCAACGGACAGTTTGTGTCTCGTGGACTCTGTGAAGTATCACACCAGCTCTCTCCTCTCCAGCTGGCAGCGAGGGGGCCCAATGTGGTCCCTCCCATGGCAAGTTCATAAGCCTCTAGCCTCGATCTTGGCTTAGAAGGTGTTTGAGAGCGTGGGCTGTAGAGCCACACTGCCTGGGTTCAGTCCCAACTCCATCGTCTACCAACTGTGTGGTCTTGGGCAGGTTACCCGGCCTTGTGGAGCCTTCGTTTGTTCATCTACAGAATGGGGGTAGTGAGTTCTTGCTTTGTAGGATTGTGTGTGGTTTCAGTGAGGGTCCTCGTGCGGGGCAGAGCCCGTGCTCAGCATGTTGGATGGGTTTGCAGTTGGCCTGTTCCGTACTCTCCTCTTGCTTCCCTTTCTGCCCTCCTCGCCTCCTTGTATTTTTTGCATCATTGTGAGCTGCCTTATATCTTTTCTGGAAAGTGATGAGGTAGGAAAGAATGAGCGAATGAATAAGTAAAGTTAATATAACAATTGCTAATAGGAATGGTTGTTTGGGGACTCATTTACTACTCTTCTCAAAACCTTTCACATATCCCTTTCTGATTTCATTATGAAAATCCTCTGGCAATATTATTTTACCCTGAATCCTCATACAGAGATCCCTAGGCCTTCTTTTCGGGTATTAAATAACTTGCAAAGATGTGGCTTTTGTGTGTGTGTGTGTGTGAATGTTGAACTAATCCACAAATCCTCAGCAGTGTCTTCAGTAGAGCTAAAGTAAGCAAGTAACATCAGCTTTCTCTCACCATGAAGTTCTGATTTTTGAAAGAAATGTTGCGTGGTAAAACTCCAGGCTCATGTTCTGGAGGCCAGGCATAACTATTTGAAACGAGGGATAGGAAAAGATGGAAAATGGGTTGGAGCTAGTGCCTGTGGGATGTTAGGAGCCAGCCAGCCAGACACTGGGAAGTGCCTGGGGACTCCAGACTCGCTCTCTCTGCCAGAGCTTACCCTCGGACTATACTTACCTCAATGCAGTGTCCCTGGGGAGGTATATTCAGTCATCCTCCAGACAGACCAGAGACCCACAAGGCAAGATGTTCCTGGGAAGGGGGAAGAGAAGAATGTGAAGCAGTTGAGGTGGGGGATGGTGGGGCTGAGATGGAGAATAGACAGGTTTGGCCGAGATGGGGGGTGCACTGGAGAAGGGGAAGCCTCAGGACAGAGAAGGCCCTGGGTGGGGGGACCGAGGGCTGGGTGCAGAGGAGGGGAGCTGGGAGAGGCCAGGGCACCTGTAGGGATCCATACCTCCCTGGAGTAGAGTTAGCTGTGCTGAAGGCAGCTTTTCATGGCACCCAGGGCTACTGTGCCCATGCACTTTGCGGAAGAAGCCAACCTCTCCTACCCCTCGCAGCTTCTCTGCTAAAAGCTCTGCCCCCAACATCAGCAATTACAGCCGCATGATCTCAGTTACAATTTTATTGTGTGACCATGGGAAACTCACTTCATCTCTCTGTGCCTCGATTTCTGCATTTGCAGAAAGGAGGAATACTAATGACAGCACCTCCCTGATTGAGTTGGAACAAAGCTCACCGTAAAAGGTGGATCAGCAGTTAAGCACAGATTTGCAGCAAAGAGGGCTTGTAAACCTACCAAATGCATCCATCGTGGAGCTATCTCAAGGCCCACCCAGCACATCAGTAGGGATTTCTGTCTGTGTAAGGTGCTTGGACATTCTTCGATGGCTTTCATATCTGTGACCTTATTTGATCCCTATTAATACTTCTGGGATATTAAGGGCAGACAGAAGCTTTGACTCCCATTTTGCCAGTGAAGCAATTGAGAACCAGAGGAACAGAGCCGGTTATTTTTCTCTTTCCCCACAGCAAGTGTCACTTTTCCTGAGACCCTCACTCCAATTTGGGCCCATGCCCTTGAACACAGCTTTTCCTCTCACTTGGCCTCAACTTCCTGAGAATTGGTGCATGGGGACACCCCAAATCCTTTCCAGCTTAGACGCTGTCTGGAGCTGTGGGTCTGATGTAGGAGAGCCTCCGACCTTCCCCTGAGCTGAGGAGCGGGCCAGAGTTCTAGATACATGGTGGGCTGCCCGCTGCTCAGCACGTTGCCAGAGAGACTTGTGCCAGACCCGCTGGGTGATGCAGAGACATGCAGGGTGCCCCTCAGGACAGAGGAGGTCCCAAGGGGCCAACGGGCAGGGCCATGGCCCTCTTGAGGTTCAGGCAGCATGGGCTCATCGCCGCTTCCCAAACACTGTTTTTGTTGTTGTTGTTGTTTTAGTTTTTTAAATTTTTTAAATGAACATATAATGTTTTATTTGTTTCAGGGCTACAGGTCTGTGATTCATCAGTCTTACACAATTCATAGCCTTCACCATAGCACATACCCTCCCCAATGTCCGTCTCCCAGCCACCCCATCCCTCCCACCCCCCACCACTCCAGCAACCCTCAGTTTGTTTCCTGAGATTAAGAGTCTCTTACGGTTTGTCTCCCTCTCTGGTTTCATCTTGTTTCATTTTTCCCTCCTTTCCCTTATCATCCTCTGTCTTGTTTCTCAAATTTCTCATATCAGTGAGATCATATGATACTTGTCTTTCTCTGATTGACTTATTTTGCTTAGCATAATACCCTCTAGTTCCATCCACATTGTTGCAAATGGCAAGATTTCGGTTTTTTGATGGCTGCATAATATTCCATTGTGTGTGTGTGTGTGTGTGTGTGTGTACCACATCTTCTTTATCCATTCATCTGTTGATGGACATCTAGGCTCTTTCCATAGTTTGTCTATTGTGGACATCGCTGCTATAAACACTGGGGTGCACATAACCCTTTGGATCACTACATTTGTATCTTTGGGGTAAATACCCAGTAGTGCAATTGCTGGATCATAGGGTAGCTCTATTTTCAACTTTTTGAGGAACCTCCATACTGTTTTCCAGAGTGGCTGCACCAGCTTGCATTCCCACCAAAAGTGTAGGAGGGTTCCCCTTTCTCCGCATCCCTGCCAACATCTGTCGTTTCCTGACTTGTTAATTTTAGCCATTCTGACTGGTGTGAGGTGGTATCTCATTGTGGTTGTGATTTGGATTTCCCTGATGCTGAGTGATGTTGAGCACTTTTTCATGTGTCTGTTGGCCATTTGGATGTCTTCTTTGCAGAAATGTCTAAACACTGGTTTTTTATTCAAAAAATGTTAATAAGTAGTACATGCAAATGGTAAAAATTTCAGACAATACCAAAGGTAGACAGTGAAAAGGAAGTCTCCTCCCCACTCCTTTCATTGCTAATCTTATAGATGAAAAAGGATACATTGTGGTTTTAATTTGTTTTTCTCTTATTATGAGTAAGGTCTGGCTTCCTTTTTTTTTACACATACTTTTTATTTTGGAATAATTTTAAATTTAGAAAATTTGTAAAGGTAGTACAGAGAGTTCCCATATACTTATCACCCAATTTCCCCTATCATTAACATCTTCTATAACCATGGTTCTTTTGCCAAAACTGAAGAAACCAACATTGGTACAATACTAATAGCTAACTCCAGACTTTATTTAGCTTTTGAGCAGTTTCACACTTTGGTGAGCATAAGGTAACTGTGATGGTGACGGTCATGGTGACGGTGGCCTTGCAGGCGCCAGAGCCACTCCCCCGCCCAGAAGTTGTGGGTGCCTGTGATTTACATCATTCCCTGCACAGAGCAGCGCACGGCCCCGGCCTCTGGGCTGGAAGGCAGACTCAGTGGAGAAATGATTGCTGTTTGTCTAAGTTCCTCTGGAAGACAAATGCAGTTGTGGTTAACTCACTGGCTCTTTGTGGCTGTTCCATCAGCATTTCCATAGTTTTTGATATCTGGCAGAGGGAATAGTATGTGCCAAGGCACAGGGGTATGAAGCTTCACAAGGTTTTTTTTTTAAGCATTTTATTTATTTATTAGAGAGAGAGAGCTCATGGGGGAGAGAGAGAGAGAGCGAGCGCACAAGCAGGGGGAGTGGCAGACAGAGGGAGAAGTAGACTCCCCCACTGAGCAGGGAGCCCGATGCGGGGCTGGATCCCAGGACCCTGGAATCATGACCGGAGCCGAAGGCAGATGCTTAACTGACTGAGCCACCCAGGTGCCCCTGAAACTTCATCAGCTTTAAAAAAAATCCCATGACACAAGTAGTTCTTCTCTTCTAGTAAAATTAACACATTACAGATAAGGCTTAAGCTAACAGCTCTGATCTCAGGCCCTTCTTTCCCCTCCCAGAGGCCACACTGTGGTTGCTTTGGTGTGTATCCTGCCAGGACTTTTCTGGAAGGCATGAATCCAGGGCTGAGAGTGGCTGGCGAGGACAATTGGCAGGTGTTGGGACTCTCTCTCCTCTTCTTTCTTTGTTCATGTTCATCTCTCCTGTGCAGACAACACTAGGTTAACCACGAGCTTCACTGCGTGACCCCATTTGAACCTCCTGACTGCTCCAGGAGGTAGGTGGGGACCATCTCACCCTGCTCTCCTTGGACAGACTAGAGAAGCTGAGTCCCAGAGGAGTGGAGTAGCTTGTCCCAAATCACACAGCTAGTAAGAGGCAGAGTGTACTTGAACTCATTTCTGTTGCTTCCTGAAGAATAGCAGTTGCCCCCAAAATGATGCTAGCAAAGCGTGATCGAGTACTAGTCACTTTGCACACACAACCTCATTGCCCCCTCAGAACAGCTCTGTGGCCCAAGTACTGTTCTTAGGCTGGTTCTGCACAGCAGAGGTGGGGTGCGGAGGGGTGAAGCAGGGGGCCTGAGATGGTGGAGCTGGGATTCTAAGTCAGCTGTGTCTGCTCTGGAGCCCACAGCTTTCGCCGCTCTGCTCGCCAGCCCCCCATCTATGCCTTTCTCTTCCCCTGCAGCTGCCTTGCGACATGATTTAGAGTTCACCGGGCATTTCCGCTCTCTCACTCACCAGATCAGTGGTACTGGTGCTTCTGGGGCAGTTCCTGCCTTAATTCCCGCGAGGCCTGCGCTTCCATCTGTCTCCCCTTACCCTGGTTTCAGTGCTCTTCTCACCTGCTCCCTGCCCGGGCCCAGGTACTCTCTCTCTCCTCCTCTCTTTGCACTTCTTTAGGATATTTGCAGAGCACCCGCAGGGTGCCAGGGGGTGATGGAGGTAAAGCAGGGAACAGAGCAGACAAAGATCAAAACTGGCTGCCCGCAGGGAGCTTCCATTCTCCTGGAACAAAGACTGTTTCTGACCTGAGGTCTCTGGGCTCCTCCAGGTCTAGAGCCAATTCTCCCCGGGCTGGCTTTCTGAGCATCTCACCCTCTTGCCATTTACTGGGACAGCGGCACATGCTGGTGGCCGTTCTAGAGGCCCCACATGTTTCCCCCTCAAGGCCTGCCGGCCTCCTCCCATCGTCCCGGGGATGTTGCTGCAGCTTGGGACTGGTCCTCTGGTTGCTCCTGAGGATCGTGTGCCCGCGTGATTTACCGCACCTCACAGCGCCTCATGTCTTTAAAATTACAGTGCCCATTTCCTGCTGAAATAATTTCCACAAAGAGTGGCTCCTATTACCGCAAGAGGCGTGCAGACGTCATGATTTATTATTATTTATGGTCCCAAGGCCTTGTTTATGCAAGACGGGTTAGGTGCGTGCGATAGAAATGCCATTATGCAAATGACATTGAATGTCCTTACTGCGCCTAAATAATTTCTGTGTTGGACGATTAAACCTCATCTGTTATTGATATGGGCTGCAGTCGGGCTATTACAGAGTCCCAACAGTACTTACTCCCAGTAATGGGAAAATTGAGAGAGAGACACCAACACAATTGCCTCAAGTGGGTCGTGATGGTCAGGAAGGAGTAGAACATCTCGGAGGCACGCGCCCAGGGAGCCCGCCGACTCTTCCGGATAAATAAGGAAGGCAGCGCCCAGCAATAAATTAAGCCCCGGGTTCGAGTGGGTGCCTTGGAGGATTTGCGGCCTTCCAGTTGTGTGATTTAGCTATTTGATTGAGCCAGGGGACCAGGCAGCCCCACCACGAGTTCCAGGGTGCCACTTGCTGAGGGAGCCCCCAGCGTGGAGGGGAGGGCGCAGGGGAGGAGAGTGGCCTGTGCCAACGCCCAGCCCCTGCACACAACCGCCTGCCTTCCAGATCTCCCTCTTGCTCTTGCTCTTTCTTTTTTTTTTTGACACAGCTGTGAAGCCCCATTTTGATCAGTGTTGATAGCTTATGAATTCCAAAATTGACAAAATTTACAGAAAAATGAGGATAATCCATCTTCCTTAGCAGCCTGTCAGGAGCTGGCCATACTTCATAATCTCCAATTACAGATGCTATTTTCCAACATTTACATGCAGATATTAGAACCAAATGAAAATGAGAAACAAAGAGAGAATGGAAATGCAGCTATTTATATGTATAAAAGACAAACAGGTAAATTCAAGACATTTAGATTGGATTTGGGGTCCCTTTAGGAGGCTGGAAAGAGACAGCCTGGAGCACATGGGGTTTCAGAATAAAATGGTAAGACACGTGGCCTCACCAGGCCTGCCCATGGTCTGGCGGTTTGGGTTCAAAATGGGTCAACTCTCCTGGAACAGCTGGGGATGCTTGATTTGGGTGGGGGCATGTAGGGCATCCCTCAGGGTTTTCACGGGACTCTGGAGACCACCCCTAGCTCAGGCTAAGCCATCGACTCCACACATAGTTCACAAATGAGTGAGTTTAGACCCTTCAACATTCGTTTTAAACAATGGTGTGTGTGTTGCAGTGGGGGGGACAGGAAATGCCACCGAGTCAGCTCTTTCTCCTGGGCAAATGGCAAAAAGTTGGCACATTCTCATGACCGGCACATTCTCATGACCGGCACATTCTCATGACCAGCGCATCCACTGTGCCTGAGTAGGAGATGCGTGAAGGTATCACTGTCTATCAGAAGGGCTCTGGCCAGGTGCACCGGGAGTTGCACCAATAAACTTTTAAAATGGGATATAAATAATAAAATTAATGGGGAGAGAAGGAGTTCTGATATATGGATCATCCGCTTCCTTCTCGAGGCTAATCTGGCTGAGAGAGGAGGGTCTGGGAGGAGGCTTTGTAATGAAAATGTTCTTCCCATAAAATTGAAGGGAGAACAGCCTTGTTGCCCTCGCAGCTGTATGTGGCGCTGGCTTCTGGAAAGCCAGGGATATTAATTAGCGCTGCTTTGGATTAAACTCTCCCAACCATGTCGAATGGTACGATTTTTTCTCTTTGTGAGCTTGACATGAGTGGCAAGGAGAAGTCTGCCCGTGTTTCCCCCGCTTCCTATCATTGCTGAAGTTTTCTTTTATTTGGGGATCAGAACTCTTCCTCTCTCAGAAATGAAAATGAGGTATTTCAGGGCTTTCCAGGGCAGTTGGGCAGAGAGAGGCTGTTTTGTTGGAGCAGGCAGAGGAGGTGGAGATGGTTGGACCGGGAGATGGGGCTTGAAAGCTTTTGTTTGTGTGAAGCCTATTTCTAGCCAGCAGTTTTATGTTATTTGAGGTTTGATTTGTGGGAGAGAGGTGAAGGAAATAAAACCAGGAGGCTAAATTTAATGTATATGTGTGTATGAGAGAGGAAAAGGAATTGTTAAAAATCAGACTCCAACCAAGCTCTCAGAAGTGTGTTTGTTTACATGTCTGTCTCAAGGCCAAGGGCTTGCTTATTTAAGTAAATTATAGGTATTAAGACACACAAAATGATTATTACGCTTTGTTTCCGGGTACAAAATGCGAGATTCATGAAATTAACACATAACTGCAAAACACAAACATATTTTCAATAATTAAAAGCAAAAGCTCTTAAGTTAACCCTGATAAAAAAGGCACATAAACAGAAACACTGTTGTCACTGTGCTAGTTTTTTCTCTATTGTCTACATTAGCTAAATTTGGGCTTAGACATAATAGCTAAAACCTAAGCCTAGGGTCTACTTCCTTCCATTTCCGATGTCTTTAAAAGCCAGACTGTTACCTTTGGTAAAGAACACAGTGCTTGAACTAAGCAGTCTGAGGTCGGATTTTTCCTTAACAAGACTAACAATGTCCCGTGTTCCTGTTTGTTTCTCTGTTGGCTCTCACTAATGTTAAGATTAAGTGCTAGTTCTGACATCCATCTGAGCATGGCTGTCCTCTGAGTCTAACTGGGGAGAAGAGGGAATAAAGTTAATGACGTCTATGGCCGAATCCATCTGCAAACGTGTCCTGCGGGAGGTCATTCTTGAGCCAGGCCTTGCACGGGTGGGTAGACAAGGGTGGGAGGAGAGAAGGGGAAAGGGCCCTCAGGGAGGGGAAATGGCCCTGTGACACGTGCAGTGTTGGGAGCAAGCAGGTGTCCAAAGGGGCTGTGAAGCATGTGGGGCCTCACCTGGCCTGAGGGTTGGCATCTCTCTCCCTTGGCCCCCGCACCTCCACGTGAGGCACTGGGAATCATGGTGAAGAACACAGATCAGAGAGAACCGAGTCTGATACCCCCCTCACCAGCTCACCCTCCTTCCCTACCCTTGGTTTTCTCACCCGCCCTGGGATGGGGTTGATGATAGTGGCAGAGAGGTAGGGTGTAGCGCTGTAAGATCTTGGACTTGGCGTCTCCCTGCTTGGGGATGATTGGGATATGTTAGTTGGGCTCCTTGTGCCTCACTTTCATCATCTGCCAAGAGGGGAGGGGATGATAATTCTCATAGGGTTGTTGTAAGGATGAAAGAAACAACCGTGTTTTAACCCCTGGAATAGTACCTGGTGTGTAGTCAGCATTCAGGGAGTTCCTGTTATTCTGAGGGTTATTAAAAGTGTGTGAGGGTTTAGGTGAGATCTGGTAGAGGCTTCAGACTTGCAAACCAAGGAGTCCTGGTCTTCTCAGCTATTTTTTTTTTCTTTTTCTGGTGCTTCTCTTGCATCCTTCTGTTTGGCCCTAGCAAACCTCAGGGACAAAGAGGGCACTCCCTCCCAAGGCTGCCTGTGTTTGCCTTTGCAGAGTATTGCCCTTTCAAAGGTTCTGACAGGGAGCAGACAGGGCGGAGAGGTGGCCTGTGGCCCGAGGAGTGTGTGTGTGTGCGTGTTCACACGTGTGGGTTACCACTCAGCAGCGGCAGGGCAGAGGCGGTGGTGGTGGGCAGGGGCATCCGCCTCCCTGCCCTGACTTTATTGATCTTGCAGTGCAGAGAGAAGTCTCCTTTCTTTCTGGCCCTAGGATAACTTCTGTCCTCCTGCAGCTGGAAAGTCCGCCCAGAAGAAAGTGAACTATGAGCATCTTGAGGTGCCCCCTCCACTCCCGTACAAGCTACTTTAGGATGGGGGGAGGGTTCCCTTCGCATGCCCCTCTTCAGGGCCCTTGCTAGCCAGTAGGTCTGCATTCCTTTGGGGGTAATGGGCCTCCTGCCCTGCCCTCTTTCTAGTCCTATAGCAAGATGGGACAGCTAGGACCACCTGGGAGAAGCCCATAGAGTTTGGCTGTCTAGAGATGGGACTTTTTTTGGGGAATCTCTCTCTTCTTCATGTCAGGTTCTGGAGCTGCTCATCACACAGATAGGCAGAACCTCAGCAGAGCCTGGGGCTCCCAGGTCCTCCTCCTCCCCTCCACCAACACACACACCACCACACACACGCTGCACCTTCTTATCACTTAGGAGGCCTTGACCCCTGGCTTTCATCCTTCAGAAGTGGAGCTTAGTGCTCCAAGCCTCGTCATTTCGTTTCTTGCATTTGGGAAGACAAGAGCCAGAATGCTCTGAGCCCAGGGCCTTCTCTTGCCCCTCTTCTTACAGAACTCTTAAAGTGCAGGGTGAGCCCTGGATTCCTTTGCCCCTTCTCTCCCTCCCTTTGCTCAGTTTCACTCAGGATAGGTCCTGCCCAGGCCTACTGGTGGGATCCAGCTTCAAACCAGGCAGGATGCTGCCTGTAGGGGTCTCCCCATCTCAGAGCGGGAACAGACAGGGTCCCAAATTACTAGAGTAAAGTAGCATGGAACAGTGTCCTGAAGGAAGCCCAGGGAGAGCGCCGTGGGGATTCAGAGAAGGGAATGATCTCTTTCAACCCACAAACCTAAGGAAAGCATCGGGAGCAGATGCCATTTGATCTGGACCATAGAGGACAAGGATTTCAACTGAGGTGGGGATCGGAAGAAGTGTGAGCAAAGGTACTGACATGGGCTTTCAGGAACTAGTGTGTGTGGTGTGGTTGGAGTAGAGGATGATGTTTTAGAAGTAGGGTAGATTGGAGTGGAAGCTGGAAAAGTAGGTTGGAATTTGGATTGGGGCCTGTATGGTTCAGGTCAACATTACCCAGAGGCAGCGTGAAGCCGGGGAGAGTTTGTAAGCATCAGGGTAGGGGTGGGAGAAAGTGAACACGTAAGCAAAATCATATACATAATCACTTTCCATTTCTAATGAACTTGTAGTGAGCTCTGCATTGATTGAGAACAGCATGAGTCAGTCAGGTGATGAGGTCACCAGAAAAGCAAAAGCAAGCTTCTTATGCCCCAAAGAAACATGTCCAGAATGAGGAGTGGAGGACATGGGGGGCCCTGCCTTGGGTCCAGGAGGGAACAGCCCTGCCACCGGGGGCCCAAGAGGACATTTGTTGGAACTGGAGCCACCGAGAGCACACCTAAGACCAATGTAGGGAGGCCTAAGGGGACAGATTTAGCACTTCCTCATAGCCAAGCTGGATGGCCATGCAGTGGTTGCTTCAGGAAGTAGTGAGTTCTCCGTCACTGGTGGGTTTCAAGCATCAGATAAAAGATCAGCCTTCATCATAACTCCTGAGCTCCTTTGGGCCCTGAGATTTGGGGCTCACTAAAATTCTCTAAGTGGTCAGGGGGGGAATAGGGGGCCTCCTGGTTAGTCATTGCTGGAAAGGTTTCTCTTGGACAGAAACTATCTAATTTCGGTCCCCTCCCTGGGGCTTCCCCTGCTATTCCACACCACCTGGGAGTGTGTCTGGAGGTGTGTTGGAGGGGTGCCTGGCAGGATGCAAACAGTAGGGGGAGATGAGTCCGTTAAACTTCGCAAATCTCCTGATTTGATTCCACGGCAGTCCATCGTGGCCCAAGCATGGGCACAGATCTGGAGAGCCAAATGAATAGAGAGCATGTCTCATCCGTGCCCCTGGTAGTTTCTGATAAATAAAAGCACCCTGAGATCACTTATCCTCTCAGTGACCCCGGGAAGCACCTCTGGTACTGTTGGCAGAGCCGGGCCGTGGTACCTGTCCCAGTTCATTTGGTTCCACAGGCATTTATGTCACATCTGTTCAGAGCTGGGCATTGGACCAGGAGCTGCTGTGACAAAGAGGAGGGGACACAGCTCCATCCTCACGAAGTTCACACTCCAGTGGGGGGATGAGGACCCTAAACCACTAGGTGTCTGATGCAAAGTGGTAAGTGTAGTGGCGGAGGTACGACCACTTAGATGTTCTAGGAACATGAAGGAGGGGGAATCGGGGAAGGCTTCCTGGAAGGGGGAGGTCATTCAGAATCCTTGGCAGTTCTTTCCCCCAGTCAGGACTAACAGCACCACCGTAGATTATGGAGTATTTTTGCAAGTGTCATTTGTAGCTCCCCCTTACAGCAAACTGTTTTTTTTTTTTTTTTTTTTTTAAGAGAGAGAGCACACATGCAAGCAGGGAGGGCAGGGGCAGAGGGAGAGGGAGAGAGAGAATCCCAAGCAGGCTCCATGCCCAGCTTGGAGCCAACGTGGGGCTCAACCCCACAACCCTGAGATCATGACCTGAGCCCAAATCAAGAGTCAGTCAAGAGTCAGATGCTTAATCGACTGAGCCACCCAGGCAACCCCAGCAATCATTTTTTAATTTTATTTATTTCTCTTTAAAAATGTATTTATTTATTGGAGAGAGAGAGAGAGAGAGTGCAGGAGCAGGAGGAGGGGCAGAAGGAGCAGGAGACAAGCAGCCTCAGGCAGGGCTTGATCCCAGGACCCTGAGACTGCCACCTGAGCAGAAATCAAAGAGCCAGATGCCTAACCTACTGAGCCACCCAGGTGCCCCAGCAAACATTTTTTAGAAGTTTAATTCATCTTTATTAGGTTTAGTGGGGATGGAATGCTAAAACCTCGTTTTTTGTTTTTTACTTTTTTAAATTAAACTTTGGGTTTGAGATCATTGTAGATTCACAGGCAGTTATAAGAAATAATACAAAAGGATTCTATATACCCTTTTCCAGTTTCCCCCAGTGATGATATGTTGCCAGGCTGTAGTACAGTATCACGTTGGGGTATTGGCGGGGATAGACTTGAGACACAGAACAGACCCCCCCACCACAGATCCCTCCTGTTGCCCTCTGCAGCTTTTTGCAAGTGCTGTTTGTTTACACGTCTGGCCCTGAGAACTCAAAATATGAGAGTAAAAAGGACTGCCCTCTAGGACTTGACATTCTTATCACTGACTTTGTGCCTTCTCATGACCTTGGGAGGAAGGTCCTATATCCCCATGTTACACATGAGAGAAGAGCCGAGAACGTGAGGCACCTGGCCTGGTTCCACACGGCACGAACTTGGCCTGTCAGATTTGAACCCTGTCTTCCTGGCCTCAGGGCTGGTGGGCTTCCTTAGCCATACTCCTCCCCTGATGGCGGCCAGACATCTGGATTCAGGGGGCCTGGGTAGAACTAACCCACAGAGTGTGGCCTACTCTCCCCACACTCTGCTTTATTGAATTTTAATTTTTATATCATAAAATTCACTCATTTGAAGTATACAGGTCAGTGATTTTTAGTAATTTAAGGAGCTGTGCCACCAACAGTCCAGTTTTAGAACAGTTCCTTCCCTCCAAGAAGATCCTTCGTGTGCATTTGTAGTTAAACCCGTTCCCGCTCCAGCTCCAGCCACCCCTGCTCTGCTTTCGGTGTGACAGTTCGGGACACCTCACTGATATCTGCTGCCGTCTTTTCTTTCTTTCTTTCTTTCTTTCTTTCTTTCTTTCTTTCTTTCTTTCTTTCTTTCTTTCTTTCTTTCTTCTTTTCTTTCTTTTTTTCTTTCTTTCTTCTTTTCTTTCTTTTTTCTTTCTTTTCCTTCTTTTCTTTCTTTTTTCTTTCTTTTCCTTCTTTCTTCTTTTCTTTCTTTCTTTTCTTTCTTTTTCTCTTCTTTTCTTTCTTTTTTTCAAGATTTTTAAAACTTATTCATTTAAGAGACAGAGAGGGCGCATGAGCAGGAGGGAGAGGCAGAGGCAGAGGGAGAAGCAGGCTCCTCGCCGAGCAGGGAGCCCGATGCGGGACTCGATCCGGGGACCCTGGGATCACGACCTGAGCCGAAGGCAGACGCTTACCGACTGAGCCACCCGGGCCCCGTACCTGGCGTCTTCGACTTAGCGTGCTTTTAGGCTCCCCTGTATGGCAGCACGCATCAGTGCCTTGTTCCTTTGTACTGTGGTGTAGTATCCCGTTGCATAGATAGACCACAATTTGTTAATGGCAGTGAACTTCGTTAACTTCATTTTGAAGCAGACTCCAGACATTGTATCATTTTATCTGTAAATGTTTTAGAATGACTCTTTAAAAGATGAGACCTTAGCAAGCATAACCATGATACCATTATCACCCCTAAAGAGTTAGCAAATCTATAATGTACTCAAAAAACTCAAATATACAATCTGTATTTGCATTTATGATAGCTTCGTAATACGCCACAATATTTTCTTTTACATTCATATTTTTTACAGTCTATTTGTGGGAGTCAGTGTCCACATTGCGACCGATTGATATGTCTCAAGTGTCCTCCAACCTATCGGATCCCCTCCATCTCTCTTTCTTGCGTTGGAGCTCATCTGTCGAAGAGGGACTCCCTATTCTGTCTTGTGGCCACTTAGAGAGGCAAAGAGCCATCAGCGGTGGCAGGGGACTTGGAGATCACGTACAAGTCCTCAGACAGCTGGGGAAGCAGAGGCCAGGGAAGAGAGACAGCTGCCCCCAGGCCCCGGCTCCACCCCAGCTGCCCGAGGCATCCAGACCACTCTGCCTCCTCAGTCTCAGGTCATCAGGCCAGGCCCTGGGGACACAGCTCCCCCACTCCAGCTCATGTCCTCTGCTGGGTAGGTGTGTCGGTGGGCAGGTGTCTGGATGGGAGTGGCTGGCCTGGCGCTGGCCCAGCTCCCGAGGGCCACCTGAGGCTGGGCAGTGAGCCTGGAGGAGCTCAGCAGGGACGGGGAAGCCTCTTGGGCCGAGGTAGCCATCTGAGGTAGCCAGCCCTGCAGCCTCGTCCCCATGCCCTGCCCTCCTTCGTGCTGCCCTCCTTCTCACGTGTCTGTGTTTCTTTTCTCCTCCATGCTATGGCAGTGGTGCCCCGTGCTGATGAGACAATACTTGGTGCAGCCCCAGGCAGTCCTTTTCCAGGTAATTTCCTAGGGACCCAAATGACGCCCAGCACCCATTTTCCCGGGGCATGTGCCTCCTGGAGTCCCTTCTAGGATTCCTTATCCCTTGTGTTGCTTAGCTTCCCAAGTGCCATCCCTGTCCTTATCCTTCAGATCCTCACACCCGCCCTGGCAGGCAGGCAGCAAGGAGTTTGACTTAAATCTCATTTTATTAATGGGGAAAATGAGGCTCCAGGAGCTGGTCTGGCTTGCCTGAGGTCACACAGGACAGAGGGAGGCAGAGCTGGGGTGAGAACCCCGTGTTATCGCTCCTGGTTCACAGTTCTTTCTACCACAAGGTCAAAGGCTATACATGAGACAGATAAAAATTAGCTGAGGAAGTCCATTCCCCTCCCTGTACCTCACTTTCTCCATGTCGGGGAAAATGACCCTGAGTGTCTGTCTAGCTCAGACACTGGAGAGTTCAAGACTTTCCATCGTCTGGAGCCTGGTATCTGTGAGGAGGGTGTGCATACTTGCTGGTCTTGACCTTGAGGCCTTACAAGAATCGGTGGCTGTCGGGCAAAGAGTTTTATCCCCGTTGGTTGCCCTGGAGTGGACAGTCTGTGAAGTGCTGTCCTCAGTTCATTTCTCTTTCTGGGTCATGGTCAAGGATGGCACCAGGCGGCCCTGATGGGAAGGGAGCAGAAGCCCCAAATAGCATCCTAAGAAAGAACCCCAAGGGCTCAGAGGAGTCAGAAGTGTGGAACACAGCTATTGGCTGTGACTGCCAGCGGTGGGAGGAGGGGGGCCCTGTTCCCGAGCACGTGGGTGCACCAGCATACTTACGTACATGCGACCCGCCCCCGCCGTGTTCCGTCAACTCAGCCCTCGGCCCCCCAGATAACTGAGAGAAGTGGAAGTGCACTGTCGCGGTTACCAGAGGCACCGATTATTTCCTCTCTCTTCTCTTCCTGTCTCCTGACCTTCCTTTCTGGCTTTCTTTCTCTGTCATTCTTTTTACCCTGTCCAGTCTCCACTTTCACAAAGGACCTGAGGTGTCCTGCAAAACAAACAATTGCATGGACCTAAGTTAGTACGTTAAGGCTGAAAAAAAGTTCAGAAATAACATGGCGGAAGAGGGTGGGTCCTAACGCCAGGTGCCAGCAATGCTGTGGTTGCGGTGGTTGAACACTGAATTTGACTGAGCTTTCTGGCAGCCAAAGCAAAAAGGGGCAAACCGTGGTTTCCAGTGTTCCTCTTGCTCAACCACAGGCAGGCTAACTACTCATCAGGAGAGGAAAACAAAACGTCAGGGGCACTGAACTGCAGGAGGGATTGGCAAGGACTTTGACTATTCTTAAGGGCAGTGTTTTCCGAGGTTAAAAAAAAAAAAGTTCTTAGTGTGGCTCTTTTATTTCCTCTAACTAATGTTGAATGCCTGATATCTTCTCACAGACCAGTGAAAGCACTTCCCCAGAGGCTTTAACACATGGTGGCCAAGGACCTTGTTTGCTGGTCACCTGACTTGATGAGGGGAAAGGGGAGAGGGGTAGGGGAAGGTTAGCATATCACTTGGGGTTCTTGTTCAAACCCTTCTCAGTTAATTTTTGAGTGTTGTGGCTAATGTCATGCTACTGGACCGTATATTCACCCACCAAGCGCTTAGGGGGCTCTAGGGATGTTCCCTGTTCCATGATCTCAAGGCAGCCTAGAGGGAGATAGACAAATGGCCATTAAACATGATAGAAGTATGGCAATGGAGGTCTGTGGACATAAGGAAGCATTGACAAGGAGTCACTATTTCTCTGTAGACGTAGGGGACCCGGGAATGGCTTCCCCAAGGAGGTGACGTTGGAGCTGGGTCTTGTGGACAGTGTAGGAGTTCTCTACGAGTCCTCCAGGCCGGGGTAGGACTGCCGGGAGTAGCTGAGGAGCAGGGGAGCCCAGGAGATTGGAGAGAATCATCGGCAGCTCCAAGGGACAGGCAGTGACGAGGACTCAGGGAATAATTACACACCAAAACTAAATGTTAGCATCCTCTGGCTCACGCAGGAGCAGAGTAAGAGATGTGGAATCCTTCCCAAGAAGAGAGTCTAGGTTTGGGCCAAGCCCTGCCACGTGGTGGTGGTGGGAGGTATAGATAGCCAAGGGCAGCTGAGGGAGGGTTTCCAAGTCCCCTGTCCCCAGGGCCCCCACTCTTTAGAGAAGTTCACTCTACCTTCTGGCAGCCAGTGGTGGTTGGGAGACTGGATTTTTGGACCTCCTACCACATGTGTAACACAAGTTAAAGATTTTTATCTTGGAAAGGGGATCCAAACCCAGCTGTCAAAGTGACTGGACAAACTTTGACAGTGAATTTATTGACCAAAACAAAATCAAATAGCTAAAAGACCCTTCCAACTGAGCATCAGAGACATTAAGAAGCAGAATATCCCCATTGGTCACCCTCTTGCAATTTTCTTAAAGCTAGGTTGGTTCTGCTTTCTTGGGGGAAATAAAGGCTTTCCCTTGCAGACCCAGCTGCCCAGCCTGGAGTCCAGGAAGGGGGTAGGTCTGGCAGTGGGGTACAGAGGGGCTCAGGGATGCTGACCTTTGGTTGAGATTGCTGTCTGGCCCGCCTAAGGATGGCTCATTCATGTGTTCATCCATGTGTTCCCTGTGCAAGCCCATCAGAGTTGAATCCCAGCTTAACTACCTTTCCGTCTTTGCCTCTTTTACTTTCACTTCCTTCAACGATTGGCATGTGCCCTGTTTCCAGATCACTCCTGTCCTCTTATCTCTGAGCCTTCCTGCAGCACTTATCAGCCTTGGGGGTTGGGGATTGCTCAGACCCAGGTTCAGTGCCACCTGCCCAAGAGCCCTGTTCTGACCACTTCCCACTCCATGGTCAATGAATGGTTCTGCACTCCTGTTCCTCTTGGATAAAGCTTCTGGGCCATGTGTCTTTTCCCTCGGGGTTTGTGGATGAGGGTCAGAGAGCATGTCTGGCCTTCACATGTCGTCTTGTGCGCAAGAAAGGCTCAATAAACACTGAACATTCATTATGCTCAGGCCTCTGTAAGGGCACTGGTAATACAGAGAGGAGGGAGGCCTGTCCTCTACCCCAGAGTCCCAGGAACTCCAGAAGACACCATCTTGGAAGAAACCCTTACAGATTTGTTTTGACCTCCTTCTTTTTTTTTTTTGCTCATGACAATGCACTGAAGGAGCCATTTCAGTGAGCTTTACTTCCGAGTTCCTTTTTTAGCAAATTAGGCAGCTAATGCCATGACCAGGTCCAATTCTGTGGGGGATGAAGTCTAGACAGTGACCGTTTCTCAACAGCTCCTTGCTGCGTGGAATGAAAACTTTGCTGGTCCTGACCTGAAGCAAGAAAGACATCCTCATCTCCACCTAGTATATCTGTATCCACTTATATGTGAAACCAAGATTTCCAAAACAGGACTTTTGCTGTGTGTAAGAACCTTGGGTATTTTCTGTTCTAGTCTATTCTAATTTCATTTTTTAAAATACTGGCACTAGCAAATTGATTTTGCATCTGTTAACAGATCAGGCCTCACAGTATAAAAATCATCAGAGTCATTGTCAAGACTTTGGAGTCAGATGGATCCAGGTTGGAATCCTGGCTGTGGCACCTAGAAGCTGTGTGACTTTAAGCAAGCTGCTTCCCTTCTATCATAGGTCTCAGTTTCATCGTCTGTAAAATGGGGATAACATAGAACCTGCTTCATGGAGTTACTGTGAGGATTAAATGGAACATTCAGGTAAAGCTCCTCACACAGAGAAAGTGATCAATAAATGTGAGTTTTTGACATGGGTGTGAAGATTGTGGTTCTGATTGCCCTGGCATGACCACTTGGTGGGGCCAGCAGAGCAAAGGAGGGTCACCTGCCTCCTATGGAATGGTAGTCAGGAAGGACTTCCTGGAGGAGGAGGCATCGGATCAGGGTGGCAGGATGACTGGGACCCCCTCCTGTCCTCACAGTGACCAAGAACCCTGTGTGAGCATCCCAGGACCACTTGTTCCCAAGGATTTTTGGCTGGACCTAGAGCCAACCACGTTAGATGCCTTTGCCTTTCCCATTTAGGTCTCCAATCCACCTGGAATTGATTTTTGTGTCTGGAGTAAAGTAAAGATCCAATTTCTTTTTTCCCCCTTGTTTCTGAATGGATAACTGGTTACTCCCGCCCTGTTGATTAGAGTCCATCCTTCCCTGCTGATTTGTACATCCCTTCTCTCATATATCAAGGTTCCATATATGCACAGATCAGTTTCTGGACTCGCTTCTATTTCATTGATCTATTTATCTGTCCCTGTGCCAATCCCACACTGTCTTAATTACTACAGCTCTACAGTGATTCCTGATGTTGAAAGGCGTGTCCCTATCTTGTCCTTCTCCCTTAGAAACCTGTGCTCTTCTCTGCGTGTTTCAGAATCAGCCTCTGCTGGAGATGATTGAGAGCCCCAGGAGCTCCGGACAAAGCTATCCTCAGTGAGGCTCATGGCAGGATGCCTGGGCCTGCAATACCTCATGGACTCATGGCTGCCAGCCACCCCAGTTTGAGCTGCCCAAGAATTCTTTCTAATTCATAGCCTGAGAGAAGCACCAGGAATATGCCTGAGTCTGAGTCCCATCTGCCTGCCACTGGCCCAGGGGTTCCCCTGGTTACATGACCTGTGGCTCAGTCCTCAGCATCCTACCCAAGGTGCCCAAGACTGTTTGCTTCCCTTTCCCTGTCTGCCAAGGACATAAGCCTGAACAGACAGGGATATGCCCTCCATTGGCAAGGCCAGGGTCCTGGAGGGAACTGCTCACACTAGAATTTGGCATGCACACCCAAAGTCTTTGGCTTAGGTGTTTGTAAATATTTTCTTTACCTGAAAATCAGCCTGGGGGTTGGGTGGAAGGAAGAGACCTGGCATTCATGCTTCTCATTTCGTCTGTCCCTGAATGTGAAGACCCAGGCTGGCATCTTCTGGAGACCACTCTGATGGTGGGCTTGCATGCCAAGGAAATGACTCATCGCAAGCTTTGATTTCATGAAATGGCTTAACGAAAGGAGCACGACTGTGGGCCAGGCGCCCATGGTTGGTGTGGCCATGCTCAATCTGAGGTGTGCGCCCCGCAGTTCTCAGCAGACAGGTGCTCACATGCTTTCGGGACTCAGAAACACTCGCCAAACCCGTGGTTCGTTTGGTTTTACTGTTTTGGATTTTGAGTGAGAGTTTTTGGAGGACGACTCTCTGGACTGGGATTCTGCCCTGTTGGCTGTGGACAAAGCCCTCTTCGCCTTGGGCCTCAGTTTACTCATCTACGAATTGAAGGCCTGGCATGATGATGTCTCGGACTCCTCTTAGCCTTGTTTCTGTGATTCTGCATCTGTGGTTTAAGAGCATTGAAATCGGACACTTTTCTCTCCATCCTCTTGGCAACAAGACTCTTATCTCTGCCTTGCTTTTGGTTACTGACCTCTCCCTCCCTGCTTGGAAGAGGCCATCTGTGGCCGCTGGGGCTGGGCTGGTGGCGTCTGCAGCCTCAGGAAGCTAGGGTGGGATTCTCGTGCAACTGCTCTGAATCCTGCCCACCTCCTCCCCCCGGGGGAGAACTGCTGAGTTTGGATACCGGTCTTGTTCTATTGAGTCGGACCTGCCTTCTCAACACTTGGGGTGGCCTTGGCGCCAGCATGGGCTAACCCAGCGAGGTGGCTGAACCCCAGAATGTGGTGCTGGCATTTGGCTGAGGTGCTTTGGAGTCTTGATACTGAGCATTCTCTGTTTTGTTTCCTCTTTCAGACCACTGAGTATTCAGCGATGGCCTCGCTGGCTGGAGGGCTGGATGACATGAAGGCCAACCTGACCAGTCCCACCCCCACCGACATCGGGAGCAGCGTGCCTGGGCCGCAGTCCTACCCCATTGTGACAGGTGAGGGCATCTAGGGTGGAGGAGAGAGAGAGAGAGACTGAGATTGCCTGCGTGGTGGGAAGAGTGGCTTGGTGCTTTTGGACTTGACTGGCCATTTTTTGTTTTAATAAGGTTATGAGGTCCCAGAATTGGTCAGGCAGGAGACTGCTAGGGCTGGGGGTTGTGACTGTGATGAGACATGGCTTTCTGTTGCTCTGATAAAGCCAGAGGAGAGCAAATGCCAAATGGACCATGGGTTGGGACAGACGGCAGGGGAGGCCCATGACAGAGGGGCCTCAGTGATTTTGGGATCTCCTGTGGGTAGGGCCTGGCGTTCAGTCCTTCTCATGAGAAGGACAGCCTGGCTGGTGAGACTTGAGAAAGAGCAGACTTCTGTCAAACTGTCATTGACATTTCAGATTTCCAGGCAGAGGCTGAGTCAAGAAGGGCAAGAGGTTTAGGCTGGAAGGTGCTTGGTGGATGCAAAATAGCTGCGTTTCTAGAAGGCCCAGGGCCAGCCTCTTTAGCTATCAGTATAAAGAGTTTAGACCCTGGAGGCACACTGCTGGATTTGAACTTGCCATTGACTAGCTCTCTAATCTTGGGTAAATTATATAAGAATTCTGGGTCATGTTTAAAAAAAAAAAATCCCTAAAATGGGATTGGTGATAGCACCTGACCCATAGTGTTGTTGCGAGGATTAATTCGTCAATACATATAAGGTGCTTAGGCTCTTGTTTAGCACATAGCAAGCACCCAATACATGTTGCTGTTATTATTTCTCTCAGAGCCTTCTCTTGATGGCTGGTCATCATTGTGAGGCTTGGTGCTGCAGAAGGGCCTGGACTAGAAGGGCTGGGTAGATACCTCTTCCTCCTCCAGCAGCAGTGGGATAATATGGGAGGACAGACTCTGGAAGTTTGTCCAAGTTGGCAGGCAGGAAGCAGTCTCAGATACTAGACAGACAGATAGTGGGAGGCTTGGGGGTGGCGCTTAGGCCAGAGCCTAGGCGTCCAGCCCAGGGTAGCAGGATGTCCCTGTAGGCTGATAGGCAGGACATGGTAAGAAGTAACAGAGACAGGGGTTCTTAGAAGTATAGGTGGGCTATGGTTATGTCAGGGAAGCTGGGAACTGGGCTTAGGTTAGACCTTTTGGGGAGGGGGCTGGATGTCACATAGGCTCCAAGACAGTGAGAACCTAACCCTAAGACCTGTGCTGATATTTTGGCACTGGGGCTCATGGGGCTCAGACAGTGGGGGTCCTGTTTGCCCATCCTGACAAGAACCTGGAGGCAGCTGAGCTGGTGCAGGTGGGGAGGTGTCAGCATTGGGACAGGTATAGAGGCTGGGGAGCCTCAGTTAGAGGGAGGCTTTACTGACAGCACAGATATCCCCTGAGGTCCTCTCCCCCAGAAGGCTGCAGTTGGCCCAGGCAGCAGGTCTGGGCATGGATTGAGTTTTCAGATAAACCTTTGACCAAAGACTTATTCGTACTCCAGAATGAAGTCCGAATGATGCTTGATCTTTAAATTTTTTTTTAATTTTGGAGATAATTCTAGTCTCTAACCCATTCTTACTCTTTGTGTTGCTTTTAACTTTCATCTTTCCTGAAAACACATTAAATTACCTGCTGTAGAACATTAAAAGCACTCAGGTAGTGGATGGTATAGAAATGTACCATTGGAAGAAATATTTTCTGCCTTGTTCTGGGAAAAATAGAGAAAATGGGTTTTTTGGCATGCCCTTCCCAGAGGTGTGTTTTTCTGGGTGTTCATCGCTGAAGGGTATTTCTGTAGAGGACCATATAGGGCTATGAGAGCAAGATATGAGGTGGCAGACGAAAGCTGTTGGGAAAAATCAGTATTACATTACATGAAGAGCTCTTACTATATCTAAGACCACTTCATGATCATGTGCAATTCTGAGCTATTTTATTTTATTACAATTTTTTAAAATTCAGGGGCACCTGGGTGGCTCAGTCAGTGGAGCATCTGACTCTTGGCTTCAGCTCAGGTCATGATCTCAGGGTTGTGAGATTGAGCCCCGTGTTAGGCTCCACTCTTAGGAGGGAGTCTGCTGGAGATTCTCTCTCCCTTTGCCTCTGCTCCTCCCCCCCGCCACTCCCCTCTCTCATGCACACTCTAAGAATAAATAAATACATCTTGTTTGAAAAATTCAATCGATTTTTTAAAAGTTCACCCATGTCTTGATTTTGCATAACCATATGCTTGATTTTGAAATATTAGAAGTATTCTAATTATAAATACAATCATTAGCTTTCTTGTGAGTAAACAAATAGCTAGCTAGAAAAATAATAGAAGAAGAGTCCTTTAACAATAGCACCAGAAAAACCCCAAATGCTGAGGAATAAACTTCACTTTAAACTCCACTAAGGACATGAAAGAGGGGCACCTGGGTGGCTCAGTCATTAAGCATCTGCCTTCGGCTCAGGTCATGATCCCAGGGTCCTGGGATCGAGCCCTGCATCGGGCTCCTGCTCTGCGGGAAGCCTGCTTCTCCTTCTCCCACTCCCCCTGCTTGCATTCCCTCTCTCGCTGTGTCTCTCTCTGTCAAATAAATAAATAAAATCTTTAAAAAAATAAATAAAATAAACTCCACTAAGGACATAAAAGAATAAATGGAGAGATATAACTTGTTCTTGGGCAGGAAAACTCAATATCATAAAGATGTCAGTTTTCCCTAAGTAATCTACTCATTCGCAATCCCAATCGAACTAGCAGCAGAATTTTTCTTTTTTTTGGAACATGTCTAAATGATACAAAATACTGGAAGAATAAGCACTCAAGGATCGCTAAAAAATTCTGAAATAGAGAAATGAGCAAAAGTCGTAGCCTATTTAAAAACATTATGATAAAACAGCAGCAATTAAAACTATTTTTTGTTTTTGTTTTTTACAGTTTATTTATTTATTTATTTAAGTAATCTCTATACCCAGTGTGGGGCTTGAAAACTCACAACCCAGAGCTCAAGAATCATTCCCTCTCCTGACTGAGCCAGCCAGGCGCCGCTAAAGCTATTTGTAACTGAAACTAAAGTAAACAGACAAATATAGTAAGTAGCATAAAGAGTCCTTAAATGGATCCAAATTATATGTGGGTGTTTATAAATGTAGTATTTCTTTTTTTTGTTTTGTTTTTGTTCTTTTTAAATTTTATTTTATTATGTTATGTTAATCACCATACATTACATCATTAGTTTTTGGTGTAGTGTTCCATGATTCATTGTTTGCGTGTAACACCCAGTGCTCCATTCAATACGTGTCCTCTTTATCAAATCAGTAAAGATAAATCATTCAGTTAATGGTGTTCGGACAACTGGGTTTGTTGGATAGATACCCCACTTTTTATATCAAAAAAAAATTCCAAGTTGATCTAAACTTCGTAAAAAATGAAACCAATAATAAACTAGAAAAAAACGAGGGATACTTTTTATAATCTTAGAGTGGAGAAAGCTTTAAAAATCTGTTCCAAATTATAAAAGACAAAGAAAAAATAATACAAATGGCAGTTAAAAATGTAAGTCTTTTGTATGTAATGTAAAATTCAGAATTATTTATAATGGCAAACAAATGGAAACAATGCAGTGTCTGTCAATAGGAGCTGGTTAAATAAATTATGGCTCCTTCATAGCACAAAATACTATGCAACCAATTAAACCAATTAAAAAGAATTAAGTAGAGCTGTCTATGCCGAAATGACGAAATGTCCAAGATATATTTTTAAGTACATAAATCCTTTGTAAAATACTGTGTGAAGTATGATCCCGTTGGTTTGGAAAAATATAAAGGACACACACACAGAGGCATGGGTGCACACAGACAGGTCGGAGGCTTGTAGATTCCCTAGTCCTTCCCCTGCTTTATGAGGCATTGTGATTTTGGGGTTCTCTGCCCAGTCCCAGCCAGCATCCCCTTGGGATAGCAGATATTAACAATGCCCCTTTACTCTCCTAAAATAAAGTTCATAAAAACAATCTTCACATCTGATTTCAAATAAAATAAAAATAATGCCTTAATTATGAGATACAGGAAGAATGAAAGTGAAACTGGTTTATAATTAAATACTATGTACTTTGGGGGCGCCTGGGTGCCAGTTGGTTAAGCGTCTGCCTTTAGTTAGGGTCATGATCCCAGAGTTCTGGGATTGAGCCCCAAGTTGGGCTCCCTGCTCAGTGGCGAGTCTGCTTCTCCCTCTCCCTCTGTGCCGCGGCTCGTGCTCTCTCTCATTCTCTATCTCAAATAAATAAATAAAATCTTTAAAAAAATACTATGTACTTTGATAAGTAAATACTCTGCCTGATTAAACTGCAAGACATAATGAAGTAGTTCAGGGCCTGCCCCGTGCACAGAATCACTGTGAACGCCACAGCCCTGAGCACGCTTAGGGACTCGTACTTACTCATACAGTGAGCATGATTTTATGAATAGGTGAGGAACTCCTGGCAAAGTTCCAAGTAAAATATTAAGGTACAAGCTTTGCTCGGTTTACACAGTCGTTGCATTCCTAGAAAATTCAGTGTATATTAAGACCATGGAAATTGCAAGTTCACATTTATATGCAAATGAAGTTCAGGGCTAGATTTAAATAATTATAAACAGATTTTTCACCTGTCCTGTTGGGCAGGACATGACAGTCGTGCAAGATGAAAGGAAACTTCACAGGGGGGACTGTTCCACCACAAGGCAGTGATGCCTCTCAATCGTTGAAAAGCCCCAACAAATTTTCCTAACACCCTCTAGGGGGCAGTTGCTGACCCCACTGAGAAGTGCTAGAACACCTTGAAGGAATGCCCCCAAGAGCTGTTAGGATGGCCTCCATGTGACCACGGGGCAGTGATTGAATTCCACTTGTGTTCGTGGATGTGTTGACACAGTTCTGAACTCTACGGGGAGACCAGCCCCATGCCTTACCTTCTCTGCTCCCCACAGAGCCCAGAGCGTAGTTGGTGCTCAGCTGGATTGTGAGCCAGCTCAGGGCTCTAGCTGGAGTCCGGGGGAGGGGTGGGGTGGGGGAGGTGGCCTCCATCCTGCTCCATCTCGGCCCTTACACTCTGTGCTGTGCAGGGAAGATCTCATTAGAGAACAAGTCGATTTCTCTCCATCGTTTATATGCCACATTAAATATTAAGTTAAACTCCTGCTCTACCAGCCAGGGCCACGGTTCAGAAACTGCTCACCATTTGCAAACCAGTGACATGGCCAGCTCATTTCTGCATCATCAGCAGTTTGGGATCATCCTGATTGGGACTAATTATTTGCAGGTGTGTCCTTGGGCCATAGGCCTGCCGATGGAGCAGCCCCTGCGCCTACCTGCCAGGGAGGACAGCGGGTGGGATGCCAGGCTCCCTGCTTCTGCTCACCTCCCTACTGCTGAAGGACCCAGCAGTCTTGCTCTCAGCGGTGCCCACCTGACCTTTGCCTGGAAGAACAAAGGAACGGGGGTAGCCTGTATCCTTGCCAGCCTTCTTCCCCCAAGCACCATCTTTTTGCATCAGCTGTTAGAATGGAGGGAGGAGACCGAGGGAGGCTTCTTCTCCTCAAATAAGTTTGGTGTGGTGGAGGACCAGGGGGAGCCCTGGGCACTGTCCCCTCTAAGCAAAAGAGACCATAGCGGGGCTGCAGATGAGCACCCACAAAGACAGACGGAATGATGCTAAGTCCCTAAGACCAGCAGCTCTGATTTGCTGTACCCCTAGGTTCAACATCTGGAGCCTCAATACCCCAGACTTGGCAGCCCAAGAAAGCCCTCCGCCTCTGCCTTTTTCGTCAGCAATAGCTGAAGACTGGAGGAAAGAGCACTAGATTGGGAGTCAGAGCAATGGGCGTAAGCCTGGACTTTCCCACTTAATTGTCCTATCCTTCAGCAAAAAGATTGTCCTCTGGGCCTCAGTTTTCCTGTCTATGAAATGGGGATGGTGATTCCTGTCTATGAAATGGGGATGGTGATTCCTGCCCTGCATGTCTCCTTTGGCTGTTGCAAGGATATAATGAGACAGTGGGGGGAGAGAGTTTGAGAACCTCGACAGGGGCATCTGAGGATGTGTGGGTAGTTGAGGGAGAAGGTAATCTGGAGGGTCCAGGAGCCCGTGTTGGCACTTCCCAGCCTCCCTCAGGACAAACATCCCAACCACAGATGGGCAGGGTGGGAGGGTCATGCAGTCCAACTGCTCACCTGATAGCTGGGGAGACCCAGGTCCAGACAGGGGAGGTGACTTGCTCAAGGTCACATCCAGTGAGTTAGAGCTGGAACTAGCGCTCACTCAGAGCCCTGACCTTTGTGGCCTGCTGCCATTATGTGGTGGGATGGACCAAAAAAAAAAAAAAAAAAAAAAATCCCAGTCTAAATTTCCAGAGGGCATTTCTTCTAGCATGTAATTGAGAATGTCAGCAGGAAAGCCAGACTGCTTAGCTTGAAGCCCAGTGTCACCATATTCTGGCTGGCTGACCTTGGGCGGGTTACTAACCTCCATGCCCAAGTTCCCAGCTATAAAACAAAGCCCAGACAGAACCCGCTCATAGGCTTCCTGTGAGGATAACACGCATGGTCCATGCAGAGTCTTAGCACAGTGCTTGGCACCTGTAAACACTCAACAGATGGTAGTGATTAGTGTGTTTCTGGGCTTTTGTTCCCAAAAGTCTGGCCAGTGCCAAGCCACTTTGAATGGCTGACCACTTGTTCATCTGTCCACGGGTAGCACTTCCTCGGATCTGTTTGTCATGGGCCTTTGAGGCTCAGTCAGACCCAACGAAATACCTCACAGTGAAATCATAATGAATAGCAAAAACTAAAATATGAGAAATTCCTTATGTATCCAGTCTGCCAAAGATGCCCCCAAAAATATAATTAAAGCTACGATATAGCATCATATCTTATAACCAAGGGCTCAGCCCTGGAGCTTGCCTAGAAATCCCATGGACAATGCTGGGGTGTCAAAGTTGTGTGAGCTGGAAAAGAGCAAAACATGAATAGTTACTGTGTACTGGACTCCCACCATGTGCCCAGCTGGAGGACGATGGTGGTCCTGGTGGCCAGTCCCTGCCCTCACCGGCTTACCTGCTGGGAAGAGCCAGACAATTCACAGCAACCAGAGGGAAAAAAACTTAATTTTGTCATGGCTCGTGTTTTGGAGAAACCTGTTTGAAGAGTAATGGTGAGTGGGGGTGGGGAACAAAGCAGAGCCTCTCTAAAAGGGTGGCATTTGATCTGAGATCCCAGTGATGAGAAGCTTTGGGAAGATTTGGGGGAAAGGTATTCCTGACAAGATCCAGCCTCAGTAGATGCCTTTTAACTGTAAAATGAATGAGTGAGTGAGATTTGGAAAGGGTGGGACTGTTTCTTAGTTCTCTCTCTGCTGCTAGTGGGGCCCAGCCCATAATCAGGCTTCGGGGGCTCTTAAAATCAGTGGAAATTAACTTCACAGGTTGGGCGGCCCCTCTCTTCACCTACCCAAGGATTTTTCTACATCAGGGCTTGGTTACCTCTGGTGATGGGGATTTCACCACCTCAAAGGCAAAGAATCTTCAAGCAGTACTTACCTGAAGCCATTCTCCACTGAAGTGATTTTGATTTCTTTTCCCACTAGCAACCCCAGCTTGAAGGGTCTGCAAAGTCCAGATAGGCATCTACACTATGAACCCGTAGACCCAGCCACGGCCCAACACCTCCCTCAGCTGGCATTCTGTATACCCACAGTGCAGCCCAAAGGTTGTTTGGTCTGCATAGTGTTTTTTAAACTTGAAAAAAAAAAAAGAAAGCTTAGATTAACATTTGAAAGATCAGAGGAGAACAACCCAAATGTCCATCAGGGAACTGTTGAAGTCAGGAGTAGTTTAGCCATCCACTGCACTGTTGTGCAGCTGTAGGAAAGAACGAGGACGCTCTCCATGTCCTGGTAGGAAAGGATCTTCGAGATACATTATTCATGAACAAAGCAAGACTAGTGTGTACAGAATGCTACCTTTTGTGTAAAGAACAGAAGGACAATGGGAATGCATATTTGTATTTGTGCACACATGCATAAAGAAACCCTAGAAGGATATTCGGGAACTTAATAACCATGTTTAGGCAGAAGCAGTGAACTGGGTATGGGAAGAGGACTTTTTACCAAATATCATTTACATGTTTAATTTTTCAAATGTTGTCAATATGTGACTATCAAAAAGTTAAATTTAAAAGTGCCTGAAAGTCAGGCGATTTAACATAAAGATTAAAACGTCTCACTTGTCTTGGAAAATTGAAAACCTTGTCCCCCTTGGGTCCACATTGCCATATAGCCACACTCGGTAGAGCTGTGAGTGGCCGCCCCTCTGGGGGGTGTGGCGATCTCCCGTTTGCCCTGAACTCTTGGGCAGCTCAGTCATTTACCAGGCCAGCCACTGCTATGGGCTTATGAGTTTTTGATTTTGCTCCAGCCCCTATCATTCCTCGTCTCCTCTTGTTCCTACTCCTGCCCCTACAGAAAATCCCTCTGTGAAGCCAGGAAGGGCTGCCCACAGGCTGTCCAACTGGCCTTGCCTGTGTCTGACTCCAGGCCTTTGCCCAGGCCGTTCGCCTGCCTGGAATGGCTTTCCCCAAATGTCAGCTCAGCGTGTAACCCATACCGTGGGGAAGGCCTGGGGTGCTGAGTATAAGTTCTCGAGAACATGCAACAACACGGTATTTCATCCCAGTGTAGTGATGTCACATTCTCTCCAAATGAAATGTTGTGCTTCAGGGGACCACACCTGTAGAGAAAACTCAGCATGTGAGATTGGAACTTTCCCCAGAGATACAAGGCTATTTGTATTCTAGAAAGATTCAAGGTGAATCCGATTAGGGTTTAAAGTATTTGGTTTGGGATTGTTAAATAGACATACAGTTATAGATTCTATAGACACCTGGAATTTTGGAATCTTAGTGTTTGGAAGGATATTCAGAGGTTCAGAGAAGCTGAAGGTCTGATCATTTTGAAGCCAAAATGAAATTCAGGTATCTCCATAATTAAAATGCACATCAAAGGAAAATATGATTTGCTTTCAGGTTAGCACAGTGTTCCTAAGAACTATTTGTTGAATAAATGAATTAATATTTGTGGAAACGCAGTGTCAATTAAAAAAAATAATTTCAGCAGAAAGTACCGTAGTTGTTTCTGACCTTGTATTTTGTAGGATAAAAATAAACAAAGCTGGATGGCCGTCCTGGTAATGCACTCATAGATTTTTACACTTGTGAGCAGCTTGGAAACCGACCTTTCCAAATAGCCTTCGAACATGTCTCTGGGCCTCCAGCTTCCCAGCCCACCCTGCTGTGATCCATCTTCCTAAAATAGCGATTTCATTAGCTTGTTCTCCTGGTCAGAGATCACACACTGCCTTGCCATTATCTGGAGGAGAAAACTGACCAAACCGTAGTGCCTGGCAATTTGCAGAGAGCTGCCATTCATCATTCAATCGCTTGCTCACTCATCTCTTTATCAAAACCCAGCATCTTCTTCCTGTCAGACCATAGCCTAGCCTGAGCCTTGAGGATTATAGAGTCCCTGCCCTCAACATGCTCATAGTCTGATGGGGGAGGCAAATGTACAAAGCAAAACAAAATAAACAAGAAAAAGAGAGATACCATGGGAGAAGCCATGGTATGTGAGGGCACCAGGGAGGGAATGGTGGCCTCTCTTTGACTGTGGGCTTTGGGGAATATTTTGTGGAGGAGGCCATGTCTAGGCTGTTCTGGGAGAGCCTGGGACTCCAAGCTTCTGTTCTGAAGCTTGGTTTGTTCTCTTGCAATACCCCTTTCATAATTCCTTAAAAAAAAAAAACACTATCTGAGAGAGAGAGAGCACACGAGCAGGGAGAGGGGCAGTGGGAGAGGGAGAGAGAGAATCTCAAGCAGACTCTGTGCTGAGCGTGGAGCCTGATGAGGGGCTCGATCTCAAGACCCTGAGACAAGAGTCAGACACTCAACCAACTGAGCCACCCAGGCGCTCCTCATGATTCCTTTTTAATCACAACATAATACATGTCCATGGTGCAATAAAGCCAAGTGGCACATAAGTGTATATAGCTGCATGTGACCATATCCCCTCACCCCATCCCTAACCTATTCTGCTGATGCCATCAGAGTCGGTTTGGTCTGTGTTCTTCCAGAAGCTCATATATATATCAGATTATATACATGTGGTTTATTTCCTACAAATGGTTTTTTACTGCTCATACTGTTGTTCAATTTTTTGAAAATTTTATTCCACGTTTTATGGACACCCAACATGTCAATAGGGACAGAACTTCCATCCTCTCTAATGTTCTGGATGAACCATCATGAACTTTTCTCAAGCAATACAGGCTGGAGAGTCCATGTTTTCAGGGCTAAGGGGTGAATCTCTATCAGCATTTGATACCGGGGCTTGCAGATGGAGAAGGACAGGAAGGAGGGCAGGCAGGGTACCTTGTCCCCCAGCGCTGGTGGCTTAAGACAGCTGACTTGGGGCCCTGCAGCATCTCCTATGCTCAGGGCTGTGGGGGTTGAGGTGTGGTTGCTAGGAGCACATCAGGGAAAGCCACAGGGAGGCAAGCTTTAGTTGAGTGTGAAGAAGAACTTTTTAATAGTTTGAGCTCTCTGAAACTGGAATAGGCTGCCTCAGGAGATAATAACAATGATAGTGAATATTTATTGAGCATTTGTTATGTGCTTTGCTTCATTTCATCCCTCATTCTGTGAAACATAGGTACTCTTTTTGTCCCAGCTATCAGTTAAAGAAACTGCTTGAGGTCACACATCAGCAAGTAGCAGAGCTGGGTTTTCTCCTGACTTCTGCACTCTGTGGTTTCTATTGGTAGTAAGCCCCATGTCATCAGAGGTATCCAAGCAGAGCTCTCCACGTTCACCCACAGCACAGTTACACTAGCAGCCCCTGGGGTCCGTGGAAGCTGATCAAAATTGCACCATCTCTCATATAGACTCTGGAGCCAGACTGCCTGTCTTTAGATCCCAGCTCTGCCCCTTGTGAATTGGTGACCTCATTTGCTCAATTGTTTGTGTGTGAGTGTGTATGCCTCAGCTTCCTCATCTATAAAATGGGGATAGAAACTTGTTCTGTGGTAAAATAAGTTATTTTCAAAACCACCAAAAACACTGCTTGGAACACCGTAAGTGCTATGTGTTGATTTAAAATTTTTGATTAAAAATAAAATAAAATTTTGGAACTCAGGAAAACAACCTGAGCCAGAGAGCCTCGGGGTCCTCCACAGCAAGAGGATGGTGAAAGAGCTTACTAGGGGTGGGACCTGTCCAGCCTGGAGCAGGCCGCATGGCTCCCCTCTTCTGAGTGTTCCACTGGCCTCCTGAATTAGTTTTTAGCTGCTGCTATAACAAATTACCAGAAGCTTCGGGGCTTAAAACGACATACATTTATTATCTTAACCATTCTGGGGGGGAGAAGTCCTAAAATCAAGGAACTGTATTTCAACTTCTGGAGGCTCTGGGTGGGGTGGGGGGAGGGGAGGAATCCTTTTATTTGCTTTTTCCAGCTTTTTGTAGGGGTTGCCAGCATTCCTTGGCTCATGACCCCTTACACCATCTTCAAAACCAGCAAGGTAGTATCTTTTTCTCCCCTTTGATTTCTGCTCCTGTTGTCACATTTTCTCTCTGTGACTCTGACTTTCCTATCTCCCACTATATAGACCCTTGGCTATTACATTGGGCCCACCTGGATAATCCAGGGTCACCTCCACATCTCAAAATTCCTGATCTAATCACAAAGTCCCTTTTGCTTTGTAAGGTAACATATTTATTCACAGGTTCTGGAGATGAGGATGTGGGCATCTTTGGAGGGGCCATCATACTATCTGCCACACCTCCCCAGGGCTCAATAGGAAAGTCTCCTTGAGGACTCCACATCCCCTCACACCTGACCTGACTCACCATCTGGGAGGGAATCAGGCACCTCCTTTGCTCTGTGTCTGCCTGACCTGTCCCCACGACGTCTTCCAGTTGCTGGTCCTTACTCGGTCTCCATCTGCCCCACTGTCATGACAATTGTACCCTCCCCAGGTTGCCCAGGGTCAAGAGACTGGACTTTTGGTGCTGGACGAGCCCTTAGGGATCATCTAGTGCAACTCCCTTGGTGAGCAGATAGGAACACTGAGGACTGAGAACTCAGGGTCTCCGAAAGGAAGACAGATCTGGAATCCACATCCCTTGACTCCTATTCTAGTGCTCCTCCCTCCATGCCAGACTTAACCTTCGATCCTTCCAGAACAGGACTATTTCCCTTTCCCATCCTTGTTTCTCAGCCCGACTGGTTACTACCATCTGTCTACCTCATCTATGACTCTGTCCATGGAACCCTTTATCCAGGCCTGTGTTTTGTGTTTGTTTTGTTTTTTTAACCATTGTCCAACCCTGCCATGCCTGGCGTGACTCCAAGCCTTTTGCTTCTGCTGGTTTCTCTGCTTAGAATGCTTGTCATTTGCCCAGAGGTGGCGGCAGTCTGCCTTCAAAGGAAGAGCCCTGGGCTGACTGGAGTCAGGATCACAGGTCTTCATCCCAGCTCTGCCATGCTCCTTGCTGGCTTTGGGGACACCTTCACCTGCCCAAGCCTCAGTTTTCACATCTGCTAATGGGAATTACAGTCTGGGCTCATCCCCTCATGCAGGACTGTGGTGAAGGGCACATGAGCCCTAAGTCATAAGCTGTGCCCTTTCTTGTGACTTCAGGGAACTTGTACCACCCTGACTGTGCCAAGTGCTCAGGTCCCGTCTCCCAACAAGAGGGAAGATGTGAGCCGATGGAGGGTTTTGCCTATAAAAGGCTTTTGTGACACCTGCTGAGGACCTGAGGAGCCAGCAGGCCTGCCAGCAGTCTCTGCCTGAATGCCTTCAGGGACTGTCCCCGGGGAGCAGTCCCCAGGTGCTACCTCCTCCAGGAAGTCCTCCTACTTACCCCACAATCAGAGTGATGTCCCCCTCACCTGGCCCCTGGGGATCAACGAATCTGTTCTTCTGTTGTGCCTTGATATGTGATTCTTTGTTACTAGCCTAACTTTCTCCTTAGACTACGAGGTTCTGAAAGATATCTGCTTTCCCCACAACAGCCTAGCATGGAACTTGAACATAGTAGGTACTCAGGAAGTGTTTGATGCATGGATGGATGGATGAACAAGTGAGCTGTCCACTGTGATTCATTGTTACTAATTGCCCCAAACACTACCATCCTAGGTTATTACCAAGATTATCAACCTTGTAGGTTATGATTCATACATTCATAGCACTCTGATGAGCATAAGGCACATTTGAGTGCAAGGTATTATCACAATTATTTCTTTCCAAATGCATTAACTTCTACAGGCCTGCCACTTTTTTCCCCCCAGTGTTCACAGCCCAGAAAAAGCCTCTCTCTAATTTATCTCAGTTAGCTCTTATTTTCATTCACTGAGGGGCTGTAGAATTCTACTCTCACCTTAGATCTTCTATAAATGTTTGGTAAGGCTGGTTTCAGCATGGATCCTTACAGGCACCTGTTGTATGTCCGACTTGCCCATCCAGAGATGTGTTTACCTTTCCAGACCCACTGCTTCCTTTTGTAAGTCTCTGTTAACCCAGGCCTGAGAAGGTGTCACATGCTCACCTCAAGGGTAGGGTGGTCACATAGTCTATCTGGGGAGTCGGCTCTAGGGTGGAGGCAAGGGTAAGAGCCTTCTCCCCAGAGCTCATCTCAATCCTGAACAGGATCCAAGAAGCCAGAGTCACCAGCAGGAGTGATAATACTTACCTCCCACTCACTAGGCACCAGGAATCATTGTAAGCACTTTATATATGTTAACTTGTCTAATCTGCCTAACTACCCTATGAGAGAGTTAGTCTTATTACCCCCATTTAACTGATGCAAAAACTGAGGCACAGAGGAGCACAGAAATTTGCTTAAGGTCACACAGCAACTACGTGGTGGAGCCAGGTTTCAAAGGCAAGTAGTCAGATTCCAGCAGGCACACACTTGACCAGTGTGCCACATGCCACACTCTTTCTCACCAGCCTGGCGTCAGTGGCCAGCAGGAGATCTGACCAGAGGAGCTCTGAGTCAGGCAGAGCCTCATGTGGAGAACAGACCACAAACAAGATTGATGGGTGGATCAGGGCCACATGTGATGGTCGTGGCTGACGTGGCTCTTTCCCAGCTGGCTTGGCAGGATTACGGTATTTTTTGTAACCAGGAGTGTCAGTCTGGATAGTTGCTCAAAAGGTATTATTGCCCAAAAGAAGACCATAGCTGGCACAGCTAGCCATCTGTGCCAAAAAGGGGATAGTTTAAAAACAGAACAAAACAAAACACCTGTGGTTTTATTATTATCTTTAAATCTCTTTCGTACTAATGAGGCTGATGGAGTAAAAGACTCCCATAGAACCCAGCCTGGAGCCACAGAGCCCAGGGTATGGTTCCCTGTCCCCCTCCGGTCCCAGAGCCCGTTTCAGCTGGCTCCTACCCCAGGCTCAGCGAGCCTGGCCTGTGTTAGTCTGGGCTGCCTGGAGCATGCCCAGCAACTGCCCAGCTTCTCTGTGGGCTGAGCGCACCTCTGGCAGGGATTGGCCCAGCCCATGGCACCCCCCAGAGGAATCCCTTCTTTGACCTTTGTAATTATTCCTGCTCATTCTTCCTTCGTGTTTTTTTCCTCCCCCCACCCCCCCTTCCGAGGTGCTCGACTCCTGCACTCTCTCCAGTGTATTAAGGATGTGAGTGAAATTGATGACTGGGATGTCTCAGGTCTTTATGATGATGAATGACTTTCACTGCCAAAGCTTTTATTGTCTGTGATTTGGGAAGAAGGGGGAACTGATATATCAAGACTGCCTGTCACACCATTTAATACAGTTATAAATCCTGACGTCACTAACTGGTGGTCAGGAGCTGGAGAATTCCACCGGCTGCCGCTTGGCCGAGAGCCTTTATGGATTTTTTCCCCTCGCCTTTCTTTGCTTGACTGTCACAATTGTGTTTTGGGAGGGGGGATGGGAATAGCTGGATGATGACTTTAAATATCCCAGGGGCAACCTGGGTCAGAGTGGAAAGTGGGAGTCCTCCCTACCCTAAAGGAAGGAGGAGATGGTGGGCCTTTGATTCGAAGGTGAGCAAGAAAATGATTCAGTGAAGCCAAATTCTAAAAGTACGCAAATATCTTCCTGCATTACTGTAAAGGGTGAGACACGCTTACTGATTGATTTCACATCTCTTATCTTCAGATCTTACTTCCATCCTTGGGAGGGTGGCAGGGAGAGGCTTGACCCCCCTGTTAAAGAAGAAACTGAGGCTCAGTAAGGCAAAGTGGTTTGGCCAAGGTTATGCCACACTAGGCAGATGCAGAAGGCAGCTCCCTGGGTGAAGCCAACAGAACATCGCCGTTAGGAACTTCGAGCATAGCGTCAGACAATGCTGGGTTCCAACCCTAGACTCCCCCGTCTAGCTGCTGATCTTGGGAATGCCCCTTCAATTCTCTGACCCTCAATTTCCTCACCTGGAAATGGGAATAACACTTCCTCATAGGGTTTTTGTGAGAATGACATGAGATGATGTGTGTAAGATTCTTACAGGTTTCTGCCCCGTCAGAAGTGCTCAATAAGTGTTATTTTAAAGGTGAAACTGGGAGAGAAGGTTGTGGTAGGTGTCAAAGGAGCAAGAGGAGGGCCACTAGGCCTTCCTGAGGTTGTGCGGGGAGGTGACCAAGGAAAGCTTCCTGTAGGAGGTGAAATGTGAGCTGATTGGAATGAGTAGGAATTAGCCAGGCTGCAAGGGCAGGAAGGAAAAGCATATGAGGCAGAGGGAACATGACTGACACAGAAACCACATAGGAAGTGCAAGCAGCTCCAGGAGCGGGGAGACCCCTGCTGGACCTGGGAGAGGGTTCAGACCAGGGAAGCTACCATGACCTGAGATCATAACCTCCAGATGTCGGATGTGCGGGGAGCCTTGGACTTTAAGGAGGGAGTAGCATCTTCAAAAAAGTCTCTCTGGGGTCTTGACAGAGGGTGGACATAACGAGGACAAGACTCAGCAGGAAAGCCCAACCCCTTGAAGGTGGTTGTGAACGTCCAGGAGAGAAAGGATGAGGACCTGGACCCAGGTAGCAGAGATGAAGATGGAGAAAACATTTTGAGGGGTAGAATTGGGGACAGGTGAGGTGCTGAAGGGAGGGTGGCTCCCCTGGTTGGAGTTTGGGGGCCTGGGTGGGTAATGGAGCCACCAGCTGAGACAAAGACAACTGGAAGAGGAGCTGGTTCGGATACTCCAACTTTGCGGTATCCCAGGGACACCAGGTGGGAACCCCCAGCGAGCGGTGGGGGACAGGGCAGGGCCAGGGATGAGGATTTGGAAGTCGTGTGCCTGGAGGAGACGAGTCACCCAGGAAAGATGGGTAGAGAGGAGCAGAGATCTAGGAAGAGGTCCTGGGGAAACACCGATGACTGGAAAGAGGGAGCCATGGAGAAGCCCGGGAGGAGGAGATTTACGAAGGACAAAGCAGGCCACCACTGCCTTCTATCTTGGACGCTGTAGCAATCACAGCTCTTAGTGGAGACCAACAGAATTTTCTCCGGCTGCTTAAGCAGAAAAGGGATCTTCCAGAGGATATTAGGACACTCAAGAGGCTTGGAGGTTTCACAGCCAGGTCTACACCTCAGGACTGCTCCCGTGGAGATGCCACACCGTGGCCTGTGGACACACAGCCCTCGGCTTACACTGCTCTCACTGGACCCTGGATGTCGCCGCTAGAACCTGCGCCTCAGCAGGTGGACTTGCATGGGCGTCTGCTTCCTCGTGTCACTAGCGTCTGGATTAACAACACACACCATGTGTCTACTTGGCAGAGCCAGGGCAGTGCCTCTGCCCTGGGCTGCAAGGGAGGCTAGGAGATCAAGCTTCTGGCTTCTGCCTCAAGGAAACTGAACTCTCAAGGTAGAAAATTCCCAAAGGAGAAGTGTTCAGTGGTATCAGGTCGCCAAAAACCTTTGAAGAATTAGGGAGTGAGCAGAGATCCAAGATAAGAAGAGCTGAAAAGCCTCCCTTGATGGTGGCACTTAGGAGGGCCTTGTTCTTGGAGTCATTTATCGACTGTAGTCAGCCCCTTCCCACAGGATTTGAGGTATCATTAAGTTCAAACCCAAGGACATTGGCAGATAGGCCAGAGACCACTGACAGAAAGGGGGAAAGGATTGTAGCTGATGCCAGGAGAGTCCCGGTGGGGAGGGGCAGCTGGACCTGGAGGCTCTGGGGTCAGGCTGTTTTCTCTGGTTTTGAGTGACCTTTGGCGAGTGGCTGGCCTGGGAGGAGGAGTCGGGCAAAGGGCCCAGCCCCAACCCAGGGGTGGCTGGGAGGCATTTCCCTTTGCTAGAACTTGGGTAGCTTCCGAGTGTTGGCTGCTGGCTTATCTTCAGCGCAGAGGATCAAAAGTATCACCTGGCAGACTTGATGAGAAAGCTTCTTGTTCTTAAGAAACAGGGCACAACAGAGCCTTCTGGGGGAAAAAAAAAAAGGAAACACTCACATGTGTAACCCAGTGTGCCATCAGTTCGAGTTTTAAAGTCGGACGGGCCAGTGCTAACATGCTGGGCCCGGACATGCTGGGCCTGGAAGAGTGGCTTGGAAAACGTTTTCCGAGCAAATGAATGAATGAATGAACCAGGAAGCACTTGTTTGGCCTCAGCTCTGTGCTGAGCTTTGTGCCAGCACCGTGGGGAACCATGAACAGGGCCCGGTCCCTGTCCAGGAGGGGTTCGGTCTAGTGTCCGTGTGGAGCCAGCCCCCCCAGGCAGTCTGACAAGCGCTGTGATGTGGAGCTGGGCGCGGCGGCTCTGAGAGCTCTAAGGAGGGAGCATATAACTTTGGGTGGGCAGGGCAAGGTGGGGCATCTGGGAAGCTTTTCTACAGGAGGTGACATTGGTGGAGTTTGCTGGTGCTGGGAGGGTGGGCCAGCAATGTTTGCGCAGGCATGGAGGTGAGGTGGGGAAGAAGCAAGCTGTTCAGGGCTGGAGTGGGGGTGGGGGCTGGAGGCTACACTACTCCATTAGGAATGGAGGGTAGCAAGGGGTTTGGACTTGATCCAGAGGCGGTGGGGAGCCATTAGGGGTGGGAGCAGAGGGTCTGGTGTGATGGAGGAGGAGCCTGGGGCCAGGCAGGGAGGCAGTTGCGGGGCAGGGGGCGGCGGAGTCTGAACTGGGGTCAGAGTTGACTGTGGATGCAGGGAGGCTGCGACTTGGTCCCCCTGGGGGTGTTGGTGGGAGAAGTTGGGCCTGTGGGTGCTGTGGGTGCCAGGGGGTGCAGGCTGGGCCTTTTTGCCCAGGGCCACTCGGAGCCTGCTGGGTGCCCTCATTATGCCGCTCACGGGCGGTGAGAGACGAGAGCAGCAATTGAGACGCCGGCTGCCTCCTGCTGGTGTGCGGAGTGCCGGGCAAACCACATGAGATCCCATCTCGCGCATAATGTGCATCCGAGGACAAAATTAGATTGAGAAGTAAATGGAGCCGAAAATTTCCAAAGCACTTCCCGTCAAGAAGCTGTTTGA